>NC_133408.1:111770000-112395000 GCF_049350105.2 Macaca mulatta
GCAGAGAGTGGTGACAAAGTAAAGAACCCAATACTGTTCTAAAGGCATTTAATTACATATTCATTACTCATTAAATGCACTGATTAGGCCAAGTTGAATCTGACTTTGGGCTGAATTCTGCTTGAAAGCTGCCTATTTCTAGCCTTTGCTTTATACCTTTCCTAAAAGAGTAAGGCAGATCACAAGGCGGCAGTTGCGTGTGTATACAAGGCTGAAAAACCAAGGCTTAGTTGAGCTCTGTTGAAAGATGGTTCTTGTCTGTATTCTCCAGTGCAGTCAGCACTCTTATTATCATAACAGTTTCTTCTGGATACTATATGTATATATGTCCTGTAGGAGATATTAATATATACATTAAATGCAAGGTGGCCCCAATGATCTTTGCCTCCCAGTGTTCATAGCCTTGTGTGCTAACCCTGTGTGACTAGCAGAATACAGTGGAAGTGATGATGTGTTTTTTCTGACCCTAGGTCATGTAAGTCATTGCAACTTTCACCTGTGTCTCTTAAATCACTTGCTCTGGAGGAAGCCGGCAGTCATGCTGAAAAGAGACTCAAACAGCTCTGTGCAGAGAATCTGAGGCCTCCAATAAACTTGCCAGCCTAATGAGTGAGCCACCCTGGAAATGAATCTTCTCGACGCAATTAAGCCTTCAGATGACTGCAAGACCAGTTGACATCTCACTGCAACTACGTAAGTGACTCCAAGTGAGAACTTCACACAAGAGCCCTTTCAGAGTTCTTGACCAGCAGAAACTTGAGACATAACGAGTGCTTGTTGTTTTAAGCCACTAAGTTTCAGGGGTGAATTATTTGGCAGCAGCAGATGCCAAAATAGAATCGGTAGATTGAGAGTTGTATATTCATAACTACAGAGATCTGTCACTTCAAGTAAAAAGATCAAACTTGGTGACCCGTTCCTTTAGTTTTTTTTTTTTTTTTAAGCAATGGGAAAGGAGATATATCTTTCCTGGGGAATGTGGAGCCAGGATTCATACAGAAAATAGATGATTTTTATATGGATACATGTAACATTAGTTTTTAATGGCAGTTCACCAATAGCTAATATTGATTAAACTTAATGGTAGTTCAGCAATAGCTTAATATTAATATTAGTTTTTAATGGTTGTTCAATAACAGGTAATATTAATTGAACTTTTACTATTTGGCAGCATTATGTTAAGAGCTTTACCTGCATTATCTTCATAGGATTCTTATAGTAGCCCTATGAAGTAGCTACTATTACTATATCTCATCAGTTCACTGCAAGAAAACTAAGGAGCTGTTGAAATAAGCTGATGTCTAAGTAGCTGTGATTTGAAAAAATGTTATAAAATTTCCCTGCTCCAAAATATCTTTACAAATCAGATATCACAGTTGCTTAAATTTCATGAATATGTGCCTTAAGCATTTTCAAAATTATCTCTAAATAGGGTTCTCAGTCCATTAATGAGTACATGTTTAGCAGGTATGTTTTTCTATCTCTCCTGGTTAAAGTTCTTTTCTAGTGGCCAGCCGTGAAAGTGAGCCTTACAGATCTGGGACTGCAAGGAGCCCAGCTGTGTTGCTACGAACTCCATACCTGTCGGCATGGAAGCCATGCTTCCCATGCGTGGTTCCTGGCCAGTGATGGAGTGGTAGGATCACTTACCCAGCACAGTTCCTGCAGGCTGCTG
Organism: Macaca mulatta; assembly: GCF_049350105.2. NCBI lineage: Eukaryota > Metazoa > Chordata > Mammalia > Primates > Cercopithecidae > Macaca > Macaca mulatta. The sequence goes on from NC_133408.1 coordinate 111,771,676, forward strand.
GACTCCTGTGAAGGTGGATTCCCCCATGGCCCTGCTCATCTCTCAGATGAATAAGTTCTGGAAATCTAGTGTACAGCACAGTGACTATATCTAATAATACTGTATTGTCTACTTGAAATTTGATAAGAGAATAGATTTTAAGTGTTCTCTACACACACACACACACACAAAAATGGTAACTATAGGTGGTGATAGAAATGTTAATTAGACAGTAGCAATCATTATATAATATATACACATATGAAATCATCATGTTGCACACTTTGAATATATATAATTTTTATTTGTCAATTAAATATTTTAAATACAATAACAACAACAACAACAAAAATGACACTTCTACCCTCCCTTTTCCTTTCCTCTCTCATTTACCTGTGATCAGGCTGCATCCTGGTTTGACCAGTCCCTACTCCCCTGTCCCTCCCCAACTCCTCCTCAAAGGAGGAGATCTTGCCTGCTATAGTTTTGCTGTGTCTCCACATGAAGCTCATCTTGAGTTGTAGCTTCCATGATCCCCACATGTCATGGGAAGAACCCAGTGGAAGGTATTTGAATCATGGGGGTGGGTTTATCCCATGGTGTTCTTGTGATAGTGAGTAAGTCTCATGAGATCTGATGTTTTTATAAAGTGCAGTTCCCCTGTGCATACTTTCTTGCCTGCTGCCATGTAAAATGTGCCTTTGCTCCTATTTCACCTTCTGCCATGATTGTGAGGTTTCCCCAGCCATGTGGAATTGTGAGTCCATTAAACCTCTTTTTCTTTATAAATTACCCAGTCTTGGGTATTTCTTCATAGCAGTATGAAAATGGACTAATACATTGCCTTAATAAATCTCTTGCACAGCTAGTCCTCCCTTGGAACCTGCTTCTCAGAGGGCCTGGACTAACATACTCTGGTAGTGCATGAAGCATCTGTGATCACAGTGTGACAAGAAAATAGCACAAGCAAACCTATGAGGACTTGAGAGAATTCAAAACGTAAGTAACCTGTGATATAATCTTGCTTAAGCAAGGCTGGCACTACACAGAATCGAATAAAAAGATTATTATGAGGAGGTTAAGTGGAGATCTATTACCAACGATAGAAGTATTGACTAGAAAAATGAAGATGCATAAGGATGAATATGTATGGTTGTGTGACTGGTGAAGGTGGTAGATTTATTCTTTATTTAAAATAAATACCCATGGGCAGCAGATGCTTTTGGTTCCTTGCTTCACCTCCCTTCAGGCCACCTCTAATTTTAGCTGTAACAGGGGCAGCAAGGTCTGGGCAAGCTCGAACTCATGCTGACAGCACCCTGCCTCAAGCAGGTGACAGGAGTGCTATCTAAAATCCTAATTTAGGCTGGGTGCGATGGCTCAGGACTGTAATCCCAGCACTTTGGGAGGCTGAGGTGGGAGTATCACCGGAGGTCAGGAATTCTAGACCAGCCTGGCCAATATGGCAAAATCCCATCTCTATTAAAAATACAAAAATTAGCCAGGTGGTGGTGCACGCCTGTAATCCCAGCTACTCGGGAGGCTGAGGCAGGAGAATTGCTTGAACCCGGGAGGCAGAGGTTGCGGTGAGCCGAGATCACACCACTGCACTCCAGCCTGGGCAACAGAGTGAGACTCTGTCTCCAAAAAAATAAAATAAAATCTGAATTGAATTAGGTTTAGTATTTTACTGGCACTGCTAGCCAGATCTTTTTCTGAAACCATAGGGGCCTTGTCAGCCCAGCGGTGTGAGGGAGTAATTGTGCCCAGGGAACCCTGCATGCACTGAGGGAGGACAGTAGCTCTTCCTCAAGTAGAGAGTGTGGGTGTGCTGTTTCTCAGAGGTTCTGGCAGCCTCTCCGCTGCTGCCTACAGCAGCCATTGCAATAGTGCATGCCTGTGCTGGCCTCTTGCCTTCTTAACCTCCCCGGTCCACCATTCCTGCTTCCTGTGAATGCCCTTTAAATAAATCTCATTTCGTATCATGAGATCTACATTTAGGGGCCAAAATAAGACAATGTATTTGTGGACAGAAGTAAGTGTCAGCAATCTCATTCCCCTAAAATAATTTTAAGTTGCCAGAAATTTGAAAAATGAGTTTAGTAATAAATGGTTACCTAATTACACAAAGATATTATTTCAGATTCTAAGTAAGTCAATAATTTTTGGGAAGGGCCATTTTCCTTATTTGACTGTAAACAAAATAAGCTACTTGCTCATATTAACTTATGGTAAAAACATTTTCTCATGAAAACAGTAAACCACTGGCAAGTATGAAGTGAGCAACTGAAGCTAATCAAATCTATTTTCTAGTGTGTATATACTTTAAAGGCAATAATAGTTTTGTTTAAGGAAGTAATGAAAACATAGTTTTTATATGGATGTCTGTAGTAGATTTGGGAAGCTTATGATTATTAATTCTCAAGTACTTCTGGTCATCAATATAAATATCGTGATAATATTCAAGAGTTGCATTCATTTTTTGGCAGTATTTTGCATTTTGTCAACCCAGATTTCAAGTACCTTTAGACCCTGTGAGGTTCTGCATAAAATAATCAATCATTCCCTTTTGGCTGTTTTGCAGAGGCAGCCAATGACTTGTTCTGTCATGAACTGAATTAATATATATTCATGAAGCACAGAGAAACACTTCATTGTTTCAGACTGTTTTGTTATTTTAGAATAAATCACAAAGGCAGCATCCCACTCATAGCTGGTAGAGAAATATTTGTCCTATGATCCTCACCTTTATGGTTTGTAATGTTTTAACTTGCACAGTTTAGCCCACATAACATGTTTTATTTAAAAAAAAAATAGTAAATTGCATGCTTTTAACAATGTACCGTGTCTCTGTTACCTTTTATCATAAAAATTTGAAAACATTAAAAACTGAAATGACATGCGTCCCTAAGTCAGAATGATTTAATTTTCACAGAGTGAGGGACTCATGGCAAAATGATACACTTAGTACAGGTAAGTATTGTTCAAGCTCCCACATTCCATCAATCTCAACCTTTATGGTTCCTCATTTATTTGTGAAGAACTCTCAAGAATCAGTTGTAATTGCAAAATGTGTATCCTGCGAGGATATCTGTGTGAACTTCCATAGGGCAACCATAGCACACACAGCATGAAAAAGACTTGTTGGGAAAGATATTTTAGCACCTCTGATAAACAGGAAAAAAAGGTGAGTATTCCTATTTCAAGCTATCTAACTTTCTCACTTTATCTGCCTTTTCTAATCAACGTTATCATGTGCTGGCAAAATCTTGTAAAACTCAGAAAGCTAAAATCCGGGGAAATCAAACCCAGGGATAACAACTCCCCAAAATGTAAAAGCCATTGAACATTCTCTGTCGCCACCAAAGTGGTTCTCAGAAAAGACAGTTTATTGTGTCTTCCCTAAGAATTATGTTTTCAGCAACAATACTTAAACATTTACTGTCTTGGATTGTAACAGTGGCTATTTGTTTAGGTGGCACTGTGCCTATTTAGAACATAGTAAAATTCTTGCCATAGGGATCAACAATGTTTAGGAGGACAAATAATAACATAAACACGACTCCACACGGAATTGGAGTTAGATTTCTAGGGTTTGAATCCTGGCCCTGGATGCATTAGCTAGTCAACTCAGACAACTTATTTGATTTTAACCCTAGGTTTTCTTGTCTGTAAATTATAGATAATAGTGTATACTTCACCATTATGGGACTATGTACTAGCATACAGTAATAATCTATAAATTTTAGTTATTATTTTTATTATCATCGGTGTGCTTAACTACAAAAAATAGAACCCGCCCCAGCTAGATTAAGCAGAAAAGGAATTTGTCAAAGGAACCAGGTGACTCATAAATCCTGGGGGTAGGAGGGACAGAGAGTCAGACTTAGCAATGACATAAAAAGGACAATGCCTAAGTCATATTGTAGAGGCTGCGGAGTGACAGAGACAGTGGAGCTCACACAAGAACTACATACACTGTGGGGCCCAGTGCAAAATGAAAATATGAGTCCACTTGTTCAAGTAAAATACTTCCATCGAAGGTACTAAAATATAAAGCTCTTTCCTTTATTCTGCAACCTTTCTCAACTTTTCATGAGTTTTTTTTCCTTGCCATTTCATGTTGTTCTAAGTAAAGAAAAATTTAAAATTAATGAATTTTTAAATTAAAAAATTTGAGTATGAATTTTATCATTTATCTTTATATCACTTTTAAAGATGATATGTCAGTTTTAAATAGAAATATAAAAGCATTTAATTACACGCAGAATTACAGAAATTACCACAATTCATAGATTACAGCTTGTATGTGCATATGCATTTTGTTCTTACAAAGAGAGTGTAAACACTGTACAAAACTAACCCAACTGCTTTCATTTCACATCTTGATATATGCTCATTCTGCCAACACTCTGCCTTTGGCATACTGGTGAGAAAGGAAGAACTAAAAAGAAAAGTAGCTAGACTTGCCCAGTCTTTCCATTTCCTTCTGTGTCATCATTTTCAGTGTAAGTGGTTGGTAACACAGGAAGAAAAGATATGACATGCTTGTTTGTGTTTCTTAGACAGACATGGTATTGTTTTCTCTGTTGGAAGTAACTTCTGGTTTAAAAAGGAAAGTGTCAGCGTCCCCCACTGCCATCCTATTTACTCCATAACAGACATTACACGTTTACTTTGTACTTGCTTTGAGCCTCACTGAACTCTCGTACATTGTGGGTTTACTGGAATGCTGTGCTCATGGGTCAGTAAATGTTACATGCAAATGGGCAGTAAGGAATGGGGGCGGATACACTCAGTGTTCAAATTATCACATTCAGCACAGTCTGGTTGGGGTATGCCTTGGAAGATTTCATTTTTAACCAAGAAAGGCATATATTTACTGTCTGAATATTTCTTTCCCAAAAAGTAAATGCTAGTGTCAGAAAATGCACGTATTTATTCTGCCTAAAGAAATACGTACAGGCTTCATGAGACTAAATGGAAGAAATATATAGTGTATATTAATTTGTCATTGTCCTGTTAGGCATAAAGAGCCTCAGGACAAAAGTCCTCTGATATAGCATGTTGTATTATCATGATCCAGAATTTTAAAATGCCTATCAGCAAAATTCACAAAAGCTTAAGCCATCTATGTTATCTTATAAAGTGAATTTGGTAGACAGCTATACTTTGTCACTCAGTTCCTGAGAACCTTTTCTTGTGATCTGTCATCAATGTTCACCTTCAATGCACACTGATGAGTCCAACTAATATCAAGAAAGGCCTTTCCTCAAATAAGTGGGGATGAATGTATAAACTCCCTGTGATAGACAGTGTGTTACGAATTTCTGAAGTTCATTTTCAAATTCTTTTTGTCTTCTATTTTAACTTTGTATTATTCTTGTTGTTCTCTATATTTAAAGACAGGTTTATTTTTCACGAAAAACATGTTTCACTTTATCAGATATGTTATCCAAATAACTTATGTGAAAAATTTCCTGGCTATAAGATTGTTCATATATTCATCTATCTTTTTTGTTTTATTTTTGCTTGTAAATGTAAAGGCCTTACATTCTGAATCTTACAAGAAAATTTAAATTACACAAGTCAAAAATACATAATTGTTTTCATGATAGAAATAACATTGGTAAATTGGCTTCTATTTCTTCCTTAATATTTATCGATTCAGATGATTTGGGTGAAATTATATGTATAGATAAATGAATACTGAGAGTCTTCTTTGTTACTTTTTCTGATATGTTTTTCAGAATCCATGTAAGCAACTTATTGCTCAATAAATATTTGTTCGAATGAATGACTCTTAGACCATTCTAATGAATACGTTGGCCCAAGTCATGATAGCTAATAGATTCAGGTAAAGAAACTTCACAAAACTTGATTTCTCATTTTGAGTTACTTGCGTTTTCAATTCAATTTTAAGAAGCGTTAGAAAAGGATTAGATCAACTATTTTAAGGAAAAAAGCAAGAAGCTTCCACTAGAAAAGTGGTTGTTAGGGTTCTTTTCTGGATGGAATCATGAGGTTATTGAGCATAGCCTGGGACAGAGTTCACTCATTCTTCCCTTTGTCCTTAGCAATAAAATATTCAGCTGGGTTCATGGTGGCCCAGATCAAAGACTACATTTTCCAGACATTCTTACAGCTAGCTGTGGCTGTGGGGCTAGATTTTTTTTTTTTTAACGTAACTAAATTTTAAGTCCAACGATATGTTAGCACAAGTAATGTCTACGATTCAGATTGCGTTATTCAAGTCAGGAGAACAAAAATTAATCTTAAACAAGTTGTTGTGATTCTGGTTTTGCATTGCATATAGCTAAACCTTCATTCTAAACCATTAAATTCCCAAGATAGAATGTCTTTAGGGACAAAAATATGGTCAAGATTAGTTAATTTTGCAGTGAAATAAATTCATGTAAGATGAGAATATTTTGTTTATATATATACATACATGCATGTATATACATATGTGTGTGTGTCTGTATGTGTATTTGTATGAGTTATAATAGTTAAAGACCTTTCTTACAAAATAATTTGCTTCAACTCTGCTTGGTTTTGGCACCCCAATTTCCTGAGGTATCAAGACCTTGCCTAGTCCAGTTCTGGCCTTCAGGACCACCTCCAGGCTGGCACTCAAGCCCCTTGAAGGAGATTATTATATGTTTAGCATTGAGGTTGCCGCAGTCCCATATGTGGTGGAGACTGCAAACAACTGCAACAAAATGAGGCAGAGTACAATCAAAATAAAAGAGTGTGATACATAGCAAATATACTTCTTTCTCAGACTTCTGATCATAAAGCTAAACTATCCTTTCCCGGATAGTATGAGATCTGCTCACTACAACTGATCTCCTCAGTCTGTTAGCATGCAAATTAGAAAAATGTGCCCCTTATCATCTGTTTGAAAATTGTCATAGGAACCTGCTTTTATTACAACGAGGCATTTCTTTGCTATGTACTGGAAAGATGTATGTATGTATGCATATATATGTATGTATCTGTCAATCTATCTCTGCAGTGTAAATGGTAACCCCTAGACTTGTTCAGTGTACTGCATGCACAACTGTACAAAGCAAGCTGTGTGTAACCACAGGTGGAAATTGTGAGTTGAGAAAAATGATTTATGGCTCTCTTTAATTTGCACTAAAATTAGACAATTAGAGGAGTGATTAAGTTTGGAACAACTTTTTGGATTTTTAACGTAACTAAATTTTAAGTCCAACGATATGTTAGCACAAGTAATGTCTACAATTCAGATTGCGTTATTCAAGTCAGGAGAATAAAAATTAATCTTTTTTTATTTACAGACTTTTAGAAAGCAGTCGCAAGATACTGAAATGTTTGACAAATCAACAAATTGCTAAAGAGTATGCAAATATATGCTAGAGACCATACATAAGAAGAAACATGATTTGATGAAGTTTGTGGCAAATAAAAGTTGGATGTCCATTAAAGTAAAGTACAATTATTGTAGAGTCCAATTTTAATACAAGTAAGGATATGGAGGCTTAAGGCTAGGCTGAAGTGTTTACATAGAGATGGGAAAAAATAAAAGAATGAGAACCATTAGGTTAAACATTCCACTCTGCTTGTACTTTTATCACCTATAGAAGTGGCATCCCAGTTTTCTTGAAAAAGAGAACACAAGGTTTCATTTTCCACTTAAATTAATCATGATTTGCACAAAGATCTCAAGACATATTATTGAGTAAAGAAAGTTAAAAAATAGTTAATACAAATTACATGATCTTACATAGGATATGTAAATGATTCGTGTATCTATACATAATGTATAAGATTTCTTAAAAGGTCTCTAGCCAAAATTTTAACAGTAGTTATTTAGTGATTTAAAGTATTTTACTTATTTGCCTTTTCTATTTTTCTACAATAAATCAATTTTGTTTTGGGATTTAAATAATTTGGGCTATAAAAAAGACTACCAAGCAAAATGTCAGTGTGATCACATATGTTGTACCTCTGTATTCTCCATTCCTAATGATTTAACCAATAGGATACACCATTGGGAATGCTCTGCAATTCCTCATGCCTAGAAATTCTGAGAATTTCCTACTAAATACAAAGTGTGTTTAAAGAGACAGAAACAAATTTGGCGAAAGCAAACTTACAGCCTCTTTTATTTGGTTCAGTATTTATTTTCGCCAACTCAGTGAGCAATATATTATTTTTATAATTAAAATACTGAAAGTAGGTTTTTTAGTCAAGAAAAGTTACAAAGTTTCACTATTGTTAAAGACTACATACAATCCAAATATCCATTAGGGTACTAATTAAATAAACGATAGCACAGATACATTGTGAGATACAATAAAGAACTTAAAGAGAATGAAGTTGACTTTCTTTATGGGTTCTATAAAAATTATTCATAGTTGCTGCCCCTGGAGAAGGAAAAGTATTTGGAAGGGAGTAAGGTGAAGGTGGAATTTATCTTTTGAGTCCTTAAGCTTCTTTTTGTTTGAATGGTATACAAAGAATATGCAGTCAGAAATTACATGTGAGATCTGTGTGTGTGGGTGTGTCTGTGTGGGTGTGTCAGTGTGGGTGTGTCATATATGTGACAAAAGTGAAAGAGAACTTGGGAAAGGTCAGTTTGGTTATGTTGCCTGTGAAAAGTGTCTTTAGATTTTTTTCCCCTAGGTTTGACTCCTGGTTCAATAACTTGCTAGCTGTTGATAATGGGTAAGGTGCACACATTCTTTGAAAAGTGTCGTTTATAACGCAACCTTGCAGGATGGCTGCTAGGATTATAGATAATATTACCAGAGCATTTATGTGCTGTCGCCTGGTACATTAGAGGTACTCAATAAATTGTTGATATTATTACTGAAATTGCTATCAGAATGTAGAAAGCCGGAATGAAATCTCTTTGATGTATGAGGTTTGTAATTTCATTATGTCAGGTAAAAGTTATAATAGAGAAAAAGAGAAAGTCTGATAAAAAAATGTAAACAATATTTTAAATAAGTGTGTTTTGTAAGTGAATTCACTGAAGTTACTGTTAAAGTATGTTTTATTACATAACATTATGGATCACATAGATGACATGATGATAGAGTTCTATTTATAATGGAGAAACCAATAACAACCAATATAAGAAAACCAGGAAAACTTTTTAAAAAATCTGTAAACCAGCCAGGCATGGTGGCTCATGTCTCTAATCCCAGTACTTTTTCTTTCTTTTTTTTTTTTTTTTTTTTTTTTTTGAGACAGAGTCTCGCTCTGTCGCTCAGGCTGGAGTGCAGTGGCGCGATCTCGGTTCACTGCAAGAAGCTCCGCCTCCCGAGTTCACGCCATTCTCCTGCCTCAGCCTCCCGAGTAACTGGGACAGCAAGCGCCCGCCATCACGCCTGGCTGATTTTTTTGTTTTGTTTTGTTTTGTTTTTTGTACGTTTTAGTAGAGACGGGGTTTCACTGTGTTAGCCAGGATGGTCTCGATCTCCTGACCTTGTGATCCGCCCGCCTCAGCCTCCCAAAGTGCTGGGATTACAGGCGTGAGCCACTGCGCCCAGCCAATCCCAGCACTTTGGGAGGCCGAGGTGGGCGGATCACTTGAGGCTAGGAGTTCTAGACCAGCCTGGTCAACATGGTGAAACCTCATCTCTAACCAAAGAAAAAAAAAAAAAATTGGCCGGACCTGATGGCAGGCGCCTGTAATCTCAGCTACTCCGGAGGCTGAGGCACCAGAATCACTTGAACCTGGGAGGCAGAGAATGCAGAGAGCCAAGATTATGCCACTGCACTACAGCCTGGGTGACAGAGCAAGACTGTTTCAAACACAAATAAACAAACAAATCTGTAAAACTTATATAAAGCAAAGTTTGCTAAGAAATGTGTAAGAAGATGAATAAATTTAGAGACATTGTATTTCTTTTTTTTTTTTTCCTTTTTTAATTATACTTTAAGTTCTAGGGTACATGTGTGTAATGTACAGTTTTGATACATAGGTATTCATGTGCCTTGTTGGTTTGCTGCACCCATTAACTCATCATTTGCATTAGATATTTCTCCTAATGCTATCCCTCACCCAGCCCCCCACCTCCCAACAGGCCCAGAAGTGTGTGATGTTCCCTGCTCTGTGTCCAAGTGATCTCACTGTTCAGTTCCCACCTATGAGAACGTGCAGTGTTTGATTTTCTGTCCTTGTGATACTTTGCTGAGAATGATGGTTTCCAGCTTCATCCATGTCCCTGCAAAGGACATGAACTCATCCTTTTTATGGCTGCATAGTATTCCATGGTGTATATGTGCCACATTTTCTTTATCCAGTCTATCATTGATGGACATTTGGGTTGGTTCCAAGTCTTTGCTATTGTGAATAGTGCCGCAATAAACATACGTGTGCATGTGTCTTTATAGTAGCATGATTTATAATCCTTTGGGTATATACCCAGTAATGGGATTGCTGGGTCAAATGGTAATTCTAGTTCTAGGTCCTTGAGGAATCGCCACACTGTCTTCCACAATGGTTGAAGAAATTTACACTCCCACCAACAGTGTAAAAGCATTCCTATTTCTCCACATCCTGTCCAGCATTTGTTGTTTCCTGACTTTTTAATGACTGTCATTCTAACTGGCGGAGATGGTATCTCATTGTGGTTTTGATTTGCATTTCTCTGATGATCTGATGATCAGTGATGATGGGCATTTTTTCATGTGTCTGTTGGCTGCATAGATGTCTTCTTTTGAGAAGTCTCTGTTCATATCCTTTGCCCACTTTTTGATGGGGTTGTTTGTTTTTTTCTTGTAAATTTGTTTGAGTTCTTTGTAGGTTCTGGATATTAGCCCTTTGTCAGACGGATAGATTGCAAGACTTTTCTCCCATTCTGTAGGTTGCCTGTTCACTCTGATGGTAGTTTCTTTGGCCATGCGGAAGCTCTTTAGTTTAATTAGATTCCGTTTGTCTATTTTGGTTTTTGTTTCCATTGCTTTTGATGTTTTAGTCATGAGTCCTTGCCCATGTCTATGTCCTGAATGGTATTGCCTAGGTTTTCTTCTGGGTTTTTATGGTTCTAGGTCTAACATTAAAGTCTTTAATCCATCTTGAATTAATTTTTGTGTAAGGTGTAAGAAAGGGATCCAGTTTCAGCTTTCTACATATGATTAGCCAGTTTTCCCAGCACCATTTGTTAAATAGGGAATGCTTTCCACATTTCTTGGTTTTGTCAGATTTGTCAAAGATCATATGGTTGTAGATGTCTGGTGTTATTTCTGAGGCCTCTGTTCTGTTCCATTGGACTATATATCTGTTTTGGTACCAGTACCATGCTGTTTTGGTTACTGTAGCCTTGTAGTATAGTTTGAAGTCAGGTAGTGTGATGCCTCCAGCTTTGTTCTTTTTGCTTAGGATTGTCTTGGCAATGCGGTCTCTTTTTTGGTTCCATATGAACTTTAAAGTAGTTTTTTACAATTCTGTGAAGGAAGTCATCAGTAGCTTGATAGGGATAGCATTGAATCTATAAATTACTTTGGGCAGTACAGCCATTTTCACAATATTGATTCTTCCTATCCATGAGCATTGAATATTATTGCATTTGTTTGTGTCCTCTTTTATTTCATTGAGCAGTGGTTTATCGTTCTCCTTGAAGAGTTCCTTCACATCCCCTGCAAGTTGGATTCCTAGGTATTTTATTCTCTTTGTAGCAATTGTGAATGGAAGTTCACTCACAATTTGGCTCTCTGTCTGTTAATGGTATATAGGAATGCTCGTGATTTTTGCACATTGATAGTGTATCCTGAGACTTTGCTGAAGTTGCTTATCAGCTGAAGGAGATTTTGGGCTGAGATGATGGGGTTTTCTAAATATACAATCATGTCATCTGCAAACAGGGACAATTTGACTTCTTCTTTTCCTAACTGAATACCCTTTATTTCTTCCTCTTGCCTGATTGCCCTGGCCAGAACTGCCAACACTATGTTGAATAGGAGTGGTGAGAGAGGGCATCTTTGTCTTGTGCTGGTTTTCAAAGGGAGTGTTTCCAGTTTTTGCCCATTCAGTATGATATGGGCTGTGGGTTTGTCATAAATAGCTCTTATTATTTTGAGATACATTCCATCAATACCTAGTTTATTGAGAGTTTTTAGCATGAAGGGCTGTTGAATTTTGTCAAAGGCCTTTTCTGCATCTATTGAGATAATAATGTGGTTTTTGTCATTGGTTCTGTTTATGTGATGGATTACATTTATTGATTAGCGTATGTTGAACCAGCCTTGCATCCCGGGGATGAAGCCAACTTGATCATGGTGGATAAGCTTTTTGATGTGCTGCTGGATTCGGTTTGCCAGTATTTTACTGAGGATTTTTGCATTGATGTTCATGAGGGAGACTGGTCTAAAATTCTCCCTTTTTTTTTTTTTTGTTGTTGTTGTTGTTGTGTCTCTGCCAGGCTTTGGTATCAGGGTGATGTTGGCCTCGTAAAATGAATTAGGGAGGATTCCCTCTTTTTCTATTGATTGGAATAGTTTCAGAAGGAATGGTACCCGCTCCTCCTTGTACCTCTGGTAGAATTCAGCGTGAATCCGTCTGGTCCTGGACTTTTTTTGGTTGGCAGGCTATTAATTATTGCCTCAATGTCAGAGCCTGTTATTGGTCTATTCAGAGATTCAGCTTTTTCCTGGTTTAGTCATGGGAGGGTGTATGTGTCCAGGAATTTATCCATTTCTTGTAGATTTTCTAGTTTATTTGCATAGAGGTGTTTATAGTATTCTCTGATGGTAGTTTGTATTTCTGTCGGATCCGTGGTAATATCCCCTTTATCGTTTTTTATTGTGTCTATTTGATTCTTTTCTCTTTTCTTCTTTATTAGTCTTGCTTGTGATCTATCAATTTTGTTGATCTTTTCAAAAAAACAGCTCCTGGATTCATTGATTTTTTAAGCATTTTTTGTGTCTCTATCTCCTTCAGTCCTGCTCTGATCTTAGTTATTTCTTGCCTTCTGCTAGCTTTTGAATGTGTTTGCTCTTGCTTCTGTAGTTCTTTTAATTGTGATGCTAGGGTGTCAGTGTTAGATCTTTCCTGCTTTTTCTTGTGGGCATTTAATGCTATAAATTTCCCTCTACACACTGCTTTAAATGTGTCTCAGAGATTCTGGTACATTGTAGAGACACTATATTTCTAAATGGAATAACTAAGTATTAAAAGAAAGTAAATTTTTAAATAGGTAGGTTTGGCACTATTTTAATTAAATTTGTCACGGTTTGAATTCTTCAAAGAAAGAGGTTGAGATGGAATTTAGGATATAAGACATTGATTAGAGATTGACATCTGAGAAAAGAAGGGGAAAGTCATAGGATTGAGGGGAATGAGAAGTGAAGATGAGATGCAGACTCAACAAAGCCTTGGCCAAACCAGCAAGGAGCTCATGAGCGCGCGTTTCCCACCAGAGTTACCCCGGGTCTGCTGAAATGACTGATTCTCTTTATCACCACGTTGCCCAGTTACCTGAGGGAAGTGACATCGGAAGTGCATGACCTTGAAGGAGTCAACAGCTGGAAGTTGTCCATGTGCTCCCAGCAGCTGGGCAACAAGCCCTTCCTTGATGTGGCATCTGGGGGTGCATCTCTTTGTCTACCACCTTTTGGGGTAAACCTGACAATGTCATTTTAAAGTTCAACAAGAATGATCAGTAAACAAAAAGAGACAACACATTTTTGAAAAAGGAAAATACTGAGAAGGGATTTGTTCTGTCCAGTGTTTTTTGTTTGTTTGTTTTTCTTTTTTCCTTTTTTTTTTTTTTTTTTAAATTTTACTTTTTAAGTTCTGGGGTACATGTGCAGAACATGCAGGTTTGTTACATAGGTATACATGTGCCATGGTGGTTTGCTGCACCCATCAACCTGCCATCTAGGTTTTGTTTTGTTTTGTTTTGTTTTATTTTTGTTTGAGGCAGAGTCTCGTCCTGTCTCTCAGTCTGGAGTGCAGTGGCACAATCTTGGCTCACTGCAACCTCTGCCTCCCGGATTCAAGCGATTATTCTGCCTCATCCTCCCCAATAGCTGCGATTATAGGTACGCACCCCCACGCCCAGCTAATTTTGTATTTTTCATAGAGATAGGTTTTTACCACGTTGGCCAGGCTGGTCTCGAACTCTTGACCTCAGGTGATCTGCCTTCCTCGGCCTCCCAAAGTCCTGGGATTACAGGCGTGAGCCACTGTGCCCAGCCCCATCATCTAGTTTTTAAGGCCCGCATGCACTAGTTGTTTGTCCTAATGCTCTCCTTCCCCTTGCCCCCCACTGCCTAACAGGCCCTGGTGGGTGATGTTCCCCTCACTGTGTCCATGTGTTCTCATTGTTCAACTCCCACTTACAAGTGAGAATATGCGCTGTTTGGTTTTCTGTTCTTGTGTTAGTTGGCTGAGAATAATGTTTCCAGCTTCATCCATGTCCCTGTAAAGGACATGAACTCATTCTTTTCTATGGCTGCATAGTATTCCACGGTGTATATGTGCCACATTTTCTTTATCCAGTCTATCATTGATGGGTATTTGGGTTGGTTCCAAATCTCTGCTGTTGTAAATAATGCAGCAATAAACATACGTGTGCATGTGTCTTTATTGTAGAATGATTTAATATCTTTTGGGTATATTCCCAGTAATGGGATTGCTGGCTCAAAAGGTATTTCTGGTTCCAGATCTTTGAGGAATCACCACACTGTCTTCCAAATGATTGAACTAATTTACACTCTTACCAACAGTGTAAAAGCGTTCCTATTTCTCCACATCCTCTCCGGCATCTCTTGTTTCCTGACTTTTTAATGATCGCCATTCTAACTGGTGTGAGGTGGCATCGCATTGTGGTTTTGATTCGCATTTCTCTAATGTGTTCTGTTCAGTGTTAAAACATGTTTTAAAAGCCTCAGTAATCTCTGGTAGTACCATCACAGGAGTGGGTTGAAAGTTCAGTGACACAGATGTGAAGGCCAGAAACAGCCATCTGTACACGTAAATGTTTAGTGCAGGATTGTGGGGCAACAGGTTTATTTATTCATTTATTGAGATGTTGGGAAGATTAAGGCAGTGACACCAATCATGCACACTAGTGTACTGTCTGTTTTCTATACCCCATCCTCATGTGGCTGTCACCTTGCTGATAAGTAAGTTGGCTTAATTTTTTTCTAAATTAAAAAAAAAAACTAGATCATTTTGTGTCCCCTAAAAATACCCATAATTAGAAGCAATTACATTGTTGATGCCAGTTATCCTGGAATTAGGATATAAGCCCAACTATTTAAGATTTATGGCAATGCCAGTGTTTGGCTATTACTCTGCTGTGACAGGCCTCTATATGGAGTGTCACCAGTCTCTGTTAAGTCCAGTTAGTAAACCAAGAAAAAGCATCTGCTCCTCTACTGTGGATCTTTACATTTATATATATTTGGCTAATTAAATCATAATCATAACACGTGTGAAGAAGAGCAGGAAAAAGATTAGTCTCTTGTAAATCTGTAATTCTCCTGAAACTGAAATGTTAACTGACAAAAATCAGTGAGAAAAGGCTAGATGTTCAGTAGGCTTTATTTTAAAGTTTGCTTAATCATTTGGGAAATATAACAAAACAGATCATGACCTTGTACTTTATACCAAAAGAATTAAAATGGACATACATATTTATCTGACCCTGGTGACAGAGAAAGCCTTATACCCATGAAACTATAGTCAGAAACCATAAAATGCATGATTTAGATATGTGATCATACATACCCATGCCCACACAGAGACATAGACAAACCTTATATGTAAAAAGCATACACAACTAAGCCTCAAAGCAAAGTCTAAGACAAAGGTTTATGTGTGAGTAGTTTATTTAGAAATATGATCCCAGACAGCAGGAATGAGTCATGGAAGGAGGGAGATAGGTTAGCAGAAAAAGTTAACAAAAGGATGCATTGTTCAGTTGGCCACCCTCTATGCGTCAGGTTACGCTAGCCCTAAGGATGTTCTGAGAAGACTCAGAAGGTCCACTTGAAGAAATAAAGAAGAAGCTCCATTGTTCCCAGGCCTTAATAGTCAATGATGGCAGCAACCAAAGGATATTGAGTCCTCCATATTTTCAGGTTGCACCAATGAGTACAAGTGAGTTTTGGGAGATATCCTACTGTGGGGTGAGAGAAACCCCAGAGCAGAAAGCAGGAGGCTTGGGATAAGGGGCTTAAGCAGATGCACTCAGACTGCACCCAACTGAAATTAGGCAAAGCCGGAAGGAAGCTGAATATTACAGCAGTGGCTGGAATAAGAGATGACACTGGACTGGAGGACTAGGGGTGGGCACCAGCATGCTCAATATAACAAACCAACAAAAAACTTTATAAGCATAATTAAGCAGCAAATCCAACTGAAAAATTATTTTCTATTTATGATAAAACCAACACTAAACATCCACAGAAAGAATAAAGTAAATATGATTTAAAGATAAAGAGGCAAATAAAGAAAGAAAAAACTCATGATAAACATGAAAAATGATCCCATTCATTAACAATCTCCGAGACGAAAATTAAATATTTAACATATGTACTCTTCACCTATTCAACTGGCAAGTCAGTTAAAAAATATTATTCTCAGTTTTGGGGTGGTTGAAAGAAATGAGCACTTTCACATGTGGCTGAAGACTGTCTATTTTGATATTTCTGAAAACAGCTTGGCATAATTCGCAAACGTGCTAAAATGAGCTCATACAATAATCAAGAAGCAATTCTCTATTAAGCTTTTAGAACTCACAGAGAAATCAAACTGTGAAATTAAAAAAATAGTGAATTGGCAAAGGAAATGCAAATAGATAATCAGTAAGTGAAAAACTAACCAAATACAATAACGAGAAAATAAATGAAAATTTAAACATATGACATTTCTTATCTATTAATTAATTAATTAATTTATTTATTTATTTTGAGACAATTCTTACTCTGTTACTCAGGCAGGAGTGCAGTGGAGTGATCATGGCTCACTGCAGCCTCAACCTCCCAGGCTCAATCAATCCTCCCATGTCAGCCTCCTGTTTAGCTGTGACTACAGGCATGCGCCACTATGTCCAGCTAATTTCTCTATGTTTTTGTAGAAATATGGTGTCACTATGTTGCCCAGGCTGGTTTTGAAGTCCAAGGCTCAAGCAATCCTCCCTCCTCCTCCTCCAAAAGTGCTGAGATTACAGGCCTGAGCCACCTCACCAAGCCCCCAAATTTTTATCAACTAAAATTCTGGGATGTTTTCACATTGGCAATGCTAAATGCTGATAAGAGTGGGACTCACACACTGCAGGTATATGTGTACAGCGAGCACTGAAAACAGTTTGGCACCATGTATCAAGCATCATTGCATCCATTTTAAAGAAAATAAGAAGTACAAATATTTATACACAAAGATCTTTGCTTAGGTGTAATTTAAATTATAAGGGAAGAGAGATAATTAAAAAGTGTCTATTTGAAACACAACTATGACATCAAAGTTTAAATGAAATACTAGAATCATTCCAAGTTAAGTCAGGAACAATGTAAGATAACCCATCATTACTGCCATGTTTTAACATTGGTGGAAAACTTTAACCAAAGGGATAAATAACAATATATGAGAGAAACAAAAATATAAATATTGAAAAGGAAGGAACAAAGTTATTATTATTGACACATAATGGGATTACCAAAAAACATTGAGAAAACTGAAAAAGTATTAAAAAGTATTATTACTATGGTCAGTACAAAATCAATTATTGAATTCAAAAGCAGTTCAACAAACATTTGGAATATGTAATGTAAGAACATCTGATTTCAGCAGAAGGCTAAAACATAAAATAGCCATGATTAAACTTAAGATTTATAGATATAAAGGAAACTATGAAATTTGATTCAAGGGTAAAAATAAATGGAATAGGCTGGGTATGGTGGCTCACGCCTGTAATCCTAGCACTTCGGGAGGTCGAGGCAGGCAGATCACCTGAGATCATGAGTTCGAGTCCAGCCTGACCAACATGGTGAAACCCCGTCTCCACAAAAATACAAAAATTAGCTGGGCATCATGGTGGTTGCCTGTAATCCCAGCTACTTGGGAGGCTGAGGCAGGGGAATCACTTGAACCCAGGAGGTGGAGATTGCAGTGAGCTGAGATCACACCATTGCACTCCAGCCTGGGCAACAGAGCAAGACTCTGTCTCAAAAACAAAAACAAAAACAAAAAAAACCACATATAAATAAATAAATAAATGGAATATATGAATAAAAATAATGGATAGAGTAAATATTGCGAAGATTTTATTTAAACACTCTTCCTAATGAATCTATCAATTCAATATTATGTCAACAAAATTATCAATGATGCACCTACATAGCAGTTGTTATCTCTCAGCATACAAGGATGATCTTTAAATTTACTTTGTCCTTAAGCATTTCTGAATTGTCCCATCTCAAAGATGTTATTTCCTTTGAAAAGTTACCATTTTCATGGGAATAGAACTTTGGCTCATTCCAGATGATTTGAAAATCCTAAAAACATTTTAAGTTCTGGTTCAGTTTACTAACCTTTAGCCTAAAACCACTGCTGAATAACTGCCATTTTCATTTCCATACTAAAGATGTTTACCCTCTAGGATTCAGGCAATGTTTGAATTTCTGTTTGCAAAGTGAAGGGATTGAGCTCTCTGTGATAACCTTTGTAAATAATAACGGTTACTTAGGAACATCAAGCAAAAAAGAAGTGCTGTTCAGGGGACAATTCCATTCATCCATTTGCTTATCAATTTAGTCAAAAAATATTGAGCACCAACTTTGTCCCAGATAAATTCTTTGTCATGTGGGAACCAACACTAAACAAACTAAAGTCCCTCCTTTAGGAGTTTACATCTGGTAGAGGGTGTGGAGTGAGAAGAGACAAAAACAAAGGGAACAAATAAAAATGTGAATGGTGAGGTGTGCTATTTTAATTTAAGATGGCTTCATGAAAACCGTCCAGATATAGTGACATTTGGACAACAGTTATCCAAGGGAGGGATGTTTTGAGCAGAGTGATGCTGCTAGCGCAGAAGCTGTGGAATAACTATTTTTTGTTTGTTTGTTTGTTTGTTTTTTGAGACGGTCTTGCTCTGTTGCCCAGGCTGGAGTGCAATGGTGCAATCTAGGCTCACTGCAACCTCCACCTCCTGGGTTCAAGTGATTCTCATGCCTCAGCCTCCTGAGCAGCTGGGATTACAGGTGCCTGCAATGACACCTGACTAATTGTTGTATTTTTAGTAGAGACGGGGTTTCACCATGTTGGTCAGGCTGGTCTCGAACTCCTGACTTCAAGTGATCTGCCCACCTTGGCCTCCCAAAGTGCTGGAATTACAGGCATGAGTCACTGCGCCCAGCCCCTGGGATAACTGTACATCTGAGACAAAAGGAAGCCCAGCGTAGCTGGATAAGAGTGAGAAGAGGGGACAGGAGGAGGAGATGGGGACAAATAGGTAGCAAGGGATAAGGTCACTCACAGTGTGTAGATTAAGATGATGGAAAGCCACTGGAGGATGATGAAAAAAGGAGTGATGCCTACAGGGTGGAAGCAGGTAAGAGTCAGGAAGTTTTGAAATTGTCCAGGTAAAAGATGATGGTGTCTTGGACCAAGGTAGTAATGAAGATGGTGAGAAATGTTTGGACCCTGGATATAATTTGAGGGGAGAGCTGATAATAGTTGTTGGTAGATTTAAGATATGTGTGACAGAAAGAGAGCCATCAGGGGGTTTTTGATAAATCAATTTGATATGGTATTCAATCATAATCATGGAAGGTATGAAGACATTTCTCAAATATCATTGTATTATTTTGAGAACAGGCTAGATGAGAATGAATAACTGTTGCAACATTGTTGGGATATTAAGGTGAATAAAAGAATAGTTTGTTTCTTTTTTGGAGAAATAGAATGTCGTGTGAATATCTTATGTCCACCCTGACCCTCTTTCATCTCCGATTGGAGACCTATGATGTACACAAGCTTTACTTCTAATCACCTCCACAGTTTTTTTCCCTCTTTTTCTCTTCTCTCTCTGGCTTTCCATTCCCCCTATTTTTCTTTCTTTCCTTCCCTTTATCCTTCTCCTTAGTTTTTCTTTCTTTATGATAGTCCTGATCGACAGAAGTAATGGAACAACCTCTGAGCTTTTTGTCCAGCACTGTTTTCAGTGCCAGATAGCTTCTCAGTGCTCCATAATGTGAATTGAAATGTGGTCATTCTATGCTAAATATTTTGTCTTTAACTTTCTTCTACAGTTCCTCAGAGTTATCTATTTAAGACCCCAAACTGGTCATGTCACATCTTTGCTCAAAATTCTTCTAAGGGACCGCACTGACTTTAGAATAAAATTCAAACTTCTTTGGAGGGCAAAACACGGTGATTTAAAATCTTGGTGTACTTATCCATTCCTCCTCTTTTCTAGCTACTCCATGGAGGTCTTTCAAGACAAGCAAAGCATTTTTAATTTTCTCTAAAACTGGTCACGTTTCCTCTCACTGCCAGATCTGGGTGCACCTACTATTTCTTCTGTCTCTCGAACATCCAACTTACTTGCTTTTGTCATCTGCCTGCTGCTATTATCCTCAATGTTCTGCTCAGCATTCACCTCTACTTGGAATCTTTTTGGCCCTCACCAAAAGGCTTTGGGTCCTACCTCTGTTTTCCTTCGACCCTGCTCTTACTTAAAGCACTACAAAGCAATTATCTGCTTAACTGACTGTCTGTGCCTTATGCAGTTTAGGGGAGGTAGTTTAGTTCCATAACTGCAGGGCAGGTCACAGTCTCTAGTACATAAGAAGCACTCAATGTAAGTTAGTTCAAATGATGAGTAAATGAAGAGAAAAAAAGAAAGCATATTATGAATCCCACAGGGAAAAACTTTATTTCTTTGTCACTGATAAGGAAAACTCTGTTTTTAGATCGAACACGGGGGGGTTAGCAACGAAGATGAGGATTTAAGATGTAAATTCTTGAAAGGCTGTAGGCCTTGTTTTGAATCATACGATGATTTCACTGGATCAAAGGGTGTTTGGCAAGCAGGAACCCTGAAACTGTGCCAACATTTCTGAGCTGATCTGCTCAAGAGCGAATAAATTTTAAGGAACTGTAATTATCATGTGCATTAGCCACCTTTATAATTGGAAAGGCAAAATAGCACTGAAACGGTGCTGTAAATGACAATATTTATGTGCTTAAGGGTTGTCTTTAAAGACTCAATCTTACAAAGATTTCATCTGCCGGGATACAAGCCTTTCAAGTGCTTCAGCCATTGACGTGTATGATATTTGGAGACACGGGTGTGGCTGTGCGCAGTTGTATTTTGTTTTGCTTAACTTCTGAAGCCAGCCAGATTCCTGGGACTACCAAGTATGGCAACAAAACTAGCAGAACAGTTAGATGGTCACTAAACAGCTTGCATAGTCCTGGCAGGAGTGGACTTTCTACAGTCTGTTTCAAGTTCTTTGGCTGTTTGTCAGAGAAGCCTGGCTTCCCCAGCACTGGCGGACCGACAGCCCCCAAGTGCTATATAAACATGCTGGAGGTTCGAAAGACAATATGAAGTGTGAGTTGACATCATAAAGTTCTAGGCTATAAGACATTTTAAGGATCCTCTTTGTCTTTCCTTGTTGAAAACAATTTTAATCAATGCCACTAAATTAGAGAATAATGGTTAAATTGTTTCCATGAGATTTGTAATTGAGTTAATCTTTTGCCAACTTTAAACAAGGTTAAATCCCTCAATAAAGATTGTAAAAGTATCAATTAAAAGTAAAAGCAAGGACAAACAAAAAAGTAAGAGTCTTAATACAGGCATTACTTCTTCATAAAGCATTTTTTAATATTCATAATAAATTATTAAATCTTGTCTCTTCATATGTGTTTCAGACATTGCTTGATGTCAGTGTGAAAACAAAGTGATCAAAGTGATATAATAAATCTGACAAGCCTGGCGCGGTGGCTCACGCCTGTAATCCCCCCGCACTCTGGGAGGCCAAGGTGGGAGGATCACTTGACATCAGGACTTCGAAACCAGCCTGGCCAACATGGGAAATCCCGTCTCTACTAAAAATACAAAAAATTAGCTGAGTGTGGTAGTGTAAGCCTGGAATCCCAACTACTGGGAGGCTGAGGCATGAGAATCGCTTGAATCTAGGAGGCAGAGGTTGCAGTGAACCAAGACTGTGCCACTGCATTCCAGTCTGGGTAACAGAATGAGACCCTGTCTCAAACAAACAAACAAACAACAACAACAAAAAAAACTAACAACTTGAGAGTCTAGTAAAGGTATGGTTTATTTTTGTTGAAATTCTTTTTTAAATAAAAGAATGGATACCCAAAAATTCCACAGGTAACTGTGTCAAGATAAAAGAACGCCATTTCAAATGGGCATTTTCTCTTTCTCTCTGTCTTTCTTTCTTTTTTTGATGGAGTCTCACTCTGTCGCCCAGGCTGGAGTGCAGTGGCGTGATCTTGGCTCATTGCAGTCTCAGCCTCCTAGGTTCAAGTGATTCTCGTGTCTTAGCCTACCAAGTAGCTGGGTTCATAGGCACACGCCACCATGCCTTGCTAATTTTTGTATTTTTAGTAGAGATGGGGTTTCACTATGTTGGCCAGGCTAGTCTCAAACTCCTGACCTCAAGTAATCCACCCCCTCTTGGCCTCCCAAAGTGCTGGGATTACAGATGTGAGCCACTGCACCCGGCCCACATTTTCTCTTTAATCAATGTAAAAGATTTAGGCTCTTATGGATAAAATGTCTCCAAAATTAAAGTTTGACTTTAAGTATAAAGATGTATTAACTATCTTGGTACCTTGAAAATTGCAAATGTTTATGAAGATGGTATGAATTCCAGTCAAGAAGCTTAGATGTGCAAAATGAATCAACAAAAAAACCAAACACTTGAATTGCATTTCTTTATATTTTAAAATCAATTTCATTTAGGACCCTGACCCTTATTTTCCCCTTTCTCCTTTCCTAGCCACTCTCCAAGAACTTTACAAATTTTCGTGCAGTAGGACCAAGGCACTGGGGAGGTCCCTACAGACAGTGATCATGAGCAATCGTTCCCCATTGGTTACAGTCAAGGTGTCCATGCCCAGTCTGCACAATCCCTTCAGGTCCAGAGGCTCTGGAACTACATATCCTTCTGGGTCCTTGGAATCGTCAAGGAATGTATGTGCTTACCATGCCTTTCTGAAGCCTAGTCTTCTGTCTGGACACTGTCAGTAAGTAGACTTGGCTTCTGGTCTTTCATGAAGTGCCCATGCTCACTCTACTCTTCCACTCCTGCTCTTTATCTCTCCCCACCTACTTGGATAAAGGAATGGAGAAAACAGGGGGATAAAAACCTAATAGTTCAAAACTATTAGATTTTTAAAATATCCCACCACATTTATAAAGAAAAAAATCTGAAAACACTCTAAATATTCATCAACAGAGAACTGGATAAATAGGCTATGGTACATCCACACGATCCGTTCAATGAAGGGGTTAAGAAGAATGGGGTAAATCTGTATATTCTGATATGGGAAAATATCCAATATAGATTATTAAGTGCAAAATGTAGTTTCAGAAGTTATATGTATAGCATGATTCAGTTTCTATAAAAATGTAAAATATATATGTATGTATACATTTATAAGCATGTATAAGTATGTGCACATTTATAAGTATGTTTAGGTATAAATGTATGTGTACCTAAACCTGCTTATAAATGCAGAAAATATTGGAAAACATCACAAGAAACTCTTAAATGTGATTATCTCTGAAGAATGGCATTGGAAGAAGGATGAGAAGAGGTGGATTTTATCCTTCTACTAAGTAAACTATTTACATTTTTTACAACATGTACATGTTATTTTCCAAAATTGTATAACCTCAGTTTTAAAAAAGGGAGAAATCTGTACAAGTCTTTTTCATAACATAATCATTTTTGCATGTATTCAATACATTTTAAAATAAGTTTAAGTATTATTAAGTAATCTTTTTAATTTTCTCGTTATTGCTGTGGGAGCATGAAGAAGACTATTTGTTCAGAAAATTTGAAAATTTAAAGCAGTATTCTCTTTCAAACCT
Source organism: Macaca mulatta (assembly GCF_049350105.2). Taxonomy (NCBI): domain Eukaryota; kingdom Metazoa; phylum Chordata; class Mammalia; order Primates; family Cercopithecidae; genus Macaca; species Macaca mulatta. The sequence continues at coordinate 111,795,714 of NC_133408.1, forward strand.
CATAAATTAAATATTCTATGTTAAAAATCTGCATTTTCCCCATTATCTTAAAGTTTCATTTTATTATATTTTAAATTATTTTACTAATCATAAATATGTTTTGCAGTATGTTAGAGTTGGAAAAGTAAATCACACAATTGAATTGAGACTAAAACAAATGTCCTCACATTATTTTAAATTACGGTACCTAATTCTCATAGATCCATACTCCACATGTTCAGAAAAGCTTCCTTTTGCTCCAGTTGCCCTTGTCTCTCTTTCTCATTGCTTGATTAATTAAGTCTATACATTTAAAAACACTTCAAGGAGCAGAATTTTGAATTATGGCAACAACATTTACAGGAAGGAATGGTGTTCTAGGCAGGAGGAACAATATATGCAGAGGCATGAAAGCATTAAATAGAGTCATGAGTATGAGAAACTACTACTGAAGCACAAAATATAAATAAGGGAGTGGCAAGAAATCAGAGTAGCTGGCTCATGAAGGTGTTTGTTTATTATGCAAGTAAAGGCAACAAACAATTTTTGAATGAGATGTTCACATATGCATTTTTCAAAGATCATTCTGGATCTCATTGCAGAGAGTTCATTTTAGGGTGATGTGACTGGAAGGCAAGAGATGAGCTAAGAAATTAGGATGGCAGTTCAGGCAAATGTTGAAAACTTGAACTAAGCCAGTAGGTAAATGGGCAATATAAAAGGAGATCTGAGAAACGTGTATTATTTATGGTTTCATGTAAAACAGAGGGTATACATTTTATAAGCCTGTACGAATACATCTACACAATAGTTCATCCTACTTGAGAATTACTGAACATAGGGAGTGAAATTTTAAAATCTAGGAGCATGATTAGGTGACTGTAGATATATAAAGGAAAGTCTTAAACCAGTATAATAGGTTTCTAAACCAAGGTCTATCATAATAATGTTGTAGAAAAACATCCTCATGAAATTGCTTCAGTAGCTGGACAGATTCTTTTCTTTACATTCTGGGGTACCTGTGCAAGATGTGCAGGTTTGTTACATAGGTAAACGTGTGCCATGGTGGTCTGCTGCACCTACCGACCCAGCATCCGTTAGGTCTTTTCCCTAATGCTCTCCCCACCCTGGACAAATTCTTGAGCTCTGTTTTGATATGGTGCGACTGTGCCCCACCCACATCTCATCTTGAATTCCCACATGTTGTAGGAGGTACCCAGTGGGAGGTAATTGAATTACGGGGCAAGTCTTTCCTGTGCTGTTCTTGTGATAGTGAATAAATCTTGCAAGATCTGATGTTTTTAAAAAGAGGAATTCCCCTGCACAAGCTCTCTCTCTTTGCCTGCTGCCATCCAAGTAAGAGGTGGCTTGCTCTTCCTTGCTTTCCACCATGATTGTGAGGCTTCCCCAGCCACGTGTAAATCCAATTAAACCTCTTTCTTTTGTAAATTGCCCAGTCTCGGGTATATCTTTATCAGCAGCATGAAAACAGGCTAATACAATTTCTAGTTGTCTCTTAGACATCTTCCCTTAGATTCCCATCAGCAAACTAACCTCATCTTAACTCAGCCCACACTCATTATTGTCCCAGACACCTTTCTCCTGACACTAGTCTCCCATTCACTCAGGTTTAAAACATCATTTTCACGTAGGACTCCCTCTCCAATTATCTACCAACCTAAACTCCACAGTATCTCTAATCTCTGTCCTAGCCTTTCCTCTCTCCTTCAAGTTCAAGATTATATTCTTTTTCACCTGGGCTCTCACAATAATGTTTCCCCTCCCTGTGTTCTAATATAACCACACCTAAACCATCTTACACGTTGCAGCTGGATTCAGCATCCCAAAACATAGTGTTGATATTGTCCCTGTTTCAAATCTGTCATGGCTAGAGGAAATTTCAATTATTAAAATAACTTTGGAAAACTCTTTGGCATTATCTCCTAAAGTTGAACACACACACACCCTATATTGCATCCATTTCACAGTTAGATATATATCAAACAAAAATGTATGACCATATACATAAAAGAAAGGTACAGGAGCGTTTATAGGAGCATTATTCATAGTGGCCTCGATTGGCATCAATACAATCTAGTAGACTGGATGAATAAATTGTGGGGTATTCATGCAATGCAATACTACACAACAGTGAAAAAAAGTCAGCTTTTTTATATCAATTTCTAAAACAGTCAAAAGTAATAACTGGTGTCAGAAATCAGGAGAGTGGTTTATTTTAGGGAGAAGATAGGAGTAGTTACTAGAATGGAACAGGAGAGGAACTTCTAGATATTGGAAATTTTCTTTTCTTTTTTTTTTTTTTCGAAATGGAGTCTCGCTCTGTCTCCCCAGGCTGGAGTGCAGTGATGTGATCTTGGCTCACTGCAACCTCCGCTTCCTGGGTTCAAGCAATTCTCCTGCCTTAGCCTCTTGAGTAGCTGTGATTACAGGCATGCACCACCAAGCCTGGCTAATTTTGTATTTTAGTAGAGACAGGATTTCATCACGTTGGCCAGGCTGGTCTCGAACTCCTAACTTCAGGTGATCCGCCTGCCACAGCCTCCCAAAGTGCTGGGATTACAGGTGTGAGCCGCTGTGCTCAGCTGATATTGGAAATTTTCTATCACTTGACCTGGGTGGAGGCTACACTCTGCTTTCCCTTCGGGAGAAGGAAAATAAACACACACATCTACACATATACATCCTTCAATAGCTCTCCATTGTCTAACAAAGAATGTCCAAACTTCTCAAATGCAAAGCAAATTGTAGTCAATAATCTGTTCCAACCTAACTTTCCAATCGATGGAGTCAAATTTCCTTCCTTCCCAATGCTGACCCCCTCACTCCAGCTATGCTGTTGCTGTGAAACCCCGTACGCCAGCAGTCCCCAACCTTTTTGGCACCATGGCCCTATTTTGGAAGATGATTTTTCCATGGATGGGGCCGGGGATGGGGATGGTTTCAAGATGAAACTCTTCCACCTCAGATCATCAAGCCTTCCTTAGAGTCTCATAAGGAACATGCAACCTAGATCTCCCGCACGTGCAGTTCACACTATATAGGGTTCGCGCTCCTATGAGAATCTAATGCGCCGCTGATGTGACACGAGGAGGTGCTCAGGTGGTCATGCTCACTCCCCGGCTGCTCACCTCCTGCTGTGTGGTGCAGTTCCTAACAGGCCATGGATCAATACTGGTCTGTAGCCCAAGGGTTGGTGACCCCTGCCCTACACCACAGATTCCACGTGTATATAACTTGGAAGCAAATTATTTTATTAAAAAAAAAATTGAAATTGGAAACTTCTGCAAGGACTGTTTTTTTTCCAGGAAAGACTTGGTATTGTTGGGCCAAATCCTACTAAATTCTTGGGTTCTCCAACATCCTGACACACCAGGGAACTTCACACTGTAAAGTCTCTAAGCCCAAGTCTCTACCGGTGATGTAAGAACATAACTGACTTAGGCCTTGCCATGAAGCCTGCTGGTACTTAAATAAGGGACCCCTCAGGGAAGAGTGAAGCAACACTGTATGTGGCCAGGGCTAGGAGCCCAGTTTGACTGTGGGATGTCATTAAGTCTGGTGGACAATAATCAAAATCACAATGATCCAAGTATTTTACCTAAATCTGGGTCAATGCTGATCTCTGAACAAATCAGAAGTGGCTTCCAGAATTTCTAATGAGTGACAGTACTACTGTAGGTAGTAATTTTTATGGTTCTCTGTGTCCGTTTCTGTGAAACAAAGCATTAATCAGCACTGAGGGACACTGAGAGTATCCAGTCCCTAGGGAGAAATAAATATAGCAGAAGCAAACAGGTTAGGGTTTGGGCCTTGAGGGCGGAGCTTCAGGGCAGGGCTTCCATTTGATTCTGCAAACTGGAAGTATTTGGAGCACAGGCCCAGTTAAATAGACTAGGCAATCCTCATGGAGATCATGAGTCTAGGCCACACTTATGAGGGCATGTGTATATCCTATAACAGTTTACTTCAAACTTTAGCATGCTTAAGAACCACTTGGAAAGCTTGTTAAAATACAGTTTCCTGGGCTCCAGCCCAAGGGATTCTGACTCATGTCTGAGGTCAGGCCCAGAATTTGCATATCTAACAGGCTCTCAGGAGAAACATTGTTTTAGACCAACTATTAGGCTGGTGGAACGAAACTAATTCCAATCTGCATTCACCACTGGGGGCAGGATATTTAATATGCTGCCAGCCTTTGTCAGATTTAGTTCAGGGACCGTTGGACTGAACGCACAGAATGAGGGCATTGATTCCTATTGCGTAATGTAATAAATTGAAGTAAAAAGGACAACTTCCTACTGGCGCTAGTTTGTGCAATCGGATGGAAGCCCTGTCCCTCCTGTCCTCACCTACTCCCTAGAGCTTGCTTGTGAAGTTTCTGGGTTGGGGAGGTGCTGTTGGCATCTAGTGAGTACAGCCCAGGGATGCTGCTAAACATCCCCCACAACAGAACCTTCCAGCCCAGAGGTCAATAGTGTGGAGACTGGAGGAACCCTATCTAGATCTCCATCTATTGGATTTGAGATTCACTTGGGTTTTATATCAGGTTACACAGGGCATTGTAAGCTGGGTTCTCTAAATTAATGTTATTCATGGTGAGGGGGTTTATAATAAAAGAAACATTATATTCAACAAATAAGACTAGCAAGCATTCAAACAAAATACAAATAAAGAGACAACTAATGAAGGTGATGAGGGAGAAAGAAAGAAAATTGTACAGGAAGAGTAGGTTAAGGGGAGTGCCTTTAGTAAAATTCTAACCAGGAACTTTCTGGAACAGGAAGAGAGGGTAGGCTTCATGTCTCATTCAGCTTTGCCTGGATGACACCATCTTTAAAAAGACTGGGCACAATATACACTAATATGAAATGAATGAAAGTGATTAGTCCATTCTCGTTTTAAGGATTTTTATGAATAAAGATTCTATGGTAGTTTTTGCGATTTTTCTAAACTTATAATAGCTAATCACTTTTCCATTTAACAGGTGCTATTCTCTTAAGGGGAACTCTCAGAATAGTTTTAAGCCAGAGAGGAGCAGTAATAGTTTATTCTTGTATTCAGTAAATGCTTTTTGTTTATATATATGGAAATCCCCTTTATCGGTGATTTTGCTTTCCTTGGTTTCACTACAGGGAAAATTCCAGAAATAAACAATTGATAAGTTTGAAACTCCACACCATTCTGAGTAGTGCTATTAGTCACTTACTGACCATCTAGGTTATCAGATCGCCTGTTGTGCATCAAAGTGCTGTGTGCTCAATGAACTCTTATTTTACTTCATAGTTGCCCCAAAGCGCAAGAGTAGTGATGCTGGCAATTCGGGTTTGCCAAAGAGAAGTCGTAAAGTGTTTCCTGTAAGTGAAAAGGTGAAAGTTTTTGACTTAATAGAGAAAGAAAAAAAAATTGTATGCTGAGTTTGCTAAGATCTATGGTAAGAAAGAACCTTCAATCCATGAAAGAAGAAAAAAATTCCTGCTAGTTTTGCTGTGGCCCTTCAAACCACACAAGTGACAGCCACAGTACATGATAAACGCTTAGTTAAGATGGAAAAGGCATTAAATTTCTGGATGGGAGAGATGAACAGAAATGTGTTCCAAATGATGCCAGTCAGGTTCAGAACTGGTTTCAGGCTTTCACTGGAGGTGTTGGAACGCATGCCCTGGAGATAAAGGGTGCTGTTGTATTCTGATGCATCCCGTGTTAAAAATTAGAAACAATTAGACTAATTTTTTTAAGCCTAATGACATTTATCTATTATCTCTTACTTTTTGGCGTAAACAAATCTCCCTTCTCTCAGCTTTTTGTTCTTTACCTTAAATAAGGTAATCATATTTTTGTTCAGACTTCTCTAGTCTTTCCAAACTCATGTTTATAATTTGAAGGCTATAATGTAAAACCGTGCTCCTAGATTCATATTAAATGGCTATTTTTTCCACATTTCTTCTGTGCCAGGTTTTGTGTTAGACATTTTCATATATTTTTGTTCCTCTGTGAGGTAGGTAAGCATGGTCATGTTTTGTAGATGAAGAAACTGACTAAGAGAGTTTCAGAAAGTATAACCGACTTGAACAACACAGAAGTTAGGGAGCTGACCCCCGGACAGTTGACAATTCACATATAACTTCTCACTCCCCCGAAACTTAACTACTAATAGTGTACTGTCAACTGGAAGCCTTACCAATAACATAAACAGTTGATTAACACATATTTTATAAGTTATATATATATAATATACTCTATTCTTAAAGTAAGCTAGAGAAAAGAAAACGTTATTAAGAAAATTGTAAGAAAGAGAAAATACATTTATTCTTCATTAAGTGGAAATGGATCATCATAAGACATGTCTTCATCTCCACTGTCTTCACAGTGAGTAGGCTGAGAAGTAGGAATAAGAGGAAGGGTTGGTCTTGCTGTCTCAGGGTTGGCAGAAGTGGAAGAAAATCCAGGTATAAGTGGATCCTCACAGTTCAAACCTGTGTTGTTCAAGGATCAACTGTATATCCAAGTTCATACATATCGTAAATGGTAGAACTAAGATTCAGTTTCAGATCCAAATTCAGATTTTCAAATTCAATTTCCAAGTCATATGATAAATGATACTATTTAGAAAATCATAATTGGTTTCCGGCTTTTACAAATCAAACTGCTAGTAGTAATTCTAATACCATTATTTGATTGTTAATAATGCCACCACAGTGATAGCTCAGCTGAGGTCTATAAAATAAATCTTTAACAAAATTTTCTATTTTTATTTTATTTTTCTTGCAATGATGCACAGCTGAGAACAGAAAATAAGTCTTAACACTCTCCCAAAGAGTGCAAGATGCACAGTCACCGTGTCTAATGATTCCACATCTGATGCTCTCAAGGCCCTAGCATTATTCACAAAATGACGTAATTACAAATAACATTGTACTGATTATGTTATGTAACAACTTATCCCAAAACTTAGTTAAAACAACAAACATTTATTATCTCATAGTTCTTGTGGTTGCCTCTGGTTTGATGTCTCTCCTAAAGTTTGCATTCAGGTTGTAGACCAGGGCTGCAGCCTCACCTGCCTGTGAGAGGATTTGCTTCTAAGCTCACCCATGTCATTGTTGATGGAATTCTCAATTTTTTGGCTGAGGGCCTCATTCAGTCCCTTGTCGGTCACAGGCATCAGTTCCTTGTTACATGGACCTTCCTATGGGGAAGTACACATTATGGTAGCTGGCTTCCACCAAAGCAAGCAAGAGAGTGAGAGGAGCCAGAAAGACAGAAGTCACAGTTTTTTGAAAACCTAATCATAGAAGTCACATCTCATCATGTTAGTATGTTATACTAATTAGAAGTTAATCACTAAGTTCTTTCCACACTGAAGAAAAGGGGATTGCTACAAGGATGTGAATATCATGAGAAGGGGATTATTAGGAGCCATCTTAGCGACTGCCTACCACAAATACTAGCCAATCTCTTTTTAATGAAAGAATATTTTTTCTATATTTCTTAAATACTTAATTTAACCACTTATTCCACAATACCCATAAGATAGAAATGGTTCTTCTTTCATAGGTCTTGCCAAGTCATCAGGTAACTAGCTGCTCTGACACATGTATGCTGGATTGAGACGAGCAGATAGAGGGAAGAGAGGCCAAGGCGAGTTTTCTCAGTGCTAGTGCCGTCTAAACTGAGACTGGAAGGAAAAGTAGGTGATTAGTCCAGGAAGAGGGTGAGGGAAGAGTGTTATAAGCAAAGGGAATAACAGGTGCATACTAATGCCTGAAGATGAGAAAGAATCAATTTCAATATTAAATATCTATATTCATTCTTCTCGGGTTATTATAGTTTGTGGTTATCCTTCACTTGATCTTAGCCAAAAGGCCGAGAAGCAATAGTTTGTGGTTATTTTTAATGGAGCTCTTTTAAACTGATCAGAATAACTGTTAAGTATTAAACTTATGATTATTTCTGTTTTAGCAAAGTAGTTTTCTTTCTTTTTATTTATTGATTTATTTTGAGACAGGGTCTCACTCTTGCCCAGGCTAGAGTGTTGCAGTGCTATCACAGCTCACTGCAGCCTCAACACCCCAGGCTCAAGTGTTTCTCTTGCCTCAGCCTCCTGAGTAGCTGGGACTACAGGCATGAATCACCATGCTCAGCTAGTTTTTGTTATATTTTTGCAGAGACAAGGTCTTACTATGTTGTCTAGGCTGGTCTCGAATTCCTGTGCTCAAGCGATCCTCCTGTCTTGGCTTCTTAGAGTGCGCAATTACAGGCAGAAGCCACTGCACCCAGCCTCAAAGTAGTTCTCTAGAGGTCTGTCAGGTAAATTGGGCCCAAGAACTCTGAGTTTGTCCTGTCCACATGCACAACGACATTGCCTTCTCTTCTAATTTTGCTTCTGCCTGAGGTGATATCCTAAGGTTCAGCCTACAAAATACTAGGTGCAGCAGATTTAATAACTGTGCATGAGTTTGGTCAACCTCATTAGCCCAACCTGATAATTAAATTCCAATTAAAATACCCCCTGCTCGTGACACACAAAAAAGAAAAAGCAGTGAGGAACAGATTAGATTATTTTGACCTTTTAATTTCCTTTAGGCATTGGGTCTGTAGGTCAATGATTAATATTAACATGCTTTGTGTAATTAACATCAAGTCCCTTGGTAAGTAGGACAGAAATTCTTCATAGTTAGTGTTTTAGAAGGATGCCTGTAATCTCCATTTGCACAAAATAAACTGACATATGATTTTCCAGGAAGGATGTTAGAATAAATGACTATTTATCCAATCTAGGATAGAGATATATTGTTAGTAGGGAGTATATGTCCATTAAATTGATTGTCTGAGTCTGGTTTTTAAACTTTTTATTATGTACAATTTGGAACATACACAAGAATAAACAGAATATAATACTTTACCATCCTGCTCTAACAACCATCAACTTATAATTAATCTTTTGCCACTCACACCTCTAACCTCCTCATATTGTTTTTGAAGCTTATTCTAGCTTATTCCATATAATGTAAAAGAGTATATAAAATCATTTCATCTAAGGATATTCCAGTATATACCTCTGATAGAGAAGCAGTAATTGTTTTAAAACAAAACTACAGTACAATTTCTGTCCTAAAAAAGAACAATAATTTATTGGTATTATAATACTTTTCCTTTATTCTTATTTTTACTTTCTTTTGTAGTGAGATAGATGATAGATAATTAGTGGTTAAATTGGGGGTGATTTTACCCCATAGGGGTCATCTGGTAATGTTTGGAGATATTTTTGTTACCAACTAGGGGGTGCTACTGGCGTCTAGTTGGTAGAAGCCAGGGAAGATGATAAACACACAGGACAGTTCCCCAATAATAAAGAACTGTCTCTTGCAAAATGTCAGTCGTGCTTCTATGGAGAAATTCAGGTAGGCAGACAGATAGATAGACAGACAGATAGGTGAATAGCAGTTACAATGGACAAAAGCTTATACAGAAAAGAGATAAAAATTAGGTGACTTAGGTAGCCACACAAAGGACAAAAATGGATTTATAATTGAAAAGGTGATTCAGAATAGTTATTCCAATTGAGATGTCCCATCATGAAATAGAATTTTATGACTGTTTTAAAGGGATTATCAGTGGCCTATAATTAATTAATGGAACACGTGTTCTGGGTGTAGGTAAAGTAATTCAGAAAAATAGGTTTCTTACTTGGGCAGCAGAGTCAAAGAAAGTAATGAGCAAAATATTTAGTAAATATGAGTCGATTCTGTGTTCTGAAAAAATCTAGAAAAAATTATTTTGGATTCACTAAGCAGTCTGTCACAAATGGCTTTGTTTTATGTAAAACAGCGCTATGGATATTAATGCTTGTGACACATTTTTAAGATGAAAATGAGTATTACTTACTTTAATGTAGACAGAACTATGCTCATTATTCTCCACACAGAACCCCTGGCAATAATTTACCTAGCAGCACAGTAGTTCATGCAGATCAAAGCTGCATTATTTAAGCATGTCCAGGGGGCAGGTTTTAGTTCTGTGGAAAAAAAAAAATATTGGTTTGCTTTAAGGAAAAAAAAATATTGGTTTGCTTCTTGAGAGAAAGCAATGTTTCGCTAACTAGGTGCTTCATGCAAGTCCTACAATATTTAAACTCACACAACTTCCTCCTGTTACCTGGGAAGAACTCCCTTCCTGACGCAAATACTCTAAAATCTGAGGGAAGTATAGAACTGTGGGAAAGCCAGTCTCTTCAAATGAACAGCGATGTATTTTCGTTTAAATTAAACCCGAATGTTAACTAGACTCAGGAAAGGAAATGGCAGAGGAGAGTCTGTCATTGATATAGAATGTGCCTGCCTGCGTCGGCTCACAGACAAGTGATGAAGTCCAACTCTGAAATTTCAGGCAATTTGTATACCAAGCTCCTCCTTTTCTGCAGTCTTCTTTTCCATTGGTAAAATTCTTTTGCAGGGTCATGTAGGGATCCCACCCCTTCTCTGTGTTTTCACTCTGAAGCTCTACACAACTTTACACCTGAATGAACGCCAAACCTCTGTGGATATATAAAGGGAAGCTTGAGGAGGAATTTCACAGATACAGTGCAGAAGCAGAGGCAAAGGAATTAACCAGCTCTTCAGCCAAGCAAATCCTCTACTCACCATGCTTCCTCCTGCCATTCATTTCTATCTCCTTCCCCTTGCATGCATCCTAATGAAAAGCTGTTTGGCTTTTAAAAATGATGCCACAGAAATCCTTTATTCACATGTGGTTAAACCTGTTCCAGCACACCCCAGCAGCAACAGCACGATGAATCAAGCCAGAAATGGAGGCAGGCATTTCAGTAACACTGGACTGGATCGGAACAGTAAGTGTGTTTTACTTGTACAGGTTTGTTTGTTTTTTTTCTTTTCTGGTAGCATTAGCTCACATTGCTGTAGAATTGTTTTATTGGTAACTAACCTGAACCATATATATTTTGTGAAACAATTTGGGAGTAATCTGCCGCATGCGTAGGCTGGCATTCTTCCCTATGTAGTGATTTTAAAGTTAACCTAACTAAAAGAGTGGTTTAATAATGCAAGCACAGACTGAAGTTTTATCAAACATCCACAAACAAAACATTTCCAGGAATTAAACTATGGTTCTGTCAAAATCATGCAAAATGAGAGTTTTAAAAAGTATTGTTTTAGATAGCTCAAGTTCTGGTTGTTTTGTCAATTTATTTCAGGGCGTATGCAATTTTGGTAAAGTGTATAAAGGTAGCTAACATGTATTATTAGTTACCATCCACAAATACATATAGGGAATCACAAAGGAAAAAAGGAAGCTTCCAGGAGAAAAAATTTGTTTACATTGGATTTCTGAAATATGCCTAGTGAGATAGTCAAAAGTTTTGATGAAGCTCAATATAAAAGAGGGATAAACTAAAAATTTTGGAGAATCATATTTTTCTAAACTAATTCCTTGTTGTCCCATTCAAAATTTAGATAATTGTATATTTCTGTGACAGACTGGGGACTTTTTTGTAACTTAAGAGATTTAAAACAACAGCTTAGTTGACACACTAATTGACCACTGGTTAGGGGGATTCAAATTTCCCCTAACTTTTATTTCCATCTTTTCCTTTAGAAGAGGCCACATGCTAATAATCAGGTTTTAAGAGAGAGAGAGAGAGAGAGAGAGAGAGAGAGAGAGAGAGAGAGAGAGAGAAACAGTGAACAGGAAATCTTACACAAATCTTTTGCCTCTCCTTCTTCACTCCATTCAACTATGAAAAGTAGTTTTGACCTTTGAAAAGTCAAACCAAATATGACTGTTAATGTCTAAGAAAGCTAAGATGTTTTAACTTTCATGAAGATGGTTGCTTTTAAGTACACAGGACATATCTGATTATTATTAGATTACTGAGCAATGTGGTGGGTATTCGTTGTCAATGAACTGTCACTGCAAAAATGCCAAATCTGTATATACACAGGAACAGAAAGCTTGACAAGTCAAAATTATTTCTGGCTATTTCCAGGTGCATTCCTGAGGCAGCTGCAGGAAGGTGAACTGGAGGCAGAATCAGGCACGCTGAGCACACTGTCCAACCAAACAATTTACGCTTTACATTTTAATCCCACAATTCTAGATTTCTATGCATGCATGTGTATATAAGTAAGTTTTTACGCAAATGTCACGTTCCCCTTAAGCTATATCTCTTACCTCAGAAGTACTAGGATACAGAGATGAAGTGAAACTCCTGATTCAGTTCTACTTTGACTTAGCTTTCAGTACTCTTTGTAGAACCACTTCAGTGTCCCTTATCATTTCTATTTGTAAAATGTCAGCAGCCTGCACTTTTAAACATCCTTTTTTTTTTCCTGGTTGGCAAGCCTTGATTTCTTTTCAAGCTTGTTATAAGCAATTCTCCTCAAGTTTAGATAACAAAGCAAGGGTAAGGAAAACTTAAAATATTTAAAGATTAATTTTTGCTTTAATTACATAAGGCGTGTAACAAGACACAGCCAATTAGAGAACATACCTATCAAATCCAAATAACTAAAACAAAAAGTTTGCCATGACCAATATTCAGGAAATGAACACCGTGGTTCCTTTTGCAGTTGTAAATCAGACATGTTAGGCATTTTTCTGCCATAAAATTCATGGAAATGTAGCCAAGTTGTTATGGCAACCATACGTTCCTGATTTAGGGGCTTTTATATTCTTCGAATCTTGAGTTGTAGTGGCATTTTGCATTTCAAACATCTTACTGTTTGTATTTTTTAAAATATAGTTTGGGAATTTATGTTTAAAACATAGTTATTAAGTTTGATATGCAAAATGTCAGATGTTGTACACATATGCATGTATGAGTCTCTGCAGCGAAAGTCTAAAATTGAAATAAAATATTACTGAGAGCATATGCATTATACACAATATTTCAATGGCCCTACCACATTCTTTTCAACAGATTTTTTAAAAGCCTAATTGAAAGCACTTGCAGACATTAACCAATATGACCCTTGAGAAAGAGAATATTAAAGTATACTCTTTTAACTCATTGAATAACGAATATTTACACGTAAATGGAAGAGCTGCTAACCCCTTATTGGACAGTGAGACTAAGAAAATTGGATTTTCAAACACTCTAATAAGCAATCAGCTAATGATATATATAAAAAAAATCGGGCCTACATTTTTCTTCCCAAAAAAGTTATAGCCATGTAAACTGATGATTTTCATGAAAGTGTCTCCATTCTATCCAGGCAGATTGTTTTCATTGTGAAAATAAAGTAGGTGCTCACTTTCTATTTGGCAATTTTCTATCATTTGGCTATTATTTTTGTCATTGCGGAGCACTTTTTAAAAGGTCTTCGTTTGCATTTTTGTCTCTGATGCACATTCTTTTTTGTTTCCTGCAGCTCGGGTTCAAGTGGGTTGCCGGGAACTGCGTTCCACCAAATACATCTCTGATGGCCAGTGCACCAGCATCAGCCCTCTGAAGGAGCTGGTGTGTGCTGGTGAGTGCTTGCCCCTGCCAGTGCTCCCTAACTGGATTGGAGGAGGCTATGGAACAAAGTACTGGAGCAGGAGGAGCTCCCAGGAGTGGCGGTGTGTCAATGACAAAACCCGTACCCAGAGAATCCAGCTGCAGTGCCAAGATGGCAGCACACGCACCTACAAAATCACAGTAGTCACTGCCTGCAAGTGCAAGAGGTACACCCGGCAGCACAACGAGTCCAGTCACAACTTTGAGAGCATGTCACCTGCCAAGCCCGTCCAGCATCACAGAGAGCGGAAAAGAGCCAGCAAATCCAGCAAGCACAGCATGAGTTAGAACTCAGACTCCCATAACTAGACTTACTAGTAACCATCTGCTTTACAGATTTGATTGCTTGGAAAACTCAAGCCTGCCATTGCTATTTTCTCACTTGAAAGTATATGCTTTCTGCTTTGATCAAACCCAGCAAGCTGTCTTAAGTATCAGGACCTTCTTTGGGAATAGTTTTTCCTTTTCAAGTTTTTCAAGATGTAGGTATATCCATGAATACAATTTGCATTTAAATTCCACGTATCCTGTAGTTTTAATTCCTCATTGTTCTTAAAAGACTGTTGATACTATATACATCAGTGAATCATTATATTTTAAAACAGAAAAGGGCTTCTCAGATACCCTCCATCTACTGGCCCATCCCATATCCTAAACAAAACCCCTTCAAAACAGAAAGGTTAAAAAAAATTGTTGTCATGAATCTTCGCAGCAACATTTCAGAAAGGTGCTTTTTTGGTACTCTTCATGGGAACAGTTTAGCAGCCATGAGTGATCTTCCTTTGAAAGAGAATGAAAGACCTTGTGACATTTCACTTCAAAAATAAGCCCTGTAGCTCTTTACAGTTGCATAGTATGAAATTATACCCTGCATGCTGACCCTCGCTTGGAATGGAATGCCAGAAATGCATGGCAGCGGCTAATAAGTAAAGCTGATTAACTATTTATTTGTCAATGTTATTATTTAATGAGCTTTCACATGTGATTTTTTTTCAAAATGTTAATTTTTTAATGTTTTGGAACTTTTTCATGGACCTAAATATTTTCCTATATGACTTGTGGTTGACCTTGAAATATGAAAATACATGTTGTAGATATGTAAAATGATTATTTTACTCTCCTTATTACATATATGTTCATGGTGAACTTTATCAATAGTATGGATCTTTTTAAATCAATAAGATGCTTTGTAAAGTTGAAATACGTAATACTTTCTTGTTTAATCTGTGCAATCAGAAGGTGTTTTGACCTTCAATTCAACTGGTTTCTTTTAACAAAAATAAACACTGCTAAAAGTTATTGTCGTTGCCTTTAACATGTATAAAGGGTGTAAAAACTGTAGAATAAATGTGTAAGGGTAATTGCTTTTTTGTTTTCTAAGTCATATTCAAGCTTTGACAGAAGTATCTATTCTAAGAGAGGAGAGAGAGGGAGACATGGAGTCCACCTCTTCAGTAAATGGGAGGTTGCAAAACTTGGGTGTCAATCCAGCAATGAGTAGTCATGAGAATATCAAATTTACATACACCAGTGGATGCCAAGTCTGCTGCTCATTATAATCACCTGGGGGAGATATTATGAGACCCAGTGCCCAGGTTTTCATCCACATTACATCAGAATTTCTTGGGGTAGTGCTCAAATATCAGTAGGTTTTAAAGTTTTCCAGATGATCTCAATGTACAGCTAAATTTGAGAAAGGAAGGAATTGTGAAGAAATCAATATCTTATGTTGGAGAACATTGAATACTATTGCATGGCCCACAAACCAAAAACATGAAATAAAAAAAGGAAACAAAAGCTAATTTTTCAGTGTTTTCAATGTTGGCATGTTGTTATATTAAGCAACATAGTTTCTTGAAGCAGATTATACAGTTGAAGGACGGTTGTGTCAATTCAATCAAATGATTGACTTCATCACTCCAAATGAAGAAAACCAAAGAGGCTCATGATGTATTGGTAATATTTCCTGGGTTTTGCCTTTTGGGATGCTGAGCATGAAAGACTCCTTAGCACTTTTTTTGTAGTAGATTGTTCTTTTTGTAATTACAAGTCTGAAAATCACATGTAAATTACATATAGCATACTAAGCTAAACAAGAACATTAATATTGTTGCTTCCCTGTGAGAAGTAGAAGCATCTAAAAAGAACCTCTAGATTTTATAATAATGCTAACTGTTATACCACCAAATAAAGAAACAAGTAATAGCCTACTACTGATTTCTCTTTCAGTCTTAATAAGCATCTTAAATTATTTCATATTATATCATCATATTACTACATGAAAAATTCATAATAAATATAGGTTGAATATACCAAATATGTCTTGTTTCATATGTCTAATTTACCTATCCATCCTCTATGTGGGATATGTAATATAACAGAAAACTTCAGATACAGACACTTTGGCCATTTCTTCCTTCTCAATAAGACAGCACCTTTTACAGAAGACCTTAGAGATGGTCTCAAGAATTAGTGTGCCTTAAGATCTGAGGCATAAAAACGACTTGATCTGACAACAGCTTTTCACAATCAAGAAGACTATGTTGTTGTGTTTTACTAAAACAAAGGTTTTGGTGATAATAAAATGCTAAAATCTTCAGTGATTTGATTCCTAATAGTGTATTAGCAAATGGACCATAAATATATGAAGAAAAAAGAAATGTAATAAAAGAAGCTTATAAATAAGACTTCTGTAGTCTCTGCTAAGTTTAAAATTGGATCTATTTCTAATGATCACATTCAATTACTGATCTGTTTCAGGCCATGTTACATTGATGATGCATTCATTGTATCATCTTTAACATCAAATGACAGGAAAAGGTCAGCAGTCGATAAGAAAGGCCTAGAATAAAATCAGTGTCTCAGTGAAGTAAAAATTAAAAGCCAAAAGAAAGAATAACTTTCTAGTTATTATTTTAAAATACTAAAAATCATATGTGTCTCAACTGCTAAATATCTTTTGTGTTTTACTTTCATGTGTTCCAATCTGATAAACTGCATAATTTTACTATCACCTTAGTAACTATCATCTCAAAATGGTAGATTATGATAATTTTAGCATATTCTTACCTCTAGTTTACATTCATAAAATCTATCCATGAAATGATAGAAATTTAGAGGTGTTCTTAATTAAATTTAATAAGCATATTAAATTTAATGAATTATTAATTTATTAAATTTACTTTGGCCACTATACATCAAAGATATCTTCAAATGGTTTCACAGACACATAGACAAATGAATAGACATAAATATATTGATGTTTATAGATAAGTGTACATTGACATATATATCAATAATAAGAATGAAAGAAAAATTAATAGCATATACACAAATGACTAATATATAGTATGCTAGACTTAAGCCAAACACGGACATATAACCTTTAAAAATATCTATTTGCAGGCTGAGCACTGTGGTGCACACCTGTAATCCCAGCACTTTGGAAGGCTGAGGCAGGCGGATCACTTGAGGCCAGGATTTCGAGACCAGCCTGACCAACATGGTGAAACCCCGTCTCTACAAAAATACAAAAATTAGTTGGGCATGGTGGCATATGCCTGTAATCCCAGCTACTCGGGAGGCTGAGGCTCGAGAGTCGCTTGAACCCGGGAGGTGGAAGTTGCAGTGAGCCAAGATCACCACTGCACTCCAGCCTGGGCAACAGAGCGAGACTCATCTCAAAAAAAAAAAAAAAAATATATATATATATACACACACACACACACACACACACACATATATATACACACACACATATATATATATTTGCAAAAAAGTTAATATTTTAACTACAGATCATTTATATTTATTAATTTGTGTTAGTTACAACCAACCAATAACTGGCAACACGCTGCTGGCCATGTTTATTTCGCTATATATTGTTTTAAAAGCAACCAAAATTAGAATGTGTATGTTAAATAAAAGACACTGAGCCTTAATTCATTTCTGCTCTATTATCAAATGAGTAAGGTTTTGCCAGGAGATCTTACAGTATCATCCATCCTATAAATCACTATTGAATATCTACTATACTGTTAAAATGTGTTTTTTACTATGTAACATAATCTGTTTACTGAGCACGATGTTTTTAATAGATGCTCAGTGGAATAGTTATATTAAGAAGTCATGAGTAGAGAGAATAATATTTAGCAGCAGCCAAATCAGAAAACTTCCAAATTTCTGAATAAAATTAAAACTTTTCAAAGCTTAAATTTAGTATTTTGCAAATTTCTCAATTTGCAGTCACCATGAAATTTTAGATATCGAAATATAATTCATTATATTTGGAATTAAAACATGATTTAGATTTAACTCTGAAAAGTACTTTTTAATCTTAAAATGAAAATTCACTCCATTCCCTAAATTCAGCATTTATATGCTTTATATGATCATATCATACTAATAAAAAATGAAATGTATGGCAAGGTTTTGATGGAATCCTTGAATATACTGAGAAGTAGTTCAGTGGGGAGATGACTTAGGATGCTCAGTGTGAGAAAGCAGCATTCTCTTGTTAGAATGTTTCCTTCCCTCAATGTTTCCTTCCCTTGGTTTCATTGGAACCTACTAAAATATAGCTCTATGTTGAATGGAAATGAGTCTAGATTTCTGAACTAGGTAGACATTTGTTCACCAGAAATCTCTGTTGCATCCGCAAAGAGACTCACTGAAATAGATATCCCAAAAGACACTGTGTTTGTCAGTGTCATTTTGAGTTCCACTGGTGCATCATTCTTAATGTAATAGCTAATTTCACATTTGGTGCATTTTCCTGCATATTTCGCAAATTGTCTTGAAGAGCTATAGGGTAACAACTACTGAGGAATTTTGAAATCTCAAAGGGAAAATGTTTTGGTTTTCAGTTTCAAGAATTGATTAAAATGAATTAATACCAAACTGAATGCATAATTATTTCCAGAGCAAACTAAACTGAGTTTATCATCTGCATTTGGGTCACTTGCTGAAGGATTTATTTTTTGTTAATTAGCAAAACAGTTTGGGAGATTTCCTGTGAAAAAACTTAAAATATTTACCTCTAACTTAAGTAACTGCAAACCAAGGGTCACTTTGTATTACTGATTTCATCTTTAGGAATGGGATTAGGTACTTACATCTGAGACAGATGTCTAAATTGAATGGCATTATCAGTGGCACAGACATATTAAACCAAAGTTTATTGTCATTAAAACTGATCAAGAGTTTGATATGCGTGTTACCTGACTTCAAACTATACTGCAAAGCTACAGTAACCGAAACAGCGTGGTACTGGTACAAAAACAGGCACATAGACCAATAGAACAGAATAGAGAGCCCAGAAATAAGGTCACACATCCACGACCATCTGATCTTTGATAAAGCTGACAAAAACAAGCAATGGGGAAAAGACTCCCTATTCAGTAAATGGTGCTGGGATAACTGTGTAGCCATATGCAGAAGAGTGAAGAATGGGCCCCTTCCTCATACCATACACAAAAATCAACTGAAGATGGATTAAAGCCTTAAATGTAAAACCCAAAACTATAAAAACCCTGGCAGACAACCTAGACAATACCATCCTGGACACAGCAATGGGCAAATATTTCATGACAAACACACTAAAAGCAATCACAAAAAAGCAAAAATTGACAAGTGAGATCTAATTAAACTTAACAGCATCTGCACAGCAAAAGAAACTTTCAACAGAGTAACCAGACAAACTATAGAATGGGAGAAAATATTTGCAAACTACTCATCTGACAAAGGTCTAATATCCAGCATCTATAAGGAACATTAACAAATTTACAAGAGAAAAGCAAACAGCCCCATTGAAATAAATGAAGAGACATTTCTCATAGGAAGATATCCATGCAGCCAACAAGCATATAAAAAAAGCTCAATATCACTGATCATTAGAGAAATGCAAATGAAAACCACAATGAGATAACATCTCACACCAATCAGAATGGCTATTATTAAAAAGTTAAAAAGTAACCAATTGCTATTTTTGAGGTTGTGGAGAAAAGGGAACACTTATACACTGTTGGTGGGAGTGTAAATTAGTTCAACCATTGTGGAAAGCACTACGATGATTCCACATAGAGCTAAAAGCTGAACTACCACTAGACCCAGCAATGCCATTACTGGGTATATACCCAGAGGAATATAAATCTTTCTACCATAAAGATACATGCACGCAAACATTCATTGCAGCACTATTCACAATAGCAAAAACATGGAATCAATCTAAATGCCCATCAATGACAGATTGGATAAAGAAAATGTGGTACATATATACCATGGAACACTATGCAGCCATAAAAAAGAACAAAATCATGTCTTTTGCAGGAACATGGATGGAGCTGTAGGATATTATCCTTAGCAAACTAATGCAGGAACAGAAACCCAAATACTGCGTGTTCTCACCTATATGTGGGAGTTAAATGATAGGAACTTATGAACACAAAGAAAGAAACAACAGACACTGGGGTCTGCTTGAGTAGGGAGGGTGGGAGAAGGGAGAGGAGTAGAAAAGATAACTATTGGGTACTTGGCTTAATACCTGGGTGATGAAATAATCTGTACAACAAACCCCTATGACATATGTTTATCTATGTAACAAATCTTCACATATACTTCCAAACCTAAAATAAATGTCAAAAAACCCCCCCAAAACAAAAAACAAACGGACAAAAAAAGACCTTGATATGGCTTAAACATAAGTTACTATAAAAATATAGGCATCATGATTTTCAGAAGAAATAAATTTCTTTTTAAAGATTTGTCTTTAAATTCATAGAAATTAAAAAAATTTTTTATCTTACAACATCGGCAAATTTGTCACAAAACGATCATTCAATTCCTTTTATTCATTGAGATGTTAACCCAAATTTGGCATTCAATGACAGGCTAAAACACTGAACCCAGGCATCCACTAACCAGCACTTTTAAACAATCCTTTACAATCTTTAATCAACGCTATATTTTATGTTAGTTTACCACTTTTACTGACCTGAACTTCCTGTATTATTGTTTGCTTTACTTCCTCCCTCACTTTTCAAATATGTTTTATAAGTTATAACATAATTTCTTTGCTTTTCTTGGTTTACTTTCTAAAGCTCAAAGGGCTTTATAAAACTTTTTTGCTTCAAATTTATTTATTGTAAACCTAAGACAAAAAAATTGCAAAATGCATTTAATAATCTAGTGAAGGATTGCTACTTTGCCTGTTCATTGACACTATCTTTCCTAAGGTTGATTAATTTGCCTACTTTTGTTTTTTTTGAGATGGAGTTTTGCTCTTGTTGCCCAGGCTGGAGTGCAATGGCGCAATCTTGGCTCACCGCAACCTCCACCTCCCGAGTTCAAGTGATTCTCCTGCCTCAGCCTCCAGAGTAGCTGGGATTACAGGCATGCACCACCATGCCTGGCTAATTTTGTATTTTTAGTAGAGACAGGGTTTCTCCATGTTGGTCAAGCTGGTCTCGAACTCCTGACCTCAAATGATCCACCCACCTTAGCCTCCCAAAGTGCTGGGATTACAGGCGTGAGCCACTGAGCCCGCCCTTTGTCTACTTTTTATACTAATAACAGTTTACATTTAATCTTTGACTGAGTTTGACATTTAAAAAATAATAAAGTTTTCAGTTGGAATCATCTGCAATTTTGTAATGTAGTAACTTTATACAAGAGACTTTCAAGACATGTGAACTTGGAAACAGAAGACGTGGGATCTGGATTAGACTCTGCGGCTCCTAATTTGTTGGGTAAATTTACACTTGTTTATTCAGCTTCGTAAAGCTTCACTTACTTCATTTGTAAATTAAGAGAGTTGAACTAGATAATGTCTAAAGTATCTTCCCTCTGAAATATTCACATTCTATTGTCTTAAACAATATGGTCATATTTACAGTCACAGTGACATACACAAAGGCAGATGTGATTTATGCTACTCTCTACTTTTGATTCTGTCCCCAGCTCACTCAAATGTGAACTTTTGCAATAACATTTTGGTCAAACTTGTTATGGAAGTTGACATGGGCTATCATAACCAATAAGACAGGCAGTATAGAATGAAAGTGGAGACCCAGCTTCAGGAGGGCTAAGACTGTAGCTTGTTATCAGGCATTTCCTACTCTTAGTCCAAACTTGATCCAACACCAGGAAAATGTTAAGGATCTGGGAGAAGGTGAGGAAACTCTGTACAAAACAGATTAGGATTTTTCTCAGTTAAAAAACTCTATTACTACTCTATTACCTCTTCCCTTCTAGAGATAATAACAAAAGGTGGCTGGAACATATAATGAGAATTGGGTTTTATTTTAAAATAATGATGTTATATTTTGTTGAAAGTTTTTATTTTAAAAATTATATTACATATTATAGGTGAGATAGTGATACTTCTAGTCCATATATTTTATAATATCTGAAATTCATTCATTAATCTACTTCTTTATTTAGTAATTGTTAAAAATCTAGTCTGTGTCTTTTAGATTCTAAGAACACATTGGTGTACAAAAGGCAGTCCAATTAGGGAACAAATGTTCTGTTGCAAAATGTAAAGACAAATACATATAATCCCATTATTGAGCAAAATTCATATGTGTCATTGCTATGATCCATCACCTAAATTGTACTATCTGGACTTAAAACAAGAAGAGTGTATTTCAGAAGGTATTGCTAATATCCCCACAAATATTTGAGATAAACCACAGGAAATAATAATAAGCAAAGTGGGAAAAAACTTTATTTTTAAAATTAATTTAATTTAATTTATTTTTAGATTCATGGGGTACACGTACATGTTTGTTACATGTATGTGTATATTGCATACTGCTGGGGATTGGGCTTCTAGGATACCCATTATCCAGATAGTGAACATTGTACTTGGTAGGTAGATATCTTACTTTATGATTGTAAAGCCTGTCAAATAGAGCTGCACCTTTATTTGTAAGCAGACAAAATCTTAGCACTAACTTCTTGAAAAGGACCTATCTTCTTGTTTCAAATTGTTAGAAATTTTATAGAGATCTTTCCCTTTGATTATTAATTATTCATGTGTTCATAAGTTGCTTTTTTGCAGTCCATCTTCTTCTAAATATTCATATTAAAGATAAAAATTCCTGTTTCATGTTAGTTTCCATGTATGAGGTGAAGCCATTTCATTGCTAAAGATAGCATAAGTTTAAAGGCAATAGTTGTAGAAAAATTAAACTATCAAAATATGTAAAGATGGGTCCATCTGGGCCACTAAATATTGCTTGTATCCATTATTTAAAAAGATATTTTAAATTAATTATACACTTCCCGAATAATGGTATTGTAATCAATTTGCTCTGCAGGGGGGCCTGTGATGATAGAATGATCTGCCTGGCTGCATATGGTAAGGTCCCAGGAAAGCAATCTCCAATAATATGGAAAATTTTATGGATTACATTGGATGATTGCAATGCTATCATGTAAGCCATGCTGTTATTTTACAAGTTACACTGGTTCTCAGCTATTAACATATGTTTGAGGGCCATAATTTTTTTAAAGACTTGAATTGCATTTGTGTAAATATATATTATATCCCCATTCCTCAATCCATATAATGGGGGGGGAAATCCAAGAAAATGCCTCCAGCAGATGTTGGAGCTGGAACAAGGCTCTTTTTTGATCATTGTGTTCTTTTAGAGTTAAGACATTTATGATTCAGTAATATTATTAAACCAAAACAGGTGTGGTTACCGGACATTCCAGGTTAAGACTTTTTCTGTTGTGTTTTACTCTCTCTTTCATTATCAGTAGTAATGACAGGCATGTTCAATGGGAAGATGACCATGATACCAAGCAGCTGTATGTTAAGCTGAAGTGAAGAGCTGGGAAATGCTGATAACAGGAAAAAAAGACTTTTAAGGATGCACAATCAACATGATAGAATAGCCCTGGAATGAGTGCTGAAAAGCCACAGTCCGTGAGGACTGCTGCTCAGAGTAGGAGCCTTCAAATCCTGTAATTTCAAGGCTATCCAAAGACCTGCTGCTCTCTTTTCCTGGCTAAGAAACAAAACAAAACACCCCTTTGCAGCTCTTCCATAACTACAGATACCTAATTTCTACCATTAAAATATTATTTTTATTATTTGAAATTTTTGATTCCTCTCACATACAAACATCTCTAGAAGAGAAAACACATTAAGACAAGGTTTGCAAACTCAGTACCTACTCAGACCAATAGGCTGGGAGTAAGGCAAGGCAAAATGGTGGAGACTGTAGAAAAGCTGTATAAACAGCTCCAAATCTACTCCTAGACACAGCCAAATACCCTCATAGATCCAAATCTTTTATATAAATTTTACCAATTTTTAAATGTTAGTCGCAAATTTTAGAAATATCCTATACCTGCCAAACTCTACATACCTTCCGATTTGCTGGGTTAGTTGAAGCTGTCCTATGGGCTGTATGGGGCTACTTAAATCATCTCTCAGAAGTTAGGAGAGCAGCATGCTAATCTCAAGTCTGCTCTCCTGAAGGGCCTTGGAAGATTCAGCTAAAATGTAAGCTTCCTGAAATCTGAGTTGACATCTCTATTTTAGTTAGTATTCCAAAATGAAACAGAAGGCACACTCAGAATAAGTTAGGGAGGGCTTATTTACAAGGAAACTAATCATAAAATTCTGGATGGGGAAAGCGCAGGGCAGAGCACAGAAGCCCAGGGCCAGCAACAGCAAAGCTGTCACCACTCCAAGCCCTACAAAAATGAGGGAGGAGTTGAGGTGATACCTGGAAGGTGAGAGCACACAGGGAGAGAAGCAGTGGGCTGTGGTCAGTCTTAGTCAGTCAGAGGAACCTACAAAGCGAGGGGGCCAGGGGAGTAATAACTTTGTCACTTTCCTTCCTTCTTCCAGTTGACCTCCTGCCAGAGCTCCCCCTTGGCTGGGAACTGGTGAATGTAACCCCTACAGATCAGCCTTGGGCTTACCTTTCTTTGCAACATCTGAAAGAGTGTATTGCATTTAGTTGGCATTGAATTATTATAGAATCTCTTGTTTTATTTTGTTTTTCATTTGAAAAGGTAGATATTAAAATGCCCTCCAAGGACCCTTTCAACATCAGTCTTCCCAATTCATTACTTTATACTTGAGATGAGGATCTGAAAGAAAGAAAATTTGGGAGAAATTCTGAGAGCTTTGAATGTCTTACTCTTGAGGTCAGTTATCATGTACTTCAAGAAACAAATAAACCTAAATTAAAGCCAAAAAAGACATGAAAACTGAGGACTTTTTTTTTTTTTTTTTTTTTTTTTTTTTTTTGTACAGTATCGTCAGGTAGCCTATGAAAAACAGGAGAATGTTAAGCATAGAGCCCTATATACTCTGAGGATTTTTCACATGTTTACATTCTGGAGTCAGGATAGGGTTTGGCTGTTTGGAGAGGGTATTTTTATTTCTGTTTTAGGGATAGGTGTCTTGCTATGTTGTCCAAGCTGGTCTCAAACTCCTAGGCTCAAGTGATCTTCCTGCTTTAGCCTCTCCAGTAGCTGAGACTACAGGTATGAGCCACCACATCTGGCGGCTGTTTGTTTTTCTTATTAATGTTGTTAGATGTTTTAATAACAACCATGTCATTAGAATATGCAGTGATTCATGAATGATTAAATGCACAATTTCTATTTGAGGGTTTATTTCAAAATGGTCACTTAAGCTTTGGAACAAGACATTAATTGAATAGAAACAATATACTTTATAAACCATGAAAAATTAACTGAGAACAATGACCCATCAACTATGTTAATGCTCACCAAAAGGCATTATCTAGAACACAAATAAATACTATGCTAGGCTTTTTCCTCATCCTTAGAAAAGAAAAAGAAAGCATTTGAATTTTGCAGCTTTGAAGTTTGGCTACCATTGTAGTCGATGGTGAGAGTAAAAAGCCAGAACTAAAACTTTAGGGTGGAAGGTTTATGACTTAGAGGTAGGGTAGCTGCTTGACTCCTACATGATTTCAAAACATGTAACTGTAACCCATTCACTTTGTAGCCCCCAGCAGCCATCAGCATGACCCATGTACCACACAAAGTTGTAGAAGGACATCACTAGGGTTCCACATGCAGCTGGTCTCCTCCTGTGGGACACTGATGATCATATCAGTTTCAGAGTGGGACAGATCCAGGGAATGATGACAGCAGTGTGCCAAGCCACTTTAGATACACATCAAAGCCAATCTTGAAACTTGGCATAGGTGTAGAATGATGGGAAATGAAGCACGCGGCTTTCAGCATTTCAAAGACTCACTCTAAGGGGAAAGTACTGCATAGATAAAAGACGATGAGACAGAACGAACAGCTGTGCCAGGCTTTGCTTCGTGGTTACACTGCCGAGCAGTCTTTAGATGTACAAAGGATAAAAAGCACTGCCAACTTTGCAATTTCTTCTTCACCTACATCTGATTGCGTAGAAATAACAACTTTGTAACTGGAATAGTTCCCTTTTCCTCTTATTCCACTCCCTTAACTTGAAAGGCCATATGTTAAGCTTAATCCATTTATGGTAATATTACTTGTTCCAAATAAAGGCTCTAGAATGCTGGAATGTTAGGAATGGGAACACACACACAAAGTTTAGATGAGAAATTCATGGAAACGTTACTTGTATTTTATTTGGCATATTACTAGATAGTAGTGCATAGTTGTGAAGAGTATAGGTACTGAAGCCAGATACCTGGATTTGAATCCTGACCTCGCCACTTAATAGTTGATTACTTTGAGCAATATATGCCTGAATTTCCTCATCCATAAAAGGGTTAATTATGTCTACCTTAGAAGAGTTAACATTTGTAAGAGCTCATATCATTAGCTTTTACTGCTATTATTATTATGTGTCTTAAGTTGAGATTAGCTATTTGAGCGAGGGAAAATGTCCACTTGAATAGGGAGTTTATCTTCTCCAAGTCCTGGCTGCAGAAAGTAGGCTCAGAGCAGGATAGTGAGAAGCAGAGGAAAGAAGGAAGAGTTCAAAAGAGAGGAAGATTTGAGGTGAAATCCTGAAGTATCTTTTGGAGGACATTTTGGACTGATCTTTTTAATTTTAAATAAAGATAAAAAGCTTTGGCCTTGTGTTAGTTTTCAAAGAGGGAGTTTTTCTTTTACTGTAACCATACCTTTATTTATTCTTTTTTTGAATCATCTTAAGCTTGCTTTTCTTGGCTATGTTGTCATTTCCCATTTATTTCATGTATTTGTGTAACACAAAAATTGATATAAGAAACATTTTTACACATTTATTCTTTTACTGTACTTGCTTACTTTACCAGTGTATCACTTCAGGGCTCACCCTCTTGTCTGTTTCTTCTACAAAAGAAACAAATGCAGCTTCATTCCTGTTTTTTTATAATGCCAACAAAATATATTAATCCAATCCTAAATGTTCATATTATTGCTTTATTCTGTTTTTTCTTTTCCTTTTATTATTCATGTTAACTGATGGGTTGTTACTCCCTAAGGTCAGTGTTTAATTATTTTAAACAAGCTCTTCCCAAGAAAAAAGGAATTTTGAGCACCTCTCCCCATGTATCTTTTATTCATTTATTTATAATTACATAACCATATTAATTTATGTACATTATGAAATACACATTTAAAAACAGATATTGAATAAGACAAAATTGAATACAAATTTTCTCCCTACATTTCAATAATTTATTAAAGCTTAAAAAATAACAGTGATACTGATGTGGTCTAAATGTCTGTGTCCCCCCAAAATTCATACATTAAAATTGAATCCCCAATGTGATAGTAGTAGGAAATAGGGCCTATGGGAGGTGATTAGGTTAGGAGGGCTCTAACCTCATGAATGGGATTACTGAACTTATAAAACAGACTCCAGAGAGCTAGCTATTCCCTTCAGTCATGTGAGGACAACTAGAGGTTCCATCCGTGGGGAACAGGCCTTCACCAGACATCAAATTTGCTAGTGCAGATTTTATCTTAGACTTCCCAGCCTCCAGAACTGTGAGAAATAAATGTTTATTGTTTATAAGTCACCCAGTTTATGGCATTTTGTTATAGCAGCCTGAATAGATTAAGGCAAATATAAAGGAAGAAGAATATGAACAAGTAAACTTGGCTATATTATTTGAAAATAATAAACCACATATAATTTTGGAAAATGCATAAGATTTTATAGTGTCTATCTGAACTATAATTCTAAGCATTTCTGGCACATTTCTCAATTCACTGTTACTACTCCCCTTAAGTGATCTGTGCCGTCAGCACTTGAACAGTACAAATTATAGTTTCCTATAATCACAACCTGATTAATCCTTCCCTTATTTACTAGTTTCTTTGACATATATTTTTCTTCTACAGGCCAAGATGGTTTTATGGAGTAAAATCCAAAAGACAATATGAATGAAAACAAAATATTTAATATCATTCCAAAAGGCGATGGCAAAATTCCAGGGAAATGTTTCCTGCTATATGTAGAAATATATTTTATTCTTAGTGTCACAAGAGGATATTTGGAAGAAGTATAAATAGAGGCTTTGTTGCTAAAGATTCTTTCAGCACAGTTTCCTGGTATAAAGGTGATAAACCATTTTTATACCAGTATACTCTTTATATGCTTGGCAAATTTGCTTGATAGTCTTTAGAAACTTTGTATCCTCAATTAATGGCTGCATTTAATATGAATATTAATCTTTCACTAGTGTCTTTTTTATATTAGAAAAGGAAGAAGGCACACTGGGAACATTAGAAGCTTTGTGTCTATAGATGAAAAAACTTTGTTTCTTTTTCCTTTTCTATACGAGAAATAAGTGTAATTCATAATTTTGAAATCGTATCTAGATTTTTCTTTCCTGTTCTGTGTTTGTTTTCCATAGGAAAACCCATTCTTATGTAAAGATTAAACCAGCTTTGATTAGTATAAACCTTAGAATAGCAATCAGACTCTACTAGAATAGAAATGGAAATATTATTATTATTACTGGATACCCATATCATCTATTGCCTACATAACATCAGTCACATAATTGAGCTCTTAATTGCACTAGGCTTTAGGTGCAACAATTTTTTCTTTAATTAGATTGGAATTTCTTGGAGGGGTAGACCATGTTTTGCATCATCTCTGCAGCTCTTTAATAATAGGTTGATACCCTCTTAACAAGGAAGAATTTTATTCTTGTTTTTCCAAAGCACAGAATCCTCAAGTAGGTGAGGAAGTTGGGGCTGTTGCTTTTGAGACCCTCAGATAGCAAGATGACCAGAAGTGTCATGTCTTATTCTTTCCACCATGGGAAATCTTCCACAAGCCATGGCAAGGAGGCCTGGCTGCAGCTCCACCTTCCTGTTGATGCTGGGCCATGCAGTTAACTCCTGAGTCCTGGTTGGCTGGGATCCCTTTGTAACAGGTGACTGCTAAATAGGCAGTTGTGAATTAATCAATAGGAGGGTTAGGTGTTGGTAAGGTTTGCTAGAAGAGGGAACACAGCATGTGTCAGGGATATCTGAAAAGTCTTTTTCATGTGGATGATATTTTCCCTTATTTTCTTAACATGCTTTCCCAACTTTTTTTCAGGATTATTATCTCAACTTAATGTGGCATTCCCAATCCTCTACTGTACTTCTTGATTCTGTAATTCAGTCGTTTAGAGAGGTGAAATCAGCATTCCAGGCAGGGTTTTGAAACTCAGACAGACGACTAGTTACAGTGCATACACACTGTCTTTTACACAAAGAATCATTGTTTAATAAAACAGAAAAATCTCAACAATGTGGATAAAACAAAGTAGGTTTTTGTGAACGTCTCATTGATTCATCTTCTCTTTGATATGGTTCTCATACGTCAAAATAGGGTTTTAGGGCTAGTTGAGTCAGGCAGTTATATTACGATTGTTTTACTCCTTTTTTCTTGTTCCTAAGCTTCTTTCAATAATGCTCGTAAATTATTTTGCAAGCCACAGCCAAAAAAAGGCATCAATATTGACATATTCTTTTAACTTAATGAACCTTGAGAGAGCTTAGACAAGGTCTTTACTTTAGCTTTGATATAATAATTTAATTTGTTTTTTCTTGAATAAATTGTCTTTTTCCACTCCAAATGGGACCTGAGATTTAATGACCCTTGGCAATGACCTGTGGTGAGTAAATAGTTGACTCTTAAACAAAATCTAGCTTAATTCTAGAGAGACAGAACATGGCACATAAAATGTGTGAGCAATAAGATCAGAGAAGCAGAAACTGTTCTCAAATTCTATTCCTAACCCCATGTCTGAGCCACAAGTACTTGATAAAAGTCATTGTTCCACCTCCATTTCTTCATTTTGGTTAAACTGTGTTATTTGTGGAGAAGAATCATGCATATTATTTATTACAATAGGTGATATGACATAGCTGTTATGTGACAGGGACTGTCATATTGGCTGTGGTTAAATTGATTCTGTGTAGTATCAACTGAAATAAATAAAAACAAAGGTAAAATATATCAATTGAAATAGAAATATATTCTAAATTTTTCTATTTCAATTGAAAATAGAAATAGAATGAAATGGAAGAGAAACATACTCTATTTCAACTGCATTATATTTTGACTTTGGTTTTATTTATCAAGACTAAGAATCCTAAACCTAATACTGAAGGGGGAGGCATAATCTGCAAGAAGAAAAACTTGGTTAAAACCACAGAAAACGATATAGAGATAGCCTGCAATGTGCTTATATGAAGTCTGAGTTCTTAAAATCTTTTCTGAGGAAGGACATTGCCCATAGACAAGGGACCAGGATTGAAAAGAATGCATACCCTATTACTTAGGGCAGTGGTCCTCAAACTGTGCTTTCCAAACCAGAAGCCTCAGTCTCAAGTAAGAACTTGTTTAAAACTCAGATTCTGTGCTTCCTCTCCAGACATACTGAATCAGAAAGTGATTCTGAAAACAATGTGCTTTAACAACACCTTCAAGTGATTCTGATGACACTTCAAGGTGAGGCCCACTGGCTTAGTGTAAGGCTGGCTAGATACCACGAGCAGGCAACAAATAAGCCATTCACTGGAGGTCCAATATGGCATTGCTCTATCATTAAGGAATGTAGACAACCTGCTTAGCCCTGGGTTTTTGTTTGTTTGCATTTAAAAAAATTAATGAACTTTATTTTTTTTAAAGAGAAATTTTAGATTCACAGCAAAATCACGGGGAAAGTACACATAGTTCCCTTATACTCTCTTTCCCCTACACACATACAAAACAAAACAAAACAAAACACCCAAAAAACAAAAAAAAACTCCCCCAGGATCAACATCCTGCACCAAAGTGGTACATTTGTTACAATAAATGAAACTACTGAACCTATATTGACACACTACCCTAGGGTTCACTCTTGGTATTATACATTCTATCCCTTTTAGCAAATGTATAATGACATGTGTCCAAAATTTTAGTATCATATGGAATAGTTTCACTTACCTAAAAATCCTCTGTTCACTGCCTATTCAGCCCTCTGTCCCACCTAACTCCTAGCAACTAGTGATCTTTTTACTGTATTCATGCTTTTGTCTTTTCAGCATATAATTGGAAACATAAAGTATGTAGCATTTTTTTTAATTGGCTTCTTTCACTGAGTAATATACATTTGTCTCCTCTACGTATTTTCATAGCTTCGTACTTCATTTCTTTTCAGCACTA
Organism: Macaca mulatta; assembly: GCF_049350105.2. Lineage (NCBI taxonomy): Eukaryota > Metazoa > Chordata > Mammalia > Primates > Cercopithecidae > Macaca > Macaca mulatta. The sequence goes on from NC_133408.1 coordinate 111,826,865, forward strand.
AGTACTGAAGTACTTTTATTGTGCCAGCTTATTTATTCACTTGCCTACTGAGGACCCCTTGGTTGCTTCCAAGTTTTGGTAATTATGATTAAAGCTACTATAAATATCCATGTGCAGCTCTTTGCGTTAACAAAGTTTTCAGTTCATTTGGGTAAATACTAAGGAGTGAGATTAATGGATTTTATGGTAAAAGTATGTTTACTTTTGTAAGAAACTGCCAAACTCTTTTCCAAAGTGGTTGTACTATTTTTGCAATCCCACCAGCAATGAATGAGAGTCTCTGTGGTTCTACATCCTTGTCAGCATTTGGTGTTGTCAGTGTTCTGGATTTTGGCCATTCTAATAATGTGTAGTGGTATCTCAGTATTGTTTTAATTTGCAGTTCCCAAACGATATATGATGTGAAATATTTTTTTCATATGCTAATTTGGCATTTGTATATCTTTTTTGGTGAGGTATCTATTCAGATATCTAATTTTCACATTTAAAAAATAGTCGTTGGCTGGGCATGGCGGCTTGTGACTCTAATCCCAGCACTTTGTGAGATGAAGGCAGGTGGATTGCTTGAGCTCATTAGTTTGAGACCAGCCTGGGCAACATGGCAAAACCTTGTCTCTACAAAAAATACAAAAATTAGCCAGGCATGATGGTGTGTGCCTGTAGTCCCAGCTACTTGGGAGGCTGAGGTGGGAGGCTGGCCTGAGTCCATGAGGTGGAGGTGGCAGTGAGCTGATATTGTGCCACTGCACTCCAGTCTGGGCAATAGAGCCAGATCTCATCTAAAAAAAAAAAAAAAAAAAAAAAGAGTCAGGGTGGGAGGGGGAATTGTTATGTTTTTACTGTTGAGTTTTAAGAGTTTTTTGTACATTTTGGGTAACAGTCCTTTATCTGATATTTCTTTTTAGAAAACTATCTCCTCATCTGTAACTTGTCCTCTCATTCTCTTGAAATTGTCTTTCACAGAACAGAAGAAATATTTAATTTTAAGAAACTCTAGTTTATCAGTTATTTCTTTATGGATAGTACCCTTAATGTTGCATCTGAAAAGTCATTACCATATCCTGTGTCTCCTAGGTTTTCTCCTATGTTATTATTTTCCAGCAGTTTTACACTTTTTCGTTTTGTATTTAGGTTTGTGGTTCATTTTTGAATTAATTTGTATGAAGGGTGTAAGGTTTGTGTCTAGATTCATTTTTGTCCATGTGCATGTCCAGTTGTTCCAGCATCATTTTTTGAAAACACTATCTTTGCTTCATTTTATTGCCTTTCTTCTTTTGTTAAGGATTAGTCAACTGTATTTATGTAGGTCTATTCTGGGATCTCTATTTTGTTCCATTGATCTATTTGTCCATTTTTTTTCACCAAATATAGTCTTGATTACTGTAGCTTTATAATAAATCTGAAGTAAGCTAGTGTCACTCCTCCAATTTTGCTCTTTTCCTTCAATATCTTGTTGGTTATTCTAGGTCTTTTGCCTTTCCATATAAGCCTTAGAATGAGTCTGCCAATATTCACAAAATAACTTGTTGGGATTTTTCCTTTTTTTATGAGAGGGAGTTTCAGGTTTTGTCCTTGTTGCCCAGGCTGAAGTGCAATGGTGCTATCTTGGCTCACTGCAGCCTCCACCTCCCAGGTTCAAGTGATTCTCCTGCCTAAGCCTCCTGCTGCAGATTACAGCTGGGATTGTAGCTGGGATTACAGGTGCCTGCCACCATGGCTGGCTAATTTTTTGTATTTTTAGTAGAGACAAGTTTTCATCATGTTGGCCAGAGAAGTTTTCACCGTGTTGGCCATGGAACTCCTGACCTCAGGTGATCCATGCACCTCGGCCTCCCAAAGTGTTGGGATTACAGGCATTAGCCACTGCACCTGGCCTCAGGCAAGTGTTTTTTTACATTTTTTCAGTTTTCCTACGTAGATGACAATGTTATCTGTGAATAAAGACAGTTTTATTTCTTCCACTCCAATCTGTATACTTTTTGTTTCTTTTTCTTGTCTTATTGCATTAGCTAGTATTTTCAGTATGATGCTGAAAGAAGTGGTGAGAAGGGGCATCCTTGTTTTGTTCCTGGTTTTGGTGGGAAGGCTGAGTTTCTCACCATTAAATATTATGCTAGCTGGAGGTGTTCTGTAGATATTCTTAATCAAGTTGGGGAAGCTCACCTCTCCTCCTAGTTTACTGAGAGTTTTATCATAAATAAATGTTGCATTTTGTCAAATGCTTTTTCTGCGTCTATTGATATGATCACGTGTTTTTTTCAGCTTGTTGATGTGATAAGTCATATTAATTGATTTTCAAATGTTAGTGAGCCTTGGATACATGTGATAAATCCCATTGGGTTGTGTTATATAATTTTTTTATACATTGTTGAATTCAACTTGCTATTTTTTTGAGATTTTTTTGCATATATGTTCATGACAGTATTTGGTCTGTAGTTTTCTCATAATATGTTTGTCTGGTTTTGATATTATGTTCATGCTAGCCTCATAGAATGAGTTGGGAACTATTTTCTCTGCCTCTATATTCTTGAAGAGATTGTACAGAACTGTTAAAATATCTTCTTTAAATAGCAGCTTTTGGTTGTGTAGATTTTCTCTATCGATTTTCTATTTTCAATTTCATTGATTTCTGTCCTCACTTTTAGGAGTTTCGGATCAAACTCCTAAAAATCAAATATAAAGAAAGGATCCTACAAGCAGCAAGACAGAAGAAACAACATACAATAGAGGTCCAATATATCTGACAGCAGACTTTTCAATGTTGTCTTGTAGCCCATTATTTTTAATTGGTGACAACTTAATACTGATTCCATATACAAACAAACATGGAAAAACAAAACTGATAAAAACTCTACACTTTAACGTCTTCCCTTTGCTTTTTCACTTTTTGTTGTTTCTCTTTATGTCTTATTATACTGTCTATGTCTTGTAAAACTATTTTAGTTTATTATTTTTGATTGGTTCATCATTTGGTCTTTCTACTGAAGTTTAGTAGTTTATACACCACAGCTACAGTGTTATAATATTCTGTATTTTTCTGTGGGCTGACTATTACCAGTGAGTTTTGCACCTTCAGGAGAGAGTGGCATGACATATTTAAAGTGCTGAAGGAAAAAAAATGGAAACTAGAATAGTGTATCCAGTGAAAACATTCTTTAAGCATTAAGGAGAAATAAAGACTTTCTCAGACAAACAAAACCTGAGATATTTCATCAATACCTGAACTATCCTACAAGAAATGCTGAAGAGAGTTCTTCAGTCTGAAAGAAAAATAAGTTAATAAGTAAGAAGATACAGAGGGAAAAATACATGAGGCAAAACTGATAAACTGCAACAAGATATAAATGAGATATGCTATTATCATTGGATATTTTAACACACTTTTATCAGAAAAAAATCCACTAGGTAGAAAATCAGTAAGGACATAGATGAACTTAATCAATTTATTGGACTCCTTTATCCAACAGCAACAGCTTATACATTTTTCTCAAGCTAACATGAAAGATTCACCAATATAGACCAGATGGGGGCCATAAAATACACATTAACACATTTAAAAAAAAATAGAAACCATAAAATTCTGCTCTCAGACCACAATGCAATTAAATTAGAAATGAATAACAGAAAGATAGCTGAAAAATCCCAAAATGTTGGAGATTAAACAATATACTTCTAACACGAGTTATAGAAGAAATCTCAAGAGAACTTTAAAAATATTTCAAATTAAATGAAAATAAAAATATAACTTATCAAAATATGTGGGATGGAGTGAAAGCAGTGCTTAGAAGGAAATTTATAGCACTGAATACATATTTTAGGGAAGACAAATTAACGAAAATGAATAATCTAACTTTCTATCTTAGAAAACTAGAAAATGAAGAGGAAATTAAATCCAAAGTAAGCAGGAAAAAAGAAATATTAGGAGTGAAGGCAGAAATCAATGAAATTGAAAACAGGAAATCGATAGAGAAAATCTACACAACCAAAAGCTACTATTTAAAGAAGATATTTTAACAGTTCTGTACAATCTCTTCAAGAATATAGAGGCAGAGAAAATAGTTCCCAACTCATTCTATGAGGCTAGCATGAACATAATATCAAAACCAGACAAACATATTATGAGAAAACTACAGACCAAATACTGTCATGAACATATATGCAAAAAAATCTCAAAAAAATAGCAAGTTGAATTCAACAATGTATAAAAAAATTATATAACACAACCCAATGGGATTTATCACATGTATCCAAGGCTCACTAACATTTGAAAATCAATTAATATGACTTATCACATCAACAAGCTGAAAAAAACACGTGATCATATCAATAGACGCAGAAAAAGCATTTGACAAAATGCAACATTTATTTATGATAAAACTCTCAGTAAACTAGGAGGAGAGGTGAGCTTCCCCAACTTGATTAAGAATATCTACAGAACACCTCCAGCTAGCATAATATTTAATGGTGAGAACACAGAAAAATACGGAATAGTCAGCACACAGAAAAATACAGAATATTATAACACTGTAGCTGTGGTGTGTAAACTACTAAATTTCAGTAGAAAGACTAAATGATGAACCAATCAAAAATAATAAACTAAAATAGCTTTCCGAGACATAGACAGTGTAATAAGACATAAAGAGAAACAACAAAAAGTGAAAAAGCAAAGGGAAGACGTTAAAGTGTAGAGTTTTTATCAGTTTTATTTTTCCATGTTTGTTTGTATATGGAATCAGTGTTAAGTTGTCACCAATTAAAAATAATGGGCTACAAGACAGCATTGAAAAGTCTGCTGTCAGATATATTGGACCTCTATTGTATGTTGTTTCTTCTCTCTTGTTGCTTTCTTTATATTTGACTTTTAGGAGTTTGATCATTAGAGGCCTTGAGGTAGCCTTCTGTGGGTTAAATCTGCCTGGTGTTAAATCTGCTGTTCTCACACTGCTATAAAGAACTACCTGAGACTTAGGCTTAACAGGAAGCATGACTGGGAGGCCTCAGGAAACTTACTATCATGGCAGAAGGCTAAGGGGAAGCAAGTACCTTCTTTACATGGCAGTAGGAGAGAGAGAGGGAGAGAGAGAGCGAGTGAGCCGGGGGGAAGTGCTACACACTTTTAAACCATCAGATCTTGTGAGAACTCACTCACTATCACGAGAACAGCATGAGGTTCAAGCAATTTTTCTGCCTCAGTCTCCTGGGTAGCTGGGACTACAGGTGCTCACCACCATGCCCAGCTAGTTTTTATATTTTTAGTAGAGACAGCGTTTCACCATGTTGGCCAGGCTGGTCGTGAACTCCTGACCTCAAATGGTCCACCCACCTCGGCCTCCCAAAGTGCTAGGATTACAGGCGTGAGCCACTGTGCCTTGCCCTCTGTATCCTCAGCTGTATAATGAGGAGGTAGGAGATTTGAGGTTAAAATGCCTTACTGTGCTAATATATCTATGTTCTATTATGTTATCAAATGAATACTGCTTATTCCTTTAAGAGTCAGCCATTTGAGTAGAAAAAAAGCATTCAGTGAGGAGGTCTTTTCTCAAGGGACTAATTATCTAGGGAAAGATTCTGGCAAAATTGTAAAGTGGACTATAAAGTTGTTTTGGCTTCTTACAAGCTTGAAAAGATCAATGAAATGACAATAGTCATTTAGCCACTGTTGACATATCAATTGAGTCGATTCATCTAAGACTTCTTGAGTGCCTACCATGTACTAAGCACTATGACAAGTACAGAAGATACAATTGTGAAGAAAATAGATATAATCCTTCACACATACACTGACGGCAAGGTGGAAATTGGTTTTCCCACTTTGGAAAATGGTTTGGCATATCTACTGAAAGCGAACATATGCATACTCTATGACTCAACAATTCCACTGCTAATACACACCACAGAGATGTATATTATTATGTTCACCAAAAACATATACTTTTAATGAACATATATTTATAGCATTATGTGGAATAATTCTAACTGGAAATAACCCAATAGAATGGATAAGTAAATGGGGGTATATTTATACACAGTAATATCATAGAGCATAAGAATGAATGATTTATGACTACCCCAATAATATGAGTCTCATAAACATTACATTGAACAAAAGAAGTCAGACACAAAATAGTACATACTGTATGGTTTCATTTATATTAATTCTAAGAACAGGTAAAAATAGTCTTAGCTGTTAAAAATCAGATAATGCTTATTTTTGGAATATAGCAACTTACGAGATAGTACCAGGAGACTTCTGGGGTGCTGTTTGTTTTCTATTCCTTAATGTAGACTCTACTTGTATAGATGTGTTCAATTTGTAAAAATTCACTGAGTTCTACACTAGTGATATGTATACTTTCCTGTAAGAACATTATTATTCCATAAAAACGTATCTCCCTCCCCAAGAAAAATGACAATCTTACTTAGAATAGGAGACAAATAAGTAAATAAGAACAGAAATAAATGGCAATAAGTGCAATGAAGGAAACAAAGAGAGTGTAGCAATATTAATCAAGTATTTACAATTGGGAAAATACAAATTAGGAAATAATTCCTTGTTTGGCAATCAAAGTCAATACATGTAGAACCCTTGGTGATTCAAAACTGATATTTGTCTTCTGTTTACTGAGAGTATTTGTCCAAAAGCAGGTGCCCTATCTATAGTGGAGGATGTTGTAGACTGGTCAGTTGATCAGTATGATTTTCCAGTAATGGACAGTTATGCAGTGCTCCTTGTATATACTTGCTTTAAGAAGTGTAATTATTCGGTCTACCATGCCTATGGTTGCACCACCTGACTCTGCTAGCATCTGTTCTCCCTTTTCATCCGCTCTGTCCCAAAGGAGGTACTAATGGTATTTGAAGATTTATAATGGAGATAAGTGACATTAAGAACATCTGGAAATCTGGTACTTTGGCTTCATTCAATTTATTTTATTAATTAAGTTTTGGTAGCTGAGATTCAAATATTGCATGAATCTTTTTTTATTTTTATTTTTATTTTTTTTTAGAACATTGAAAGTGTTTTTTTGGTGTGTGTGTGTGACTATACTCTTAGGCCTCTGGGGAATATTATGCATATATTTAATGATGACAGTAGAATGTGCCACTTTAAAAAAAAAGATTCCCACTGCATTGTTGTAGTAAGTGAATATTTACAGATTGAACTCTAAATTAAGTTCTATGTCAACCCAAGTTAGCTGTCCATCCGAAAAGAGGTTGAACTACATCAATCTGCCTGTGAAATATCCCGGAAGTCTTAAGAGATGTAATGAATCAATAGCTAAGCCTTAATCATTACTTTTTCCTGTAATTAATTCGTGACCAAAAAAATTTGTTTCTATAATTACAATTTTATAAAGCACAAAATGTGTTTAAAACATGCTGTTAATGTGCAACAGACTAAGAAACCTCTGAAAAATATCCCAATTGATTAGAAAAAGATTCATCTCTACTTAGTCTGTGCTTCCAAATGTCTTGGCTTGGTCATCAGACCCCTACATGTTGCTAGCTGTCAGGTTACATCAACTGCATGCGACTCAACAGATCTTGACCAATTGAACTCTCCAGTCTGGCAAGGAGACAATAATGTGAAGTTCTTTGTGAAAAGAGCTTTTCTTATATCAACTCTTGACTATTGGGGATCTAATTTCCTAGTTTTCTTTCGTTAGGGCTTTGTCTCTCCCCGTGTCTTACTCCTTGCCTTTTGGACAACTGACCCCTCATTAATTGAACCCCAGGAGATAGGCAGGGTGAGAAAAGCAAAAGGAACTTATTTGGTCAGTTGAGAACTGGATATAACTCTGGCATCTCAGTATTCTTACTCTATAAGGCTTGTGGAGATAATAATCCTCAATTGCTTCAGAAAAGTGCCATTTAGGAGAATGAGAAAAAAATGCATATAAAATTTGAGTCTTAGGGAAAGCAAATTTAAGTAGTGCATGAAATGTGATTATTTTCAAATCTTCAAATTCACAATTTCTGAAAGTAAATATAATGATATCTTGAATAGTTAAATTTAAAAATTCATTCTATAACCTCTCTCGTTTGTTTGTAAAACACTTTCTTGGGTTATATATTTGGGAGAAAAAGCCTAATTAGTCCAAAGAAAGGCACATCTTTGAGAATGTATGTATTTATGCCCAAACACACATTAATTATTTTTTATTTTCCTCAAACTAAAATTATAGTCCTCAGAAAAATAGGAACATAAATAGGACTGAGCTTTAATCAAAAGGATGTCTATTATTTATATATATTTAAAACAAATGTGCATACATGCAGACACAGGAGAGAAATTGCAATGTAATCTAAATAAGGAAGGAGCTGAAAACACTGGAAAATAATTCAACACAAACTCTAGTTTTTTTACTCTTTTTCCAGAAAAAGAAGGAAATTGGGGAAAACTTTTACTGAATTAAATTAAAAGAATGGTTGGGTAAATCTCTCAAGTTTTTGAATGAGTACACACATCCTTAATTTTCATGGGTTAATTCCTGCATTCACTAAGCATTTGGTAGGCACTCTTCTGTCACTGAAGATGCTGTAGAGTATGGACAAAGTTCCACAGAGCTTTTATTATGGGACAAAATGACTAAGGAGCACCATTATGGAACAAACAAAGGATCAACAGTAAAGAATAAAGCACAAAAATTGTCTTGCTGATTAACTGCCAAATTTCCAACACTTCTGTGGGTGGCAGGTTGATTGCCTAGACAGGTATAAATGAAGCATCCTCTCTAGTTCATGCTTCGCCTTTTTATTGATAAAAAGTGCTTGGGGCTACACAAGTTGATACTTGTTGGAACCCCTCAAACACTACCATCTTTTGCTGAAAAGGAAGGGCAGCTTTGAAAACAGAAGCCCACCATTCCTTAATACGCTTTTTTTTTTTTTTTTTTTTTTTTTTAAGATCTCATTCTATATAAAACTCAATTAGACACTGAGGGGAACGTAATAAAAACTCAAGGTAGTGAGGGACCCTCCCTTCTAATCAAGTGCAATTCAGCAGGAGATGATATAACAATAAGAAATAATAACCAATGTTAGCATTAAGTTTTCTTTAGAGGTCATGACAGGTTTTCACATACATTTTATTCTGAAAGTAACCCTGTGGGGTAGGTAGGACATTAAAATGATATTATGATGCTCAATTTAAGAAACTGAGCTTGGCAAAAATGAATGACGTTTTTCAAAAATCACAGCCCAGGGATGAAACAAGACTTACGTTGTTCTACTTATTATCATTTATGTTTGTAACCACATCCTGCTCTTTCCCATAAGAACGTTAATGATAGACCCTCATTCATTCCTCTGTTCATATATTTATTAAACATCTATTTGGTAGCTACTGTGAAAGTGCTGGGGATGCAAAACTCAGTTATTTTCTGCTCTCAAGGTGTCCACATGTATTTGAGTAACACTTTATCTCTTACAAAACTCTTCTTAGAAGAATGATAAATCATCATTACATCTTATATAATGTATCTAATGAGGAAACAAAAGCTCAAAGGGATCTCTTCACTAACCTAATACCATAAAGATAGTCCGAGTTCAGGATGATTCAGTCATTACTTAAGAGCTAAAATGAGCACAAAACTTTAGGATATTAGCTATAAACTTTGTTGGACATGCATCTCTATTACTGAAAATTTTGACCCTGTACTAGCAGTATATATTTTAAAAAGTTTAAGTAGTGTACATGTGCTACTGTGTGTGCTACATGTATTTAACACTAATGGTAAATACATAACAAAACTCAAAAAATTTAAAAGTTTAAAAGGGATGAAATGCAAAGCACATATAAATAGAAGCTTTACTCCTTACTTCCTGTAGCCTAATGGATTATCTTGCTTATACTTGAAAGCATACATATCTTTCTTTGGAGATCACTGTTATAATGAGCAATAAATTTTAAACAAGTATTTAAAGGAGGACAGTCGATATGAGTAGGTATACTTGCAATGAGTTCTGGGTGTCTGTTAAGCTTTGGGTGGATAATCAGCAATCTAGAAAAATCTGATCTTCAGATTCCAATTATGAATGTCTCTATTAAACACTAGTGAGGTGCAAGTTTTCACACTCACTCCTACCAGTCTGTTTCTGGGTTACACTTTTCAGCTTTTTGGACAACCCGACCATCAAAAACCTTTAATGCCAATGATAAAAATGAGAAAATTAATTTTCGTATAAGGAGTAAGGAAAGGATCCAGTTTCAGCTTTCTACTTATGGCTAGCCAATTTTCCCAGCACCATTTATTAAATAGGGAATCCTTTCCCCATTTCTTGTTTCTCTCAGGTTTGTCAAAGATCAGATGGCTGTAGATGTGTGGTATTATTTCTGAGGACTCTGTTCTGTTCCATTGGTCTATATCTCTGTTTTGGTACCAGTACCATGCTGTTTTGGTTACTGTAGCCTTGTAGTATAGTTTGAAGTCAGGTAGCGTGATGCCTCCAGCTTTGTTCTTTTGACTTAGGATTGTCTTGGAGATGCGGGCTCTTTTTATTAGAGACTTAAATGTTAGACCTAATACCATAAAAATCCTAGAGGAAAACCTAGGTAGTACCATTCAGGACATAGGCATGGACAAAGACTTCATGTCTAAAACACCAAAAGCAACGGCAGCAAAAGCCAAAATTGACAAATGGGATCTAATTAAACTAAAGAGCTTCTGCACAGCAAAAGAAACTACCATCAGAGTGAACAGGCAACCTACAGAATGGGAGAAAATGTTTGCAATCTACTCATCTGACAAAGGGCTAATATCCAGAACCTACAAAGAACTCAAACAAATTTACAAGAAAAAAACAAACAACCCCATCAAAAAGTGGGCAAAGGATATGAACAGACATTTCTCAAAAGAAGACATTCATACAGCCAACAGACACATGAAAAAATGCTCATCATCACTGGCCATCAGAGAAATGCAAATCAAAACCACAATGAGGTACCATCTCACACCAGTTAGAATGGCGATCATTAAAAAGTTAGGAAACAACAGGTGCTGGAAAGGATGTGGAGAAATAGGAACACTTTTACACTGTTGGTGGGATTGTAAACTAGTTCAACCATTATGGAAAACAGTATGGCGATTCCTCAAGGATCTAGAACTAGATGTACCATATGACCCAGCCATCCCATTACTGGGTATATACCCAAAGGATTATAAATTATGCTGCTATAAAGACACATGCACACGTATGTTTATTGCAGCACTATTCACAATAGCAAAGACTTGGAATCAACCCAAATGTCCATCAGTGACAGATTGGATTAAGAAAATGTGGCACATATACACCATGGAATACTATGCAGCCATAAAAAAGGATGAGTTTGTGTCCTTTGTAGGGACATGGATGCAGCTGGAAACTATCATTCTTAGCAAACTATCACAAGAACAGAAAACCAAACACCGCATGTTCTCACTCATAGGTGGGAACTGAACAATGAGATCACTTGGACTCAGGAAGGGGAACATCACACACCAGGGCCTATCATGGGGAGGGGGGAGGGGGGAGGGATTGCACTGGGAGTTATACCTGATGTAAATGATGAGTTGATGGGTGCAGCACACCAACATGGCACAAGTATACATATGTAACAAACCTGCACGTTATGCACATGTACCCTACAACTTAAAGTATAATAATAATAAATAAATTAAAAAAAAAAAGAACCACCCTAAACAAAAAAAAAAAAAAAAAAAAAAAAGAATAATCTACTCACCAGATTCATTATCTTATAATGACTCACTCTCATTTTAAACACAATTTGAGATGCTTTGTTAAAACACCTTTCTGTATAGGAGAGCTGCGTATTTCATCCACAATTTTGTGTAAAGAATGTATTAAATAACTTGTAACCTAACAAAAGGGAGTCTCTTACTACCTTTAAAAAAAACGATTCCTAATACAATACACTGTAATCTTTTAAATACATTAAATATAATAAATGAATTGATCAATTTCACAAAAAAATGAGAAAATTTTGAATAAATGAATGTCTGCTCCACCAGAAAAGATGAGAAACATTTAGATTTTATTTCATTCATGTGACAATCACACAAAACTCAATTAAAAGGGGTGGGCCTTTGTAACTTAGAAACATTTTACTTGAATTCTCTCTTAGCTATTAATATAATTTGCACTGTCGCAATAATGGCACCACTCTATAAAAACATTTAATTTCCATTCAGGAAGAAGAGATCACGTTTCCCTCCACAACAAACTCTTTAGTTGAGCACAATTTTAATTACTTATTTGTACTTTGCCCAAACTCCTACTTCACAAGGAAACATTTTGCACTTCAAATTTATGATAATATTGAAATTCAATTTTTTAGCTGTTAGCTCAATGAGTAGTTTTTACCAGAGAGCAAGAACAAATTTTAATCCTTTCTTTGAAGGATCTAAAGCATGGACACCCCCACCTTCAGTCTTCTAAAATTAGTTAACAAGAAGCAACAAAATAATAAATCAAAGTTTCCATTTGTACCATTATATGACCCAACTTCTGGAACCATAATTTACAGTATATCTTCTGGACATGGTAACTACCGGAATTTTGCAACACAGGGTCCTTGACCCCCAAGTCTGCCAGGGCAAATTACTAGGGAAATAAAAATACAGTTTTTGTAAGAGTAACGATGTTTTTGTGCTATACTCGGGCTCTTTGAAAAACTAATTGAACTTTAAGACTTTTAAAAAGTTTTTCCAAAATTCAATAACAAATTTGATTAAAAATTGAGTTACTATGCAATTTTGGGGAATATTTTTACAATGAAGAGAAAACTTGATTTCAATTTATTTATATTACACTTCAACTGAGGAAAAATTGTGGTGGTTTATGTCGGAAAATTTTTGAGACAATTTTTGAAATAAACATTTTGTAATAATGGAAAATGTTGAAGTAAGGTAATGAAATGAAGAAACAAGTATTTTCAGAAAAAAAGTATTTTAAACTTTAGGATGATGTAAGAGCCATTATTCAAGATGAGAAGAAATCTTAATTTCTAAGGAATATTACAGTTTTCAATGCCTTCTTCAGTTGCCTCATCTCATTTCATCCAAGAAAATCTGCTCAAGGAGACATTGCTCACTGTTCATTGGAGAAGAGTTTATTGTAATATTTTGCTAAAAGAGGCATTAAAGAGGCTGAATCTCACTATGGAGAGAACAGAAACACTGTCCTATCCTTTGGAGACAGGTATAGGTTAGACAGACCTGGGATCATAGCCATCATTTCCTTTGGCAAATCACTAATTTCAGGTTTCACATCTGTAAAAAAGGAGCAAGAATAATCTTTGTATCACAAAGCATTGTGAACTGAAAGAATTATTGATATACACACATAATACTGTGCCTGACATGTGATACATGTAATAAGCTAAAATTATTCAATAACTCTGTTCACAGAGTAAAATTAGACCTATTCTCTGATTCAGTACTCAGTTCATTATATCACACTCTGTTTACCTTCATCAATTACAAATTGTTAAATCAGACCAGGTTTTCCACCTTTGTAGATAATCTAGTATGGTGACTATCAACAAAGATCTTCATTGGAATAAGCACTTTCACTTCCCTGTCTTGGATTCTGATTTAGCACCTGTAGCTATAAAAACCCCACAGATTATTCTGATGTGTAGCCTAGCTGAGAACTACTAATTTAGTTTATGTGCCAGCCTTTTACTTTCAAAATGTCTAGCTTATCAGTGTAAAACTACTGTTGCCTTAGTTGCTGTTATTACTACATGAGCTTTCTTTGCTTCCATTTGCAGTGGAATCAGAAGCTGGAATATAGCAGGCAATGGCAAAAGTCAAAGTGACACCATGACCCTATCTGATTTCCCCCCATTTGTTGATGGTTTCTTCCATTATTTCTGGCCGGCACATTTACTTATGCTCTTCAGAGGATGTGTAAGTAGGGAGAAGTCTCCTAAAATACAGGACTCTTAATCCAGTTCCAGTCCCAAGATATAAAAAAGCAATTGACAATTCAAATACGGCACCCATGATTTCAAATGAGAGGTTTAACTCAGATAAACAAGTTCGTTGAAGTGGGACCCCATGTCCACATGATAGAACATTAGGCCAAATACATTGTTTTTCTCCTATTGTTACTGCCAGTGGGTTATTTATCAAAAACTGATAAGTAGGTGGCTTCTGTTAAAGAAAGTTTGCACATCTCTAGTAGATATTGAGCTTTTTGGCTCCCTTTCCAACATAGTGTAGTTTTAATGTTCAGAAATTCCTGGTTTTCTGAGTATACAACTGTAGGTAGAGGAAAAAAAGCTCATATCATTTTGTAGACATTTCTCTCTCTTAAAGTAGATGGCCACAAAAAATTATAATACTCAGAGTTGTAACTTTCAGCTTTGAGGTAATAAAAGCCACCTTCTAAATTGTTCACTGGGGCTGGTTGCGGTGGCTCACACATGTAATCCCAGCACTTTGGGAGGCTGAGGTGGGTGGATCATGAGGTCAAGAGATTGAGCCCATCCTGGCTAACACGGTGAAACCCCATCTCTACTAAAAATGCAAAAAATTAGCCAGACATGGTGCTGCGTGCCTGTAGTCCCAGCTACTTGGGAAGCTGAGGCAGGAGAATTGCTTGAACCTGGGAGGTGGAGGTTGCAGTGAGCCAAGATTGCGCCACTGCACTCCAGCCTGGGTAACAGAGTGAGAGTCCATCTCCAAAAAAGAAAAAAAAAATTGTTCATTGACTTTCAAATAAATTAATTGCTTTTAATCTCTGTTATTGCAAATATTCCTTCATATTTGTAGTTTTATTGACTTGTAAATTAAGATCATCATGTGAAATGGTTTTAACTCTGATTAAAGTTACATTTAATATGCATGGTTGAAATTTTAAAAAATTACAAATATGAAGAAATTCTCACTGCTACCATTTCTCCTTCTAATAATAAAGTGTTAGTCCATACAGTATGGTCCTAAGGAGAGCTTCACTTATAAGTGAGACCTAAATGTTGTCACATCTTGAAAATCAGTTCTTTGTGTATCACTTGGGATATATAACAACAGGGTCATCAGTATCAGAAACAATTTCTTAAACATATACTCTCTTTGCTAATATTTCAACCCTAGTTTGGGATTTTATGATGGCAAAGAAGAGGGATTTTGACAGCTATTGATACCTTAAAAGCAAACAGCCTGTAGAAATAAATGATTCCAAAGATCAGATAGGGCCATACAGATCACTCTGAATTTCTTTGACACCTCCCTCCTGGGAGGAAGGCCAAAGAATACCTATTGACTCTTCTGCCCTCCTGTGGCCAGAAATCAATGGAGTCTGTATCTCTTGAGTAGATATTGCTGTGATCTGAAGACAAGTGGATTATTAAAATGGGTGTTTGGTGCCTATGCTAGTTAGGGTTCTCTAGAGAAACAGCACCAAGAAGAAGATACATATTTATTATAAAGTATTGGCTCAGGCGATGATGGAGGCTGAAAAGTTCCAGGGTAGGTTGATTGCAAACTGGAGACCCAGGAAAGCTGGTCATGTAGTCTGAAGGTTGGATAGCCCGAGAGCCAATGCTGTAGATTCCAGTCTGTGTCTGAAGGCCTAAGAATCAGGAGGTCCTATGTTAGAAGAAGATTAATGTAAAACTTAAGCTGTCAAACAGAGAGGCAATTCAACCTTCTTCCACTTTTTTGTTCTATCCAGGCCCTCCACACATTAGATGATGCCCATGACATTGGGGAGGAATATCTGCTTTACTCAGCTTATAAATTCAAATGCTAATCTCTTCTGGAAACACCCTCACAGACACACCCAGAAATAATGCTTACCCAGCTATTTGAGCATCCCGTGCTTAGTCAAGTTCACACACAAAATTAACCATCTCAGTGCCCGTCGAAGATTCTCTGCAAAGATGGCCATTAATAATTCCTTCATTTTCTGTAAAAATTCCTTTCATCATGATGTGCAGCTACTTTCTCTCTTCTTGATTTCTGTCTGGGCTTGTGAATTCCTTTGACCAAAAGAATGAGACAGATTTGACACTGTGCTAGTTTGGGGCATGACATTTAAGAGGGGTTGGCAGAATCTGTTTGTTTGTTTTTTAAAGAAATCATTCACTATAAAGAAAATCAGGCTATCCTGCTGGAGAAAAATACCATGTGGAAGAGAACTGAGATGCCCCAGGCAACATCCAACACCAAGGACCCCAACCTATAAAGGAGTCTATCTTGGATCTTCCTTTGCTTCAGTTGAACTACCTTAGCCAACCCCATGTGAAAGAGAGATGAGCTGTTTCCTTTAGTGCTGCTTAAAATCTGGATCCACAAAACTGTGAGCAATGAGATGGTGTTGTTTTAAGCTGCTAAGTTTTGGAATGGTTTTTTATACAGTAATAGACAATTGAAAAAAGTTGTAAATGTTATAGTTTTTGTTCTCCACAACTTAATCTGATTTATCAGTTACAGAGCATATTTACCCTTGATCATCCCCTCAGATATAAAGAATGAATCATTTTTAAGATGAGTCTTTCACTGGCTCATGTGTAAGGTATATTTCTTGACTTCTTGCCATTATTCCCAGGCCTTGGAAATTTCCAGGGTTAGAATACCAAGCCTTTAGATTATTGTCTTAGTGTATTTCTACTGTTAGAATAGAATAGTACAGGCTTGGTAATTTATAAAGAATAGAAGTTTATGTGGCTCACAGTTCTGGAGGCTGGGAAATCCAAGAACATGTTAATAGCATCTGGTTGATTGTTACTGCACAGCAGAAAGGCAAAAGGCAGAAGTAAGCATGTAAGACAGAAAAGGAATGGGGACCAAATTTCATTATTTTTTCAGGAGCCCACTCCCATGATGATGGCATTAATCCATTCATGAGGGCAAAGCCTTCATTACCTAATGAACTTTTAAAGGCCTAACCTTTTAATACCACTGCAATGGCAATTAAGTTTTCAACATATCAACTTTAAGGAACATATTCAAATCATAGCAATTACGGTTCTGATATTTACTAAAGTGGAGATGTCTCAAACAACTATAACTACTTATTCTTGAAGATAAATGAAAAGATTAGAATTTTCTTGAGAGCCAGATTAAGTAGGGACAGGAGGGCCTTAGTGTCACAACATGAGCAATCTCAGATGTTAGCAGCACTGGCTGGTGAGGATGGGAAGTAAGCCAAGGCCAGCCTGTAGAGTATCCCAGGGAGACCTAGGCATCAGAAGTCCCAAGAATAACAATTAAAGCCAGTCAAGGGGTGATATCCTGTTTGTATGTGATTAATCCTTCCATAGCAGTTCTTCAGCCAATTAATCAGAAGTCAACCCTCTGATGACTCAAGCCTAGTCAGTCAAACTGGGGTTGTGTCTTACTTCATGCAAGAGA
Source organism: Macaca mulatta (assembly GCF_049350105.2). NCBI lineage: Eukaryota > Metazoa > Chordata > Mammalia > Primates > Cercopithecidae > Macaca > Macaca mulatta. Next base: position 111,844,228 of record NC_133408.1, read on the forward strand.
GATGTGAAATTGCAAGAAGGAACCAGTTATAAGACCTGGGTCAATGAGGTTAAGTTTGGGAAAAAGGTTGCAAATGGCGGGTACACCCCATGAATAGTAAGACATGTCTCTAGGCAATGAGACAAATGCAAGATTCGCCCTATTCACAAAGTGAAGCTGTCTGTCCTGGTCAGGACTAGCAGGATTAAGTTCATAGATGAAGACACAAGTGAATTCCGGTTCAGCAGAGCTGATAGTGACATACCCAATTCAGGAGGTAGTGAGGAAAAATAAAAAGACTATAGAAAGGCGAGAGGCCAGGAGAACCAAGACAAGCATAATGAAATTTGATAACTTTGCCCCCAAGACCAGTGTTGGTTACTTTCATGTATATTTTTGTTATTGTACTATAGCAGTTAATAATCATATATTTTTATGAAGTTAAGAGAGAATAATTACTAAGGAATATTTGACAAAGGGGGAAGTTTCTGGTTTGCATTTTAATCACTTGTCAAGATCTTGAATTCTTTCAAGGATAAGTGGTAGGAGAGGTGAAAAGACGTAAGAAGTTGGGGTGAGAAGAGTCTGTACAAACTTAAAAACAAAACAAACTTTTTATTTTGTGAATAGTTTCAAGCACTCTAATTTTTCTGAAGAGTACATATAAATTGTTCTTTATTGATTTATGTTTATATTCAATGGTAAGTTTAACATTCTTTCAATTATTCATCTATTCTTTCATTTATGTATTAAGCCAATTAGTGGTAGCAATGGTCACAAAAGAGAGTACTTAATTTCTATTTAACTTATTTCTATGCACGTACAGTAGAGACAACACAGTGACCTCATTTATTCCTCTTAGCAATCTGCTGCAAGTTACTTCCACATAAAATATTGTCCTTTTGTCACCACTAAGTCTTCATTGTCCAAAACGGTGTAGTTTATTGCTCTCCTAAGTAGATTATACAGCATCTTCCCAGACTCTGTATATTCTTTTTTTCTTCTTCTTTTCCTTGGGGAAGGAGAGAGGGTCTTTCCCAGTGAGTATTCCATGCTAGAGAGCAATGAAACATTCTTTTTTGTAAAAATCAAAACTTGTTTATATCTTTTGGACATCACTGAAGAGACTATATTATTATATGAAAAGACTGTCGCAGTCTTCTCTCTCTCCCTTCTCCATGTTACCCCTTGTGCTTCTACCCTACCATAGTCCCTTTCAATCTGCTTAAGATAAAGATGTGGTGCCCTCATGGGTAAGGCACTATAAAGCAATGATGTCTGAAATTCAGACTCTATTGGATAGCTCACTTCCTGTATTTACTCTGTGCTTGGCAAGTTGATGAGGGCGGTGGCTGTGGTCACAATGCACAACGTCTGCATTCTTTTTTTCTTATCGCTCAGATAAAAGATATGACTTTGAATTCCTTTGGACCATTTGCATCTTAAAGCCTATTTTTTTTTCTTCTTTAAATCTTATTTTAGCAATGAGTCAAGGTTAAAATGCATATAAACAGCTGTTGTCAATATACTTCTTGCAGAAATGAAAAATCTACCTTTTGTAGCTGTTGCTTTTCTTTAATGATTCCATATGTTCCTCCGTTCCACAGATTATTAAGGCTGGCCACCACCATTTCCAGATTAGTGATTTGTTTCCTAAACAAAACTTTCAAAGATATTATCTCTGTCACATTGTCCCTTGTGCAAGGGGTCATTACCCTCTTTTGGTTTCTGGAGTAATGTGGCATCCTCAGTTGAATTGCATGCATTAGTTCTGTGCTCAGAGCAGTTTCAGGCAACAATTTCTATTCTATTTAAGCTGTGGTCAAGGATACTGCCTTTGATGGTTCTCAGAGGATGCTGTGTTTTTAAATGACAGCTTTTACAAGGCAAAATGAATTCTAAGTGCGCGCACACACACACACAAAATGACACGTTTGTAGAAATACCAGGGGATGATCTGGTTTTCTGTTTCTCTTCCATCATTCTTTTCTGGTATTTAAATATTTTTCCCTTGTGTTTCCCTTCTTACAAATTAACAAGGAAATGAAACAGTTTAATGAATTACTTACACAATTTTAAAATAAATTTCTTATGCATTTTTTATATGGTATTTTAATATATTACATGCATTTTGCTTTGGGTACTGAAATTAAATGTATTGAATATAAAGTGAGTTGGGGTATAATTCTTTTAAATTCACTGTTTATTTCAGTCTGGCTCACAACTACATTGGAATCACCTATGGAGGTGTATCAAAAATCAGATTCCTGGGCCTACTCTGGAGGCATTTAATCGAAATTTCTGTCAGTAGATGCCAGGAATATATTTTCTAAGATTATTTTAATACATACTATGTAAATTATATTGTATAAAATACATAAAAATACTACATAGAAACCATTGTTCCAGGTGCTTCTTATGAAAAGTTAAACTTTAGTATTATTAATTCAGTCCTAAGGCTAAATATTCACCATTGCTTCCTTTTTAGTTATACAGGAAAAGCACAGTGGATGGTAGAGACAATTGACAATAACTTTGCAAGAAATATTATGAAAATGAAAGGTAATAATGATGTTGTCATGTGGTATTGTTTAGTCTGCATTATCTGCAGAGAGACTTCAATTCTGAGTGTCACCGTTCTTATGTATAAAAATGAGTTAAAGGTCAGAGGTTAATAGACTGTACCATTTACATAAGATACACAATAGCAAATCAGAAATTAGAATTCATAGGCTGCCAGAAATGATGGGGATGCCCCATGGTAGAATGTTAATTTACTTCTTCTCGCTCTAATTTCAATAGAGTTAAAGGATGAACCACTAAGCTGTTCATTAGCACTGATGAGAAACACCCCAACTAATCTCTAGAAAGGGTACTAAAACAATAATGTAGCTGGGGAGGAGGGGTATGACTGGTAGTGCTAATTACATTTGCGTTAATACTAAAAAAAATTTACCCACTGGAAACTAAAATTTTCTAATAAAAGAAATCTCCAAGACAAGTACTCCAGAGAGGTATGCTAACATGTAAAGACACACAAACAAAAAAGTAAGTTTTAGGTATTTCAGATATAAAGATGAGAGCCACTTTCATTTAATGTACACTTCTGTGCATATTAAAAAGACAATGTCAGGAACTAATAAGTGATTATAGCAGTGCTGTAGGATCCAAGGTTAATACAAAAAAGTCAATCATTTTCTATATACCAGTCATGAACAAGTGGAATTTGAAATTAAAAACACAATATTATTTACATTAACCCCCCAATGAAATCCTTAGGTATAAATTTAAGACAATATGTACAAGATCCATAGAAGAAAAAATACAAACCTGATGAAAGACATCACAAAAGAACTAAGTAAAGATGTTCCCCATGTTTGTGAGTAGGAAGACTCAATATTGTCAAGATGTCAGTTCTTCCAAAATTCATCTATAAATTCAATGCAATCCCAATCAAAATACCAGCAAGTTATTTTGTGGATATTGATAAACTGATTTTAAAGTTTATATGGAAAGGCAAGAGACCCAGAATAGCCAACACGATACTGAAGAAGAACAAAGTTGGAAGACAGACACTACTGGACCTCAAGACATATAAAAAGCTACAGTAATCAGGACAGTGTGGTATTGACGAAAGGATGTACAAATGAATCAATGGAACATTATAAAGAAACCAGAATTAGACTCAAATAAATATAGTCAACTGATCTTTGACAAAGAAGCAAAGGCAGTAAAATGAAGCAAAGATAGTCTTTTCAACAAATGTTGCTGCAACAACTGCATATCTATGTGGAAAAACAACAAAGAATCTAGACAAACCTTATACCCTTTACAAAATTAACTCAAAACTCACAGACCTAAATGAATCACTGACCTAAAAAAACCACAAAACTATAAAACTCCTAAGAGATAGCATAGGAGAAAAATCTAGGTGACGATTTTTTTAAAAGCACCACCAAAGACATGACCTGTGAAAAACAATTGATAAGCTGGACTTCATTATCATTAAACATTTCTGCTCTGCAAAAGACACTGCTGAGAATAAAAAGACAAGCCACAGACTGGGAGAAAATATTTGCCAAAGAAATATCAGAGAAAAAACTGTTCTTCAAAATAAACAAAGAACTCTCAAAAATGAACAATAAAAACACAAATGACCCAACTAAAAAGTGGGCCAAAGACTCTGACACCTCACCAAATACGATACACATGGCAAATACACATATGAACAATGCTCAACATCATATGTCATCAAATAAATAAAAATTATATCAACACTGAGATACCACTGCACACCTGTTAGAATGGCCAACAGCCAGAACACTGACACACCAAATGCTGGTGAGGATGTGAAGCAACAGAAACTCTGATTCATTGTTGGTGGGAATGCAAAATGGTATAGCTACTTTGCAGGACAGTTTGGCCGTTTCTTACAAAACTAACCATACTTTTGCCCATACAATTCAGCAATCTTTCTCCTTGGTATTTATCCAAAGGAATTGAAAATTTTAGTACACATAAAAATCTGCACAGAGGAACAGAAAACCAAACACTGCGTGTTCTTACTTACAAGTGGGAGCTGAATAATGAGAACACGGGAGCGGAACCACACCGGGACCTGTAGGGAGGTGGGGAGTGGGGAGGGAGAGCATTAGGAAAAATAGCTAATGCATGCTGGGTTTAATACCTAGGTGAAAGGTTGATAGGTACAGCAAACCACCATGGCACACGTTTACCTTTGCAACAAACCTGCACATCCTGCACGTGTACCCCAGAACTTAAAATAAAATTTTAAAAAACCCTGCACGGAGATGTTTATTACAGCTTAGTTATAATTGCCAAACCTTGGAGCAACCAAGATGTCTTTCAGTAGGTGAATGAATAAATACATCATGGTACATCCAGCAAAAAAAATAAAATAAAATAAATCAGTGCTAAAGAGACAGAAGCTGTCAAGCCATGAAAAGATATGGAGAAAAGTTAAATGCATATTACTAAATGAAAGAAGCCAGTCTGAAAAGAATACTGTATGGTTCCAACTATATGATGTTCTGAGAAAGGCAAAAGCATGGAGGCAGTAAAAAGATAAGTGGATGCCAGGGATTGGGCAGGGATTAGGGGAGAGGAAGGCATGAATAGGCAGAGGATAGATGACTTTCGGGCAGTGAAATTACTCTGCATGATACTGTAATGGTGGATACACATCATTGTAAATTTATCAATCCTATAGAATGAATGTACAACACCAAGTGTGAACTCTAATGTAAACTAGGGACTGTGGGTTATAATGATGTGTCACTGTAGGTTCATCAGTTGTAACCAATGTACCACTCTGGTGGGAGATGTTAACAATGTGGGAGGCTATGCATGTGTGGGGCAGGGAGTTATGGGAAATTTTTGTACCTTTCTCTCAATTTTGCTGTGAACCTAAAACTACTCTTAGAGACTACTTTAAAAAATTAAAGGCATGCCAAAGCCAGCTTATGAAATTGTGGTATACATTTAACAAAGTTATACTTTAAACATTTAGAATACATTTTTAAATTCATAAGACAAAGGATTTATTTTAAAAGTCAATACTGGGGGTCTAGTAATGGGACATAAAGTTGAATGAACAGTGCCTTATTTTTTCAATCATATTACTGCATTTCTAACTACGTATAACTTCATTTGGAGATTATAGTCCAAATGAGAATCTTCCTCAGTGTGAAGCCTGTTATTAGTTTCCTCTCGCTGCTATAACAAATTACCACAGATTCAGCAGCTTAAAACAACTCAAGTATATTATCTGACAGTTCTGTACATCAGAAATCTGAAAATGGGGTGGCAGGGCTATATTCTTCTGCAGGCTCTAAGAGAAAAACCTGTTTCTTTGCCTCTTCCAGCTTCTAGAAGTTGCCTACATTCCCACCTCTGTCTGCACTCTGATAGCTGCTTCCATCCTCATACTTCCTTCTCTAACTCTGACTTCTCTCTTATAAGGATGCCAGAGATTACATAGGGCCCACCTGGATAATCCAGGCTACTCCCCTCCATCTTGAGATCTTTCACTTAATCACATCTGCAATGTCTCTTTAGCAGTGTAAGGTAACTTATTCATATGTTCTGGAGATAAGAATATGGGCATCTTTGGAGAGTCATTATTTTGCCTACCTGGAAGCTCAAAACAGAAACGACTCCAAGAACTTCCAACTCTGCATGCTCTGCTTCATGATTCAGTTGGGGTTTATGTTTTCTAAACTCTTCAAGTGATATCTTAGAATGGTTATTACCAGTGGATCCCAGAGGATTTCACTTTTCAGGATACGTACTTTCACTTACCTGATGCAGAGAAGATATTCTCATAATGTGGCTGCTATAACTTGGTATTAAGTAACAAGGAAGCTACGTCTGTTACCCCAAAGTATGCATAACATGGAATTAATTATATTTATATAAAAAGGACACAGAGAAAAATGTTGCTTCATACTGTATATATGAATGAATACTATAATCTGCCCTTTTTTCCCTACAAGTTGGTCTGCTAGACATTGTTTATAGTATGTAAGATATAAGGATCTAAGGATTCATGTAAGATCTAAATTGATATATCTGCTCTAAGAACAAAACTAAATAAGATTCTAGTTAAAATTTGTCAATGTTTAATTATATAAAATTATTCTATAGCAATTAGTATAACAAGAGCTTTATTACTCTACTTTTCTTTGCTCAAGGTTAAGTAAAGGAAGAATACCTTTATAACAACTCCACCTTTAGATTAAAAAGGGAGGTTTAAAGATCAATATTAATAGAAATACTAACTTGATTTGCCTTCCTGCTCTCATAGACTCATTCATTCATCCACCCAGTTAGTCAACAAACATTTAAATGCTTGATACAGGTGTGGTAGTGGTGCTACGAAGTAATGTGCCAAACTTGTTTCATATAGTTGCTGCCTGGGCATTCATTTTTAGGTCTGATATAAGCTGTTTGAAACCCAGTTGTATCACGTCACCTGTGGCTTACTTAAAACGTCCCCTCCCTGTGATACAGAACACTTGTTCCTCATTCCATGACCAAAAACCCAACACATCCCGCAGCTGCTAACCATGATAAAACCCAATGGTGGACACCACAGTCAAGTTCCCCCTTTGCTGGTGTTTTCTTTAGTCAATCCACAACCCCCTCTGGAAAGCCTAAGGGATAAAGCCTTTTGGACCTTAACATAGCCCCACAGGTCCTCTCTCTTGCTCCCCACCTGCTGGTTGGGTGTCCTGTTATCTCCAGACTTCCCATCAGGCTTATTCTCTGGTGAATCTGTAAGTGATAAAATGCACCTGTTACTTTACATGTTTTGTGTGCTGCCTCCTCTGGCGTCTGACCTGCACAACAGAAACTAGCTTTCCTCTCTGGGCCAGAGCTCTCCTGAAGAGTGACTGTTCTGGCTTATGGCCACTCTTAAGAGAGAGACCTCGAGATCAAGTTAGAAAGGAACAATAGCAATAAAAATTACAAGGAAGTATATTATGGCAACCACTTTTCAGTTAAGAGTTATTAGCCTAACAAACCTCAACAGCACAGGACCTAAATGCTAATTATAATAAAAGTAACAAAAGTGAAAGAATGGCTTCAATAAGACTAAACAAAAAGCAAAAAACATCATTTTGTATGCTCTCAACTGAGAAAATAGGTAAAAATAAAAATTGTAATAAATACTGTAATTGGATAACATTTCCAGTGTTTAAAAAGATTATTTCTAATGAATCATAAACCACTGGATTAAGACTGAATTACTGATGATTATACACTTTAATGATCATTAATCTATTTAATCAGCAATTCATTCAATAAATATTAAGCTTCTGTTACATTCCAGGAGCTGGGAACACCCACACAACCCAAGCCAAAAGAAAAATGTTGCTGCTTTCATGGAGTTTACATTCCAGGGACTAATGCAATAGTACTCTCCTCCAAATTCTTCACTATACTTTCATGGTAAACCTCACCAGCAACAAGAGTACTAAATAAGGTAAGATATGCTTTAGGCCTGGAATTCTTCAACTTTGGCCTACTTCTATACGAGGGCCTTAAGGCTGCTCTGCCATTAATTGTGCAATCTTACATAAATTAACCATTTTAACTTCTTTTCCCCTTTGTAAAAAGGGAAATGACAAAAGTTGAGTTCTCCTAGGGACTAAATGACATAAGGTGTATCAATTGTTCAGCAATTAGTATCGCTTTGGCCCTATGGTTCCAAAACGTGCCTGCTCATCAGAATCACCCGAGGATCTTTAAAAACATTCCAAAGCCCGGTGCACACTAGACCAATTAAATCCCAATCTCTGAGCGTGTCAGGACAGGCTCCCCAGGTGGTTCCAACTTGCAGACAAGTTTGAGAGCCACCACAGTTTGAATTATTGATGTGCCACAATAACAGTTGCTAATCCATCTGTCTTTACCCCAGGTGGAACCAGGAAGCCTCCGGAGCTTAATGAAATTCAGATAATCGAGGTGCATACGCACCCTACGTCCCATCCCGTGATTTGAATCTCAATCTTTTCAAAAATTTTAAAGCAGGGAGGAATGGGACAGAGGCTTGACCTCTCCTGCATACTCATGGCCCTTAAGTATCTGCGATCTTTAGATATGTAGGGCATGCTGACACTTCCACTTGCGGCGACAGCTGGGCCTGCCCGGGGGAAGCGCAGAGCGGGCAAGTCAGCCCTCCCGGAGGCGCTGGGCCCGGGTGCGGAGGCCGCAGCCGCGCCGCGAGGGCAGATCGGTAGCCTCAGCTGCTGCCGCGGCTGTCGGGATCGTCCCCTGCGGGGCAGCAACAGCGAGGCTCCGGCGGCTCACGGGGGCGCCTTCTGCTTGCGCGCTCCGCGTCCCTCTCCGTGGTCTGCCCTTCACCCCGCGACCCCGGCCGAGGGTGGGAGCAGCGCGGGGTCGCATCGGCCCGGGGCTAGCGTGGTTTGCCGCTCCGCCCGCAGCCATGGAGCCCGGGCCGCCTGGCAGTTCCGGGCCCGTGGAGCCGGGTCCTTGCCTGAGTGGTCAGCGCGGCGCGGACCACGCGGCTTCCGCCTCTCTGCAGAGCGCGGCCGGGACAGAGCCCGGGCGCCACTCGCTCGCCGTGGCAGCCGTGTTGCCTGCCGGGGGGTGCGGGGAGAGGATGGGTGTCCCCACCCCGAAGCAATTCTGCTCCATCCTGGAGAGACCGCTCATCAGCTACACCCTACAGGCCCTGGAAAGGTAATACGTAGCTGGGCTAGCCCCGCGGTTCCTTGGGGCCCGGCCTCCCGCTCCCCGCCCTGCCGCTGCTCTAGCGCTGGCACTTTCACCTCGGGAACTGCCGGGCCGGGCTCAGTTATTCAGGCTAGAGCTCTGTTCCCTCCCGCGTTCCAGAGATGGGAAGCTCTGGAGACAGATGGGCACAAAAGCTGCAGCTGCCCCACAGAACCCTTTACGTTCCCAAGCAGATGAGGTGGTGGGGAAGGCCCGGCGTGTGGCCCCGGATTAGAGAGTGCATGGGTTGAGACTAGGCAATTTGGAGTTCTGGCTGTGGGGCCTAAAGAGAAGCTGTGCGGATAGTCTCGCGGTCCTGGGGCTCTGCCTGCGCGCATGCGTGGATTGAGTTGTACGTGCACACCTGTTTCCAGGGTGTGTGTTGGGTTTTTTCATTCATTTACCAAGCACCCTCTGTGAGACAGACTGCGCTAATTACTAGGTGCTGCAGGAGGGGAGAGGAGCAGAATTTAATAACCTTTCAATGGTGGAAAGGGCTTTAATCCTGAATCCTAAGATAAAGGTCATACCCCCTTTATCTTAGAAAAGGCACTGACGTTAACTAGCTGAGGAAATGAAGGGGACAGAGGGAATGGGATAGGGAGGACTAGGGGAACAGTAGTGAGGAGCTGAGGAAGTGAAATGGAGGGGTATGTTATAATATTAACTTACTTTGTTTTTAGCCCTGAGTAATGAGGTGGAGCTTGGAGCGAGGGAGCAGGGGTGGGAAGCAGCGGCATTACAAATATCCACATAGTTCTGAACTTTTCTGAAGCCAGTGGGGAGCTGTGGTAGTTTGTGAAGCCTTGAACTGATGCGAACCGTTTGCATTTCAAGATAGATGTCATCCTTTAGCATACACAGCCTTTGCAGGAGGTTTTGAAAACCGAGCTAGTGAGGTTCTAGTCCAAGGGAAGTGGCACGTTCTCCAGTAAGGAGCCCCACGCAAACCCTCACATATGCTTCAAAAGCCAAAAGGTTCAAGTTGTTTTGTAACCACCCCAAGGGTTCGCCTTGCCCCTGCCTAAACAGACCCGATTTATCAAGACAGGAATTGCAATGAGAAAGAGTAATTCACGCAGAGTCGGCTGTGCGGGAGATTGGAGTTTTATTATTACTCAAATCAGTCTCAAATTATTACTCAAAAAATTATTACTCAAAATTATTATCAAATCGAACATTTCGGGATCGGAGTTTTTAAAGATAATTTGGTTGTTAGAGACTCGGGAAGTGGGGAGTGCTAATTGGTCAGCTTGGAGATGGGGGTCCAAGTGAGGTCTTCTTGGTGTCTTCTGTTCCTGGGTGGGATGGCAGAACTGGTTGAGACACATTACTGGTCTGGGTGGTGTCAGCTGATTCATGGAGAGAGAAGGGTCTGTAAAATATCTCAAGCACTGACCTTAGGTTTTACAATAGTGATGTTATCCCCAGGAGCAATTTGGAGAGGTTCAGACTCTTGCAGCCAGAGGCTACATGACCCCTAAACTGTAATTTCTAATCTTGTAGCTAATTTGTTAGTCCAATGAAGGCAGACTGGTCCCCAGGCAAGAAGGGGGTCTTTTCGGGAAAGGGCTATTATCAATTTTGTTTGAGTCAAACCATAAACTAAATTCCTTCCCAAGGATAGTTCGGCCTACGCCAAGGTATGAACAAGGACAGCTTAATGGTTAGAAGCAAGATGGAGTCAGTTAGGACTGATCTTTCACTGTCCTTATTTCCTCAGTTATAATTTTCACAAAGTCGGTTTCAGGTTTTCATATGACTATTTTACTTTTTGAATATTGGAGTTTGAAAAATGGAAGTGTAAAGAGCCATAATCACCAATTTATGTAATCTTCCCAAAGATTACATCTGAAACTCAAATTTTGAAATGATTCCAGTTGCAATATTCCATTTCTCTGGGTAATGGGGGGAGGGGTCCCTGAAACCATTTCATGAACCACTTACCTATAATATTCCAGTGGCCATGAACATCGTGACAACATAGCTCATATATGCAGGCATTTCTATGGGACACAATGGTTCTTGGCCAGCAGGATCTTTATCTGCTTGGTAATTAGCTATAGGGGATTATAGTCACTTTTACACTAAACTTTTCTCCCATGGAGAAAACTTTTGCATTAACTTGAATTTTTGGTCATCTTCTGAGGCAGCCTAAGATAGGTGGACACTAAAAATCTCACTGATATGGTTTGGCTGTGTCCCCACCCAAAAATCTCATCTTGAATTTTAATCCCCGTAATCCTGCGTGTTAAGGAAGAAATCAGGTGGAGGTAATTGAATCACGGGGCAGAGATCAGGTGGAGGTAATTGAATCATGGGACTGGTTTCCCCCATGCTGATCTCTTGATAGTGAGTTCTCATGAGATCTGGTAGTTTTATAAGTGTTTGGTAGTTCCTCCTGTGTTCATTCTCCTTCCTGCCGCCTTGTGAAGAAGACACCTTCTTTTCCCTTCACCTTCTACCATGCTTGTAAGTTTCCTGAGGCTTCCCCAGCCATGCTGAACTGTGCATCGATTAAACCTCTTTCCTTTATAAATAACTCAATCTTGGGCAGTTCTTTGTAGCAGTGTGAAAACAGACTAATACTCACTTTTAAGGGAAAAGAACGTTTGGAAAGGCCTTGTTTATGGAAAATAAAATGCTTGTCTTCCACTTTTACTTAATTGATAACAGCAGTCACAAAATCCTAATAGCAATAGCAACTCATCAAAATTTTCATTCTGAAATATTTCATGGCTCGTTTTTATCACTATTATGTCTGAAGAAGTTATAGAACATGATTATATTTTGGGTATATCCTAGGAAGTCCTTGGAAAGGTTGCTTTATAGCAGTGTGTGGGTGCTGCTTGGCCGTTTGCCAAGTGAAAGCCCCTATCTCCTTCTGTAAAAGATCACCCCTACAGACTGTTGATAGTTTTCTTAGGGTATGGTGCCAAAAGTCTTCAGTCACTTCATTAAAAAAGATAATTTATACAAATTCAAATAAGGAAAAGGACATGGAAGTATAAAATGCCTTATAAGACTACTTTTTTGCTCTGTTGAGAAATTATGCATGCTTTTTACTTATTAAAGGGAAACTACAGTTCTCATTGTCCCAAATAAGAAAAATAATGGGTGTCACCACTGTCAGTCATCTAGGTTATTCTGAGAGAATGTCATTTCTTGTTTTTCAAGAGCTGTATGTGATGCCCCAAATTTGATTTTTTTTTATAACTTCTATTTTAGATTCAGAGGGTGTGTGTGTTTATTTATTACCTGGATATATTGTGTGATGCTGAAATTTAGGGTATGGCTGATCCCATCACCCATGTAATGAGTGTAGTACTGAATAGTTTTTCACCTTTGCCCCCTCCCTCCTCCCTCGAATAACCCCCAGTGTCTATTGTTGACATCTTTTTTTTTTTTTTCATACTTTAAGTTCTAGGGTACATGTGCCCAACGTGCAGGTTTGTTACATATGTATACATGTGCCATGTTGGTGTGCTGCACCCATCAACTCGTCAGCACCCATCAACTCGTCATTTACATCGGGTATAACTCCCAATGCCATCCCTCCCTGCTTCCCACTCCCCACCATAGGCCCTGGTGTGTGATGTTGACATCTTTATGTCCATGAGTACCCATTGTACCCTTGTGAGAACTTGTGGTATTTGGTTTTCTGTTCCTCTGTTAATTTGCTTAGAATAATGACCCCCAGCTGCAATCATGTTGCTGCAAAGAACTTGATTTTGTTCTTTTTATGGCTACATAGTATTCCATAGTGTATACATACCATATTGTCTTTATCCAATCCACCATTGATGGGCACCTAGGTTGATTCCCTGTGTTTGCTATTGTGAATAGCACTGTGATGACCATGGTGCATGCATCTTTTTGGTAGAAGTATTTGTTCTCTTTTGGATATATACCCACTAATGAGATTGCTGGGTTGAATGGTAGTTCTGTTTTCAGTTCTTTGAGAAATCTCCAAACTTCTTTCCACAGTGGCTGAACTAATTGACTTTCCCAGTAACACTGTATACATGTTCCCCTTTTCTCTGCATCCTTGCCAGCATCTGTTTTTTTTGACTTTTTCTTAATAGTCATCCTGACTGGTGTGAGATGGTATCTCATTGTGGTTTTGATTTGCATTTCTGACTAGTGATGTGGAACATTGTTTTATTTGTTGGATACTTGTATGTTGTCTTCTGAGAAGTGTTTGTTCGTGTCATTTGTGCATTTTTAATGTGTGTATTTGTTTTTTGCTGGTTCAATTGTTTAAAGTTCCTTATAGATTCTGGATATTAGTTTTTGCACTCTCAAGCAAAGGCCTGTTGACTCTGATAGTTTCTTTTGCTATGCAGAAGCTCTTTTGTTTTTTTGGAGATAGGGTCTCACTGTGCTACCCAGGCTGGAGTGCAGTGGCAGGATTTCAGCTCACTGCAGCCTCAACCTCCTGGGCTCAAGCAGTCCTCCCACTTCAGGCCCTCAAGTAACTGGGACTACAGTCATGTGCCACCATGCCCATACAATTTTTTTTGTATGTTTTGTAGTAATGAGGTTTCGCCATGTTGGCCAGGCTGGTCTTGTGCTCCTGAGCTCAGGTGACCCACCTGCTTTGGCTTCCCAGAGTGCTGGGATTACAAGTGTGAGTCACCGCACCTGGCTGCTGTGCAGAAGCTGTTTAGTTTAATTTGCTTTCAGTTGTCAATTTTTGTTTTTGTTGCAGTTGCTTTTGAGGACTTAGAAATTCTTTCCCAAGGCTGATCCCCAGAATGGTGTTTCCAAGGTTTTCTTCTAGGATTCTTATAGTTTGAGGTCTTCCATTTAAATCTTTAATCTATCTCGAGTTCATTTTTGTGTATGGTGAGAGGTGTAGGGGTCCAGTTTTATTCCTCTGGATATGGTTAGCCAGCTATCCTACCAACATTTATGGAATAGGGAGGCCTTTTCCCCAAAATTACCTATTTGTCAACTTTATTTCTGAGTTCTCTGTTCTGTTCCATTGGGCTGTGTCTATTGTGAACCAGTACTGTGCTGTTTGGGTTACTGTAGCCTTATAGTATAGTCTGAAATTGATGCCCTGAATTTGACTTCAAAATTCTTTTTATTTGCCCCTCATAAGTAAGGATTTTCTTTGCCCAAACTTTTGCTATCTCACTAATAGAGGGTTGAGAAATTGTGAGTACTTTTTTAATATCTCACCTAAGAAATTCAAACTGCCGTCGAAAATAACTTATGGGTTGATTTGTCTTTTGGAATTTTGAACAAAATCTAATCGGGGACTACAAAAGGAAAGGGAGAAACTTCTGAACTTTGGCCCCAAATCCCTAAATTGGGATAGGGAATTGTGAAGAAGCATGACCAGTCTTGCCTCTAGTTAAAGACTGCCACTTACACATACATTTGTTTCCACTACTTCCTTGACCCACCTAAAGGAGCTAAAAATGTATACCTACAGAAGCGAGAAAGAATGAGAGGAAGTGCAGCAGATAAGAAGTACTAATAAACTCAGCACGGTGGTAACCTAATCAGATTTAATGAACCCAGGAAAGCTAAAACATAAGCCTTCAGGTAGAACTTCAGTTCAGGTAGAACTTCTCAGGAAGTAAGATGATTAAAGTTATACGACCTTGAAAAAGTATAGGCATCAGAGGCACAGGGTATCTCTGAAGGTGGAGTAGAACACTGAAAAGGGGACACCTGATTGAATCCTTGAAAAGGAAGAGTAAAACTCCCAGATCTTTAACAGATACTGAGGCTTATTCTCTGGCTGAGAATTAGCACAGCTAATGACGTGAGTTAGGTGCTCTATGGCAGTGGGGGAATTAAGAGAGACTACATTTTGATACAATGAGATCCTTAGTGCCTAAGGTAGATAAGGAAGTTTTCAACATTTCAGATATGCCATATATTAAAGTAGTTATTCTTCTAAAATCAAGGAGTTGGAGGAGTCATTGAAAGAAATCCATTTTGTGAATTGACTGGAACTTCAGATTGCTTGTCCATTTTCCTTTTGACAAAATCAGAAAAGTTTTTTTAGTTTAGTCAAGTTCTACTTTGTGCCATTGAAACTGCTTAGAAAACTACTTATCAGATTAAATGAGATTAAAAAGTACCTCTGAACCCACCAGTATCTGAGGCCTGTTGGCTAAAGGCTCTGAGAAAATGGAGATTTACAACTAAGTATTTAATATATCAAGATTATGTTGTTTGTGGATATATTTGTATATTATGATTAACCATCATGTACATGTATAGACATACGTATTAGTATATATGAATGTGTGTATAGGTTAATATACTCCAATCTTAAAGAATGGTAGTCCAGAATTGTGCATATGGATATTACTAGGAAGGATCACATAACAACTCATTTCTACTTTATGCTGGGAACTAGACCCTTTCAGAAGTTGATTAAAAATGTTTCTAGGATTTCAAAAGTTGTTTTGGCTTTTTAACTGAACTGAAATATAATTATTGAACCTCAGGTTATAAACTAAAGGGAATCTTAGTTTTCACCTTTTACTAACAAGAAACTGAGATTAGGGGTACTAATCCCTTAGATAACTATTGCTTTGTGACCTGAGTTTCTATCAGGATATATTGCTCCAAGAAATCAGATGACAGTGGTGGTGTTGGCAGGGGCATAAACCCTCTGACAATTAAACCGTAACATTCACTAACAATTTATAAATTCATGTATCTAGATTTTGCTGTTTTAGAAAATGTATTCCCTGGATCTGTTGTAGGAGGCAAAAATTCCTGCCAGTAATCTAATTTCTGGTTTAAATATACAAGGAAAGTGTCATGGTGTGTGTGTGTGTGTGTGTGTGTGTGTGTGTGTTGGGGTTGGGGGTGGTCAACCTGAAATAGCTGAAAAATAGACTAAGATGACAACTACAACGAAAGGGAGTAAGAAAGGCAAACTTCGGCCATGCTTATTCAGACTTGGTGATGAGTTGGGTAGGGGGTGGGAATTCCTGACAGTGGATTTGAACAAGGTCTGGCAGGGCTTTCCTCATAGTTCATGAGGTTTTCGAACTCTTAGATAGAGGACAATGCTTAAGGTAACTTTTTCGTTTAGATGGTTTCATGCTTTCAAAGTTTGTTATGACTTGGCCTCCCCTATAAATCTATAGGAAAATGTGCTGTTGCACTGATTAGAAAGTATTCTAGACCTTATGATAGTCGTGTGTATCATTGTGTGTTAATCTATCGGCACTGATTCATGTTTCAGAATCTTTTCAGTTTGGCTAGAGTGAATTAGTCTCCTTGAGTCAGACAACTCCAGGTAAATTTTGGGGAGAAAAATGTTTTGTAGATCTGTATGTGTTTATATTATGGAAACTAAATCTTCAGGTTGAGATTGGGTTTGTAAATCAATGAAAGTCTATGTTTCATTATTGTTTAAGATTCCATAGTGTGTGTTTCAGTATATTAGCTTAGTTTTTCAAAAAAACTTTTCTTCATTTATTCAATTTGTTTTCTTGTGTACTTTTGCATATTCTGTCCTAGATTTTGGAAAACCACAGCAAATTCTGTTGAACAAGATATACAAGTAAAGATATAAATGTTAGTCCAGATGAACAATGTTGATCACTTGAATTAGGCTGAGATAACAGGAATGGAGTAGAGAAGACAGAAATATTTAGGTGCTAGTGTTGATAGCTCTTAGTGATTAACTGTATTAGAGGTTCAGAATGAGAAAGGAATGCTTTTAGTTGCGTGGTTAGATGAATTTGACTTAAAATTTTGTCTCAAGGCTTCCTTAATAAAACGGTCAAGTCTGAGTCATGGGACTTGTGTTTTGTATAGATCAGATGATTAGAGGTCAGTTTCACATTTCCAAAAGACCCCATGGAACACCTTAAAAATAAGTGATAAGACTAAGGCAGGTAGGCTGAGGCCTGACAACTGGCAGCCTTCATGGGCCATAGTAGGAAGGCTTGACATTGCAAAGGTAATCCAAGAGCCAGCCCCATCATGCCAATTCAATATTTTGCTGCTAAAACGTCAGGGTCGGTATGGAGACATAGAGATCTATGAATTATGTCCACAGTACAATCCAGAGGCCAAGTTTCCGTGAAGGCTGCCATGGAAATGAGCAGCAGCTGCCACTGTCCCCTTGCAGCCAAACTCTGCAGACTGGATGAGAGGGCTTTCAGAGGTGTTAACAGGGACTGATCTTTCCCATCTGTTTCATAAAGCATTTGTTAAAATGTTCTGTTCCCAACTGATCTGTTAAAAACTGTCTGGGCCGAGTATTCCTGTAAGCAATATTTGTTATTCCAAGAGAAAATAACTTTTGAGTTATTATGTTTCTTCCTCAATGTCTGTAGGTGTAATAAAGCTTAAGGCTAGGTTCCTATTTGCCTATGGAATGTGCTAGAAAGGAAATATTCAGGAGAACTTGACAGAATTAGGCTGCTGAGGGTTTGGTGTGGACTTGTCCTCAGTTAAGAGGTAAACTAGATCTCTTTATTCAGCAAATATTTGATCGGTAGGCACTGTGTGAGGTACTTAAGGTCTTTTTCAGTCCCATGATTTTACATTATTAAATTTTAATACTGTAAAAGACTTTTAATTCTATAACTAGAAAAGAATGTGAATAAATCCTTAGAAATACAAACAGTACTTAAAAAGACTTGCAAGTACTAGGTGTATGCTTGGTTGCTGACCAAAATAGCTTTATAAGCCTGCTATCTCTGAAGAGTGTTCTAAAACAGTGTTTTCCAAACTTTTTTTGTGACCTGTTACAAGAATTACATTTTTGCCTCATGGCTCAGTGACAAACACATATTTACTTATACACTCACACACATTTGAAAGAAAATTCTTGAAAACAACCTATCTCTGTGCTATGCATTTTAATTTTTCTGTTCTATTTCCATTTCATTTACCCAACAATGTTGGTCTAAAACTTACTATAAACTGATTTTATGACACTCTAATGGGACCCGAAATCGGCAGTTTGAGAAATATTGGTTTAAAATGCCATTTTCTGTTTGGAGTCTCATACAATTGTTTGAAATAGTGTAAGGCCATAAGAGTCTGTTTGTAATTATTTACAGCTACTTTGGCTGTTTTCTCTCTGATGGAACAGAGAATTTGAGTTTTAAGGCAATCTAGTAAAATTGGGAGTTAATTCATTGAATAGATATTTGAATGATTACTTTATGTCAAGTATTATCCTATCTTCCTCTTAATTCTTCATCATATTTTAACATTTTAAGTCAATGTAAATTTTCTTTAAAAAGCAGCAACCTGATTTCTTTAAATGTTTGACCATTTTTCTCTGGTAGAATATACTATGAAAAGTAACAGGCGAATAGAGGACAAGTTGTAATCTTTCCTTTAAAAATACTACTGATTTAGTTGAATACGTACTTATAACTCCTATATTAAAAAGGGAACATGTCACACTAATAAACAGCTGAAATATGTATGAAATGCTTTTAGTAGCTTTCTGTAAATCTAAGAGCAGTTTTTATGCCTAATTATTCAAGCATTCTCCTATTTATTTAACAGATACTTACTGACACGTGGTTGAGAAGTTAGGAATTCTGTCAGTCTTTGTTCATTACTGATTCACCAGTATCTAGTATAGTGCCTGGCAAATGTTTGATACTTAATTGATGTTTGTTGAATGACTAAATGAACACAAGAAAGAATGCCTACTTCTGCTTGAGTTACAAGAAATTTTAAGAAACTTGAACGCTTTTGATTATAAAAGCAGGAATGTTATGTGTTTCAACCTTAATATAAATGAAGTGCTGTAGACACAATGATCCAAAATGATTTTTTCTCTCCTGGATTTTCCACCTTCCTCTCAGAGACAGTGTTGATGCATTATTTACAGAGGCTAAAGTTATAGGCTCCAAAGTCAGACTGGAGGTCACAGCTTGGTCCCTTAGTCTCTGAGCTGTGTGATTATGGGCAGGTTACTGCCTGTGTCCTCATGTGTAAAGCTGAGATGATGATAATGTGCTTTATAGAGCTGATATGGATATTGAGATATTGCAGGCGAAATAGTCTACATATTGATTGCCTGGTACCTAGCAAACATTCCATATGTTTTAGGTGTTATTTCTACTATGTTACTGAAAGTTGAGTATGTGGTAAGTTCTGGGACATAGTTTTTGCTTTCTATGAGTTGGCAGCCTAGTGAGGAAGATAAAGTTATAAACAGAGTGCAGTATAGTCCTTAAGACTCTATGTGTATAAGCAGTCTGCAAACTGAGAAGCGGGGATGTTGTATGCAGAATGGCAGTCAGGGAAAGCTTCCTGGCGGGAGCCATCCCTGAACTGAGAACTGATGAGTAAGTAGGACTCGGGCAGGGCCGGCAGGGAGGTGGGGCAGTTAGGGAAGAGAGAGGGATGGGGACAGTGTTGAGAGGCCAGGTAAGCAGTACATGCAAATACCTGAGTGTGAGAGATTGCCTTCCCTTCAGGGAGCACTGGGTGTGACAGTAAGAGGGCAGGGAAGAGACCAAGTGATGTGCATGAAGTAGGCTGAGGTCAGGTCTTGAAGAGTCTTGCCCAAGAGCCAGCAGGGGATGACCTCAGATTTGTGCTTGAGAAAGATCATCTAGAAGTGGTGAGAATGGATTGTATTGGGATAAGAAGCGTAAGAGGGAACAACTAAGGGGCTAGTGCAGTAAATTATGGTAGAGATGACCGTCTGGGTCACAGCTGTGGCAGTGGAGCCAGAACCTTGGGAAATCTCACGTTGAAGAGGGATTGAAGAACTGTCGCTCACCACTTGCTAGTAACTTTAATTTGAAACTGTGAGTGCAGTGTAAGTTCTGCAATTGCTAAATTTGCAATGAAAGGCCTAGGAAATGGACTACAAAACAAAGAACAACCCATGTTTAGTCTTATTCCAGAATCACTTCCATTGCCTGTATAGATTACTACAGATTGTTCTTTGGAGTTCTGAATTGAATTATTTTTGATTGTGATTAAAATCCTCCCAAGGTGTGTGAAACATGAAAGTAATCTCAGCTCTCGAGGGGCCTTAGGACCTAGAAATAGGAGCAGAGAGTCAAATACCTAGAAACAAAACAATCAACAAAATCACAGTGCATAGGGAATGCTGTTTTCATTCTTAGATTTATTTATATATTTGTAGCTAGTCGGGGTAATGAGAGCCTCCTTTGTTTTCATAATCCTTGAGACTATGCTGTGTTGTAAGATGTTATACTGCCCCCGGTAGATGAGACAGACTAGAGTCATTTTCAACAAATAATGTACTGAGCACCCACTAGGAGCTAGGTGTAAGGCAATGGACAAAGCAGACATTGTCTCTATGATGGAGCCTAATTCTAGAAGAGGAAATAAAATGAAATGATGTATTATTTTGAAAAATGGTAAAAATTTCTTACTGCTTCATTTTTTTTTAAGAATAAGATGGTAGTATAGAAAAAAGTAATGCCTTTGTATATTCTGATCTTTTTGTCTCTTGTATGAGAGATTGTGTAGAGGTATTGTAAAGATTACAAGCGTTAAAATATAAAAAATGTTTAAGACATAGTGCTTAATTTATATTGCCTATTATTATGTGATACTTGTCTTATTTTGCTACTTTTTCTTCCTGACTCATGTAGATGGTTACCTCTAGAATAGACTATCTCTAAAACGCCATATACCAGCTCCACCTGGTACCCAAGTGACCATCATTGCATTGCCCAGATTACAGCAGCCACCTCCTAACTGGTCTCTCTGCATCCTTTCTCTCTTTGCTGAATCCTTTCTCCTCCCTGCAGTCAGAGTAAACTTTATGCTCTTGTGATTCCTATTGCTGCTATAAAAATTACCACAAACTGAACGGCTTAAAACCACATTCTCTTAAAATTTTGGAGGTCAGAAGTCTCAATTTAGTTTCACTGTGCTGTGTCAAGGGGTTGGCAAAACTGCATTCCTTCTGGAAGATTTGGGGTAGTATCCATTTCCTTGCCTTTCTCTAAATTCTAGAGGCTGGCCATGGATGGGGCTCACTCCTATAATCCCAGCACTTTGGGAGGTTGAGGTGGATGGATCACCTGAGGTCAGGAGTTAGAGACCAACCTGGCCAGTATGGTGAAACCTCATCTCGACTGAAAATACAAAACTTAGCCAGGTGTGGTGGCAGGTGCCTGTAATCCCAGTTACTTGGGAGGCTGAGGCAGGAGAATTCGTTGAACCTGGGAGTCAGAGGTTGCAGTGAGCCAAGATTGTGCCACTGCACTCCAGCCTGGGTGACAGAGACTCTGTTTCAAAAAACAAAATTCTAGAAGCCACTCATGCTCTTTGGGTTGGGGCCCTGCAATAGTCTAACATCTGTTTCTGTCATCACATCTTCTCCAGTGACTCTCCTGTGACCTCCTTTCCTTTATAAGGACTCTTGTGATTACATTAGATCCACCTAGATAATTCAGGACCATCTCCCTGTTTCAAAATCCTTTATCACCTCTGCTAAGTCCTGTTTGCCATTTAAGGTAACATAGTCACAGGTTTCATGAGTAAGGAAGTGCACATCTTTCTGGGTTCATTATTCTGTTTACCAAAAACTGCTATTAGAATGTAATGAGTGAGTATTGGTTTTTGGCCTGAGTGTACTCACCTGCTTAAAGCTTTTCTATGGCTGCCTATCCTCTTTTTAGGATTAAAGTTTTTAAAACCCCTAGGATTCTGCCCACCTCCTGCCTGGGTCTCCAGGCTCTGCATGGGGCCTTCTCCTTGTTCGGGGAACTCCAGCTCCGCTTCCTCTCAGCCCATGAGGACCTTGCCGTGGCCTTTACTTGGACCAGCCCTCTCTCCCTCTCTCCTAGCCCCTTTGCCTGCTTACCTGCCACCCATCCCTTGTGTCTCAATGCAAACTCCCTTTCCTTGTAGAACGCCCCCAAAGCCTCCTCCAGACTGTTTAGCTACTCAGTCTACTTGTTGTCCTGAATGTGGACTTCTTCATTGTGATGATCATGGCTTGCAATTGTTGATTGGTGTTCTTGTTTCGTGTCTGTAAGTTCTGAGGGTTTATTTCTATTGTATCCTTGATAAGTGTTTTTTTTTTTTTTTTTTTTTTTTTTTTTTAAGACAGAGTCCTGCTCTGTTGCCCAAGCTAGAGTACAGTGGCACGATCTTGGCTCATTTCAACTTCCACCTCCTGGGTTCAAGTGATTCCCCTGTCTCAGCCTCTCGAGTAGCTGGGATCACAGTTGTGTGCCACCACACCCAGGTAATTTTTTGTTTTTTTGGTAGAGACGGGTTTCACCATGTTGGCCAGGCTGGTCTCAAACTCCTGATCTCAAGTGATCCACCTGCCTCAGCCTCCCAAAGTGCTGGGATTACAGGCATGAGCCACCGTGCCCAGCTGATGCTGATAATGTATTGGTGCTCAATAAAATTTATTAAAGAAATGGGCTTCAAATGAAAAGGCAGTGTCACCTCTAAAGTAGCTCTTGGTTTTGTTCATCAAGGTAGTCTTGTTTTAGCTACAGGCAGAATGGGGTTTTGGGTTGTGGAAAGGGTCTGTTCAATAACAAGAGGTAGGAGACGTTACTGAGTGAAGCAGCCAATGTTCACTTTCATTTCTCAGTAAAGGTCATCTTTCTGCAGTAATATTCAGGCCCTTCCATGTCTTTAAAAAGATTCTAAAGACTTAACTGTTTTAGCATGAAAGGTATAGGATCTCATAGGCTAAGAATTAAAAATTAATTCTTTATTCAGAATTGATATCATGGGTCAGAGATAGTTGTCTTGGTCTGGGCTTTTGGGCTGTGGTATGTTGAGTCTACAGTGACACTTGCCTCCATTTGCACTGGTGTTCCAGACAAGTCTACCAGACTCGAATGCAGCAGCAACTCAGTAATGTGGACTACTTGCAGTCTAGTATGTCAGTAGGTCCTTCTTTAAGAAAATGTTTTACAGGCTGGGCCCAGTGACTCACACCTGTAATCCCAACACTTTGGGAGGCCAAGGTGGGTGGGTCACCTGAGGTCAGGAGTTCAAGGCTAGCCTGGGCAACATTGTGAAACCCTGTCTCTACTAAAAAAAAATACAAACATTAGCTGGGCATGGTGGCAGGTGCCTGTAATCCCAGTTACTTGGGAGGTGGGGCACGAGCATCGTTTGAACCCAGGAGGCGGAGGTTGCAGTGAACTGAGATGGTGCCGCTGTACTCCAGCATGGGGCACAGAGTGAGACTCTGTCTTGAGCATGTTTTAGAAGAGAAACATGGCTTTATGTTTTACATATGACTCAATAGAACAATCATATTTTATGAATTGTAAGCTTTTCCATTTTACTTAAACCTTATTGCTACAATATTAATTATGATGGTCCCATTTAAGGTACATATTTAGCAAGGCTTGTGTTAGCTAAGTTTTCCAGCTTTGTTGGTATTCAAGTGGTTGGCTGCCATCTCGGTGGAATTCTTGAAAGAGACAGTCAACTTTTGGATCTCAAAAGTGCTTTGAATTGTTTCATTGAAGGGAAAAGTATTTGGAAAAATTTAAAAGCATATTCCTACTATAGGCTATTTTTCATACAATCTGATATTCTAATTATTCAAATTAAAAAAATGACATCTGATAGTACTATATACTATATGCATATACTGTGTCATATAGGATATTCTACATAATATGAAACACTGTCTAGAGCTATAGTGTTAAACACTCACTGATTCTTTTTCATCAGCCTCTTTACTGGACCTAATAAAAATACATAAAACTGATTTATTCACTTGCAGCTTTTAATCTCCCTATGTAAATATACCAATATTAGTGATTCAATTTTCTGTTACTTTAGTTGTCTAAGAATTAACTTATGAATTATACACATACTTTCCTTTTAGAGTATGTTGGATAAAGGACATTGTTGTGGCAGTAACTGGAGAGAACATGGAAGTCATGAAAAGTATTATTCAGAAGTATCAGCATAAACGCATCTCACTGGTCGAAGCTGGAGTGACCCGCCACAGGTCAATTTTCAGTGGACTGAAAGCACTGGCAGAAGATCAGCTCAACTCTAAACTCTCTAAGCCAGAAGTAGTGATTATCCATGATGCAGTGAGACCATTTGTTGAGGAAGATGTCCTCCTTAAAGTTGTCACAGCTGCTAAGGAACACGGGGTAAGTCTTTTTACTTGAGACTAGATAGAAGGGACAAACACTGTAGTGTGGTTCATTTGCTGAATTTTGATTCAATTCTGTTTAAATGTCAAATTATTTAAAATGTGCATGATGACCTAAAGATGTTATGGTGATTGGTTGTAGGAACTTTATAGATTGAGACTGTTCTGGAACATATCTTTTGCTATAGTTATCTACCATAATGTGATATGAAGTATTTGGAGAAGAATGTATTAAAGTTATTACAGTTATAGATATGAATGAAACTTTAATGAAAATTAAAAGACAGTTATATTAAAAATACCTGAGAAATCTCTCAGAAGTATAGGATATGTATAATGTGGTCCATTGTACTCAATTTTGTGTTAAAGTTTCAGAAGTGGTTTGTTTTCTAGTATATACTATATAAGATTTTCATAGCCCTTAGAGTAAATCATCTTGAGATGACAATTGTTTCCATTTGTTTCACCAAAATAAACACAGGATAGCAAAAGACCTATTGTAACCTTTGGAGCATGTTTATTTTTTCCCTTCTATTACCAAGTAAAATTACGTAAATATGATAATAGATACTAAACTTGTTTGCAGTCTGAATTGGAGACTTAGTGAAATTTATTGCCAAACCGTGGTATTGTATAGTAGAAATAGGCTATGAAGTTGGACAGACCTAGGCCCAAATCTGTCTTTTTATTTACTAGTGATATCGTGTTTTTAACTTTCTGAGTCCATTTTCCCGACCTGTGAAAATATAGAAACTAATACTTGTAAGATTATTTTAGGATTTGAAATTATGTTAACTATTAGAATACTAAGTGCTTTAAAGGGTATTAATACTAAGTGCTTAAAGGGTATTATTTTAAGATGAATTATAACATCTATGTAATAGTTTCCTTTAAGATTATAGACCAACAGGAGGCAAGCCTTCCTAGTTATCTGGGTGCCCAGAAGTTTTTTTTTTTTTTTTTCTCCTCTTTAAAACCTATTTAGGAAACACAGTCTGTAACTTCAATAACACATGTGTATTTGAATTGCCATAGGAAATTTTCCCTAACTTCATCTCTTCCTTCTGCAACATGAATTTCACTTTAAATTTAAAACTGTATAAGAATTTCATAGACCAAATGAAATATTTTGATTTGCCTTTAAACAAAAGGATAAATGGTATTTAAGGTAGTGAAACTTGTGTTCCAGGAACCATTAATGACCACAAAACTTTCCCCTGGCTCTTGTGCCTTCCCCCTTGACTCTTTCCTCTTCTCCAGACAGCTCAATTATGGTAGAGGCAAGGTAATCAGTTGCAAGGGTGGTGAGAAGGCATAAAGAAGCAAAGCATTTTCAACTTAAGAATTTGAGTAAATTTTGCACGTTTGGAAAAGTTCTTAGGGATGACAATACAATTTGGTAGACCAATATTCATTCCAATGCATATTATACAATTTTTTTTTTTTTTTTTGCCTGGGTTACCTTCTGGAAAATTCACTTAAACTCACTATAATAATTGCACACATTTGTGATTTTTTTTTGTTGTTGTTGAGTAATAAGCAGAAAGTTTTTCTGAGATATTGTCCATAAAGTGATTCTTCTGGTAGTATGTCTTAAAAGACAAAAGAAGCCTTTTATCTTGTTCCAATTAATATTCTAAGGATATCATTGTCTTACATGTGATTTAATAGAACATATTAAAATACATAGAAGTTACTTTTTGCAGATTTGAGGGAGTATCTATTAGATTGTTTCTTGGAATATAATTTGTAAGGTTTACTCACATAATGCATCTTAAATGAAACAAATTATATTTCAATGAAATCTGTAATTTTCTGATTAGATTAAGAAGCTGGTTCAGAACAAAACGTTACAACTTGTTTAAGTAAACCTCATATACGGTTTCTTTTAGAAATATTGCCTTGTTTTTGTTGGTGTTAAAACATAAAGGGTAAACTCATGAGTTTTATATACATCCATGTTTAATAATTTTTTCAAGTTTATTAATGAGAGAACCAGACAGATGTTACAACTGGTTTGAAGTTGAATCCGGAAAAACACTTATACAAAGTAAAAAGGTATGTTGAAGTGAATTAAAATAGAAAACTGACTTTTTCATGGGAGAGTCAATTGAAACTCCAGTAGACATAATTTATTTGCATGTTTATAGGTAAGAATTGTTTTGCATTGCTATTGGTTATCTACAACTTTGAAAGTTGTAAAAGAGCCCAAGGCTAGATTCAGCTAATCTGGAAGAGTCTGCTATTAGTCATGTGGTTGTCCATTGCAGACATCCTGTAACCTCTTTGGTTTATTTTAAATTTTCTTAAAACAATTAGGATAGTGTCCCAGTATTCTCAGTTAACTACAGGCACTATGTCCTGCCAGTTCTCTCACACTGTACTGACTTACAATCATAACAACATAAACACAGTCACACAGTGTTCAGACTGTTTTCCACGCCTCCTTTTAACTCATTGCCTTTTGTTATCTTAGTTTTCTACAGACTCCTTAACTGATGATTTTTCTTCACAGGTTTTAATTTTCAGGTTCTACCTAAAGGTCCCTTTCAGACACATTTTCTGAACAAGCTACACTGTGATTATCTTTAGGGAGGGGTGGGTTATGTATGCTAACAATAACTCTGTTTTAACTTATGTTCCATTTTGCTTAATTAAAGAAACTTAAACTGGTAAAGAGACTGCCTCAAGAGACTCAGATGTCCGCGATTAAGACTGGCAATTAAGGTTGTAGAGCTCAAAAGTGTCACAAGGACCCAGTTTTACTTTTTGCCTATATTACATTGTCAGGCCCTACCGGGAGGCAAGATGGCTTCCATAGGTCGGGACCAAATTCCATCAGGATTATATCTGTCTTACATTAATGATGATAGTTTTTCTGGGTATAAAATTCTAAGTCTACAATTCTTTCCCCCACCCTCACTATTTTGAAATTAGGTTATGTCACTGACTCCTGGCTTTTATGCTGCTTTTGGGAAGTCTAACCAACCTAATTGTATTCCTTTGAAAGTAATTTGCCTTTTCTCTCTGAATGCTTTTGAGATAATTTATTTTTCCTATGTGTTTAGTCTCTCTGATGTGTCTATATAGACTTTTTCCCTTGCTTTGGATCTATTGTCCTTTATGAAAGTTAATTCATATATTTACTCTAGAAAAATCTGAATAATTATCTAATTTGCATATTGATTCTGTCTCATTTCTGGTCCTGACAACTCTTTTCCCCTCACCTTATGTATACTGTACGTATGATACACTCTTATCCAGTCTTCATGTGTCCTAAGTTCTCTTTCATATTGCTGTTTTTGTATGCTGCATTCTAGGTAACTTGTTTCCAATTTCTCATTTTTTTTTTTAGCTCTGTCTAATATCCTGTTTAAGGACTTTTAAAACCAACATTTTGAAATTATTTGGAGTCCCATTTTTGTAACTTATAATGTATGATTAATCTCCTTTCTGTTTTTTATCTTCTTTTGCCTTTTAAGCTCTGAACATAATACTTTATACACTATAGCCAATAGTACTTCTTGGTAGCTTAATTCACTAACTCTTCATTTCTGTTTACTTTTGTTCATAATTTGTTTCCTCCTTTGTTTTATAATTTGGATTGTAAGCCCATGTTTGGCAAGAGTTTATCATCAGGAGTTCTGTGAACATGGGATAAGGGTGTGTTTCTGAGGCATGGATTTTTATTCCTTCTGCCAGGGATCCCAAGGGCTTTACTAACTTGGAACAACTTTACATTAATTCTTGGCTTGAAGTTTTATAGATTCTGTGGTAATGTTAAATGAAACTCTAAACTCACATGAAGCCAAGTTTTATTGTTATAACTTCTCAGGGAAAACTGTCCCTGCCCTTTGAGATCCCAAGCAAAGATAATTTTGCTTGCTGTTTTCCTTCACTTGTCTCTCCTCCCTTGCCCCAACTACCTAAATGAGGGACTTTCCCTTTTATGGGTCTTAGTGTGGAAATTACAGTTATAACCAAGTAGCACACCCTCAAGGTCTTAGTCCTCATTCTTCTCATCTGTTAAAACTAAAGCCTCTTTTTAACTGAAAGCATCTTTGCCATCTTATTTCTCTGATTTCTAGCTATCAGGTTGTTTTACTCTTAGGTGATTGGTTGAGTCCAGACATACTCTTAAAAGGCTGTTTGTAAAATTCTCTCCTATACTATTTATTTTTTTTAGTGAAAGAGGTGTTTCAAGATACCTGGTCTATCATATTACCAAAATTAGAGGTCCATAATCTTTTCTAAATCAGAATGACTTGTATCTTTCTGCATAATTAAGTCAGATAAAGAGGTGGCAATGAAGACTTTGTTATAAGGGAAATGTTGGAAAGGGTAAAATAAATTGGAATGTGGGGAAATCAAAGGTAAGTGAGAATAATTTTAAGAAGGACCAACAGGTTAAATATTACATTGACTCTAAGAACACTAACGATAGGATAAATCAAATGAGACCATATCAGCAAAGGAACCTCCTAAGTATTGCTCCTGGTGGGAGAAGGCATTTTCTAAGTTACTTGTACATCCTTCTTACCTCAGCTTTGTACTCCAGCACCTCTAGTCATTTTATGCTCTTGTTGGTGATCGACTTCTTACACATTTCTCACCTTCCATACCCCTAATCTATGTTATAAATCGTGGCAGTCTGGCTACTTTTTCCTCTGACCATTCTTTCCAAAGTCACCTGTGACTACCTCATTCCCATGTTAAATGTGCATTTCAGTCTGTTGAATAATAAAGAATTTGCCCTTTATTCCAGGTTCCTGGGAGGAAGACTCTAAATCTTTGGGATTCTTGAAGTAACAGGAGAGTCTGTTGTTTATGAGTTCCTTGGATTATACCTGAGCTTATGCTAATGAGAAGACATGATTTAGGAAGTGGGCTGGTCACTAGAAAGATGAAATAATGTGATTAGAGGCTTTGAACCAGTTCAGCCTCTGGGGACAGGAAGGGAGTTGAAGATTGAGTTCAACCAGGTGGCCAGTGATTGAATTAGTCATGCCTCTAGCATGAAACCTCAAACTCTGGACCCTGGTCCAGGAGAGTACCTGGTTATTGAACACAGGGCTGTGCTGGAAGGGTGGTGTACAGGGAGACAAGGCATAAAAGGTTTAGGATTCCCACAGACCTCACCCTGTGTGTCTTCATTTGGCAGTTGTATCCTTTGTAATTAAAACTGCAATTACAAATATATAACTTTTATAAATGTCACACATGTGTCAGGCATGGGTCAGAAATGTGTTGAGCATGTGTCCACGTCTTCCATCACACATATTGGACATGTGCTATGTCACACGTGTTGGTCACATGTCACAAATGTGTAATGTGTCACGAGTTGGTTTTCTCACATGTCAGTCATGTGTCAATCATGATGTGATCGTGTGATCCTGTCGGTCACATGCCAATCATGTCAATCACGTGTCACAAACATCAGTCACGTGTCAATCGTGTCGACATGTCACGTCAATCACGTCAGTCATGTGTTGGGTGTCATACATGTTGGTCATGTGTCAGGCATTGGTCACGTGTCATACATGTTGATCACATGACGATCACGAGTTGATCACGTGTCAGTAACCAGTTTGTCACATGCCAATCCTGTCCATCGGGTCAGTCACGTGACAAACATGTTGGTCACATGCCAATTGTCAATTATGTGTCAGTCACGTGTTGGTTAAGTGTCAATCATGCTCCATGTCATGTCGATTCACATGTCACACAGGTGTTCATGTGACAGTCACGTGTTGATTGTGTGAATCTCATGGCACGTGTTGGAGATGTATCATGTTCTAATCATGTCAGTGACATGTCACAAATATGTCAGTCACGTCAATCATGTGCAATCATGTGGCAATCATGGGTCACGTGTCAGCCATGCTCCAGTCAAGTGTCACACACGTGTTGATCACGTGATCATGTGTGCCATCTATTGGACACGTGCAATCACATGTCAATTACATCAGTCACATGTTGGACACATGCCAATAACATCAATCACGTGTCATGTATTCATTGCTTTCCAATTGTGTCATTTGTGAGTCAATCATGTGTCAAACACATCAGTCATGTGTTGATTGTCAATCACGTCAGCCATGTCACTCACATTACGTGTTGGCCACAACACTCCCATTATACACGTGTTGGTCACATAGTGATCATGTGTCAACCATGTGTCAATCATGTCAGTCACATGTTTGTCACATGTCGATCAGGTGTCAGCATCACATGTTGATCACGTGATGATCACGTATCAGTCGTACAATCATGTCAATTGCTTGTCAGTCACTTGTGACAAGCATGTCAGTTATATGTCATGTGTCAAGTGTCATGTTGGTCACATGTCAATTTCTGGTAACGCATTGGCCATGTATCATGATCACGTGTTGGGATCATGTGTTGATTCCATCTCGTGTTGGGCGTGTGCTAATCTTGTAAGTCATTTCTTACATGTCACAAATGTGTTGGTCACATGCCAATCATTTCAGTCATGTCAGTTGTGTCACAAATATCAATCATGTGTCACTCTCATGTCAGTCACATGTCAAGTATCAATGCTCTGGTCACGTGGTCATGTCACATGTTGATCACATGTCTATTATGTTGATCTCGTGTCAGTAGCATGTTGACCACATGCCAGTCCTGTCAATTGCATCAGTCTTGTGTCACATGTCAATCGTGTGAATCACATGTGATGTCACGTGTCAATCAGACATCGGTTACATGTTACATATCACAATCACATGATCACGTCAGTCACATTTTGGTCATGTGCCAATAGTGAATTGCCTGTCACCTATAGCAAACGTGTTGGTCCCATGTCAATCGTGTCAATCACGTGTCAGTCATGTGTTGGTCACATGTCAGTCATGTCCTTGTCATGGGTCAGTCACGTGTCACATGTGCTGCTCACTTGATCACGTGTCAGTTATGACTCAATCACGTATCAGTCATGTGTTGGATGCATTTCAATCGTATAAATTGTGACAGTCATGTCAAATATGTTGGTCACATGTCAGTCTTGTCAGGTCAATCATGTGTCAGTCTTGTCAGTCACGTGTCACACATGTTGGTCACATGTCAGTCATTGGTTAAGCATCGGTCACGTTTCACCCATGTGTTGATCACATGCCACTGGTGTCAATCGTGTCACTTCACCAAACTGTTGGTCATGTTTCAGTCATGTTTCAATCACATGTCAGTTGTGTTGGTGACATGTCAATCATGCTATTGCATCATGTTGGTCACGTCTGTCAATCACGTGATTGGCTGATCATATGTCGATCACGTGTGAGTCATGTTTGACACGTGCCAATCACATGTGATGGTCACGTGCCAATCGTGTCAGTCGCGTGTCAATCATATGTCAATGAAGCACTGGTCTTGCCTCAGACACGTGTCAAACACGATCATGTGTTGATTGTGCCAATCATGTGAATCACCTGTCACATGTTGGTCGTGTCAACAATGTCAGTCATGTGTCATACTTGATCACGTGACGATCACTTGTAGATAGTCTTGATCACTCAAGTGTCATGTTGGTCATGTGTGGATCATGTGTCAGTTGCGTCATTCACGTGTCACAATGCGTCGTGCCAATCACGTGTCATATCAGTAGTGTGTCATTTGGTCACGTGTCAATCATGCCCTGGTCACACAGTCACGTGTCATACGTGTTGATTACATGATCGTGTCAATCACATGTCAGTCACGTTTTGGTCAGGTGGTAGTTTCAGTCACGTGTCACATGTCAAACGTGTCAGTCATGTGTGAATTACCTGCCAGTTGTATTGGTCACGTGTCAGGCACACTTTAATCAAGCTTTGGTCATATGTCACGTGTTGATAATTTGTGATCAATGTGATCATGTGTTGATAGTTTGTGTATTACATATCAATCTCATGTTAAGCACATGCCAATTATGTGCCAATCACATCAGTGATGTTAGTCACGTGCCAATCATGTCAATTGCATCAGTCACGTGTCTCAAACGTGTTGGCCATATGTTGATCATGTATCATGTGTCAGTTATGTTAGTCACTTGTTTCACTGTTGGTCATGTCTTACAGTAACATGTCAGGTACATGTAAGGTATTTTTACACACTTGTCACGTGTTACACACGTGTCATGTGTCAGACACTTCACCTGTCACATGTGTCTCACTTGTCAGTCACATTGGTCACGTGTTAGTCACATTTTGATTGTCAGTCATGTTGATTGTGTTCATGTCACATGTTCACGTGTTGTCAGTCATGTCTGTTACATGTCAGCCACGAGTCACATGTCACGTGTCTGTCGTGTCACATGTGCCATTCATGTCACTGTCACATGTGTTATGTGTTGGTCATGTCACACGTGTCTTTCACGTGTTAGTTACATGTCATGTGTCATGCTTGTCTCCATGTCTCCTGTTGGTCCTATTTCGTGCACATGTCAGTTACATGTTTTTATCACATGTCAGTTGTGTCACACATCCATCACATTTTGATAACGTGTCAGTCATGTGTTGGTTATGTGTCGGTAATGTGTCTGACATGTTTCTGACATGTCAGTTACGTGTCTACGTATTTCACACATGTCTTCCAAATCACGTGTTTTTTACATGTGTCCCATGTGTTGCACATTTCTTATAGCACTCGTTTTGCATGTGTTCCAGTTCAGTAATGTGTCACATGTGTCACCAGTGTCACACATGTCTTTCGTGTCATGTCATTTAATTACACATCACATTTGTCTTTTTTCATGTGTCATACACGTTTTTGTCACATCACACATGCTTTTAATCTCATCTCATGTCTTCTGTTACGTTTGTCACATATAGCATGTATTCCCTCACAAGTGCCACATGTCTTCAGTTACAGGCATGTTACACATGTCTTCCTTCATACGTATGTCACATGTTTTGTCACGTGTGTGTCATACATATGTATTCCATCATACATCACAGTTTTCTGTATGCACTCATTGACTGGTGGGTATCTGGGCTGGTTCCATATTTTTGCAGTTGTAAGTTGTGCTGCTACGTATGTGCATGTGCAAGTATCGTTTTCATATAATGACTTCTTTTTCTCAGACTAGATACCCAGTAGTGGGATAGCTGGATCGAATGTTAGTTTGACTTTAAGTTTTTTAAGGAATCTCCTCACCACACCGTTTTCCGTAGTGGTTATGCTACTTTACTTTCTCATTGGCAGTGTAGAAGCATTCTGTTTTTACCACATCCACACCAACATCTGTTTTTTTTGAGGTTTTGGGTTTGGTCATTCTTACAGGAGTAAGGTGTTATCACATTGTGGTTTTGATTTTCATTTCCCTGATCAGTTGGTAGATTTTTGAACTCTGCATTTGGAAATGTGATATTAAGTAGGATTCACCATGGGTAACAATGACTTGTACTTGTCTATTGTGATCAATATACTTCTGGTCAGAGTTTATTCATGTGTGAGGGTAAGATAATGGTTTTTCCTGGTTTCTGCATGGGAATCACACAATGTTTTTTTCCTGGCTTATTGGATACCGTAGCATTGTCTCCTAGAGAAACTTTGATACTGGTTTAAATCCTAGATCTAAAGAAGTTTTACTTGTGAGAAAGCAGTGAGTTCTGATTCGTGAAGAAATCCAGGTTTATTTCGACAAAGGGTAAATTGCCTGGAGCAAGGACTGACTTATTCTCTGGAGTGCTATGGGAATGAGGTGAAACTTGATCTATTTTTGATGCTAAAGAACTACTATGTGAAAAAGCTTTGCTTTGCTTTAATGATT
The DNA here is from genome assembly GCF_049350105.2 of Macaca mulatta. Lineage (NCBI taxonomy): Eukaryota > Metazoa > Chordata > Mammalia > Primates > Cercopithecidae > Macaca > Macaca mulatta. The sequence continues at coordinate 111,878,331 of NC_133408.1, forward strand.
TCAAATTGCCCACTTCTGTGTTTATGCTCTATGAATTACCTTCAAAGGAAGTTGGGGAAAGGGTAGGTCAAAGACAGATGAGTGTATCTATGGTTTAACATGAAATAATGTTTAACATGCTAGTATATTCCCAATCATGTCATAATTAGGGTAAATGGTACTATTGAAATCTTAGGAATTTATAGGTAGCATGTAAAACAAAGGCCTCTCTATTCTTTTTTGCTGCATATCCACTTTTAGTGGTGTATTACAGTAATATGAATAGAGATTTTTCTAAGATACCTCTATTTCTATATTGGGCAAATTGTATCAGTTCAATTTGTTTGTCAGAAGGAGATTGGAAGTATTTTATGATTAAAAATGTTAAATATTCAATCTTATAATTCCCAACGATTAGCTTTGGAGATGCCGTTCTGCAAACACTGATTAAACCTTTCAATTAAGACAACTTGCCTAACTAAAATCAAAATTACATGGTTGGAGGATTTCTGTTGTACATTGTTGTAATTAGCTAGAATGTAGTTGCCTGAGGAGAAATGCATGTTAGTGCCTGCTGTATGGATGCATCATAGTATTATACAATAAAGCATACAGTAGACGTGGGGTTTATTATTCCACATTTTATGATTTGTATCAATGATTTCCATGCAGTGACATGTGGAAATATGGTGATAGATTAGCTTGAGAGACAAGTAATCACTGAGGTTGGTGCTGAACTGTTAAGCTTCCATTCAGGGCCTATTACTAATACTTGAGGAGACATTTGTACTTGATAACTCGGGAATGATGCCTCCTACAACAAGCTTCCCAGGTAGCTGTGCCTTGCAGGCCACTAAACAGCTTGTTTATACTTGTCATAATTTTGATACTTTCAATTTCAGAAAACATCACAAAATTGAGGATTCATTGCATGTTCGTTTGTGAACAGAGGTCTCTTACATGAAGACAGCTGTGGAATATATGCCTTTTAACATTAGCATTTTCTGTATCTGTTTATAGCAGATGGCAAGGCAAGTGATGGAGTCAGCCAAGAAGTTATTTTCACTTGTGATCTGTTTTCGTGGGCCTTTAGTTTAAGATGTCTGAAACTTTTTGTCACCTTGTGCTTTGATCTCTCTTCTTCTTGTATTACTTTCCCATCTGATATTCTGGCTTTCACAGACAAGAACCTAGTAATTTGTGGAATTTACCAATCCTGCCATAATTTTATCTGAAATATGGATGGTTTCTGCTCTTGAAGCTAGTTTTTGGTAATCAAGATGGGAACCCATGAATACACATGTTGAATTTTAAAAAACTACTGAACTTTGGACACCTCTGTGTCTACTACTGGTATAATTAGATCATCACCAGTCACGTTGAAACTATCTGCTCCCAAGTCTTATCTAATCCCCCCAATGAATAAACATTACCCAAACTTTGTTTTTCTCGTTTTCTTGCTTTTCTCTTTAGTTGTGTAACATCTTTTTCCAAAGAATGTTTTGGCGATGTTTATATGATTTTTAAACAGGCTTGGCATATATTTTGACAGCATAGTTACTTTGCACAGTGTATTTGGGGAAATGTATTCATATAAGTCTATGCAGCTATAGTTTGTTCATAATCACTACTGTATATGCCATAATTCATTTTACAGATGATGGGCATTTGTTTTCTCGTGTTTTTGCTGATGTAAACATTACTAGTATGGACATTATTATATATCTTGTGCCCATGTGCAGGATTTCTGTACAGTTCTGACATATGTTGGTTATCAGTTTTACTAGATGATGCCAAATTATTTTCCAAACTTGTCTTGAATTATACTCATCAGTAATGTATAACAAGTTCAAGTTGCCCTAGTCCTCACCACTACTTGATATAAGACTTTCCTCCAATCTATTTACTGGAAAATGCTTTCTCTTTGTGGTTTAAATTTAGCGTTTTGTTAATAGGTTGGGCATCTTGTTATATTTATGGGCTTTAAATATTATTGATATGCCCGTGTAAGAATTTACCCTATTTTTATTTTTAAGCTTTTGACTTGTAGGCATTACATATTCTGGACGCTAATACTTTGGCCAGTGTATGCTGTATTTTATAACTATTTTCTTCCATCTGGAATAATTAAAGTCATAAGATGTTATAAATAAGCATTTTTTATCTTAATATACTTAAAATCACTAATGTCTTCATTAATGGTTTTTATTTTTGCCTGGTTTAAGAATTTTTTTCTTCCACTGAAGTCATGAAGATATTCACCATTTAAAAAAAATGTGTTATAGTTTTGAATTTTACAGTGCCGTCTCTTTCTGGAGTTTACAGATGGAGTAAGGATTGATTTCACTTTTGTCTTTTGCTACAAAGGTAACTCTTTGCCTAGCACCATTTGTTGAATAATTATCCCCTTCTCCACTGACCTGCACTGCCACTTCTGTCATATATTGAATTTCTATGTAAGCATGGGTCTGTTGGGACTCTCTTCCATGCTGTCGGTCTGTTTTTGTACCCTGTCTTAGTCACTATTGAGACAGCTCTCTAATAACTTTTCATACTGCTAGATCAAGTCCCTTTTCCTATTGTTCTTAAGTATGCTTCTTAAACCACTTCTGTTGTTTAATTTTCTTATATTAATATTGCTGTGTATATATGCATTCTAAACTATTAGGTAATTTTTAATGTTTCCTAAGAAGTAGTTTGTTCAATCACTTATCTATCCAGCAAGTATTTGAGAACCACTTCAGGAAGTCAGAGGCTCCCACCTTGATCTGGAACTCAGGACTCTCCACCCCCAGTATTTTGCATTACTGTATCTTATAGTTGTTGCTTTGCTAATCTGTCGTGTTCATGAGACTTTAAGATCCTTGACAAGAGCAATTCTATCTTATTTGTTGAAATCCTTAAAACAGGATTCTTTCTTTATACATAGTACAAAAAAAGTGGTCAAGAAATGTTTAAAAGAAGTACAAGAATACTTTTTAGAGAAAAGATGGAGTAATTAAGAGATTCTTACTTGGAGTATCCAGGTGGAAAGAGAATATTGTGAGCCTGTCTGCTTTTCACTGTTTTTTGGGTAGGGGAGGAGGCTGGGTATATGAGAGGGTGTTCAAGTTTTTATTTAAACTACATAATTCTTTAAAAGTTATAAAAATGAGTGAATATAGTATTGAGAAACTATTAGGAAGTTTTCATACTAGGAACTGAGATTAAAATATCAAAAACAATTTATTAATGGCTTATGTTCATCAAGTGACTGAAATGAGGGAAATGAGTTCATAGCGTATTTGTAGCACTTTAGCATCTAATAACTGGTCTCTGGAAGGACTGCATCTACCCTCTCCCTCTCACCGAAACTGAACCCTTTCAGAGCAAGGATTGCATTTTGCGCATTCCTCATTATGCGGAGCATAGTGCTTAGAATATAGTTGTCAAGCTCTTTCAGATAATGTAAATCTATCATATGAACTAGATAACTGTGTGAAAGTAGGGCAAAAATATGAAGAATCTAAGGCTACTGTTTGCCCATGCGCTCTACTGAGATGGATGTTTTCTGCATGGGTGATGATATATTGTGGATTTTTCTGGATGATTTCACAATATTCTGCCATTTTGTCAGGCTGACATTTCTATTTTGGTTTTGGAAACCGCCACCACATAACTATTACTCTGTAGGGGTATGACTATTGAGACAACTTAGTGTGAATTGTTGGATTGGAAGTTTTGACACGTGGAGGCTTTCCTCATAAAATATTATAGTACTACAGCTGGAGGGGCCTGAAATAAAATACCTGGTCAAAATTTTTCATTTCATAGAAAAGAATATTAATTAAGCAGAGATGAACTTGTTCCAAATAACACAGCTATTAAGTGGCATGAATGAGACTTGCATTATTGTTCATGCACTACAAATACAGGGTGCTTCTATCAAGCAAGATAGGTGTCTTAGTGAGGGAATGGAATTTGGTTTGACCTCATCTTGAAACTTCTTCAGATGCTGCTGCTGTGTAAAATATCGTGAAGACATATGTGTATTACCAAGTGACACTTTGACTTCTTTGTGTGACCTGATCAGTATCTCTAAGACCTACAACACTGATTCACTGTTTACTGAGTGCATGCTATGTATGAGGCACTTTTCTAGGTGCTGGAGAGACAGCAGCCATGGAGTGAACATTCTAGGGCACTGCTGTCCAGTAAAACATTCTGCAATGATGGAAATAGTCAAACTCCACTATCTAGTACTTAAGCTACTAGTCACATGTGGCTATTGAGTACTTAAAATGCTCCTAGTGGAAATGAGGCACTGAATTTTTTAACATTATTTACGTTGAATTAAATAGAAGGAACTTGACTAGTTATTTGAGATGGAAAGCTCTTGGAAGATTTTGAACAGAAGAGAGACATGATATAACTCGTCATGAACAGGTTTGTTCTATTGCTTTGTGAAGAATAGGCTGTGGAAGGACAAGAGTGAAGGAGATACCAATTGGGAGGCTCTTGGAGTAATCTCAGAGGGAGGATGGGTGGCTTAGACACGGATAGTGGAGACAGTGAGAAGTGGCAGATCTGGAATACTTTTAAGCTGACAGGGACTGGATTACTGATGGACTGAATTATGAGAGTCGGGGAGAAATCAAGGACAGCATTCAAGATTTTGGGCAAGAATAACTAGAAGAATAGAGTTAATGTTTGCATAGATGACCGTCTGTAGGAGCAGGTTTGGAGGCTGTGGAGTGGGTAAAACTAAAACTTTGAGTTCAATTTGTTGCAGTTGAGGTATGCATTTTGAACTAAGTGGAAATGTTAAACAGACATTTGGAAGTGCAAATCCAGAATTCAAAAGAACTCTGGGCTGGATTATAGGTTTGGAAGTTTTCATGTAGATGGTGTTTAAAGTCATGGGACTTCATGTGGTCATTAATAGAATGAGTGTAGATAGTGTTACATAAAATTTATAGGAGGCCATTGACTTGCACTAGGCTCCTGGACTAAGCCTAACAGACCAAACCAATAGAGAGTTTAACTACAATAGTTGAGCATTAGTTAATTGCAGGAGGACCTGCAACCAATTAAGCTGTAACCTATTAAGTCATCTTTACACAGCACTTCCATTTCCTGTAAATGCTGTCAGATTATGTTATTGGAGTTCTCCAAAACTGCTCCAGTTTGGAGGGCTGTGCGATTCACAAGTCATTTTTGTTTTGCTGGTTTTGTTTGCTCAAGCTCGATTGAGCAAACTTGTCTAAGTTTTTTTACCATTTAACAATAGAGAAGTGTGAGGATGCAGCTCTGGAATATTTTACCATTTACAGTCTGAGAAAGTAAGGACCTAGGAGTTAGTGTGGGCAGATGAGAGGGTGTGGTTGAGAATGATTTCTGAAAACTAAGTGAACAAACACTCAAGAAGACTAAGAACTATTAATTGGATTTGGCAATGTGGGGGTCATTGGTGACATTGGTTAAATGTATTTTTGTGGTGGTGTGGCGATAACGACCTGATTGACATAGATTCCAGAAAGCACAGGAAGACAGAAATTGGAGATGTGCTCTTATACAGATAATTCAGAGTTGGGCTTTATACTTGTGTGAAGAAACTTGTTATTAGCTGGAAGAAGATATATATTAAAAGAATTGATTTAATGATGGCAGAAGTTATGGCATACTTGTATATTAATGAGCATAATTAAATGGAAGACTGGAAATTGAGGAGGCAGGACAGAAAGAATACTAAATGTGGAGAAGTATTTGAGAGGGAATGGGTAAAAATAGCTAAGTAGAGACATTGGCCATTAGAAGCCAATGTTTTTTTTGGAGTTTTTGTAGTAACTTTTGAACGTCTTCATTAAATTTACTCTTAAGTGGTCTTCTCAATGCTTTTGTGAGTGAATTTTTTTAAATTTCATTTTTGGGTTGTTGTATTTCTGTATACTAGCAATAAACTGATTTTTTTTTTTTTTTTTTTTTTTTGGTATACTAAGCTTGTTCTCTGTATCCTTGCTGACAACTTGCTTCTTCTAATAGTTAGAAGACACTTCATTGGTATCTTGTATATAAGGATCATGCTATCTGCAAATAGAGATAGCTTTACTTCTTTTGGATAACTTATTACATTTTCTTGCCTAATTATCCTAGCTAGGACTCCCATTACAATGTTTACTGGATATGGCAAAGGTGGATTTCCTTGCTTACTCTTGATCATAAAGGGAAAACACTCAATATTTTACCAGTAAGCATGATCTTAACTGTGGATTTTTCACAGACACTCTTTTTCAGGTTGAACAAGATCTCTTCTATTTATAATTTTTGTGCTTTTCTCACAAAGGGGTGCTAGATTTTGTCAGATGAGTACTATGCACCTGTTGACATGTTCATGTGTTTGTCCTTTATTCTATTAACATGGTGTATTACATTGACTATATATTTTTTTGATACGTTGAACCAACCTGGTATTCCTGGGATAAATCCCACTTGGTCATGGTGTATAATGCTTTTTTATATGTTGCTGAATTGGGTTTGTAAGTATCTTGTTGAGAATTTCTGCATCTGTTTTTGCATTGTTTACAAACCAATATCCCTAATTGGCTTTCTTTTCTTGTGCTGTCTTTGTTTTTGGTATTAGGATAACACTGGTCTTACAGAATGAGTTGGGAAGCATTCTCTATTTTTTTGGAAAAGTTTGAAGAATTAGTATTAACTGTTCTTTAAATTTTTGGCACAACCAGTGGAGCCTTCCGGATCTTGGCTTTTCTTTGTGAAAAGTTTCTAAATTACTAATTCAATTTCCTTTTTATAGGTCTATTCAGACTTTCTATTATCAAGTTAATTTTGGCTAATTGTCTTTCTAGGAATTTGTTAATTTTATCACTTTTCTAATTTGTTGGAATATAGTTTGTGGTTTGTATTCCTTTTTATTTCTCTGAGGTTGATAGAAATGTCACTACTTTCCGATTTTACTAATTTGCATTTTTTTCGTTCAAAGGTTGTGAACTGTTTTTGTTGGTTTGAGATGGAGTCTTGCTCTGTTGTCCAGGCTGGAGTGCAGTGGCGCCATCTCGGCTCACTGCATCCGCTGCCTCTTGGGTTCTAGTGCTTCCCTTGCCTCACCCTCCTGTGTAACTGGGATTACAACCATGCACCACCATGCCTGCCTAATTTTTTGTATTTTTTAATAGAGATAGGATTTTACCATATTGGCTAGGCTGGTCTCAAACTCCTGACCTCAAGTTACCCACCTTCCTTGGCCTTCCAAAGTGCTGGGATTACAGGCATGAGCCACCATGCCCAGCTGCAACTGTTATTTTATAAAAGAACCATATTTGGCCTTTATTCTTTTTCTTTTCTCTAATTTATTTCTTTGTTTACTCTTTGTCTGTTCTAATTTTCTTTCTTTTTCCCCCATTGTCTTAAGGTGAAAAATTACACTTGTCTAGAATCTTTTTATATAGGCATTCACAGTTACACTTTTTCTCAAAGGGCTACTTTGACTGTATCCCATAAATTTTCTTATTGTTTGTGTTTTCATTGAAAAGTATTTTCAAGTTTGCTACTGGTTTCTTTGATTAATTAATTTTTTTTTTTTTTTTTAGTATCGTTCATTTTCCACATACTTTAAATTCCCAACTTTGACTAGGCATGGTTGCTCATGCCAGCAGTTGGGTACCCCAAGGCAGGCAGATTGCTTGAACCCACAAGTTTGAGACCAGCCTGAGCAACATGGTGAAACCCTGTCTCTATCAAATATTAGCTAGGTGGGGTGGCACATGCCTGTAATCCCCGCTACATGGGAGGCTGAGACTGGCAGGTTGCTTGAGCCCAGGAAGCTGAAGCAGTAGTGAGCGGTGATTGTGCCACTGTACTCCAGCCTAGGGGGACAGAGTAAGACCCTGCCTCCCCCACCGCCAAAGAAAGAAAAGAATAAATAAGTTTCCAACTTTGTGTCTAATTTTATTCTTTTCTAAGAGACTATACTTGGTATGATTTTGATCCTCTTAAAACTTGTTTTATGATGCAGCATATGGTCTGTTCTAGAGAATGCTCCATGTGCACTTGAAATAGGTATTCTGCTGTTGTTGGGTGGTATGTTCAATAGATGTCTGTTAGGATTATTTGGTTTATAGTACTTTTCAAGTCTTTTGTTTCCATATTGATCTGCCTAGTTCCAGCCGCGATCGAAAGTAGAATATTGATGTTTGTAACTATTGTTGGATTGTTTATGTCTTCAGCTTTGTTCGCTTTTGCTTGTATTTTGGACATCTTTTAAATGCAACCTATTTGTGTCTTTGAATCATAGTTGTCTCTTGTAGACAGTTTGACAATTGTTGCCTTTTGATCCATTCGTTTTAATATATAATTAGATTTGTCTGCTAGCTTACTTTTTTCATATGTCTCTTATTGCTTTCTTTTGTAGTAAGTGAATATTTTTACTGTAATACTTTAATTCCTTTATATTCTCTAATTTTTTTAAGTTAGTGGTTGCTCTGGGGCCTACAGTATAAATGCAAACATTTATTTGCTTCAGAATGTACTACCTTAATTCCAGTGAGATATTTAAAAATTACATGGCTCTACTATTTTCCTTTTTTATACTGTTATTATGCATATTATATCTATGTAAGAAACCCAACAATCCATTTTATTTTTTGCCATTGAAAGTAATGGTAAAAACTGCAATTACTTTTGCACCAACCTAATAATTATTAGTTTATATTTTGCTGTCTATAGAAGATGAAAGGTGAGCAAGTATGTGTGTGTGTGTGTGTGTGTGTGTGTATATGTGTGTGTGTGTATGTACTTTTTAAAATTTTAAATTAAAACAAATTTTTTGAGACAGTCTCTATTGCCCAGGCTGGAGTGCAGTGGCATGATCTCAACTCACTGTAACCTCTGCTTCCTGGGTTCAAGTGATTCTCCTGCCTCACCCTTCCAAGTAGCTGGGACTACAGGCATTCACCACCACACCCTGCTAATTTTTGTATTTTTAGTAGAGTCAGGGATTCCCCACGTTGGCCAGACTAGTCTCAAACTCCTTACTTCAAGTGATTTGCCCGCCTCTCCCTCCCAGAGTGCTGGGATTACAGGTGTGAGCCACTGTACCCAGCTGCAAGTATGTATTTATAGAGTTTGTTATATTAACTTCCTTGCCTGTCATTTTTAATTAATTTGTTACTGTGGGTACAAGTTGCCATCTGGTATCATTTCCTTAATCCAGTACACCTTTATTCCTATCCACCTCCTTTTTGCTGTTTTCATCAAATATACACCGTTCAATATGTTATAGATTAATCAGTTAACTATGTATCTATTGTTTAATATAATTTATACAGACAGGAGGCAAGGAAATATTGGGTAGAAGAAGGCTGTTCCCTGGCAAAGGCCCCATCCTCAAGCCTGGAAACTCATGGTCCTAAATGGGAATAGACTTTCCTGTTTTCACACCCAAATGTTGCCTTTTGCCCTGCCACACCCTCCCTATCCTGTACCCACATAAGCCCAAAACCCCAGGCTCCATGAGAAGAAGAGCAGACAGACAGAAGAGCAGCAGAATGGCAGAATGGTGCAGCAGAGAAGGAGAGAAGAGAAAGAGCATCTGAACTTTGAGAGGAGTTCAGCTGGGGATGGCGGGAGAGAAGATTGACTGCTGGATGGCCAAACTCCAGGGGAAGATCATCTTCCCACCCCATCCCCCTTTTAGCTTCCCATCCATCCTACTGAGAGCCACCTCCAGCACTCAATAAAACCCCCACGCGCACCATCCTTCAAGTTCATGTTTGATCTAATTCTTCCTGGACGCTGGACAAGTACCTGGATACCAGGAGGGCACTGGGCTGGTTAACACTTAAGCTGTCTGTGGACGACAGAGCTAAAGGAGCATTGTAACATGAATGCCCACTGGGGCTTTGGGAGTCATGGGTACTCACCCCTAGATGCTACTGTGGGGCTGAAGCTCAAAAGCACTTGCTTTGGCTATTGCACCTGCCCATCTGGGTGCTCCGCATCCCATAAGGGGTTTGAGTGTGTGGCAGCCAAACAGATGAGCCACACCCCTGTTTCAGGTCCTGTGAGGGGGTCAGGGAACTCTCACGTTCCATAATTGCTTTTAAAACCAGTATATAAAGAAAAATCTTTTATACTTTTATATAATGTCTTTTATACTTACATTATCTTTACTGGTACACTTTGTTTTTTAATGTGAATTAGAATTGCTGTCTCGGGTTGATTTCCTTCAGGCTGAACATTTGTTGCTATTTTTTTCTAAGATGAATCTGTTAGCAAAGAATTCTGTGTTTCTGTGGAAGTGTTTTCATTTTGCTTTCATGTGTGAAATACTGGTTTTGCTGGATATGAGATATTTTTACTTCTAGTGGCTATTACCCCACTGCCTTCTAACTTTATTGTTTCTGATAAGTCACTTGTTAATATTGATGTTCTCTTACTAATCATTTTTCTCGAGCGACTTTCAAGATTTTTTCCTTGACTTTGGTTTTCAGCACTTTCACTATGATGTGTCTAGATGTAGATTTTTTTCTGATTTTTCTACTTTGGAGTTCATTGAGCTTCTTGACGAGGAATTTTTCCTTTATTTTGGGAGGTTACCAGTCATTTCCTTGCATTTTTTTTTTTTTCTGCTTCTTTCTCGTCTTTCCTTTTGGTACTCCCAATACAAAATTGTTGTGTACTTAATGGTGTCCTTTATTCTGAGGCTCTGTTCATTTATCTTCATCCTTTTTTCTCTGTTGTTTGGATTGTATTACCTCTATTGATCTAAGTGTAAGTTCATTGATTCCTCTCCAGTCCAAGCTTGTCACTGAGCTCCTTTATAAATGTTCATTATAGTTATACTTTTCAAATCCAGAATTTCTGTATTTTTAAACTGCTTAACATTAGTGATATCGTCATACCTTGCCTTACTACTTTTGAGTGTAATTTCCTCTAGTTCTTTGAACATATTTATAGTAGCTGACTCTGATTTGAGGTCTTTATCTGCTAAGTTTGATATATGGGCAGGGCCTTCTCAGGCAGTTCCTCTTGCCTGCCCTTCCCCTCCCACCCTATCTTTGGAGGCTATCACTTTCCTATTTGGATGCATGACTTGTTTGCCTATTTGTTTATGACTTGGCTGGCCTATTTTAGTGATGTCTTTTACTTGCACAGGGAAAAGCTTCTGATGTTGCTTTTTCAGAGGGTGGACACTTGAGTATTATATAGTCATCCTGGAATGATAGTGGTTTCAGTGGGGGCTCTCTTTGACTGTCTCCTTCCCTGATCTCTATTATATTGTCTGCCTTTGATATCTCACCTAGCTGTTAAGCTTCACTCATTGTGTGCTAATGCTCACCCTTATTTTTGATAATGCCTTGGGCATATATCCCTTGTAGTCTCAGTTAAATTCTAGCCCCTTTGCAGGGGTAGTTTTTGAGGCCAGTATTGGAGGTTTGTTCCTAATCCCAGGAGAGCTTTTGTTAGCTGTGTTTTCCCCTGGCTTTCACTGGTAAACTGGCTGTCCGACAGTTTAGCTTTTTGCGTTCATGTATCTCCAGCATTCTTTTAATTGCTTACCATGATGATCTCTTTTGAGAGTACACTTAGGTTTGAATTTCCAAATAAAGTGAGTTCCCTTTGGGAGTGCTTCATAGCTCTCTACTCTCACATCCTTTGTCTTCTACTTGTGAAAAATCACCACATCACTGCTTTGAAACCGTGGCTGGGCACAGTGCACTCATTTTTTGGGAGTAAAATCGCTACTCTGACCTACACGGGGGCAGTACAAGACTCTAGTCTTTTATTTCCCCTGGTATGAAAATTGCCATATGTGTGAGCTGGAAGAAGACTGATCAGGGCCCCAATATTCTGGGGGCATGGGTGGGAACTATGTGAAAGAGGTGGGCCTCAACCTTGTGGGCCACACTTGCATAGATTTTAGCCTCTGTGCCATAGTGTTGAGGGGCATAGGAAATGCTGGCAGTCTGCCCTTCATACTGGGAACTTGGGGTGAGGAGGCCCTATCTTTTTAGCCATTACACTGAGCTGGCTGGGGGAAAGAAGAAGAAATTGGTCATGGCTCGAATACCACAGTCTGTTCTTACCAAAATTTAGTAGATTTTCTCGAATAAATGTTTCTTCATTTGCTGAATGTCCTTAGGACAATTTTCAGAGGCTTTTAATGGTTCTTAAAATAATTTTTGCTAGTTTCAACGATGAGAGAGTCTGCAGAGCCCCTTGCATTGGCATTTTGGATGTCTTATGTTCTCTTAAGCATTTTTTAACTTCATGCCCTGGTATAGAATTCCAAAAATATACAGTTTCAGCAGAATCTTTTCTCTTAAAGCAGCATACATGTTTGTGTGTACACGCATTTCCTTTTTGTCTTATCTTCTAGCCCTACTGATAGGTGTTGAGCTTGACCAGTTGACCTACCCTTCACCTACTTGGATACCGCTTTCTCTTTGTCACCCTGTGTCCTCATTTTTGCTTTTATGGTTAGGTTCCAAATTTCTACTTGAGGCACTGGAAGGGGTGACACATTTTATAAACTGTCTATTTGGCTCATACATTCACTTTGATTTTCAGCCAATTCCTTGGCTTTTGCAAACCAGTGTGTGGACTATTTATCTTATTCAGATGTTGGTCTCATCAAGAAGACACTTGTTTTATTTGTGCACTAATTTCATATGCTGCAATCCCCATGTAGCAATTGTGTGGAAGAAAGGATGTTTTGGAGATCATATAAGGTTTGGTTAACTGCCCACCATTGAACTGTGTTTTAAAGCAGTTTCACTAAGGCAGTTGTTTTGGTAATGGCCTTCAAAACTGTATTACAATGAGACTCCATTAAAGATAAAGGGAAAAATTGTCAGACATGAAATGTCTCTTCTAAAGTTCAGATGCAACTATTAATAAGACAGCTTTCATCATAGCAATTGAAGTCAGTGGGTATTGCCTGAGGAAGCATTGCATGGAGACTGTGTTTGAAAGGAACTGTTTTTCCTCATGAATTAAAGCAAGACACAAATTAGAGCAACCCACATTGTTTGGATTGTTGAGTCTCATCTAGGGGATCTTGAAGAACTTGTTTATTTCCTTACGTATCTAATATGTAAATCTCCTGAGGGTATATTAATATTCATTTGCAATCCATATCAATTATTTCATGATAGTCTTTCTCTGCCTCCTTCATCTTCAGAGAATACCCAGTTGGATCTTAGCATCTTTTTTTTAAGTGTTGACCTCAATGGCCTGTGATCAGAAGGATTTTGAACCTATAATGAAGAAAAATTTCACCTTAATGTATGCAACTGTAATACTATAAAATTGATTTTTTTTTTAATCTGAAATAACCATTTGTGAACCAATCACACTTATTCAGATGTTTTCTTAAGGTAACTTGTTGAAGGTATGAGTAAGATCTATCAAAAGTGAGATACTGAATTCAGAACTTCACTTTAAAATAGCTTGTAGGTGAAATAATATATTCTTTGCCTGTTTGTTCTTTAGGCAGCAGGAGCCATTCGACCTCTTGTATCTACTGTCATCAGTCCATCTGCTGATGGTTGCTTAGACCACTCGCTAGAACGTGCCAGACACAGAGCAAGTGAAATGCCCCAAGCTTTTCTATTTGATGTGATTTATGAAGCATATCAGCAGGTAAGAATTCGGGCTTTTTGAATAAGCTGCTGTTATGTTTGGTTCCCCAAACAACCTCCATATTTGGAAAATTTCCAGAACTTATGGGACTGAGCGTATAGTTATACTCAAGGCTAAGACTTATTACAATGAAGTATTAAGGTTATACAGCTGGATCAGAAGAGAGACACACAGGCAGAATCTTTAGGAATCCATTTGCAGGCTTCTAGATGCTCTCTTCCCTCCCTCTCCTGAAGGATCATGCAAAGCACACTTTCTTTCCAGCAATGAAAATGCAGCAAATTGACATTTATGCTCTCCTGTTGGAGACACAGTGCCCAGGGTGTTGGATTGGTCATGTGGATATCCTCTGCTTGGCACATACAAAAATTCCAGATTTCGAGAAGGAAAGTTGGTGTTCAGCATAAATCATATTGTTGATACCTACAGTCTAGGCAGGCACAGTGGCTTGCCCTTATCAGTTAATTCTCAGATGCTGGCTGAGGGCCTGTCTTATAAGCCAGTCTTTTTAAGAACAGCAGTTTCAGATGTACTATGGTAAGTTATCTATACAGCTCCTTAGACATTTTGTTAATCAAAATTTTAGTTAAAAGTAAGTAACTTAAAAATCAAGTATTTTCATTAATATTACTGGATTGCTTCTGGTTTTCATGTTTTGGAAATACTGCTGTACTTACATAATTTTACTGTCATTTGTTTGCCCATTTGAGTAAATAGTTATTGAATATCAGATATTGAGCTTGTCAGAAACTTTGCAATGAGATAAGTTTGAGTAACTAATCTAGTGCTTTAGTCAACTTGCTATAGGAGGTGAGGAAGAATTAGGTAAGAGGATAGAAGAGTGGCCATAAGGATTAGAGGGTAGTATCCCAGAAACTTAATGAAGAGAGTACTTTCTGATTGTGCTGAATCAGATGCAAGCTGATCCATGGTCATCGTAGAATGTGGCAAAATAAAAGGAGGTGTGCAGTTTTAGGTTATAGCTAACTCTTCCTCTTCAAATGGTGCTGGAAGGTCACAGATGTCTATACTGTTAAATGTTGCCTAGGATTTCTAAAAAGTGAGACTGAGAACTGTACATAAACATTTGCAATGTGAGATTACCAGTGTTTGACGGGCGTGGTGGATATGAAAATCTTGTTGGAATTGATCTAAGAAGAGAAGGGCTGATTTTTGGAGGAACTTTTATACATATTGAGTAGAGAAATGGGAGGAGGAAGCTGAATAGTTATAGATTAAGACTGACTTTTTTTTTCAGATGGATGATAAAATAGCACATTGTTATGCTGATGAAGGTGATTCCACAGTGAGAAGACAGTGGTAAAGTGAGAGTAGATGGGACCTACTACATTAGTGGTATTGAAGTTGACCTTGGCTGGGAATATGGGTAGTTCATCCATAGGGACAGGAGGAAAGAGTAGGTGAAGACAGATGCAGATAGACTGGTAGATGTGATGAGAGGACTTGGAATTTGTCCCTTTTGAGGAATGAATGCAGAAAATACGTAATAGTGTTGACCATTTGGGAACTGAGCAGTGCATTAGGGTTCTCCAGAGGAACAGAACTAACAGGATATACGTATATATGGAAAAGAATTTATTAGGGAGAATTGGCTCACATAGTTACAAGGTGAAGTCCCACAATAGGCCGTCTGCAAGCTGGGGAAGAAAGAAGCTAGTAGTGGTTCAATTAGAGTCCAAAAGCCTCAAAAGTAGAGATGCTGAGAGTGCAGCCTTCAAAGGCTGAAAAGCCTGTTGTCTGATGTCCAAGGGCAGAAGGAACAGGAGTAAGCATCCAGCACAGGAGAAAGATGATGGCCAGAAGACTCAGCAGGCCAGCTTATCCCACCTTCTTTTGCCTGCTTTGTTCTAGCTGTGCTGGCAACCAATTGAATGGCCCCACCCACATTGAGGGTAGGTTTTCCTCTCCCAGTCCACTGACTCAAATGTAACTCCCTTCTGGTAACACCCTCACAAAGACACCCAAAAACAATACCAGCTATCCAGGCATCCTTTAATCAAGTTAATACCTAATATTAACCATCACAAACAGATATCTGGCAATTGTAACCAAGGTGTCATATGAAGTTGAGTCAGTTAGAAGATACCCATTTCAAGCTGGTCCGTGGTCACTGTAGAATGTGGTAAAATAAAAGGTGTGCAGTTTTAGGTTATAGATACTTCTTCCTCTTCAAATGGTGCTGGAAGGTCACGGGTGTCTAATTGCCATTCTATATGCTGACTGGCTGGATTGCTTCTTCTCCCTGTTTCTTCTGGCTTATCTCATTTGTCCCCTTATATATGCTCTAGCCATGTTCACTTTAGTTCTTCAAATACAAGATTCCCACTATCTGGAAGTTTACATCCCACCTTGCTACTTATTATTTAGTTATCCTATAATTATCATTTATTCAAGGAATTCTTTCCTGTCTGGCCACACCAGGTTGGGCTGACCCATTCTGTGTTCTTCTAGTGCCTGTTTTTCTTCTCTCCCCAGCATCAGACTGATAATTGAATAATTGCTTGAAGTCATTTGTGAAATGTCAGACTCCTCTGCTAGGCTGTGAGCCCTATGAAGGCAGGGATGGTACCTGTCTTGTTCTTAGCAATCTGCCTGGTATATTACTAATACCAAGTATATATATTCGTTCAAAGGAATGATCATAAAAGGCTGTGCATATATTTTTAAAATGGTCCACATACTTGCTCTTCCTCTGCCTAGGCCACTCTTTACAGATCTAAAACTGCTTATTTCCACTCTGTTTTTTTTTTTTTTGAGATGGAGTTTCACTCTTGTTGCCCAGGCTAGACTGCAATGGCACAGTCTCGGCTCACTGCAACCTCTGCCTTCTGGGTTCAAGTAATTCTCCTGCCTCAGCCTCCCAGATAGCTGGGATTACAGGTGCCCGCCAACATGCCTAGCTAATTTTTTGTATTTTTAATAGAGATGAGTTTCACCATGATGGCCAGGCTGGTCTCAAACTCCTGACCTCAGGTGATCCACCTGCCTTGGCCTCCCAAAGTGTTGGGAGTACAGGCGTGAGTCACCACACTTGGCCTATTTCCACTCTTTATTGAGGTCTGTAGCAAACATCACCTCCTCAAAGAAGTCTTACCTGATAATCTTATAATCTTAAAGTAGCAGCATCTATCATGTATCCCTTTTTCTAGTATAAGAATCACTACTCCTGCCCACTTTTGTTTTCCATTTGGTTTGCATGCAATATGTTTTTCCACCTCTTTACCTTAAGTTTATTTCGGTAAGGCTCTTGAAGACAGCAGATACTTGGTTGGTTTTATCCATTCTGCCATTCTGTATCTTTTAATGGAGGATTTAGGCCATTTGTATTCAATGTTACTACTGAGATGTGAGGTACTGTTCTATTCATCATGTTAGCTCTTACCTAGGTACTTTTTTTCATTGTGTTGTTGTTTTATAGACCCTGTGAGGTTTATGTGGAGGAGGTTCCATTTTGATATATCAAGCTTTTGTTTCAAGATTTAGAACTCATTTAGCATTTCTTGTAGTGCTGGTTTGGTAGTAGCAAATTTTCTCAGCATTTGTTTGTCTGAAAAAGATTTTATCTTTCCTTCATTTATGAAGCTTAGTTTGGCTGAATAGAAAATTCTTGGCTGACAATTATTTTGTTTCAGGAGGCTAAAGATAGGACCCCAATCCCTCTGGCACGTAAGGTTTCTGCTGAGAAATCTGCTGGTAGTCTGATAGGTTATTCTGCTGAGGTGCTGTAACGGCCTGTGTTGCTTGGCTACCAGCCAGGAGGTGGTGCTTCCAAGAGAGGAGCAGCTGTGGTATTAGCAGTGGGATTTGAGCTTGCCCTGAGTTGCCATGGGGAAGTATTCTGGCTTCTCAGGAGATGAGTGGGGCCATAAAGTTCCCAAAAGTTTGTCCTTTGTGTTAAGCTACCAAGGTGGGTGGAGAAATACCACCAGGTAGGGGCAGGGTTAGGTGGGTCTTAGCTCAGACTCTCCTTGGGTGGAGGCTGCCATGGCCACTGTAGGGAACAGGTGGTTCTCCAGCCACTGTGGTAGTGTTTCAGGGAGGAGTATAACTGCCTCTGTTGTGCAGAAGAGTTCACAAAGTGAGTAGGAAGTAGCAGGCAGCAGTAAGCCTTACCCAGCTCCCACATAATTGGTGAGGCCTGTGTTACTCCCATAGTGCCCTGCTAACAGCACCACATGTAGATCTGGGCAGCCTGCACACAGGACTCAAATCTGCCCCAGGCCATTAGATTCCCTGCAGAAATAGCAACCATGGCTTTCAGACCATGTCCCTCCCCATCTGCCCACAAGGCTGGGCACCCAGATCCTGCACTCCTATCTGTGGCACACTTCCAACTTACCCTTGGGTTCTGTTCAAGGGAGTTTATCCCCACTTGAGATTATATCACAGAATTCAGTTGGGAGCTTCTTTCACCCTGCAACCCCTCCCTGAGTTCATTGGCTAACTTCCCTGAGGGATGCTCTGAAATATAGTCAGGAATGGCTTCCCTTGGCTAGTGCTGGAGACTGGGAATGCCTGCAAGGGACTTCCTGCTATTGCTTCTACTTTTATATTTCACACCACTCCCTAAATCCAGTCCAGCTCCGGGTAGGGTTAAGGCCTTCTCCTGTGGTCTGGATTTTCACATTCCCCCATGGGGATGTATGATTGGAGGCAGGCTCTCCCCTTCTTACATCCTGGATGCTTAGAGTTTTTCACCTGTCTTCACAGAGTAGGCTGCAGCCTGCCACTTCTTTCAAAGGGTCTGTGGTTCTTTTGGTTTTTCCTGTTAAGTTCCTATTGTGGTTCTTGGGGAAAGAAAATCACAGTGTAAATCTCTACTCCTTATTCTGTCCTTCCAAGTGGGCTAGTCACGCTAACACTGCCTGCTATCTGGCACCTTGGGGGCAAAAAAAGGATCATACTTTGTTCTGCTTTAGTTTGCTTCTTAGATATCACTACCTGATATATCTTTTTTGGTGTGTATCTTTCCTATTAAAACCTCAGTTCTGTGAGGACAGGGACTTTATCTTGTTTAGTCTCATCTCTAGCACCTAGAAGAGTTTATGGCATGGATTAGGTTCTTAAATATTGTTGGATGACTTTCATGTGTATACATATATGTAGACATATATTTTATATGTTAACACTAATGCCAGTTATATAAACAGATTTGGTGTGGATAATATATGTGCATATATTAAGTACATACACATTAATGAAGTCCCCTTAAAAAATCTTTAAGAAATTCATCTGAAAAATTTTTGGAAGTATGGGCAAAGATCTGTGTGTAAGGTTGGTGATTTGCAGCATTTTTATAAGTGTCGTCATTTTTACTGAGTCTTTATTTCTAGAGATCAAGAAAATTGTGACATTTACTAATAGAAGCTTTAAAGGGTCACTAAACATTATTTTTGCAGAATTTGAGTATGAAATTGTTCATGTTAGAATGTTACTGAGAAACTAATACATAAAGTTGTAATAACAACTATATAAAATGTGTATATGCCTGTTTGTAAGTGTAAGTGCACACACAAAATCAGAAAGGTTGATTGCACTTGTGAATACCAAAATGCTGCTAGTGCCAATGACTGATAATTTAAAAGTCAAAATCTATTGTATTTTACTTAAGATACATAAATTCGTATGTGTTTGTTTTTAAAGAATCTCGGACTTTTCCATGTAACTAGGTATTTGTCCAGTTTTCTTTTATTAATATTGGAGAAAACTATTTCATCCTTGAGAATTTTTAATAACACATTAGGAGTTTTCTAAAGGAGAATATTTCTAAAGAAAATAACAAAAGAATAATACAAATTCAATAGTGGAAACTATGCGATCTCCAGGAACATGAAGAAAAGCCCACGGATTGGTCCAGTGGATTCTTATTGAATCTTCAAATGTGAAATTCTTTTCTGTGCAGTTTGAGGAAAAATAATAAATTATTATACAAAAAAGCTTTTTAAAATCCATTTCCTGAGAAAATTGTTGTTGTGCGCACAGATGGTATTCTGAATTTTGTTGTTCAGAGACCTGGCCTTGATTCTAACACAAGTTTTTGGTACATAGAGAATTTTAGAAGGTAATTTGTTAATTAGGTTTGAATTAAAATTCATGAAAGATACAGCAGGATTCAGCCAGTGACAGAATGAGTCTCTGGGGTGTTAATTATGTACCTTTTGCTTTGATATCCTAGACTTGACTGTGGAGATATGTAATATTTAAGTGTTAATCTCATAGGGGAGATTGAGAAGCTGTATTTTTTAAATGCCTGTTTAACTTAATTGAAACAACCCCTCTCCCCATTTTTAAAGATTCCTGTTGCTTATCTGTGGGGAGCTGAATATAATAGCTGTAAAATTAAAGAAATATGACAGGAATTCCAATTCATAATTCATAGCCTGCCTGTACCCCACATGCGTTAGAATAAATAAGACTTGTACTGTCAACAAGTTTGGGCTTTAAGTACTGAGTTAACAGGGATAAGTGAAGAAGATGAAATTTTATGAAGTGTCTTTTCTTTATATCCACAAAGCATTACAACTCTCAGAAGTTTTATTTCCATTTTTACAGTGTAGTTCCCCATTTCTTCTCCTTTCCTGCCTTCCTCCCTGGCTGTTTTTGCTAGTTGTTTGGTTGCACCTGGATTGGATTTGCAGATAAGGAAGAACCTCAGGGGAAACCTCATGTCACACTGGGTTTTTGGATAAGGGGCACAGTGGGCACAGGGAGCAAGAGGTACAGTAGAAAGATAAGAGGGCATAAGTTTTGTTTTTTGTTTTTTTTTGTTTTTTTAAATGGAGATTTGAGGAAAGGGGCAAGGAATGAAAAGCTCTCAGGAGGGTGAGTGAAAGAACATACGAAGAAAAATGATTTATAAAGCGAGATGAATAGGGATTTAAAGATGAAGCTTTGAGTCAGAAAGAGCTGACTTGTTACTTTAGTGAAAGTATTTGCAAACCATCGTTTCTTATACAAGTCAGTTGCAAACCACAGTAGCAAAGTGGCACATCTCAGTTATTAATGCAAACAAGATCTATATATTTATGGTATTTCATCAGAGAAAGTAAATTGACAATCTTGATGATGGATTTGGAAAGCATTTAACTCTTCAAGGTCACGCGTCTTCCTACTTGTCATATTTCCCATGTTTTTTTTTTTTTTTTCCTCCCTCTTGCCTTTTATGTTTACTTCTGTCAATTATTCTACTAGGTAGGTTCATATAGTCATGTCATTTTCTTTGGTTCCATTTTGGAAAAATTATGAAGAGCTGTAGAAAAAAATGATCCTGTGACTTGGCTGGGATCTTCTTTGAGTATATTTGTTACCCCCAGAAATTTCATTCTCAACCGTTAGCCTAAAAACATAAATTAGCCTAAAAGCATAAATTACTTTTATCTGTTGTTCAGTTCATATGTATGGCAGTTTATAAGTGTTTCTAGTTCTGTAAGTTTCTGTGAGTTTCTTTAAGACTAATGAGTATAGTTATACAAGGTTAGCAGTGGTTATAGTTTCAGCCACATTTTCTGTAGCTTTTAATGTTCTTTAGTTTTCTAGCTTTTGTCAATCTGATGGTTGTATATTTATTTGTGTTTTAATTAGAGCTACATTGCTAGTGAGGATGCAGCTTTGTATGTTTGTTTATGTTTGTGTTACTTATTGCTGTGGTCTGAACGTCTGTGTTTCCCCTGAAATTCCTGTTGAAACCTCACCACCAAGGTGATGGTATTGAGAGGTGGCACCTTTGGGAGGCGATTAGATCGTGAGGGCTCTGCCTTTATGAATGGGATTAGTACCCTTAGGAAAGAGGCCTGAGGGAGCTTGTTTGCCCCTTCTACCATGTGATGATGCAACAAGAAGGTGCTATCTAGCAGGAATGGGTCCTCATCAAAAACCGGATCTGAAGCCTTGATCTTGGACTTCCCAGCCTCTCATATTGTGAGCAATAAATTCTTTTTATAAACTATGCAGTCTGAGGTATTTTGTTACAGCAGCCTAAGTGGAGTAAGGCACTTACTAACATTTTAATACGCTTTAATGTATTTTGTCCACTGTCTTCTGGGTGTCTTATCTTTTTCTTGTTGATGTGGTAGGGTTTTTTATACATCCTAGATACTATTTTTGTCTTGGTCTTACAGGTTACAAATATATTTGAATCTGTTTGTCAGTGTTGTCTTAAATACATTCATATATTACTTTGTTGCCAAATCTTGAGTCGAAGGTCTTGTTTAAGTTGTTGTCCGTATCATCGTATCATCGTTGTATTTTATTCTATTTTTCCATTTCACACTTAGGCCTTAAGTTTGTTTGGAGGTCATTTAAAAATATTCTGTGATACAGGGCACCTGCCTTTTTCATCTTTATAAAGAGAGATTTTTCAACATCATTTATAAAATCATCCATTTTTTTGACTAATTTGTGCCTCTATTATGTTGCCAACTTTTTATATATATGTAGATTTATTTCTGGGTTCATTATTCACTGTCTCCTGTGATACCACCATATTGTTTTACTTTCTGTTAATTACTTTCAAGATTATCTGTTTTAGCACAGGTTCCCTAGCAAATAGAGCCTTAGGCAAGGCTTAAATACTGATGTAAGATGATGATTACAAATCTGGCCATTATTTCACAAACAGCTGGTCATTTCATCACATGGGGACATATTCAGACAGGCTTATCCAAAACTGTTGTATTGTTACCTCCAATGTACTGTTCTAAGACTCAGAGTTCATCTGGCATCTCCCCCTGTGTTAGCATTTCTCCCAGAGGCAGTGAACTCCTGGCTCCTTCAGTCACAGGGAGAAGCCAGATCCCATGACCTCATGATTCTCTGTCTCCAGAGGAAGCTATGAGTAGAAACCAGAGACTCTGGCTGCTGTCCTCAGTTAAAGGACTATGAGGTCCCACATGCAATTAGTCACTCTGGTAAAGGGGTCCTCGGAGACAGATGAGACCAAGGGAAACTGAGGCAGGGAACAAGATGTGACTGATACACTTGGTATCGACCTTTATTTTTTTTCTATACATTTGAAATCTTATGTTAAGTTCCCTCCAGTTGGAAGATTTTATTGGAATTCTTTAAGATTTTAAATTGATGTGTCTCTCACAGTCTGGGAGACACATCAACAACAGGTTGTTGTTCAACATTTGTTATGTGAGCTGGGTGATGGTTAATAAAAATTAAGCCATGACAAAAATTACTCCTTGATTTGCTTGAGGGGCAGATTTTAATTTACTAAAATTTTCAGGAAATAAGCAATCTTGAAACCCAAGAGAATTCATGCTTTAAATCCAGATGTTTTGTGGTGCTTAGGCCACACTGCACATTGATTATATGGCAGATAATGTTGAGCATTAGTTCATCATTGAACATTACCTGTGACATCTGCATCATGCCAATTTCACCGAGCAACTGCAAGTCTCCTGCTTCTACACAACATTTTACACACTGAAAACATTAGTTGAAATAAAGAAGAGCATGCAACGCACTGCTGTGGGATTTCCTTACCAATCGAGACTCATAGAAAATAAAATTGAGTTCTTCAGATGCCTCCATTCCTTATCTATCTGGACAAAAGGCAACATACACACACCAACTGCCAGGGCAAACCTTGGGTTTGGACGCTAGGATGTTTTGACGTTTAAGAATTCATTCATCAGGGAGGGCGGAGCAAGATGGCCGAATAGGAGCAGCTCCAGTCTCCAACTCCCAGCGCGAGCCACACAGAAGACCGGTGATTTCTGCATTTTCAACTGAGGTACTGGGTTCATCTCACTGGGGAGTGCTGGACGATCGGTGCTGGTCAGCTGCTGCAGCCCGACCAGTGAGAGCTGAAGCAGGGCGAGGCATCGCCTCACCTGGGAAGCGCAAGGGGGAAGGGAGTCCCTTTTCCTAGCCAGGGGAACTGAGACACACAACACCTGGAAAATCGGGTAACTCCCACCCCAATACTGCGCTTTAAGCAAACAGGCACACCAAGAGATCATATCCCACACCTGGCCGGGAGGGTCCCACACCCACGGAGCCTCCCTCATTGCTAGTGTAGCAGTCTGTGATCTACCGGCAAGGCAGCAGCGAGGCTGGGGGAGGGGCGCCCGCCATTGCTGAGGCTTAAGTAGGTAAACAAAGCTGCTGGGAAGCTCGAACTGGGTGGAGCTCACAGCAGCTCAAGGAAACCTGCCTGTCTCTGTAGACTCCACCTCTGGGGACAGGGCACAGTAAACTAAACAGACGCAGCAGACACCTCTGCAGACGCAAACGACTCTGTCTGACAGCTTTGAAGAGAGCAGTGGATCTCCCAACATGGAGGTTGAGATCTGAGAAGGGACAGACTCCCTGCTCAAGTGGGTCCCTGACCCCTGAGTAGCCTAACTGGGAGACATCCCCCACTAGGGGCAGTCTGACACCCCACACCTCACAGGGAGGAGTACACCCCTGAGCGGAAGCTTCCAAAGCAAGAATCAGACAGGTACACTCGCTGTTCAGAAATATTCTATCTTCTGCAGCCTCTGCTGCTGATACCCAGGCAAACAGGGTCTGGAGTGGACCTCAAGCAATCTCCAACAGACCTACAGCTGAGGGTCCTGACTGTTAGAAGGAAAACTATCAAACAGGAAGGACACCTACACCAAAACCCCATCAGTACATCACCATCATCAAAGACCAGAGGCAGATAAAACCACAAAGATGGGGAAAAAGCAGGGCAGAAAAGCTGGAAATTCAAAAAATAAGAGCGCATCTCCCCCGGCAAAGGAGCGCAGCTCATCGCCAGCAACGGATCAAAGCTGGACGGAGAATGACTTTGACGAGATGAGAGAAGAAGGCTTCAGTCCATCAAATTTCTCAGAGCTAAAGGAGGAATTACGTACCCAGCGCAAAGAAACTAAAAATCTTGAAAAAAAAGTGGAAGAATTGATGGCTAGAGTAATTAATGCAGAGAAGGTCCTAAACGAAATGAAAGAGATGAAAACCATGACACGAGAAATACGTGACAAATGCACAAGCTTCAGTAACCGACTCAATCAACTGGAAGAAAGAGTATCAGCGATTGAGGATCAAATGAATGAAATGAAGCGAGAAGAGAAACCAAAAGAAAAAAGAAGAAAAAGAAATGAACAAAGCCTGCAAGAAGTATGGGATTATGTAAAAAGACCAAATCTACGTCTGATTGGGGTGCCTGAAAGTGAGGGGGAAAATGGAACCAAGTTGGAAAACACTCTTCAGGATATCATCCAGGAGAACTTCCCCCACCTAGTAGGGCAGGCCAACATTCAAATCCAGGAAATACAGAGAATGCCACAAAGATACTCCTCGAGAAGAGCAACTCCAAGACACATAATTGCCAGATTCACCAAAGTTGAAATGAAGGAAAAAATCTTAAGGGCAGCCAGAGAGAAAGGTCGGGTTACCCACAAAGGGAAGCCCATCAGACTAACAGCAGATCTCTCAGCAGAAACTCTACAAGCCAGAAGAGAGTGGGGGCCAATATTCAACGTTCTTAAAGAAAAGAATTTTAAACCCAGAATGTCATATCCAGCCAAACTAAGTTTCATAAGTGAAGGAGAAATAAAATCCTTTACAGATAAGCAAATGCTTAGAGATTTTGTCACCACTAGGCCTGCCTTACAAGAGACCCTGAAGGAAGCACTAAACATGGAAAGGAACAACCGGTACCAGCCATTGCAAAAACATGCCAAAATGTAAAGACCATTGAGGCTAGGAAGAAACTGCATCAACTAACGAGCAAAATAACCAGTTAATATCATAATGGCAGGATCAAGTTCACACATAACAATCTTAACCTTAAATGTAAATGGACTAAATGCTCCAATTAAAAGACACAGACTGGCAAACTGGATAAAGAGTCAAGACCCATCAGTCTGCTGTATTCAGGAGACCCATCTCACACGCAGAGACATACATAGGCTCAAAATAAAGGGATGGAGGAAGATTTACCAAGCAAATGGAGAACAAAAAAAAGCAGGGGTTGCAATACTAGTCTCTGATAAAACAGACTTTAAACCATCAAAGATCAAAAGAGACAAAGAAGGCCATTACATAATGGTAAAGGGATCAATTCAACAGGAAGAGCTAACTATCCTAAATATATATGCACCCAATACAGGAGCACCCAGATTCATAAAGCAAGTCCTTAGAGACTTACAAAGAGACTTAGACTCCCATACAATAATAATGGGAGACTTCAACACTCCACTGTCAACATTAGACAGATCAACGAGACAGAAAGTTAACAAGGATATCCAGGAATTGAACTCATCTCTGCAGCAAGCAGACCTAATAGACATCTATAGAACTCTCCACCCCAAATCAACAGAATATACATTCTTCTCAGCACCACATCATACTTACTCCAAAATCGACCACGTAATTGGAAGTAAAGCACTCCTCAGCAAATGTACAAGAACAGAAATTATAACAAACTGTCTCTCAGACCACAGTGCAATCAAACTAGAACTCAGGACTAAGAAACTCAATCAAAACCGCTCAACTACATGGAAACTGAACAACCTGCTCCTGAATGACTAGTGGGTACATAACGAAATGAAGGCAGAAATAAAGATGTTCTTTGAAACCAATGAGAACAAAGATACAACATACCAGAATCTCTGGGACACATTTAAAGCAGTGTGTAGAGGGAAATTTATAGCACTAAATGCCCACAAGAGAAAGCAGGAAAGATCTAAAATTGACACTCTAACATCGCAATTAAAAGAACTAGAGAAGCAAGAGCAAACACATTCGAAAGCTAGCAGAAGGCAAGAAATAACTAAGATCAGAGCAGAACTGAAGGAGATAGAGACACAAAAAACCCTCCAAAAAATCAATGAATCCAGGAGTTGGTTTTTTGAAAAGATCAACAAAATTGACAGCCCACTAGCCAGACTAATAAAGAAGAAAAGAGAGAAGAATCAAATCGATGCAATTAAAAATGATAAAGGGGATATCACCACCGACCCCACAGAAATACAAACTACCATCAGAGAATACTATAAACACCTCTACGCAAATAAACTGGAAAATCTAGAAGAAATGGATAATTTCCTGGACACTTACACTCTTCCAAGACTAAACCAGGAAGAAGTTGAATCCCTGAATAGACCAATGGCAGGCTCTGAAATTGAGGCAACAATTAATAGCCTACCAACCAAAAGAAGTCCAGGACCAGATGGATTCACAGCTGAATTCTACCAGAGGTACAAGGAGGAGTTGGTACCATTCCTTCTGAAACTATTCCAATCAATAGAAAAAGAGGGAATCCTCCCTAACTCATTTTATGAGGCCAACATCATCCTGATACCAAAGCCTGGCAGAGACACAACAAAAAAAGAGAATTTTAGACCAATATCCCTGATGAACATCGATGCAAAAATCCTCAATAAAATACTGGCAAACCGGATTCAGCAACACATCAAAAAGCTTATCCACCATGATCAAGTGGGCTTCATCCCTGGGATGCAAGGCTGGTTCAACATTCGCAAATCAATAAACAAAATCCAGCATATAAACAGAACCAAAGACAAGAACCACATGATTATCTCAATTGATGCAGAAAAGGCTTTTGACAAAATTCAACAGCCCTTCATGCTAAAAACGCTCAATAAGTTCGGTATTGATGGAACGTACCTCAAAATAATAAGAGCTATTTATGACAAACCCACAGCCAATATCATACTGAATGGGCAAAAACTGGAAAAATTCCCTTTGAAAACTGGCACAAGACAGGGATGCCCTCTCTCACCACTCCTATTCAACATAGTGTTGGAAGTTCTGGCTAGGGCAATCAGGCAAGAGAAAGAAATCAAGGGTATTCAGTTAGGAAAAGAAGAAGTCAAATTGTCCCTGTTTGCAGATGACATGATTGTATATTTAGAAAACCCCATTGTCTCAGCCCAAAATCTCCTTAAGCTGTTAAGCAACTTCAGCAAAGTCTCAGGATACAAAATTAATGTGCAAAAATCACAAGCATTCTTATACACCAGTAACAGACAAACAGAGAGCCAAATCAGGAATGAACTTCCATTCACAATTGCTTCAAAGAGAATAAAATACCTAGGAATCCAACTTACAAGGGATGTAAAGGACCTCTTCAAGGAGAACTATAAACCACTGCTCAGTGAAATAAAAGAGGACACAAACAAATGGAAGAACATACCATGCTCATGGATAGGCAGAATCAATATCGTGAAAATGGCCATACTGCCCAAGGTAATTTATAGATTCAATGCCATCCCCATCAAACTACCAATGAGTTTCTTCACAGAATTGGAAAAAACTGCTTTAAAGTTCATATGGAACCAAAAAAGAGCCCGCATCTCCAAGACAATCCTAAGTCAAAAGAACAAAGCTGGAGGCATCACGCTACCTGACTTCAAACTATACTACAAGGCTACAGTAACCAAAACAGCATGGTACTCGTACCAAAACAGAGATATAGACCAATGGAACAGAACAGAGTCCTCAGAAATAATACCACACATCTACAGCCATCTGATCTTTGACAAACCTGAGAGAAACAAGAAATGGGGAAAGGATTCCCTATTTAATAAATGGTGCTGGGAAAATTGGCTAGCCATAAGTAGAAAGCTGAAACTGGATCCTTTCCTTACTCCTTATACGAAAATTAATTCAAGATGGATTAGAGACTTACATGTTAGAGCTAATACCATAAAAATCCTAGAGGAAAACCTAGGTAGTACCATTCAGGACATAGGCATGGACAAAGACTTCATGTCTAAAACACCAAAAGCAACGGCAGCAAAAGCCAAAATTGACAAATGGGATCTCATTAAACTAAAGAGCTTCTGCACAGCAAAAGAAACTACCATCAGAGTGAACAGGCAACCTACAGAATGAGAGAAAATGTTTGCAATCTACTCATCTGACAAAGGGCTAATATCCAGAACCTACAAAGAACTCAAACAAATTTACAAGAAAAAAACAAACAACCCCATCAAAAAGTGGGCAAAGGATATGAACAGACATTTCTCAAAAGAAGACATTCATACAGCCAACAGACACATGAAAAAATGCTCATCATCACTGGCCATCAGAGAAATGCAAATCAAAACCACAATGAGATACCATCTCACACCAGTTAGAATGGCAATCATTAAAAAGTCAGGAAACAACAGGTGCTGGAGAGGATGTGGAGAAATAGGAACACTTTTACACTGTTGGTGGGATTGTAAACTAGTTCAACCATTATGGAAAACAGTATGGCGATTCCTCAAGGATCTAGAACTAGATGTACCATATGACCCAGCCATCCCATTACTGGGTATATACCCAAAGGATTATAAATTATGCTGCTATAAAGACACATGCACACGTATGTTTATTGCAGCACTATTCACAATAGCAAAGACTTGGAATCAACCCAAATGTCCATCAGTGACAGATTGGATTAAGAAAATGTGGCACATATACACCATGGAATACTATGCAGCCATCAAAAAGGATGAGTTTGTGTCCTTTGTAGGGACTTGGATGCAGCTGGAATCCATCATTCTTAGCAAACTATCACAAGAACAGAAAACCAAACACCGCATGTTCTCACTCATAGGTGGGAACTGAACAATGAGATCACTTGGACTCAGGAAGGGGAACATCACACACAGGGGCCTATCATGGGGAGGGGGGAGAGGGGAGGGATTGCATTGGGAGTTATACCTGATGTAAATGACGAGTTGATGGGTGCAGCACAGCAACATGGCACAAGTATACATATGTAACAAACCTGCACGTTAGGCACATGTACCCTACAACTTAAAGTATAATAATAATAAATAAATTAAAAAAAAAAAAAGAATTCATTCATCAATTGATCAAACTTATTTTAGATTTGAAATTATTTTTTAAGATGTTTGTCTTTTGTGGCCAGTGCTTTTAGGATGGACACTATTATTATGACCTTTGGGGTATAAGTACCTGAGGCTCAGATGCTCACATTTTATGCCTTAATGTAAAAAGACACAACTTTAACTTTCAGGCACATTCAGTGTAAAGGCTGTATTCCAATAATTATTTCCTGCTCTCAGTAAATTTTATAACTGAAAAAGATCTATGGATTAAGTTGATGTCTTTACATTTTCTTATTTATGAAGATAGTACAGTTCATTCAGATCTCTTACATTCTTTGAAGGATTTTTTACTTTATATTAGTAATTTCTTAGATTAGTTTTTATCTGTTCTAATATGTTATTTTCTATCACATTTTCTAACTGACATTTGCTCTTACAGCATTTTTCTGTCAGGTATATTGAACTTATAGCAGGCAAATTTATTGAACTCTGGTGTTGTTTCTATTTGAATTCTAAGTTTTCTACTCCCATGATTGTATTGTCTGCAATAATGACAAATTTGTACTTTTTTCCCACTGGTCCTTATTTATTTATCTTTGTTGCTTTGGCCAGGACCTCCAGTATCGTGTTGCAGTAATGGGGTATGTTTTTCTAGATTCCATCACTAAAGAGACTGTTTCATTTTTTAAGTATAATGCTTGATGCAGGGTTTTTTTGATAAAGACTTTATCAAATTTAATCTACCTTTAATTTTCACTTTTCTAAAAAGGCTTATTTCTCTAAAAAAATCAAATAGCTATTGTGCTTTTTGAAATCTCATCCTTTTTCTACATGTAGCTCTCATGTTACTTTTTTCTTTTTGTCTAATGTGAATTAGCATTATAGACTTACTGATTTCAAACTGCCTTTGTGATTCTGGGGTGAATACTGCTAGCTGCAGTGTTTCAGACTACTGGATTTAGCTACCTGATATTTTATTTGGGATATTTTCCCTCTGATATTATCCCTCTGTTGGGATATTTTCCCTCTTGTTTTCATAATTTGCTGTCCTTGACTTTCAGTGCAAGACTGTGCCAATCTTAGAAAATGAGTTGGGTCATTTTTTGTTTGCTCTTTTTGGGAAACACTTTTAAGATAGAGTCATACCTCGTTATTGAAATTCCAATAGAGCTCCTCAGTAAGACTTTCTAAACTTGGAGCTTCTTTAGGGGTTGGTGGGGCAGGGCGGAGGAGCAGCCTTTTGATGGTGTTGATAATTAACATTTCAATTTCCATAATGGTTATTGAATATCTAGACTTTCTCTTTTTTTCTGCCGATTTTGACGCTTTGTATATTTTTCTAAAACTTCTGTTCTTTTATATTCTCAAGTTTATAGGCATGGTATTTTTTTTAATTAAGACGTATCTGTAGGGGACGGGGAAGGGGAGATGAAGCTGGTGTTGGAGGAAGAGAAATGATTATCAAAAGCAGAAAAACTGAGACAAACCTCTGACAAGCATTATCAAGCCAAAAAAAGGAAGAGTAAAACAAATACATCTTGAGTTAAATACATAGATCATTCTTTAAATCTTTCTTAGATTTTAGTAAATATATTCTAAGCCGCGAATTTCTTATACTTAATACAATCAGAATTTCTCTAACGTGACAAATTGAGATACAGTGCTTTCATTATCTTGTAGCCTGTATTTAATAACTTTCTCTCATACCTCAGGTGTCCAGGCAAATAATTCTCTCCTTTGTTTTATAAAGTTAAATATACATATTTTCAAAGCATAGATAATTTCTTATCTGACACACTGCTATGGTTTGTATGTGTCCCTCTAAAATTCACATGTTGAGCTTAAACTCCAAAGTGATGACATTACGAGTAGGACTCTTTTAGAGGTGATTAGGCCACAAGGGTTCTGTCTTCAATGAGATTAATGTCCCAGGCATCAGAGCTGCCCAGCCCTTCTACCTCTTCTGCCATGTGAAGGCACAGTGTGTGTTCCTTTTTGCCCCTCCACCTTTTCTGCCATGCGAAGACACCATGAGAAGATGCTTTCCCCAGACACCAAATCTGCTGGCACAGTAATCTTGGACTTTCCAGCCTCCATACTATGAGAATAAGTTTCTATTGTTGGTAAACTACCCAGTCTGTGGTATTTTGTTGTAGTGGTCTGAATAGACTGAGACATGCACTCTTTTAAAAAGTTACTTTGTAAACTTGTGATGAAATATATAACTAAATCTACAGTTTTAATTATTAAGTGTGTGGTTCAGTGGCATTAAGTACATTCACACTTTTCTGCAACCATCATCTTCAGAATATATCTTTCAAAACTGAAACTTTGTGCTTATTAAATGGTAACTCCTCTTCCCCTCTCTCCCAGCTCCTGGCAATCCCCATTTTACTTTGACTCTGAGTTTGACTGTTCTAGGTGTACCTCATGTAATCATTGTATGTGACTGCTTATTTCACTTAGCATCATGTCTTTAAGGTTCATCTATGTTGGAACATGTGTCAGAATTTCCATTTTTGGGCTGGCTGAGTAACATTCCATTGTGTATACATACCACATTTTGTTTATCCACTCATCTGTTAATGGACCCTTGGGTTACTTCCACCTCTTGGCTATGGGGGATAATGCTGCTAATGCATATGGGTATATAAATCTGTTGGAGTCTCAGCTTTCAATTCTTTTAAGTATATTCCTAGAAGTGGAAATACTGGAAAGTATGATAATTCTACTTTGAATTGTTTGAGGATTTGCCATACTTTTTTCATAGTGGCTGTACCATTTTTATTTCTATCAGTAGTTCACAAGCGTTTCCAATCAGTTTCTACACATCCTTGTCAACAGTTACTTAAAAAAAACAAAGTAATTGTCCTAATGGCGATGAAATGGTATCTGATCGTAGTTTTGATTTGCATTTCTCTAATGATTAGTGATGTTGAACATCTTTTAATCTACTAATTGGCCATTTTTATATATCTTCTTGGGAGAAATGTCTATTCAATTCCTCTGCCCATTTAAAATTGGGTGGTTATTTTTTTTTCTTTTTCTTTTATTTTATTATTATTATTTTTTTATTATACCTTAAGTTCTAGGGTACATATGCACAACGTGCAGGTTTGTTACATATGTATACATGTGCCATGTTAGTGTGCTGCACCCATTAACTCGTCATTTACATTAAGTATATCTCCTAATGCTATCCCTCTCCCTTGCCCCCTCCCCACAATAGGACCCGTTGTGTGATGTTCCCCTTCCTGTGTCCAAGTGATCTCATTGTTCAATTCCCTGGGTGGTTATTTTTTGTTGAGTTTAGGAGTTCTTTATGTATTCTAGGTATTAACCCTTTTCAGGTATGATTTATAAATATTTTCTTCTATTCCAGAGATTGCTTTTTTCACTGATATATCTTTTGGTGCACAGAATTCTTAAATTTAGATATGGTTCAATTTATTTTCTGTTGTTGCCTATGCTTTTGGTGTTGTATCCAAGAAATCACTGCCAAGGTTAGTCATGAAGATTTTGCCCCTATGTTGTCTTCTAAGATTTCTATAATTCTTGCTTTAACTTATATTTAGGTCTTTGGTCCAGTTCGAGTTAACTTTTATATACGTCATGATGTAAGAGTTCAAATTCATTCATGTGTATATGGATATTCAGTTTTCCCAGCACCATTTGTTGAAGAGTGTTTCTCGTCCATTAAATGGTCTTGGCGCCCTTGTCAAAATTATTTGAACGTATATGTGGGGGTTTATTTCTGTACTCTATTAGTCTATAGGTCTCTCTTTACTACTACTACTTCAACTACTACTACTTCTCCTCCTCCTCCTCCTCCTCTTCTGTTGTGATTAGTGTGATTTTATGGTACCATGTGAAATGAGGAAGTATGAGACCTCCAACTTTGTTCTTTTTCAAGACTGCTTTGGTTATTTGGAGTGATAAAGTACTCCTTAATGTAATTGACTCTTACCATATTTTCTTTCTTCCTTTTTTCTTATTATCTAGTGTAGTGTCCCAAATCTAATGGATGTTTAATGAATGTTACTATGAGACTTGATGACTTTTTAATAGTATAAAATACCGCATGCTTTTAAAACAATTTATTTTCCTCACGTACTACAGAATAGAAAACTGAACTTATTGTAGAATCCTTAGGTATCAATACTACTTTCTAAAAAATACTTTTTATCCTAGTTCACACTTGTTCTGTAGGAATCGTGTTTTTTTTTTTTTTTTTTTTGAGACGGAGTCTCGCTCTGTCGCCCAGGCTGGAGTGCAGTGGCCAGATCTCAGCTCACTGCAAGCTCCGCCTCCCAGGTTTATGCCATTCTCCTGCCTCAGCCTCCCGAGTAGCTGGGACTACAGGCGCCCGCCACCTCGCCCGGCTAGTTTTT
Organism: Macaca mulatta; assembly: GCF_049350105.2. NCBI lineage: Eukaryota > Metazoa > Chordata > Mammalia > Primates > Cercopithecidae > Macaca > Macaca mulatta. The sequence goes on from NC_133408.1 coordinate 111,912,166, forward strand.
TGTATTTTTTAGTAGAGACGGGGTTTCACCGTGCTAGCCAGGATGGTCTCGATCTCCTGACCTCGTGATCCGCCCGTCTCGGCCTCCCAAAGTGCTGGGATTACAGGCTTGAGCCACCGCGCCTGGCCAGGAATCGTGTCTTAACAAGACATGAACATCTGTCTTTAGGCTAGACAATTTCTAAAAATGCAGTGTGGATGAAGTCCAATTGTAAACATCTAAAGAACAACAGAAGACAAAAAATAAAATGGAGGACATAGAAGCAGAGGCTAGAGTGGGGACACCAACAATAATAGAGTTGTTACTTCCTTCCTATGGCTTGTCCTGAGTTCATGGTATTGTATTGGAAAAGTAGGATTCTGGGGTAAAAAGACTTTAGTCTGAGAGATTACTGGAAATCTCAAAGGCACAAGATTGCTGTTTATGCCTTTCTGGTAAGAAAGTTAAAATGGAGAATAAAAGAGAAGAGGCATATAACACTTACTCTCTCATAAGCAATAGGTAAAAGGTTCTCTTGGCACTGTCAAAGGATTTTTGTTTTATCTTCTAAAATCCTGTTTTTTGTTACAGACTTTGGCAAGGGAGGCTCCTTCTCCTGAGTAAATAAAAATTAACTGAGATATATATCTTCTCTTGATTATTTACTGCAAGAATCTGCATCTTAAATTAGGTTCTCGCTTCTGGAGGATGGTCAGGAGGGGACAAAAATTAGAAGGAAGTTGAGAAGTGACACAGATGGACACTAAAGAATTAGACATAACTGACAGTTAAAACTGCTGGCTTTGCACACCAGCATCCAAGCAATGCTCTGACATTCTTCCAATGATGACAATGTTGACTACCAAGCAATTCAATGACGACAGTACTTGTGATCACACTGTGAATTACTTGTGTACTAGTAACGATGCCATTACTTCGGGGGACAAATGAAGTTTAAAATGAAAAACTTGCATTAACTGGGTGTGGTGGTGCTCCCAGCTACTCAAGAAGGAGACTGAGGTGGAGGATCACTTTGAGCCCAGGAGTTCTAGGTTACAGTGAGCTCTGACTGCACCACTGCACTCCACCTTGGGTGACAGAGCGAGACTCTGTCTCAAAAAAACACAAACCAAAAACCCAACATAAAGATTATTAACTGCTAATATTAAAGCATTTTCATGAACTACTTTTGTAGAAATTAATCAAGTCTGAAATAGTTTTGTAGGATTCATACCCTACAAAATTACATGCCCTTCAACAAGAACTTAGACATTATGGATTTAAAAAATAAAAAATCTATTTTTTTCTTTACATTATTTCAAAGTCATCGTTTTACTGACATTCTTTGTGGGCCTTAATATCTTGAAAAAACTTGTTGTTTCAGGCTGGGAGCTAAATATGTAGTTTTGCATTATATGGACAATTTAGAAGACTCATTTTGAATGCTTTTGACATTAATCAGTTTCTTACTTTTTTAGAATTAGTAGAAAGCAATTTTTTCAGAATATTTTGGACAAGTGGAATTTATACTATTGAATGCCAAGATACCGGTACATTTGCCTCAAGTAGGTACTCTGAACCATGAAATAGTGGGAGTTTTCTGCTTATAGTATTCTTCAGATTCTGTGTCAAGTCATTACCCAAGGTTTTTGATTCCTAGTAATGACAGAATAGCATGCCCAACCCTTTGGATACAAATTATAAACTGTGATATATATTTTATGGATGGGTGAATGGGGGTGGCAGGATAGGTTTGACCTATTTGTATAAAGGCAGTTAAGAGTGAAAGTAGGCAAAAATCAGAAGGGATTTAGCTGGTGAAAGGTAATTTTACTGGGTGAGAGCTACCTTTATATGTTGTACCACTTAATCGCTTCCCAGCTCCAAATCCACCCATCATTGCCTGCTGGACATCTCTTTTGCTTAAGACGTCTTAAGCTTCATCACTGGAGGGTGCCAAAGGGACGCTGCGGGAGGAGGGGGCTTCTTTTCCTGATTCTGGCATGTTTCCATCCCTGCTGGCTCCACAGCTGCCATGGCCATGTGTGTGGCACTTGGTGGTGGTTACTTTCTAGCAGGTTTTCCCTGCCAATCTGGCCTGCTGTTCTCTGCCTGCCAGCTTCTGCCTGTGTACACCGTTGTGGAGATTTTCCTGCTTGCCAGTCCTGGCCTGTGGCTCTGTGCCTGCCAGCCTCATTTTGCTAGTACCCCAGCAGTAGACTTCCAGCTTGTCAGGCCAGTCTGTCATTCTGTGTTCTGCCTCAGGCTCCTTGGCCATCCAGTCGGGGGCTCCCAGGTTGCCAGGCATTTGCGGTTTCTGACACAGCCTTGGCCTGCCGTCCACGCACCAACTCTGGCCCACCTCAAGCCGTGAAACTTCCCTGCCATCCGGTGGGCTGCAGCTCAGACATGGAGAGGGTATGCTCCTTCATCAGGTACTCCCCCTCAGACTTTGGATATCTCTGAGTCCTGTCTTATTCCTTCTCAGCAATAAAACTACGATAGTTAACACTTTATATGGAATCTTTCCTGTTGAGATTATTGTGGCATTTATGACTCTTGACTGAATGCTGAATGATAGCTTTTCTCCTGAGGTCATTTCACAGTTCCTGTAGTGACAAGGCAGACAGCTACTATCTTTTTGTCCTGTGAAGTAGGAGCTTGCAGCTGCCAAGGTAGCTGGAAATTGAGGGGGATATCCTAGAATAGTGGAGCTACAGAGGAGGGAGGCTGCACACGTCTATAAAATCCCCTAAAGGTGACCCAGGGTGGTGGCTCATGCCTGTAATACCAGCACTTTAGGAGACCAAGAAGGGCAGATCACTTGAGGTCAGGAGTTCGAGACCAGATTGGCCAACATGATAAAATCCTGTATCCACTAAAACTACAAAAATTAGCTGAGTATGGTGGTATGCACCTGTAATTCCAGCTACTTGGGAGGCTGAGGCATGAGAATCTCCTAAACCCGAGAGTTGGCGGTTGCAGTGAGCAGAGATTGTGCCACTGCACTCCAGCCTGGGTGGTAGAGCGAGACTCTGTCTCAAAAATAAATAAATATCCCCTAAAGGCTTTGCTGACTCCTGAACTGTGTACACAGGGGGCAATATTCTAAGGGACTCATGGGAAAGCATCCACCTTCCCATGGGAAGGTGGAAAGAGAAAAGCAGATACTTCAGCAGCTGCTGAGGCGGAGGAGAAACAGTTTGGAGTTCAAATCCTGCTATATTAATGGGAGTTTGATAAACATCTTTGGCTTTTCATTGATATCCCAGAGAACCACATTTTAGGAGTGAAGACCACTTCCCAGGACACACTCAACATCCTTCAGAGAAAGTTAACAGAATCTCTAAATGTAAAACATCATTTACAGTGCTCAGTGTGTAGTTAAAACTTATTAAATATTGTGACTCGTGCTAAGAAAATAGGTCAATAGAAAAGGACCCAAATGTTGGAAATGGCAGAGTAGTTTAAAACAACTACGATGAATCTACAGGAAAAGGTTGATATCATGTATGAGAGATGAGGAAATTTAAGACAGATGTGGAAAGGGTAAAAAATGGCAATCCCAGAACTGAAAAATGTCCTGAATGTGAAATGTAGTGGATCTATTGGCTGTGATTAACAGCAGGTTGAAGAATGAATTGGGGAACTTTATGCAGGGTTCCAAGAGAACAAAGTAGAAGCTGCCTGTCTCTTTATAGCCTGAGCCAGACCTCAAGCAGCATCACTGCTGTTGTACCACATAGAGCAGAGCAGTCAGAGGCCAGCCTGTGTTTAAAAAGAGGAAAACCAGATACTCCCCCACCTCCAAAAGCATTTGCGGCTATCTTTAATCCACCACAATCATAAGAGCAGGAAATGTGGAATCAGACAGCTTTGAGTTTATTTATTGTTGTTGATGTGCTATATTTCTGAGTTGTGGTGTTTTACCCAAGAAAGAAGGTAGTACCTTCCTTGCTGGGTTGTTAAGGAAGTATGTAGAAATAGAAAAATGAATACAACTTACATGTTAATAATTTTATTGTTTGGCTTAACTTGTTCAGTGCCTAGTAAAGTATTTATATGTAGATAGTTTTAGATAAGTTTATAAACATTAATTTTTTTCTTTCATGATTTTGGGATAAACTTGGAAGCAATCTAGAATTTTTCTCTGTAAAAATTTTTTTTCAGTTCCACTTACCCTTTGTTACTTAGCTTAGCTATGGCATGTAAGTTGTCAAACCAGTAAGAAGGTATTGCCACCACTATCACTGATCAAATCATCTGATCTTTTAGAATTACTTGGAGTAGTGAAGAGCTTGCAGTGATAGGAGGTAATCAGTGAACACAGATCTTTATACTGTAATAATGAATGAGAACCATCAGCAGATGCCTACTCAAGCCACTGTTCTGGTGGGTGGCCCCTTTGCTGGGTTGACTTGCCCTGCCACCCTGCTATCTCAACACCCAAACCTCTCTACTTCAAGCCTGTTCTACCAGTCAGTGGTGGTAGATGCCAGAAGAAATGAGGATGTTGGAAGTCCAAGATGGCTACCTTTTGTTTCTAGCTAAGTGGTCTTAAGCAATAATGGTCCCAGACTTTAATTTCTTTGGGACTACTTCCACATCTGTAACTGAGGAGTTTAGACTAAAACACTTTCTAACTCTGACTTTGACTGAGAAACAAGTAAAGTGCTGGGTAAAGTAATGATTATCCAAAAAGCGTCGAGTAGAGACTAAAAAGACATACAATGGTCATTTGGTTACATGAGCACAATAAGCATGAGATATGAACAACCAGAACAGACTGTACTGATGGAATGATGCAGTTAAAGTACATGATGAGTTGTAGCGGTGAAGACATTGGCTGGGTCAATCACTGTAAGGATGTCTTAAATTATGATGGAGAAGAAACAGTTGCTTTTAAAGAGATATTCTTGATTTATGTGAAGGGAAAGGGAAACTAGTTCATTGACTACCCACTCAGTAGAAGCCATAGTGATTGGTAAGTGATATTCCCATTTTTAGTTAAGAAGTCAAGGTAGTACATGAGGTTAATATATATTAAATGGCAAAAACAAGATAAGTTAGTCTGATTACAATACCTGTTATGTTTCTTGAAGCTGATTCTTACAACATTGGCATGCTTTATTTTGATACATTTTGATACTTGTCTATAAAAGGTACAATTACTCATGTAAATATCTTTTTGATTAGGTTTGGTAACCTAATATGAAAAGGCTAAGGAATATTTTCTTGCTGGTTAGTTGGGAGTATATTTGGCTGTACATTTTTATAACATATTGTCTACCTTTATTTGTGTGGTTTTCATCTTTCTGGTTTAACTTCGCTGTTTAGTTTTAATGTTGAATGTTTTTTTGTATGGAAGCCTTAGGGAAATAAATGTATTTGAAATATATATTAAAAAAGATGACTAACTCCATTATTTTCTGATGGCTGCATTTCAGTGAGGAGGTTCAGGAAATCTCCCATTAAGTATATGTGTTTAATGACACTAAATTCCTTTCTTGGAAACACACCCTTTTCTTAGCCACAGTTGTCTTTGGGGTAATAATAATAATAAAAACTGCAAGGAAAAAATTTATATCCACCATTGCTCAGAAGAGCTAAAATGAACTCTTCTATTTTTCTCTTCTAAAATAATCTCAAGTTTCTTTGTAAGTTAAATTTTTTTTTTTAATGTCCAAAGCCTCATTAGGCTGATAAAGATAGGTTACATCATTTTGTGCAGTCTGTGTGTTCCCTACCACAAAATATTAAATGGAATTAAGAGTTTTAGGAAGTCAGACTTTTCTTTTATTGGAAGTAGGCTAGTCTACTTACTGCATACCTGATTCTGTTTGTGGAATGCATAAATGCCCTTTGTTTTCAACCATATTACAAATCATGTTATATCATGTCCTAGTGCTAATACAAAGCAGAATAATGTGATAAAAGTAAGCTATATATTGAATGTTGCATTTTAAAAAAACTTCTGTTTTTATTATGGCTTTATTAATACATATAAAATAATTAAATTATTTTTGATAAAAGGAACATTCTTGCCATCATTTGTTTCCAAGAGAATATTGTCACAATCAAATTGTGTACTTACAATGTGACCTGACAATATTATTTTCAGTAGGACATTTTAAAAACTGAACTCAATTTTTTTTCCGTCAGGTTTAAATGATAAATAGTAAAACAATTTTTTTATGGTATAGCTCCTTGATTCCTTTTATAAGTTTGGTTATATTTTTTTGATAATTGTATATATGTATGTGGTACAATGTAGTGTTCTGATGTGTGTATTCATTGTGGAATGATGAAATCAGGCTAATTAATATACCCACCACCTGAATTATTGGTAGCAAGGACAAATTAATTTTTTTGAGACAGAGTCTCGCTCTGTCACCCAGGCTGGAGTGCAGTGGTGTGATCTCGGCTCACTGCAACCTCTGCCTCCTGGGTTCAAGTGATTCTCCTGCCTCAGCCTCCTGAGTAGCTGGGATTACAGGCATGCTTCACCATGCCTGGTTAATTTTTGCATTTTTAGTAGAAACAGTGTTTTGCCGTATTGGCCAGGCTGGTCTCTAACTCCTGACTTCAGGTGATCCACCTGCCTTGGCCTCCCAAAGTGCTGGGATTACAGGTGTGAGCCACTGCACCCAGCTGACAAATTAAAATTTAAACTGTTAATATTCAATGTATTATTAACCATAGTCATCATGCTATGCAATAGGTCACCAGAAGTTCTTCCTCTTATCTAGCAAACTTTATACCCTTTGACTAACATCTCACCCTTCCAGCCTCTGGTAACCACCATTCTATTCTTTGCTTCCATGAATTTGACTTTTCTGTTTTTATCTTTACTTAATGTTTAGAGACAGGGCTTTGCTCTGCCACCCAGGCTGGAGTACGGTGGCTCAGTCATAGCTCGCTGCACCCTCTACTCCTTGGCTCAAGTGATTTTCTCACCTCAGCCTCCCGAGTCACTGGAACCACAGGCAGTGCCACCATGCCTGGCTAATTTTATTTTCTAGTTTAAACAGAGTCTCTCTATATTGTCCAGACTGGTCTTGAACTCCTGGGCTCAAGCAGTTCTCTCTGCTTGGGCTTCCAAAGTGCCAGGATTACAGGTGTGAGCCACCGCGCCTGGCCAACTGTTTAAGATTACAAGTATAAGTGAGATCATACAGCATTTGTCTCTGTCCCTGGCTTATTTTACTTAGCATAATATCTTCTAGGTTCATCCGTATTCTTGCTAATGACAATTTCCTGCCTTTTGCAGGCTGAAATAGTACTCCATTGTGTGTGTGTGTGTGTGTGTGTGTGTGTGTGTGTGTGACCTTACTTAAATCCTTGTGACCTTTGATTGCTTAAGTTGTTTCCATATCTTGGCTAATGTGACGTCCTGCAGTGAATATGGGAGTGCAAACATCTCTGACATATTTATTGATTTCAATTTCTTTGGATTTATACCCAGAAGTGGGATTGCTGGATCATATAATAATTCTATTTTTTGAGGAAACTTCATACTGTTTTCCAAAGTGGCTGTACTGACTTACAATATTACCAGCAATGTACAAGGGTTCCCTTTTTGCCACATCTTCACCAATGCTTCTTAGATTTGCTATTATCAAAGATGAAATGTAACAGTTGTGAGATGATACCTCATTATGGTTTGAATTTGCATTTCTGTATTTAAAGATGTTGAGCATTTTTCTTTTCATATATATCTGGCCCTTTGTCCTTGAAAAATGTCTATTCAGGTCCTTTGCCCATTTATTTGTTTTTAATTATTTTTTGTTTTATTTATTTTTAAGTTCTGGAATCATATTCAGAATGTGCAGGTTTGTTACATAGGTATATACATGCCATGGTGGTTTGCTGCACCTATCAACCTGCCATCTAGGTTTTAAGCCCTGCATGCATTAGGTATTTGCCCTAATGCTCTCCCTTACCTTGCTCCCCACCCCCTGACAGGCCATGGTGTGTGATGTTCCCCTCCCTGTGTCCATGTGTTGCCATTGTTCAACTCCCACTTATGAGTGAGAACGTGCGATGTTTGCTTTTCTATTCCTGTGTTAGTTTGCTGAGAATGATGATTTCCAGTTTTAGCCATGTCCCTGCAAAGGACATGAATTCATCCTTTTTTACGGCTTCGTAGTATTCCGTGGTGTATATGTGCCACATGTTCTTTATCCAGTCTATCATTGATGGGCATTTGGGTTGGTTCCAAGTCTCTGCTGTTATAAATAGTGCTGCAGTTAACATATGTGTACACATGTCTTTATTGTAGAATGATTTATAATCCTTTGAGTATATATCCAATAATGGGATTGTTGGGTCAAATGGTATTTCTGGTTCTAGATTCTTGAGGAATTGCCACACTGTCTTCCACAATGGTTGAACTAATTTACACTTCCTCCAACAGTGTAAAAGTGTTCCTGTTTCTCCACATTCTCTCCAGCATCTGTTGTTTCCTGACTTTTTAATGATCACCGTTCTAACTGGCATGAGATGGTATCTCGTTGTGGTTTTGATTTGTATTTCTCTAATGACCAGTGATGATGAGCTTTTTTTCATATGTTTGGCCACATAAATGTCGTCTTTGGAGAAGTGTCTGTTCATATCCTTTGCCTACTTTTTGATGTGGTTGTTTGTTTTTTTTCACGTAAATTTGCTTAAGTTCCTTGTAGATTCTGGATATTTGACCTTTGACAGATGGATAGATTGCAAATATTTTCTCCCATTCTGTAGGTTGCCTGTTCACTCTGATGATAGTTTCTTTTACTGTGCAGAAATTCTTTAGTTTAATTAGATCCCATTTGTCAATTTTGGCTTTTGTTGCCATTGCTTTTGGTGTTTTAGTCATGAAGTCTTTGCCCATGCCTATGTCCTGAATGGTATTACCTAGGTTTTCTTCTAGAGTTTTTATGGTTTTAGGTTTTATGCTTAAGTCTTTAATTCATCTTGAGTTAATTTTTGTGTAAGATTTAAGGAAGGGGTCCAGTTTCAGTTTTTCTGCGTATGACTAGCCAGTTTTCCCAGTACCATTTATTAAATACCAGATTTCTGGTATTGAAATCTGTTACTGTGTTGCAGTTCATTTCCTTTCGTATCTCTTAGTGTTTGCTTTATACATTTAGGCATTTAGGTGCTCTGATGTTGGGTGCCTATATATTTAAAATTGTTATATTGTTTTTGATGAATTGTCCCCTTTATCACTATATAATGGTTGTCTTTGTCTCTTTTTACAGTTTTTGGCCTAATGTCTGTTTTCTGAAAATAGTGCTGCTGTTCTTGTTCTCTTTTGGTTTCCATTTGCATGGAATGTATTTTTTCATCCCTTCACTTTCAGAGTGTTCTTTAAGATGAAATGAGTCTCTCACAGAGATCATATAGTTGGACCTTTTATCCGTTAAGCCACACTCTATGCCTTGTCATTAGATAATTCAGTGCATTTAGCTTCAAAGTAATTACTGACAGGTAGGACTTACTAGTGACATTTTGTCAATTGGTTTTTGGTTGTTTTACAGGTCCTTGGTTCCTTTCTTGCTTGCTTCACTTGTGGTTTGATGGTTTTCTGTAGTAGTATGCTTTGGATCACCTTTTAAAAAATCATTTGTGTGTCTATGATAGGCTTTTGTTGTTACCTGAGGCTTACATAAAGCATTTTATAACAGGCTATTTTAAGTTGATAACTTAATTTCGATTGCATATACAAACTACACTTTTAGTTCCCTTTTATGTTTTATGTTTTTGATGTCAAAATTTACATTTTTAAATAATTTGTACTCCTTAAGAAATTATTCCAGCTTTAGGTGATTTGAATAGTTTTGTTTTTTAACATTTACACTACAGATATAACTGACTTACTGCCATTACCGTATTAGTGTTTTGAATTTGACAATGTACTTCTACCAGTGAGTTTTATGTACTCATATGTTTCATGTTACCAATTAGTGTCATCTTCCCTAAGCTGAGGAACTCTCTTTAGCATTTTTTATAAGGTAGGTCTATTGGTGATCAACTCTCTCAGCTTTTATATGAGAATGTCTTTATTAACTCTTCATTTTTGAAAGATAGGATTCCTGTGTATACTATTCTTGGTTGACATTTTTTTTTCAAGTTCTTGAAAATATCATTTCACTCCCTCCTGCCCTGAAAAGTTTCTGCAGAAAAAAATCCACTGATCATTTTATGGGGGCTCACATGTCTCTAACAACTTGCTTTTCCCTTGCTGCTTTCAAGATTCTGTCTTTAACTTTTGGCCATTTGATTCTGATATTTCTTGATATGGTCTCTTTGGATTCATCTTATTTGGTATCTTTTGGATTTCCTAGATCTGGATTTCTCTCTCCTTTTTCAACCTTGGGAAGTTTGTTATTATTTTTCTTGAATCAGTTTTCTGTTTCTTCTGTTTTCTCTTCTGGCATGCGGATAATGTATGTGTTCTTCCACTTGATGGTGTCCCATAAATCTCACAAGTAATCTGTACTCTTTCTCATTCTCTTTTTCCTTTTGCTCCATAGGTTGGGTGATTTCTGGTGATCTTTGAGTTCACTTTGAGTTTCTTCTGCTCGATCTAGTCTGCTGCTGATTCCATCTATTGACGTTTTCAGTTATTTTCTTCAGCTTTAATTTCTGTTTGACCTGTTTTTGTACTTTGTCTTTTGTTACTGAAATTATCAGTTTTTGTATTGCTTTTCTCACCTTGGTGAGCATCTTTATCACCATTGTTTTAAATTCCCTGTCAGGTAAATCACATATCTTCACTTCACTCAGGTCATTTCTTAGACATTTATCTTGTTCTGTTGTTTGTAACATATCTTTCTGCTTTTTCATTTTCTTTGACGCTGTTGTTTTCTGCATATTAGGTAAAACATCTGCCTCTCTGTCTTGTCAGACTAATTTCATGTAGTGAGAGGATTTGTAATTCATCTGGCCAGGGATTTTAAGGTACCTCTTGATCTCATGTTTATCCAGACTGCCTTGTGTTTTTTTGTGGACCTCCGGGAGGTTAGGATGTGCCACATCCTGGCAGTACTCTGATACCTGTAAGGTAGAAGCCAAGACCCTCTAGATGTAGCTGAAAAGGTTTAGGTGTTGGATGGTGTTCTACTTTCTTCTGTTTTCATGATGAAGCTAAGCATGCGTATTTATCTCCCATTCTCTGCATCAAACCAGGGAGAGGATATGTTACAAATATTGTACTTACATTCAAGCTGCACCCTCTGATCCTAGGGAGATAGCTCTGGTCCTGTTGTATGTCCACCTCTTTGTCCTCTGTGGTCTAGGGCTGTTCAGGAACACAAAGCCCCATTGACTTCCAGAGGTAGGTTGTTAAGGAGACAGTCCCTTGGGTGGGAGCTAGCTCTAGAAGTGTGGCACTTGGTGCATGGATAAACTCTTAAGAAGAGTGGGTAGACCTGAAGTAATCACTGGGGTGAACCAGAGGAAAGGTTTTAGGAAATGTGCAGTGCCCTGGCTCAGGTTGCTGAGAGGTTACTGTTTGTCTGCTTTGTTAGCTCCCAGATGCAAGCTGACTAGAAGCCAGACCACTAATTAACCACTGAAAGAGTGTGCAACAACCACCTTCCAGAGAAAATGAGAGTTCTTTTCTGCACTGTTCTCAAAGGGCATAGCCCTTGTATTTTCATGTCTAAGACTACCTCTTGGTTTGGTGCTCTTGGGGAGACGCTCATATACCTAGTCCCTTCTGCTTCCAGAGCTAGGAGATTTATAGGATGCGTTACCTCGGGGTGGCAGCTGTGAAAAATTAGGCACAGAATATGTACGTAAACCTCTTTCAGGGTGAAATAGGGAGCAGCAGTTTTTGAGCCCTTTCTCTACTCTCAGGGGATTAAGCCCCTGGACATGCTTGTTTGCTCATATAAAATTGCTGCTTTTTTCTGCAGTCTAGAGAGACTTACTTATTGTGCTCTCCTCTGGAAGAGTTAAGAAGTTTAGGATGTAGTTTCTGAAGTGGAAGCAGTAAAACTTGAGCATTCAGTGGATGGACAAATTCTTTTCAGGAGAAATTAATAGACCTGGAGTTAATAGCTGGAGTGAGCTGAGGAAGAAGGCTTAGGAAGTGCTGATCTGCTGCTCAGGCTGCCAGCAAGCTATTATCCAGCTGACCCTTTTTCTCCTTGATACAAGCTAGTTGGAAGCTGGGCTGTGCCAAGGAGCCACTGGAAGAATATGTCATAAAGCTCCTTCCAGGGAGAAACAGGGAGCTGTTTATAGTCCCTTCTCTGCACTGCTTTCAGAGACTGAGGCCCCCGGAAGTGCTTTTGTGCCTGTAGAAAACCACCTTTTTTTTTTTTCCTGTGGTCTGGAGAGTCTTTAATCCTCTTCACTCCCTGCATTGGTGAATTAAGAGCCAAGCCATAAGGAAACTTAGGTTAGGGTGCTATATGTGGTTCCAACCCTCTTTTCCACAGGGAGAAGCTGGGTGCTGGGGATTCTTCCAATTTTGTGATACAGCACTTGTGGCAGAATCTGTGCCTGAGTGTGCCTCAGCTTTTTCTACCCGTTCAATGTGGATGTTTTCTCAGTTGCCTTATTGGGTAGGAGACTTGACTAATGTCTGACTTTATATAAGGGAATTCATCTGTGAATAGATGTCCATTCACTGTGTCCCTGGGTGAAGGGGGAATCTGGAGCCTCCTGTTCTGCCATATTGCTAATTTGACTATCCCTGACTGCTTCTTCACTATGTTTTCTGAACTTTAAAATAGTGGCATTATTTAAAGTGGCATCAAAACATGGTAGAACTCTATTCAGTTTGCACCTAGGTAAAGTGGATCTTGACTGAGGCAAGAACAACTGATAACAGAAGTCCTTGGTTAATTTTTTGTTCACTCTGTAAGTGGTAGACTTGAAATAGGACAAAGATATCCTTATTGATACTAATGTTTTGATAATGCAATAAGACTTTAGCCACTTAGGAAAAGGGTGAATATCACAGTAATAGAGTCATAGAATTTTGAAACTAGACTGGTTGGGCTTTTTGGTTTTCCTACTTGTTATATAACTGTTAGCAGGTTATTTTATGTGTCAATCTTACTTTCCTTGTCTGATAAATAGGGCTGAAAGTCGTATCTCCCTCATGAGATTGGTGGAAAGTTTGGACGAGCTAACACGTTTAAAACATCTAGTATTATGCCTGATATTGGAAGTATTTATTAGTTATTATGGACAAATATTCTCAAAACTCCATGGCATAAAACAACCATTCTTAATCACTTGTCTGTGGATTGACTTGGTGTTTGTTGACCTAGAGTGGGCTTGACTGGGTGGTTTTTTTTTTTTTTTTTTTTTTTTTTTTTTTTTTTTTTGAGATGGAGTCTCCCTCTGTCACCCAGGCTGGAGTGCAGTGGCGCCATCTCAACTTACTGCAAGTTCCGCCTCCTGGGTTCCCGCCATTCTCCTGCCTCAGCCTCCTGAGTAGCTGGGACTACAGGCGCCCGCCACCGCGCCCGGCTAATATTTTGTATTTTTAGTAGAGACGGGGTTTCACTGTGGTCTCCATCTCCTGACCTCGTGATCGGCCCGCCTCGGCCTCCCAAAGTGCTGGGATTACAGGCGTGAGCCACCACGCCCGGCTGACTGGGTGGTTTTGCTTATAGCTGCCGATCTGCCTGTGCTTGGCTTTTTACTGAGGGTTGTACACAGGACTGTTTCTCCTGGAGCCCATGCTGAAAGGGAGGTAGCTACCTTGGTGAGGTTTTTATAGTAGTGGAGATGCAAGAGATTAATTGGACAGATGTGGTTTTTCATGAGGACTAAGCATGGAATGTGCACACTGCCAGTTCCATTCACATTCCTTTGGACAAAGCAAGCCTTGTGACAAAGCCAACATCAGTACAGTAAGCTGGTGTACCTCACATCTATGAGACAGGGCAAGGGTATGAGTACATTATTCTACCACAGAGAAATAAAACCATTGTGAGAAATAATTCAGCCTACTGCAGTAGTCAACAAACACTAGCTATTGCCTCTACTGATTATCTTAATTTTTCTTTTCTTTTTTTTTTCTCTTGCATGAACACAATGGGTGCTGAACCTGTAACATTCTTGTGGTTTTAACACATTACAAGCCTGACTGACCGCAACTTTTTCTCAACTGACTCAGCTCTTTTCCTTATCCTGCGGCTTAATTTCCACCCTTTAGATCACAGCTTAAATAGAAACTTCTTAGGAAGCCTTTGTTGTTATTCCTCTTATTTAGTTTTTAATATTCTTTTACTTCCTTCATAGTACTTATTTCCATTTGTAATTATTTAGTTTGTTTTTACTTGTCTGTTACCTTTATCCTTTTTAAATATGCAGTCCATGAAGGCAGGGACTTTATCTTGTTCACTGTGTCATCCTCAGGGCTGAGCAATGGTGCCTGGCACTGAATAGCCACTCAGTAATTATTTTGTTCCTATAAGAAGGAAACATTTGGAGAAATTATGAAAACAGCTTTATATTTGAGATAAAATTATCTTTTCCAGTGTGTCTCATTTTGGTGTATCAGTTTATTACAGGCATTTACTAAATAACACTTTAGAACACTTACATATACAATGAGACTTTGAGAAATGTTTTTATAAGTGAATTCAGCAATGGGTAAACAAAAGTTTTTATAACTTACTGAGGCAAAGAATTAAAGGAAATCGTTTGGACTCTGGAGGATAAAACCTGAATAAATGTTCTAGTTGTAGCTGCAGAGTTCTATACTTTTATAGAGTCAATTTCCATGTATAAAAAGATAATTCTACCTCTTCAAAAACTCTAAAGGATTGAGAGTGACATTATAGCAGAGTTGCCAAACTAACAGCTTGAGGGTCAAGTATAGCCTCCAGTATGTCTGTATATCTACATATTTTTTAGCTGAAAATTTTTAGCATAGGAATTCATTTTTTCATTAAACAATGTAGATTCAGCAATACTGGATTCTCTTTCCTGTGTGCTGTATTGTCACATAAATTCCATATTTATATACTGTATACCTTTTAATATTTGTATGATTACTCTTTATAGTTGTCATATAAATCAGGACAATAAAAGGGCTCAACTGAAAGTACATTTATATAATCATTTATATTTACTTATTTGTTTATGTGCTTACTTTTGCTGGTCCTCTTTATGTAGGTTCAGGTTACTGTCTCATGTCCTTTCATTTTAGCCTCAAGTACTCCCTTTGGTATTTCTTGTAGCACAGGTTGACTAGCAACAGATTCTATCAACTTTTGCTTGCCTGGGAATGTCTTAATTTCTACTTCAATTTTGAAGGATTATTTTGCTGGAATAGAATACTTGGTTCACAGTCTTTTATCTTTTAGCTCTTTGAACATCATCCCCCATTGCCTTCTGACTGCCATGATTTCTGATGAGAAGTAAGCTGTTAATCTTACTGGTGAATGTTGTGCATGACGAGTAGCTCTTACTACTTTCAAGATTCCCTTTTTTATTCCTTTGGCTTTTGAGAGTTTGATTTTCATGCATTTATATGTGGACCTGACTGTATTTATCCTGCTTATAGTTTGAGCTTCTTGGGTATGTAGATTAATACTTTTTCATCAAAATTGGGCAGTTTTTAATTATTACTACCAAAAATTATTTCTGCCTCCTTCTGTGTCCTGTCCTTCTGGGTGGTTCTCCCATTATGGATATTTTGGCATGCTTGATGATTATCCACAGCTCTCTGAGATTGTTGTTGTTGTTGTTGTTTTTTGGTCCTTCTATTCCTCAGTTTGTACAATCTCAGTTAGCGTATCTTCAAGTATGCCAATTCTTTCTTTTGACTGCTCAAGTGTGCTGTTGTGCCCATCTAGTGGACTAGTCATTTGTATTGTACTTTGACTCCAGAACTTACACCTTGCTCTTCTTTTCCAAATAATTTATACCTTTTTATTAACATCTTCTAGTTGATAGGGCAACTTTCTCATGCTTTTAAGTCCTTAAATTGATTGAACATATTAGAAAAAGACTATAAATAGGCTCATTCTTTTTTTTTAAATAGACAAGGTCTCATTCTGTTGCTCAGGTTGGTATGATGATAATTCATTGTAGCCTTGAACTTCTGGGCTCAAGTGATCCACTCAAGTAGCCAGGACTAGGCACATGCCACCATACATAGCTAATTTTTTTTTTCTTTTGGTAGATATAGGTTCTTGCTATGTTGTCCAGGCTGGTCTGGAACTCCTGGCCTCAAGTGATCCCACCTGCCTTGGCCTCCCAAAGCCCTGGGATTACAGGTATGAGCCATCATACCTGGCCCAAGTTATTTTAAATAAGTCAAAATTCTAGGTTTCTGCTGGACAGTTTCTCTTGACTGCTTTTCCATCCTCTATATTGGCAATATGTTTCTGCTGCTTTACCTACCTCCTGGGTTTTTGTTAAAAACTGAACATTTTCATTAACATAATATGATAACTGTAAAAATCAGATCTTCTCTCCCTAGGATTTAGTGTTAATTTTTTATTGCTCTTTTTTTTTTTTTTTTTTTTTTTTTTTTCAGACGGAGTCTCGCTCTGTAGCCCGGGCTGGAGTGCAGTGGCCGGATCTCAGCTCACTGCAAGCTCCGCCTCCCAGGTTTACGCCATTCTCCTGCCTCAGCCTCCCGAGTAGCTGGGACTACAGGCGCCTGCCACCTCGCCCGGCTAGTTTTTTTTTTTTTGTATTTTTTAGTAGAGACCGGGTTTCACGGTGTTCGCCAGGATGGTCTCGATCTCCTGACCTCGTGATCCGCCCGTCTCAGCCTCCCAAAGTGCTGGGATTACAGGCTTGAGCCACCGCGCCCGGCCTTTTATTGCTCTTTAACAAATTTCCTGAACTAATTCCATAAAGTCTGTTTTCTTTGTTACATATGGTTACTGAAATCTCTTCTAGATTAGCTTGATGGTCAGCCATGGTTAGACAGATTTCCTTTAGTAACTGGAACTAATAACTGTCCCATATTTTGCCTAGGGGCTCTATGCATGTGTAGGGTCACACCCTTAAATCTCAGAGAGGCTACTGACAACTCTTCTTTAGTCCTCACTTTGTATATGTGCAGAGACACGTGGTCATCCAGAGGGGAGAGCATATGGCTTTCTGAGGTCTTTCCTGGGCATGTGCACAGCCCAATGCATGTATGTGGCATTTTCTAGGAATTTTCTAGGAATAGGTTCGAGCTTTTCAAAGTCTCCCATGAACATCTCATTCCACAGAGTTTCCTTTTAAGTGTTTTGGTAAGCTTGTTGTGCGCCTCAACTGTGATCACCATCTAATGCAACTGTGATGTTAAACAATTACTGCTGACTGTTTTTGCAAATGCCTCCAAGAAAATGCTGCAATGGGAAACAGAGTCAGGTCAAGTAAAACATATCTTGGGAAATAGATTTTGCAGGGAACTTCCCGACAGGTCGAATATGGCACTTATCTGTGAACTGGGACATGGAGCAAATCCAACCTTATTTTGCTTTCTTCATTGGCTACTAGGCTTCTGGTTTTACTGTGATTGTACAATGTTAGTTTTCAAGGCTCCCTTCAGATTCAGAAGAGTTGGGAAGTGGAGAGGAAGTGGTTTTGTTGTAAGGTTAATTAAACTGCTACAACTTCAACTATTACCAGGATTCAGTGTTTTATACCTGAATAAACATCCCCTAGATATTGCATGCTTTTGGTTAATTTCAGATTTCTGGAAAAAAATGATTTTGATCATTTTTCCAAAGTTCTCATGACTTTTATGAATGAATTTTTGGAACTGCTTACTAAGCCATTTCTGCTGATTCAGTCCCCATAAAATGTAATTTATTATTTGATTTTCACATGTTTGGCTTTGTGCATGTTATTTATGTATCTATTTATTTATTTTTTAAGACAGGATTTCACTTTGTCATTCAGGCTGGAGTGAGTGGCACCATCTTGGCTTACTGCAGCTTCTACCTCCCAGGCTCAAGTAATTGTCATACCTCAGCCCCTTAAGTAGCTGGGACTACAGGCAGATACTACCATATCCAGCTAATTTTGTATTTCTGTATTTTTTTTTTTTTTGAGACAGCGTTCATCCTGTTGCCCAGGCTGCTCTTGAACTCTTGGGCTCAAGTGATCTGTCCACCTCAGCCTCCCAAAATGCTGGGATTACTGGTGTGATCCACTGTGCCCAGCCTTGTGCATGTTTTTAAGTCTCACTTATTCCTGAGGTGAGGATTATCAACATGAAATAAGAGCCAAATACGCAAAGCTTTGTTATTGACTTTTACATGCCACATCCATTGTTGCTTATTTGAAATTATATTTCAGTACTAAATACAAATATTTTAAATATTTCTTTCCTTTAGTTGGGAATGTCTTTTCCTAAAATATAAGTTTGTGCCTGTTTTGACCTTTTAATTACCATTAGAATAATGATTTACCTGATCTTTTAACTTAGCATATTTTCTCCCATGTCATTTTCTCAAATTAAATGTATTATTTTTACATTAGAGAGAATTAGTGGGTTTTTTTAAAATTTCTTAGGTGATGTTTAAGCTCTTATTCACAAGATTTCTGGAAACAGTAACATTAATGTTGAAATAAATTAAAGCATACACCTTCATTTATGGAACTGAAAATAAAATTTTAGGACACAGAATCAGAGGGTCACTTGTGAAGTATGGGTTGGTTATTAATACCTAGATGTTATGGTTCTCACGAAACCCATGATTAGAGTTTTATAAGGTGTGTGGGTGCCTGTGTGTGTGGAGGGGGTACAGAAATCAGTATGTGCAACAGAGACCAATACGCACAGAGTGAGAAACCAATAAATAGAAAGATAGCCAGAAATAAATATTGTGACACACTCCACAGTGGGGAGCAAAGAGGGAAGGAGGGAAGAAATGACTAGAGAAAGAAATAGAAGACAGACAAGGAAAGGGAGGGAAGTCAGACAGCAGATTCTACAGAAATAGTGGAAAAGCTACTTTTCCTAGTTGCTCTTAGAAAGGAAGGTTAAACCATCGCTTCCCAGACTCTGTTACATGGAACATTATTCTCTAAGATATTCATTGTGGAGATAAATCTTATTGTAAAATACATTTGAGAAGTGGTAGACATAATATCCCACATTTGAGTATTCAGGATACATGTTATTAATTAAAGGCCCTAAAATAAACTTGAAACTTGTTTAAGCTAGCATTTCCCCACCTTATATGTATACACAGTCCTTTCTCTGGATGGCAGTTGGTAACACACTGAGAAAATAGGGCAGCTTTGCACAACAAACAGAAGGACTTGTAGGTAATTTTATTCACTTATTTTAATTTTTCATGTCAATTAAATATGAAAGGAAAATATGGATAGGCAAGAAGTAGTGGCAATTAAAAGTCAATATTGTTTATTTTTTAAAAGCTTTGTTTTAGAGCAATTTTACAGCAAGATGGAGGAGGTACAGAGAGATCTTTTATAGCCCCTTTCCCTCTAGGTGTGCATAGCCTTTCCCATGATCAATATCCCCTGCCAGAGTGGTACCCTGTTTTTTTTTTTTTTTTTTTTTTTTTTAAAGCATTGAACTTACATTGATACGTTATTATCATTATCACCTAGCGTTTATAGTTTAGGGTTCACTCTTGGTGTTCTATGTTTCAAGGCTTTGAACTAATGTATAATGACATGTATCTACCATTATACTATTACATAGAATATTTCACTGCCTTAAAAATTTTCTGTGCTGTATTTACCTTCCCTCTCCCCCAACATCTAACAACCTCTGATGATTTTACTCTCTCCATAGCTTGCCTTTACAGAATGTTATAGTTGGAATCATACAGTATATAACCTTTTCAGATTGGATGCTTTCACTCAGTAATATGCATTTAAGGTTTCTCCATGTTTTTGCATGGCTCCATAGTTTCTTTTTAGAAGTAAATGATATTCCATTGTCTGGATGTACCACTGTTTCTATATTCATTCACCTACTGAAGAACGTTTGGTTGCTTCCAAGCTTTAGAAATTATAAATAAAACTGCTGTAAATATCTGTGCAGGTTGTTGAGTTTTCAACTCTTGGGTAAACATTAAGGAGTAAGATTGCTGGATCGTATTGTAAGAGTTTATCAAGTTTCCCAAGGAATTGCAAAACTGTCTTCCAAAGTGAATGTACTATTCTGGATTCTTGCCAACGAGAGGTTTTTTTTTTTTTTTTTTTTTTTTTTTTCCCCTCCACATTATTGCCAGCATTTGGTAGTTAATGTTGTGGATTTTGGCCATTTGTATTATGTAAACTATTATCTTACTGTTTTACTTGGATTTCCTGAATGACCTATGAGCATCATTTTTATATCCTTATTTAACATTTGTACTTCCTCTTTGGTGAGGTGTCTTTTAAGGTCTTGGGCTCATTATTTTATTTGGGCTGTTTTCTTATCGACGAGTTTTCAGAGTTCTTTGTGTTTTTGTGATAAGTATTTTACCACATATCTTTTGTGCTTAGGATCTCCCAGTCTGTGGCTTGTTTTTTCATATTTTCTGTGGTGTCTTCTACAGAGCAGAAACTTAATCTTTATTTAGTACAGTGTACCTATTGTTCCTTTGGGGTTTTACCTAAAGTTATAGCCATCCCTAAGGTCATCTTGGTTTTTCTCCTTTGTTACCTTCTATGAGTTTTATAGTTTTGTATTTTACATTTAGGTCTGTGATCAGTTTTGAGTTAATTTGGGTAAAAGATGTAAAGTCTTTCTGGACTTTTTTTTTTTTTTTTTTTTGCATCTGGATGTCCAGTCTTTCAGCACAATTTGCTGAAAAGATTTTCTTTGCTTTATTGTATTGTTTTTGTTCCTTTGCCAAAGTTGACTGTATTAATGTGGGTCTATTTCTGGGCTCTCTGTTCCTTTCCTTTGACCATTTTTTTTTTTTTTTTTTTTTTACCAATACCACACTATCTTGATTTCATTATTTTTGCAACTTTATAGTAACTGTTGAAGTCTGGTACTGTCAGTCCCTTGACGTAATAGCTTACTCCAGTTCTTTTTGTTGATGCGTTTACATTTTCTGCATAGACAATGATGTCACCTGTGAAAATGAGTGCAAATGAGTTTTATTTCTTTCCAATCAGAATACTTATTTCTTTTTCCTATCTTATTTCATTAGCTAAGAATTCCAGTATGATGTTGGAAAGGAATGGTGAAAGGGGAAATCCTTGCCCTGTTCCTGGTCTTAGCAGGACTGCTTTGAGTTCTCACCATTAAGAATGATGACAGCTGTAGATTTCTTCCAGATGTTCTTTACAAAATTGAAAAAGTTTCCTTTATTCCTAGTTTGCGGACTTGTTATCATAAGTGGGTGTTGGATTTTTATCAAATATGTTTTCTCCATCTAATGATATGATCGTGTGATTTTTTTTCCGCCTTCAGCCTATTGATACTATGGGTTACACTGATGGATTTTTGAATGTTGAATGAGCCTTAAACACCTGAGATAGATCCCCCTTGGTCATGGTGTATAGTTCTTCTTATACAGTAGGTTTAATTTACTATTATTCTGTTGAGGATTTTTGAATATTCATGAGCTATTGGTCTGTAGTTATTTTTTTTTCTTATAATGTCTTTTTCTGTTTTTGGAATTAGGGGAAAGCTGGCCTCATAGAATGAGTTAGGAAGTATTCTCTTTGCTTTGATATTCTGAAAAAGATTGTAGAGAATTGGTATAATTTCTTCCTTAAAAGTTTGCTAGAATTCATGAGTGAACCCATTGGGGGCTGGTGCTTTCTGCTTTGAAAGATAATTGATTTAATTTCCTTAATAGACATTATATCTATTCAGATTTTCTATTCTTGTGAATTTTAGATTATGCCTCTCCAGGAATTGGTACACTTCATATAGGATATAGGTTATCAAATTTGTGGGCCTAGAGTTGTTTATAATACTCCTTTATTATCTTAATGTCAATGAAATCTGCAGTTATGCCCTTTCTTCCATTTTGGTATTAGTAATTTTTACCCTCTTTTTTTTCTTAGCCAGGTTATTTTTTCTTAGCCAGGTTAATCTATGTTGAAAAAAAGCAATGAGAGTGGATATTCTTGTCTCATTCCTAGTCTTAGAGGAAACACTTTCAACTCTTTGTCATTGAGAATGATTGTTAGCCATTGGCTTGTAATATATAGCCTTTATTGTGTTGAGATATATTCCCTATATACCTAAACCATTGAGTTTTTATCATGAAAGTGTATTTTGTTAACTATTTTTTCTTCATCTATCAATATCATATGACTTTTATCCTTCATTTTGTTAATGTAGTATATTACATTTATTGTTTTGCCTATGTTGAACTATCCTTGCATCCCAGGGATAAATCTCACTTGGTCATTGTGAATGCTTTTTAAAAAATGTGTTTTGAATTTGGTTTAGTAATATTTTTTTCTTTGGCACTCTTACTATCATTTCCAATTGGTTTGCTAATATTTTGATAATTTTTGCATCTATGTTCATTAGGAATATTAGCCTGTAACTTTGTTTTCTTGTAGTGTCCTTGTCTGGCTTTGGTATCAGGGTAATCCTAGCTTTGTAAAATGAGTTTGAAAATATCCTCTGTATTTGGATGGGCGGAGTGAGTTTGAGAAGAATTGGTATTAGTTTTCCTCTAAATGTATGGTGAAGTTCAACAGTGAAGATATCTGGTTCTGGGCTTTTTTGGGGAAACTTATCACTGATTGCAGTGGCCTTAATTGTTATTGGTTTATTTAAATTCAGTTTGGTAGGTTGTCTGTGTTTGGGAATGTATGCTTTTTTCCTAGGTTATCTGATTTGTTGGAGTATAATTGTTTTTAGTAATCTTTTATGATCCTTTGTATTTTGGTCGTATCAGTTATAATGTCCCCTTGTTAATTTCTGATCTTATTTGAGTAGTCTTTGTTTTTCCTAGTCTAGCTAAGGAATTTTCTAATTTGCCAAAAAACAGTTGTCAATTTTTTTTTCCCATAGTTTTTCTAGACTCTATTTCAGTTACTTGTGCCTGGATGTTCCTTACTTTTTCTAAATTTTGGTTATGATCTACCTTGATATAGATGTTTAATGCTATAAATTTGCGACTTAGGACTCTGCTGCATCCTATAAGTTTTGGTATGTTGTGTTCCCATTTTCATTAGTCTTAAGGTATTTCTTGATTTTGTTTTCTTGATTTTCTTCTGTTACCTGTTGGTTCAGAACATGTTTCTTAATTTCCACATGTATCTAGATTTTCCATGATTTCAACTGTTACTGACTTTTAGTTTTATGGTATTGTGATCTGAAAAAATACTTAAGAAGATTTCAAGCCTCTTAAACTTAAGATTTGTGGCCTAACATGTAATCTATGCTGGAGAATTGTTCTTGCGCACTTGAGAGAAATGTATTCTGCTGTTGGACTGAATGTTCTGTACATGTCTGTTATGTCCATTTGATCTGAAGTATAATTAAAGTCCAATGTTTCTTTTTTCTTTCTCAATGGTCTGTCCATATTTCAAAGTGGGATATAGAGCTCTCCTACTATTACAGTATTGCAGTCTCTCTCTTCATTCAGATTTTTACATAATTGCTGTATGTATTTAGGTGCTCCAAGGTTGAATGCATATATATAAATTTTTTGTGGTCTTGCTATTTTAACCTCTATATTAATGTAGAATGACCTTCTTTGTCTCTTTGTAGGTCTTGACTTTATCTATTTTATAAGTATAGCTACCCCACTACCCCGCTTTTTTGGTTTTTATTCATGTGGAATGTCTTTTTTCCATCCTTTTATTTTCAGTCTGTGTTCTTAACAGTAAAGTGAATCTCATTTAGGCAGCATATGGTTGGATCCTGTTTAGTTTTTACTCCAACCACTTTTGCCTTTTAGTTGGAGAACTTACTGTATTTATATTCAAGCTAATTATTGTCAGATAGGGATTTGCCACTGCCAGTTTGTAACTTGTTTTCTGATTGTTCTGTAGGTTCCTTCTTTCTTTTTTCTTGCTCTTTTCCTTTGTGGTTTCATGAGTTTTTTTTGTGGTGGTATGCTTCGATACTTTCTTTTTATATTTTATACTGCTATAATATAGGTTTTACTTTGTAGTTATGAGGCTTACATAAAATATTTTTATATTAGGCCTACTTTAAGGTGACAACTTGCCTTTAATCACATACAAAAACTCCTTGTGTTCACTCTCCCTTTCTATTATTTTGATGTCAAAATTTACACTTAAAAATAATTCGTATCTCTTAACAACTTACTGCAGCTACAGTTGCGTTTAATAGTTTTGTCTTTTAACTCTTTTAAAGGGGATTAATTTGATTTATATATCACCCTTACAATATTAGAGAATTCTAAGGCAATTATGTATTATCTACACCATTGAGATTTTTAATTCATGATTTTTGTTATTAGTAGCCTTTTTCCAACTTAAACTTCCTTTATCAATTTCTGTGAAACAGGCCTTTTAGCAACAAACTCTCTGAGGTTTTATTTTTGTGGGTGAAGTTTTAATTATGTTTCAGTTCAGAAGGAGAACTTTGCCATGCAAAGTATTCTTGTTTGACAGTATTTTTTCTTCAGCACTTTGAATATATTATCCTACTGTATCCTGGCCTGAGGGGTTTCTGTTAAGAAATCTGCTGAAAGCCATCTTGGGGCTTCTTTGAATAACATTTCTTACCTGCGCACTGCTTTGAATATTGTTTCTTTTGGTTTTTGATAATTTGATGAAGATGTGTCTTGGTGAATCCCTCTTTGGGTTCGATTGGTAATCTCTGAGCTTCCTGTATATGGTTATTGTCTTTCCCCAGATTTGGGAATTTTCAACTATTGTTTCTTTAAGTATGCTTTCCAGACCTTTTTCTTTCCTCTTTCAGGAACTCCTATTATGCAAAGATTGGTTTGCTTGATGCTGTCCTATAATTCTCCTAGCCTACCTTTATTCTTTTCTTTCTTTGTTGTTATTGTTTTGCTCAATTTCAAATGTCCTCTCTGTGAGTTCACTGTTCTTTTGCTTGATCATGTCTGCTGTTGAAGCTTTCTAACAAATTTTTCAGTTCAGTTATTGTAGTCTTTATCTCGGATTTTGTTTGTTTCTATTTCTTGGTCAGACTTCTCATTTTGTTCTGAATTGTTTCCCACACTTTAGTAAATTTTCCATCTGTATTTCTTGTAGTTCCCTGAACTCTGTCTGCAGAGGGTGGGGGAAGGAGTTTCACTTTGTCACTCAGGCTTGAATGCAGTGGCACAAATACAGCTCACTGCAGCCTCGACCTCTCAGGGTCAAGTGATCCTCCTGCCTCAGCCTCCTGAGTAGCTGGGACCATAATGCATACCACTACGCCTGACTCATTTTTTTTTCTTTTTCCCTATTTTTTTTTTTTTTTGTAGAGATGGGTCTCGTTATGTTGCCAGACTGGTCTTGAACCCCTGCACTCAAGCAGTTCTCCTGCCTCAGCCTCCCAGATTGCTGGGGTTACATGTGTGAGCCACTTCACTTGGCTTGAACTTCTTTAAGAGGATTATTCTGAGTTCTTTTTGAGTCATTTCATACATCTCTATTTCTCTGGGGTCCATTACTGAAGCTTTATTAGTGTATTTTGATGGTGTGATATTTCCCTGATTTTTCATAATTCTCATGCCTTTACATTGATGCCTGTGTTTGAGGAGATAGCCATTTATTTCAAATGTCCTTTTGTAATAGACCTTTAGTATTTAGTCTAGGAATTTGGATGGGACCACTGATGACAACACCGGAGAGACTGAGCTTGGTGTCAGCTTCTCTAATTGGGCTTGGTTGCTTCCTGTGTTCTGATGTTGAGTAGTATTGCTGTGCTCTGGTAAAATCACTGGCTCAACTTTGTCATCAGTTGATGCTGTCAGCTGGGCTCTGCAATCATCTGTGATTTGGCAGAGTTGTGCATATTGTCGTCTTTTTCTGGGCAGTACTGTTCAGAATCCGTAGTTAGGCAGGGTTGTGTGAAGGACTTCAAGGCTGAGTGAGGTCTTACGAGATTGCCACATAGGATGGACAGGACCAGAGACTATGCTTCATAGATATGTGTGAAGTTTGGCTTGCTTTCTAGGTTAAGATTAAGCAGAGCACTGAAGTTTGGAGTAACAGCTCTGCAGCTAGGGTTAGGTGGGAGCAGATGCTCCCTCCGTGGGTATTCCCTAACCTGCTGGTACCTCCTACCTTGGAAGATATAACAAGAACACCAGGGCTTAGTTTGATTACTTCTCTACTACTAGGATTAGGTGGGCCCAAGTGCTCCCTGTGCATGTGATCGCTGACCTGTAGTTGCTTCTTGACCTGAATGAGGACACTTAGGCTATGCAGGAAACTGCCTAAGGATTCCAGATGGGAAGACCCATGGACTGCACTTCAGTTGGCTAGTTTATCTGGTGTGCTGCCACTGTCGGCCAGAATGTAGAGCAACCACCAAGATCCATGAGTTGGTGGCCCTCACCCTGATTTTTTTTGTTTCTAACTGACTTCAAGTGGTCTAGCCACATTGGTACTCCCAATGTTTCTTTTTAGACAAGACAGTAGTGAGCCCTGTGAAGAGTACTAGAATAATGAGGAAGGTGGATGTCCGCCTCTAACTCACTTTTCCAAACGTCATAGAAACCATTGTGCCCGGGGAATTCTGGCTTGGGGCAGTGGTAGTATAGTCAAAGAGAGCAGTTTGATTGTGGCTTCTCATTTCTGTGGTCCAAGGGAGTGTCTCAACCTTACTGCCAAGTTCTGGGATATTCAGGATGGTAATTTTTTGTCTGCAGATAATTGCTATGTGGATTTCTGTTTGTGAAATTGGGGGAGAAGCTAAAGAAATTCTAATCAGCCATCTTGCTGATGTCACAGATCCATTACATCCATTTTTTGCTCTAATTTTGTTGATTTCTTCTACTTATATTTGAATTAATTGACCCTTTTTGGTTTCCCATGGTGGAAGCTTAGATAATTTATTCTTTTCTAATACATGCATTTAATTTTATAAACTTCCTACCAAGCACTGCTTTTGCTGCATTCAGAAACTTTGCTAAGTTCTGTTTTAATTTTCATGAATTTCAAAAATTCATTTCTTTTACACATGTATTATTTAGAGGTGTTTAATGTCCACGTGTTTTAGGAATGTTAAGCTATCTTTCTGTTATTGAGTTGTTCTTTTAAACTTGTTAACAGGTTTTTAATGGCCTCAGAAGTGGTTTTCCTTGGTGAATGCTTCATGTGAGTCTGAGAAGCACATGTGTGCTGATGTTATTGGATGAAGTAGTCAATATATATCAATTCTATTCTGTTGAATGGTGCTGTTGAGGTCAACTATGTCTTTATTGCTTTTGTTTTGTGTGTATTTGCACTGAGTATGTCCATTTCTGATAGAAAGGTTTTGAGGTCTCCAATTACAGTGTATTCATCTAGTTCTTTTTGCAGGTCTATCAGTTTTAGCCTGTTTTCACCCTCTCGTGTTAGGTCCAGACACATTCAAGATTATTAGCCTTCTTAAGAGTATTGACCCCTTTGTGATCTTATAATCTTTATCCCTGATAATTCTTATCGTGCTGAATTTGGCTATGTGTGAAATTAGCTACACCCACTGTCATTTGATTAGTGTTAGCGTGTTTTTTTTTTCCATTCATTTACTTTCATCTATGTGTCTTTATATTTAAAGTGAGTTTTTTGTAGATAAGAGGTTTTGTACTTTGGTCTGACAATTTTTCTCTTAATTGGTATATTTAGATCATTGAAATTTAATGTGATTATTGATATAGTTGGGTTAATATTGACTACATTTTTAAACTATTTTGTATATGTTGTCCTTGCTATTTTTGTTTTCCAGTGTTTTTCTGCCTTGCTTTTTAGTTTAATTGAACATTTTGTGACTTGTGTTTTCTTCTTTCTCTCTCAGTAATAGCTTTTTCCCCATTAAATTCTTTTCATTTTTGCCATAGTTTCTAGTACACATTTACAACTAATTCTGTTTTCAAATAACACTATAGTAATGTGAGTACTTTATAACAAAATAGTCTTTATCATTCCCTGCATCCCTTGTAACATTGCTGTCGTTAATTTCACTTATACATAAGCATAGATAAGCATGTATATGTACACATTTAAGAAGAAATACATTTTGCTGTTATTTTGAACAAACTTTCTTATACCAATTAAGAATAATAAAAATGAATTTTTACCTTTTTTTCTCTGAAGCTCTTCTTTATGTAGATCTGAGTCTCTGACCTGTATCATTCCCCTCTAAATAGCTCCTTTTAACATTGCTAGCAAAGCAGGTTTATTGGCAACAATTTTCCACAATTTTTGTCTGAGAAGATGTTTATTCCTCCTTTCCTTTTGAAGTGTAGTTTCAGAGGATAGAATTCCTGGTGGGTCTTTGTCCCCTCCCACCAAAAAAATATTACTCAACAATCCTTCTTTTGCATGGTTTGTGAGAAGACAGATGTAATTATCTTTGCCCTTCTATAGCTAAGGTGTTCATTCCTCTGGCTTCTTTCTGAATTGTTTTCTTTATTTTTGATTTTCTGTAGTTTGAGTATAATATGCCTAGGTAGAGTTGTTTGGCACTTACCTTGCTTGTTGTTCACTGAGCTGGGATCTGTGGTTTGCTATCTTACATTAATTTGGAGAAATTATCAGTCATTGTTGTCTCGAATATTTCTTTTGTTAATTTTTTTCTTTTTCAGGTATTCCCATTATACTTGTATGTTACACCTTTTATAGCTCTTAATTATTATATTCTGTTTTTTTTAGTCTTCATTATCTTTACTTTTCACTTTCAGCAGTTTCTATTAAGATATCGTCAAGCTCAGAGATTCTTCCTCAGCCATTTTCAGTCTACTAATGAGCCTATCAAAGGCATTCTTCATTTCTCTTAGTGTTTTTGATCTCCAGCATTTCTTTTCAATTCCTTCTTAAGATTTCCACCTACCTACTTAAATTTCCCATCTCCTTGCATACATCTAACTACTGGAATCCTTGTATGTAGTTGTAGTTGATCATAGTTTTAAATGTTCTATTAATATTTGATAATTTCTACATTCTTGCTGTGTGATTCTGATCTTCTTCCTTCTATTTAAGCTGGTTTCTGTGATTTTTGGCCTTTTACTATGCCTTGTAATTTTTTATTAACAGACAGATATAATGTATTGCATAGAAGGATCTGCGGTACATATA
The DNA here is from genome assembly GCF_049350105.2 of Macaca mulatta. Lineage (NCBI taxonomy): Eukaryota > Metazoa > Chordata > Mammalia > Primates > Cercopithecidae > Macaca > Macaca mulatta. The sequence goes on from NC_133408.1 coordinate 111,941,257, forward strand.
CCCTTAGTAATGTGACAAGGTGTGGGGGTGGGAAAGCATTCCATAGTCCTGTGATTAGATCACAGTCTATTAGTGATCCTATACCTTGTAAAACACATGTTTCTTAATTTTTCCTTCAACCTTAAGTGGGACAGGGTAGCTAGAGTGTGCTGGAGTTGGGTATGTGGGTATGTCCCTTCTCCCACATGGAGGACTGGGTGGTTGGAGTTGGGTATTTTCTTTCCCACAGGTTCATTATGCTCTGATAAAACCTTTGGCACTTTAGGCTGTGGCTCACTAGCGTCTCCTCAGGGTAGACCTTGCTAAGAAGAGCAGCCTCTGGAGTATTTAAAAAAAAAATTTGTTTTTCCTTCTCCCTGCTTGGAAGCAGGAGGAAATTTTTCTCCCATATTAGTAGTGTGAGAATCTGATCAAGCTCCTGGAGGTAAAACTCACAGAAGCATGGGAGCCCTACTCTGTGACTGGGTTTTCCTGGAGTTTTTAACTTTCAGACTTCTCCACAGTGGGTCTCTAGGAATTCATCAATTACATTTGAGCTTTCCCTATGCAGACACTTGTTCCTCCAGTGGTTTCTGCTTCCATATGTTGTGATTGTCTGAATCTGCCTGTTTTTGTCTATGATTCTGGGGACAGCAGCTTGACCTATGACCTCACTTCTCTTATGGATATAAAAGGGAGTGGTTCATATTTCAGCAGTTCAGCATGTTAGGATGAAGTTGCGAGACTTCCAACCTCCTTATGTATAGAAACAAAAACTGTATGTATTGACAATCTTATTTTAAATACTCCTCTGGAGAATGGAATCCACTCATTTCTGCTAAGCTGTGTCATACAGTTTGGATAATAATGAAGTATTCATAAGCTTATAAAATGTAAATTCTGTATGTGTCTTAGAACTTGAAGAATACAATGAATTGGTTCTAATTGTTTTGCACAGTCTCTAACACATGGTAGTTCTTAACGTGTGTGCTATGTAATGAATGAATAGATTTCATTGTGATCTTCAAAGTTAGTTCCAGAGAATTTATCACTTACAAGAAAGCAAGCTAGATGGAAATGATATACTATAATTTTCAGCTCCCGATTCTCAGTTACTTAGATTTATCTTTTGAGATAAATTCAGGAAAGATTATTGAAAATGTCTGTAACAATCAATATTATGTGGCCTAATTGGATCTGAAAGTCACACAGGCTTCAGGTAGTATTCTTTTTAGTTGTAACCAACATCATGATTCCTCTATACTTTTCCTTTTTATGTCTTTTGTGATTGTAGCCAAAAGAGAACTACATTTTATTTGGGCCTTTTGTTATTAATCAAAGATTTCTTATATATAATTTAAGGCCTACTCTGACCACGGAATCCTCAGCTTTTTGTGTATGTGTGTGGAGGATTGTTTACATGTTTGTATTATAACTGCAATTTACTGATGAGAGGCAAAGATTAGGTGGGGTCTGATACAATACTTGTAAAGAGTCTATTTTTCATATGTGTAGTTTAAAACCATCAGATTGACTTAAATATGTCTCCTAATTGTGTTTTTTAGTCAAATATTTAGTGAGTATGCACACTCTTTGGATAACCAAAGGCCTGATTGTATTCTGAAAGCCAGTTTCAGATGAAAAATTCCTGCAGATAATACATTACCAGATAATCTAGAGGGGAATATATTTTGTAGCTTCCAGGGCCTGCCCAGGGCTTTACATGAAATTTTAGTAAGAATCTATTTTGATATTTCTGGAATGTAACTTGAATGTGCTGTTTCTTCAAGGGGCAACCTTTCATTTGTAACTTCCATTTGTCAGGCACAGGTAGAAATGCTAGCAATGAAGTCATCTGTAAAGGAAAAAACTCATTATCTTAGTAGCTCCTATTGCCACCACCAAATTAATTTAAGTGTGGGGTCTTGAACGAGCCCGACTTGCCTCTTAGATATAATCAGTAACTAAAATTGCCTATGGAAAAATCCCCAAGTTTTATTTCATTTTAATGTTGTACCTTAAGGACATTTGTGAATAATAAGGTTTCTGGTAAGATTTCTAATTTTATGAATTTTGCCATTGTGGAGTTGTAGTGTTACTTGTCTTAATGATTTAAGTCCAGGTGTTATGTACAGTCAAGAAAGCAATTTTCAAAGGGTCCATGTTTCCTCCTGTGGCCCAACTGTGTGCTGTTATTTGATAGTTGGCAGGCTATCATGTTAAAAAAAACCCCAAATTGCCATATATTCTCTCTCACAGTGCAGTAGTAAGTATTCCATTATGAAAACTGGAGGCCGGGCGGGGTGGCTCATGCTTAATCCCAGCACTTTGGGAGGCTGAGGCGGGTGGATCACTTGAGGTCAGGAGTTCTAGACCGGCCTGGCCAACATGGTGAAACCCCGTCTCTACTAAAAATGCAAAAATTAACCGAATGTGGTGGCATGTGCCTGTAATCCCAGCTACTCGGGAGGCTGAGGCAGGAGAATCGCTTGCACCTGGGAGGCGGAGGTTGCAGTGAGCTGAGATCACACTACTGCACTCCAGCCTGGGTGACAGAGTGAGACTCTGTCTCAGAAAAACAAAACAAAACAAAACAAAACAAAATCCCCCCAAAACCTGGAGCTAGAGTGCTATTTATCTGTGGTTATTTTAAAGAAAGCAACCACTTATTTTTTTCTAACAATATTATGATTTAATGTAATTTTAGTGCTTATATGGTGCTTTTCACATACAGAAAATTGAAAGCAAGACTGGTAGTTTTTGAATGTAGTTAACTACTTAGATTATGTGCTTAGTTATTAGCATTTTTGCATAATGAAACATCCAGGTATATAAATCATTTGGGCATGAAGGCAAGATTCTCGACTTTCTCAGAAGACTGAATAAAATAAAAAAATAAAACAACAAACTACAGGAGGAGAAACCATGAAAATAAAAAGACTTTAGTATCCTGGACAAATCAGAAGATGTTATCTCCCTAAAGATTACATAATAAATGGACATGTGGTTCATTAATGTCACCTAGTATAAAGTGAAATACATATGTAGATTTTAAAAACATTAAATATGATGAAAGGAGAAACAAAAACAGGAAATCTCAACTGCGTTTCATGGAGAAGTGAGAAAGTAAAATTATGGAGGGTTTGTCTTAGCCTTGGGCAAAGACAATATGTGGTGGTGACTGTGATCTAGCTTTTTGTAGCAAGTTGGTGTTGAGGACACACCTAGATCAGATGTGCATTTCCACCATCATGCAAAGCAAGCAGAAGGAGTATGTGTTGCATGCTGCCCCTTTATTACTAAACCAAGGAGCTCCTTCCCCCTTCACTGCCTATATTGATAGGTTTTCTTAATAAGCATCAATTTTAAGATAAAAGCCACAGTTAACTTGAACATTTTAAATAAATTGAACGTATGAATGTAGGACTATCTTTCCCTGGGAAGAGCATGTGTATCTCCTTGACAGTTGTGGTCTTGGAGTTACTCTTTACCTGTCTGCACAGGATGCATCTTGAACAAAGGGTGAGGGCCAGCCATGTTCCTTAGCTTTTTTTAAGGTTGAGTTCTACTTGAAGATAATCAGTTTTACCTGGAGTGAGTTGAAGATATCTCCATTCTTAAGAAAAGGGAAAGCAAAAGAACTGCTGTTTGTTTGAGGTAGGTGATGGTAAAGATCCTATGAAATATTTTTACTCTCCTGGGGAAAAATAGAACAAAAAATTAAATTGTGGCAAAAATGAGCTAGAACGTCTTACTCCAGGCATGAATTTTCACTATTCTAACACGAAAGATGGTAAGACCCAATCTTCTACTTTTTTTCTTATACATTGCACCAGGATAGCCAGAAGAGGAGTACTGGCTAGTGAAAATATAAAGCAGCATTTTTGTGATTCGGTAGTAGTTAGGCTCTTGACAAAATTGCTCCCAAATTGGTCCAATTTGGAATTATATCAGAAAGGAGGTTTGTTATACCTTTTTGGTATACATTTGAATGATGAAGAGAGAACATTTAGTCTCTAGTGTAATCATCCTGAGATCTTTTTTTCACAAGCATTATACTTATTGGCAAAAAAGAGAATCACACAACTACTTAACAAATGCGATAGGATTTGTCAAGAACTAGTAGGTAGGTACTGAATCTCTTTAACTTCAGAATATAATATACACAGAATTTTAAAAAAGTTTTTAACATCTACTTAATCACTTTTTTCCGTGAACATTGCTTCAGTTTTTGTTGTGGTCCCAGTGCCTAAAAATTAAGATAATTTTAGCTCGCAATGAACTTGATGGTTATTAAATCCTCTCCTCACAGGAGGATTCTGTAGAGGAACAGAACTCTTTGATTGACTTTGTAGGAAAGATGATCTATCTTATTCCATGACATTTACTTTAAGGGGGATTTCCTCCTTCAATATCTACATATGTTTCCTAACCTTGATATCATCACAGTGAAAGCTAATCAGCAAGCTGGGTTTTATTTTTTCCTATGTCTTTGTACTTGATCTAGGCTAGTGTCTGTTAGATGTCTGTTTAATATCATGATAATCCTTTGGGAGAGACTATGCTTTTGCTTACATTAAATACCAAGGAATAAATGTCAACACTGAGGAAATATTTATTACCTAAGGAGGGTATACAGCTTTCAGAGGACTTGGAGTTGGAGGTAGATAGGAGTTCAATGTTTCAGCCTTAGTACTGTCACTGAGCTTTTTTTTTTTTTTTTTAGATTTTCTTACTTAAAGCATATTTTCTTATGTTAAAACATTCTAATCTTTTTTTATAAAGAGTACTACTAGACCATGATTTGTATGCATGATGGTTGTTTTTAACAGTAGTTCTTGGATAGATTATCTTTATTGTGTTGCCAATTTTACTACATGTAACCACGATACTATTCTAAAATGAATTAATATCATTCTTGTTGATGTTAGCTGTATGGTAGTTGGATTCCATTGTATTGGTGCACTTTAATGTTAAAAATCAAATCCTTTGTTTCATAGGGTATCTTAAGACCATTATGCATATCAGAATATTCCATCACTGTTCAAACAGATGAGCTATTATAGTGATTTCAAATGTCCGGTGAATGGAATACCTAAATAGTATACTCACAAATTTCATTCTAATAATTCCTTGTTTTGCCTTGGAAAAGGTTTTTTGGTACTTTGGCACATTTACAAATGGTTGTCAGTGATGCTGTCAAAGTTATATAGTCATCACTCTTTCAGGAGTGTTTTGAGATGATTGCCTCTGATAGTTCTTATTGTCCCTGAAACAGTCCAATATCCATGGAATCCTCCTGACTAACTCTTGTGTTTGCGAGGAAAAGAGACTCCATTTTCAAGAAAGACATGTTATTGGAAAAATATAATTGGCAACTGGCAAGTTGCTGAGACCTGAGTTATTTCTAGGCTTTTTCCTTCCTTGTGATAAATGTATTGTTAATTTTCCCATCTGCTTAATCTACCTAATCTACAATTTGTTTCCTTGTAATTTCTGCTTTAGTTTCCATCCTTCTCCAGCTCAAAGAAGGGGTACATAGCATTTAAGGTTTGACTTCCTTTCTCAACTTGTGAATTCTTCATGTTGTAGTTCAAATTTCTTGCAGATGGAACATGATTTACTCATCTTTGTCAACCAATTCATCCAGATTATAAGTCACTGATTATCTGATGGGTCAGTGCTTGGTTTGAAATGTGTTTATGAATTCAACAAAAGCAAAAAGTTTGCTGCTTTCAGAATAGGTCTACATCAGTAGATGAATTAGTAGAAGTGGAGGTGAGTGGGAGGCAGGGAATGACAAGAAATAAGGCTGCACCATCCTTAGCAGGAATTGTGGTCTAGACATTTCCTTAAAAAAGGATGAGGACAGGGCGAGTACTCAATATCTGTAGTATAGTCAACTGTAAAACATCACAAGTACATTATCTCATTTGATGTTCCAAGTATGGGAGCAAAAGTGGATAAATTTAGTCAAAGATGGCAAACTCCATGTTTTGGGTACTGTCACTATTGAGATAATTCTGATTTCATCTCATTATTATCAGTGCCTTTTATAGTTATGTTGTTTTGTCATGAGCAGATAATGAAGTTAGTGATGTAAAGAGTGTAGTTCTAGGCCTTGTTGATAGTAATGCACAATTTATTTCCCTCCATCTGTGCTAGAGGTGCCTTCAAGGTGGCAAGAGCCAAGGTAGTTATTTGAATGCAGTGTCTTGTTGCCGAGGTCTAACTGCATCAAAGACCAGTGCCCAAAGTCAGGTGTGAGGGACCAGAGGAGTTGGTGTTTGCCAGTAGCATTCTCAGCTGGCCTATGTTAGAATTAACAGAATGTTTAGAGAAACAGGAAACTGGTCCATTAGGCTATGTGTTTACCCATTTTTTGTAGCTGTTGAAAACAAATGATCTCAACTTCTTGATGCTGAGGAGGTTTGTTTTCTAGTGTCATCAGACAATCCCGACCTATAACCTTTAAATAATGGCTCACCAGTCTGCAGCTGTCTGTGATATGGAGTACATTTTGAATAGGGGACCACATCTTAGCTCTCTGCCAGTGAAGGAGGGACATGAAGGCCTTAGTCCATTCCCCCTCAGGAAGGCTTTTGTGTGTATGTGTGCGATAACACATTTTTTAGTATGTATCCTATCCGCTTGGTCAACTGATCTAAAGACAAATAAGAGGTGTTTCACTTTGTGGTCATGATCCAGCTCACAAGATAGAACATTGCCAGTGCATGGACATCTTCTCTGCTTCCTCCTATTTGCATCCATGTTACTGATTGTGTTCCCTTCCTTCCTATTTGCTGTCCTTAATTTTCTGTTAATTTCCTTGCTTTCCTCTACAGTTTTACCACATGTGTAGGTGTTTTCAAAGCTGCCTAGTTTTGAATGTATTTATGAATAGAATAATGCTGGTAATATATTTGTGTGATGTGCTTTTTTTTTGCACAATGTTTGATATTCATTTCTATTGTATTCTGTAGCTTTTTACATTTGTTGATTGCATTAATGTACTATGAATTGTTCATTATATTTTCTCATTTTTGGCTAATCTCAAACAACTTCTTAAGCAACTATAGCAGTTTGCTCTTGTTACACAAATGGTATGTAATAAAATACACAAAAAGATAGGAGCTGACTGACAAATTATGTTCATGCCTCTGTGGATTAACTGAGGTTCTGCTGATTTGGAGTGAACTTGATGAATGGACTTGGCAGGATGCCTCTGCTATAGTTTGTTTTCATCCTTCTTTGACCAGCAGATTATCCAACCATGTTCTTCTCATGTAGATGGCAGAGGTACAAGAGTAGAAACATACAAGGCCTCTTAGAGCCTAGATTTGCAACTGGTATACTGTCACTTCTGCCTCATTCTATTGACTAAGGCCAATCATATGACCAAACTTAAAATCAAGGGGTGGGGAAATATATTTTACACCTTAGTAGGGAAAAATGTAAAATTACATGGCAAAGGGCATAGATATGGGCAAGTGTTTAGAGTTAGGTCATATCCTTTTGACATTAAATATGCTGAATAATATCCCAGGACCTCTTAAATTCTCATCTAGTCCCACCATCATGCTCAGCGGCTCTTTATCTGGAGACTTGTGAATTAAAAATGAAGTTTTCTGTTTCATATGGTTTGGCTGTGTCCCCACCCAAAAAGCTCATCTTGAGTTGTAATCTCCGTAATCTCCATGTGTCAAGGTTGGTACCAGGTGGAAGTAATCAGATCACAGGGTCAGTTCCCCTGTGCTGTTCTCATGATAGTGAGTGAGTCTCATGAGATATGATGGTTTTATAAGCGTCTGGCATTTCCCCAGCTTGCTCTCATTTTCTCTCCTGCCACTCTGTGAAGAGGTGCCTTCTGCCATAATTGTAAGTTTCCTGAGGCCTCCCCAGCGATGTGGAACTGTGAGTCAATTAAATGTCTTTTCTTTGTAAATTACCAAGTCTCGGGTATTTCTTCATAGCAGCATGGGAACGGACCGATACATTGTTCACTGTATACCCAATATATAGTTGTGGAACTTATATGGAATAATCACATTAATTACTCCCCCTCACATTCATTAAATACTCCCTTACCTCCCTGGGATAAGAAGAGGAAGCAAATACCAATCACTAGTCTGTAGACATTTTGAAATCCTGCTCAACAAGTGTTGTCAGGTTTCCTTACCCTGAGAATAGTGACTATTCCTTAGTTAAGTCGCAGTTCTCTGCTTCCTAGAATTGGCCTCCAGGGCCCTGGATTTCATCTACACCCTCAGGATTTTCTTCTTTTGAGAATTGTTTTTGGGGGAGATGGGAGATTAGAGTTCTGTTTTTCTAGGCTGTCACGTTCTGGACTCAAATTCCTTTTAAATTTGTTTACGAACTAGCCAGTTCTTAGGCCTTCTCATTTGTGTGGTACCTTAACATATTCACCTTAAAGATGCCAGTTGATGCTTTCAGCCTTCTTTCTGAAAGCTATCTTGCCCAAGTTAGTACATTGATTAAATTATCTTCTAAGTCACGGGCCACTACATAACAAGGGTTTCCCTCCCACTTTTGTTTCTTTGCCCCTGGTGCCAACTTCCAAAGCCAATATCTTATATACTAGGTTTTGGTATTTTGTGTTCATTTTTGAGGGGTAATATATTAGTTTCCTAGGGCTATTGTAAAAATATTTCATAATTGAGTGACTTAAAATCAGGAATGTATTATCTCACTTTTTGGAGGCTAAAAGTCCAAAATTGAGGTGTCATCAGGGCACTAGGCTCTTTCTGGCTCCAGAGCAGAATGTTTTTGTCTCTTTTAGTTTCTTCCATTGGCCAGCAATGCTTTGTTTTTTCTTTTACAGTGTCTTTTATTTCATTTGCTTGTATGGTTTTTCCTAAGCTTCACCATCTTTCTCAAGACTTAGTATATTGCCTGGCAAATTTTCCATAAATATTTGCTTTGGAAAAGGATAGATGTTCCTCAGTTTTCCAATTAGTCTTTTTCATGTTTCTCCAATACATACTAGGCATATATTTTTAACTGCCTATGAATACTTTTTGTGGTTATCCTATGGGTAACTTAAATCTGATTGATTCCTCCAACTCACCAACAGACTTACTCTTTCTGCTGCATCATCCAACTTCAGTAATGATGTAGCCAGTCCTGTTGCTAATAAAACAATTTCTGGATCTGGGCCCTCCCTTCCCTATATTTCTTGGACTTATTTCAGATTCTTATAACCTGTTAGTAAGATTATGGCCAACAGCGTTGTAACAGTTCTCCTTGCATGAATATAAACCACACCTTTCCTTTGGGGTTGAATGGTGATAATTTTAATTTTTTTTCCTAAGTTATTTACATTGGGGTTAGGTACATTACATGTGATATATCTATTCAGTGTTGTCATATAAGGTTAATAATTTGTGTGTTAGGGAAGTATTTTAATTTCTCCTTTTATTGTCTAACTCTTGATGAGTTTATCAAAAGTTATAATTATAGACTAAAACATTTTAGGAGATTCTTAGTTTTTAATAGTTTGATATGAAGGTCAATAGAAATGTCTAAAAAGGCAGTTATAGAGTTACTGATAAAATTGTTTCCTGTGTTACTTATTTCCACCAATTATTTGTACTCTGAAAAAAAATTAGGCAGTATTTGATAGATATGGGTGGTGTTGCCTCTAAGTTTGTAATGGATTTTTGGTTAGGTGGGGCTAGAAAATTTTGAATAAACTGATAAGCTTATTGTTTTCCCCATTGATAGGCATTTGAAAACTTCTCATGAATATAATTCATTTAACTAATTTTACTCAAAGAAGAAATCTTATCCTTGGCCAGATCATTCATACTGGAACAGTAATGGTTGTAGTTATATTATGAGCCTCATATGGACTTAGTCTGAAGTTGTTTATTTACTCATAAAATGACTGATATAAGAACAAAGCTGCTTGGATAACTGTCTCTCATGAAATCCCAAAATACATTGCATAATTCAAACAATGTAAATATATGCAAAATGCTTAAGTTTGAGTTTTAGGTGATAAATTGAATGCAGGTGTTCATTGTTTACCTAATTGTAAGATTGTCTATTTTGTTTCTACTTGAAACATTGTGAGCATGGAGCTATAACTGCAGAGTGAGAAACCTGTGCATGCATGCCTTTGATTTAGTTTTACTCTAATGTATATATTGTTCTTGGTTGGGCAAACTTCCCGGGCTGCCTAGCAGAAATAATACTGTGAATGATGTTAAGGCTGGGAGGATATGTAATCAGATTATGTGTAGCCATGGACCATTATGTGGTTACCATAAAACAATGGTTTCTAACTTTTTTTTGTTATAAAACCTCTGAAAGTTGTAGAATCCCTTCTCAGAAAAATAATCACATTATATATACAATATTTTTTCAGAAGTTTTCCAGTTCCTCTGAGTCATATACATTTACCTCATGTTAATAACCCTGCCATATTCTCATACATTGTTTATGGAAATATAAATTGAAACCACTTTTATAGAAGACAATTTGGAATATTTATCTAATTAGAATGCATGTTATCTTGTTTCTCTCCTGTTCCTGGGTAAAGATAGCAAAATGAGCAGTTACCTAATTTGGCTCATGACTCAAACCTCATTAAAGCTATGAAGTTGAATCCCTGAATAGACCAATAGCAGGCTCTGAAATTGAGGCAATAATTAATAGCCTACCAACCAAAAAAAGTCCACGACCAGACGAACTCACAGCGAATTCTACCAGAGGTACAAGGAAGAGTTGGTACCTTTCCTTCTGATACTATTCCAATCAATAGAAAAAGAGGGAAACCTCCCTAACTCATTTTACGAGGCCAACATCATCCTGATACCAAAGCCTGACAGAGATACAACAAAAAATGAGAATTTTAGACCAATGTCCCTGATGAACATCGATGCAAAAATCTTCAATAAAATGCTGGCAAACCGAATCCAGCAGCACATCAAAAAGCTTATCCACCGTGATCAAGTGGGCTTCATCCCTGGGATGCAAGGCTAGTTCAACATACGCAAATCAATAAACGTAATCCAGCATATAAACAGAACCAAAGACAAAAACCACATGATTATCTCAATAGATACAGAAAAGGCCTTTGACAAAATTCAACAGCCCTTCATGCTAAAAACTCAATAAATTTGGTATTGATGGAATGTATCTCAAAATAATAAGAGCTATTTATGACAAACCCACAGCCAATATCATACTGAATGGGCAAAAACTGGAAAAATTCCCTTTGAAAACTGGCACAAGATGGGGATGCCCTGTCTCACCACTCCTATTCAACATAGTGTTGGAAGTTCTGGCTATGGCAATCAGGCAAGAGAAAGAAATACAGGGTATTCAGTTAGGAAAAGAAGTCAAATTGTCCCTGTTTCCAGATGACATGATTGTATATTTAGAAAACCCCATCGTCTCAGCCCAAAATCTCCTTAAGCTGATAGGCGACTTCAGCAAAGTCTCAGGATACAAAATCAATGTGCAAAAATCACAATCATTCTTATACACCAGTAACAGACAAACAGAGAGCCAAATCACGAATGAACTCCCATTCACAATAGCTTCAAAGAGAATAAAATACCTAGGAATCCAACTTGCAAGGGATGTAAAGGACCTCTTTGAGGAGAACTACAAACCACTGCTCAGTGAAATCAAAGAGGACACAAACAAATGGAAGAACATACCATGCTCATGGATAGGCAGAATCAATATCGTGAAAATGGCCATACTGCCCAAGGTAATTTATAGATTCAATGCCATCCCGATTAAGCTACCAATGACTTTCTTCACAGAATTGGAAAAAACTGCTTTAAAGTTCATATGGAACCAAAAAAGAGCCCGCATTGCCAAGACAATCCTAAGCCAAAAGAACAAAGCTAGAGGCATCACGAACATTACTTCAAACTATACTGCAAGGCTACAGTAACCAAAACAGCATGGTACTGGTACCAAAACAGAGATGTAGACCAATGGAACAGAACAGAGCCCTCAGAAATACCACACATCTACAGCCATCTGATCTTTGACAAACCTGAGAGAAACAAGAAATGGGGAAAGGATTCCCTATTTAATAAATAGTGCTGAGAAAATTGGCTAGCCATAACTAGAAAGCTGAAACTAGATCCTTTCCTTACTCCTTATACAAAAATTAATTCAAGATGGATTAGAGACTTAAATGTTAGACCTAATACCATAAAAACCCTAGAAGAAAACCTAGGTAATACCATTTAGGACATAGGCATGGGCAAGGACTTCATGTCTAAAACACCAAAAGTAATGACAACAAAAGCCAAAATAGACAAATGGGATCCAATTAAACTAAAGAGCTTCTGCACAGCAAAATAAACTATCATCAGAGTGAACAGGCAACCTACAGAAAGGGGGAAAGTTTTTGCAATCTACTCATCTGACAAAGGGCTAATATCCAGAACCTGTAAAGAACTCAATCAAATTTACAAGAAAAAAGCAAACAACCCCATCAAAAAGTGGGCAAAGGATATGAACAGACATTTCTCAAAAGAAGACATTCATACAGCCAACAGACACATGAAAAAATGCTCATCATCATTGGCCATCAGAGAAATGCAAATCAAAACCACAATGAGATACTGTCTCACACCAGTTGGAATGGCAATCATTAAAAAATCAGGAAACAACAAGTGCTGGAGAGGATGTGGAGAAATAGGAATACTTTTACACCATTGGTGGGACTGTGAAGTAGTTCAACCATTGTGGAAAACAGTGTGGTGATTCGTCAAGTATCTAGAACTAGAGATACCATTTGACCCAGCCATCCCATTACTGGGGATATACCCAAAACATTATAAGTCATGCTGCTATAAAGACACAAGCACACATATGTTTATTGCAGCACTATTCACAATAGCAAAGACTTGGAATCAACCCAAATGTCCATCAGTGACAGACTGGATTAAGAAAATGTGGCACATATATACCATGGAATACTATGCAGCCATAAAAAAGGATGAGTTTGTGTCCTTTGTAGGGACATGGATGCAGCTGGAAACCATCATTCTCAGCAAACTATCATAAAACACAAAACCAAATACCACATGTTCTCACTGACAGGTGGGAATTGAACCATGAGATCAGTTGGACACAGAAAGGGGAGCATCACACACTGGGGCCTATTGTGGGGAGGGGGTAGGGGGGAGGGATAGCATTAGGAGATATACCTAATGTAAATGATGAGTTAATGGGTGCAGCACACCAACATGGCACATCTATACATATGTAACAAACCTGTACGTTGTGCACATGTACCCTAGAACTTAAAGTATAATAATAATTTAAAAAAGCTACTAGAAAGCGATTAAAAATTACAAATTCTCAAAAGAATAGGAGAGGTGACAATGACACATGAAGAATAGCTGGAAAACAAGTGAATTAGTACTAACAGATTCAGCTTGGAGAAGGCCAAATTACAAGCAAATGGTTGGGGGAAGCTAGGAATTAAAACTGTCTGCTGTAGAATTCTCAAAGTCCAGGACCTAGCAGCACCAGGTACCTCTAGAATGGAATGAGGGGGACAAAATAAGGAGGGTTGGCTGAAAGCTGTTTAAGCAGTCTGATCTCTAAATCTCCTTTCCACCCTAGCAGAGACAGGTGGTGATGAAGTGCTCTGTCTATACTGGGAGAACATAGGATGCTGTAGAAGGACTGAGTGTGTTGCCAGAAACAGTGACTAACAACCATATGCTTACTGACTGCCAAATAGGAAAGTCCATGGCTGCTTCTCCCACTCAGCCAGCTGTTATCTTGGTGGCTTGGCTTTTTTTTTCCAGGCTGGAGACTGGAAGAATTTTCTTTGGGCAGTCTGTCCAGTGCAGGAAGAGAGACCTAAAAATACTAACCTCAGAGGTACCCATAAACACCTTAACCCAATCACTCTACAGAAAGGTATTGGAGGATTTGTTCCAACCCTCCAAAATGAGAGTTCCAAAATGAGTCAATCAAGGAAGCAGTTTGCACGGGATACAGAAGCTGGGGGATCCATGATGGGAGAGAGATGAAGACTCTTTCCAAGACGACGATGTAGGGAGTTCTTAGGATGATGGCTGAATGACTGGCAGAGAAGACAAGAAGTCTGTTGGATAAGATCAGAGGACGTTAGGGTGACCTTTTCAGGAATATAAAATTGGTGCAGTGCCTTGTGTCTGAGCATCTTGAGAGTAGATTTCAATGAATAGCTAAGTGTTTGGCATTGAATGAGTCATAGGCATACATAAAACCACATAAAACAAAAGATAAGCTATAATTCCTGGTAAACAGAGTTGTATAGGAAATGAATTTTAATAATATGTGACTCAGCTATGAGTAGTGTTTACATAGCCACTGATTTAAACACTCAATACTGATTTAACCAAAATTATGATATTTAAAGGAGGGGGAATGGGAAGTGTTAGTGTATATTGAGGTGAAGTTTGGAAGAAGGACAAAATTCTTCTGTAGATCATAGCCAAGACAGAAAAGTCGAGAGACATCATCATAAGAATGTAATTTAGACATATGGAATGAAAGGTAAATTATAGTCTCAATTGTTCAGTCTTCAGCAATAGTATTCTACTTTTGTGTCCTTGCAATGGCCTCCTGGTGAATTAAGTTTGTTTTCCTTCTCCTTGATTTGGTTGCCTGACTTGCTTTCGAAATGAGATTTTTACCAGATGTGATTGATATAGGTGGAGGGCCAAAATTGTGATTGTGCTGTTGGACTTGCCCTGTTTTGCTACTTTTATTGCCTTAAGGAAGGCATACTGTGGTTGGTTGCTGCCCCTCTGGTCTGAGCTGCAGAGTAAACACAAGGAGCAGAGCTGTCACAGCCCTGCAGCTTGGAACAGTTACCTCAGCCATATCACAACTATGTGAGTGAGAAGTGAAAGTTTATTGCTGCATGCCACTGAGTTTTTTTTTGTGCATATTTGTTACTCAGCAAAAATTGACTGTTACATATGGAGAAACATATTAGAATAGTTAAATGAACAATGATTGCCTACAGGGAGGACAAAAGGGAGTGAAGGGAGTGGGGTGGACTTTTTTTCATAACTGACCTTGTAGAGATATTTGGGTCTTAAACCATGTGCCTGTGTGACTGATAAAAGCATAAGCCAAAGGTTAAGATAATAAAACAGATTACATGATATTGTGGTTAGGGTTTGTAAAGAAGATCTAACGGATGGACAAGGAAGTTGGGGTGCTACTAATAAAATTATTCATGCCATTAACCATAGTCTCCTTGTTGATAAGAGTAGTCTAAGAAAATAGGTTTTCTAACCAAGAGCAATTGAAGGTTTCATGGGGTTGGACACCTCAGTGAGGTAAAAGGCCTCAGTTAGGAGTAAGGAAGAGAGATGATGGATGGAGCTTCCAGTTAGAGACTGTGTTGACAATGAAAATTCCAGAGGAGCCATGAGAGAAGTAAAGCCAATTTTCCAGGTTGATTACAGAAACCAGTTGGTCAAGTGAAGATAAGGGTGAAATCACAGTGTTAGAATGATTATTATCAAAAAGACTAGAGAAAGAACAAGTGTTGGTGAGGATGTGGACAAAAGAGGACTTTGAGTCTCTGTTGATGGGGATATAAATTAGTATAGCCATTAAAGCAAGCAATGAGGAGGTTCCTCAAACAATTGAAAATAGAACTAGCATATAATCTAGCAATTTCACTTATGGATATGTCCCAAGGAAATGAAATAAGCGCCTCACTCCCATATTCATTGAAACGTCACTGATGCATTGTTCACAGTAGTCGAGATATGGAAAAAAACCGTGTCCATTGATGAATAGATAGAGTGTGATCACATGTGCACCCACTGGAATGGTACTTAGCCTCAAAAGAAGGAAATCCCACTATTTTTAACAACATGAATGAATCTGCCCTTTTCCTAAATGGACATTAGGTATAAGAAAAAGCAGAAGGAGAAGATGGTGCGTATTGTCAGAGCAACCCTCAATCTCCCTGCAGAGAAAGTAGAACGCCTCTACACAACCATTAGATGTTGTTGATTAGCATCTGGGAACTTTTAAACCTCAATTTTTAGGGTTAACCATTTACATCTATAACCAGTAATTATTTAGATTTTATGAAGAATTTGTCATAAACTAGATACTATGCCAGGTACATCAGATGTGCTGTTAGGTTTGTTTTTTATAATAACTTTTATCTTCCATTCCCCAATGTGGAAGAAGCTGAGAGACAGATTGAATAGCTTGTCCAGTCTGACAACTTGTTACATGGCAACACCATGGTTGGAACCCAAGTCTTATTTGACTTATGTGTCTATGCTCTTAATCAATTGGTAATGGTGCCTCATATTCATGAGAACGCATGTACACTTTTATTAAGCAAATCCTATTTAAGGACATGTTATGAGTTGTAATGTACAGTTTGTACATTCGTTTAAATTACTATTAGAAAAAACTAAGCTGATTGGCTTGTGAGAAAACGAATACCCTGTGTTTATCATGATGGTAGCCAGATCTAAAATTTTATAATATAGCAATAATACATAGGTATTATTTTTACAATGGGTGTTTAGATTTTTAAATAACTTAATATTTTTCTATTAGAGATGGTGTCTCACTCTGCATTGCCCAGGTTGGAGTGCAGAGGTGTGATTGTGGTTCGCTGCAGCCTCGGACTCCTGGGCTCAAGCAGTTCACCTGGCTCAGCCTTCTGAGTAGCTTGGACTATAGGCACACACCCCAACACATGACTAATATTTTACCTTTTTTGTAGAGAGTCACTTTGTTTCCCAGGCTAGTCTTGAACTCCTGGCCTCAAGTGCTGATCCCACCTTAGCCTCTCAAAGTGCTGGGATTACAGACATGAAACACCACATCTGGCCAGTTGTGTAAATTTTAAATGATCTGTAACTTAAATATCACCAGAACATGAGACTGATTTGTTGGAAATATTAAATATATATGTTCAGAAACAAAACAACAACTCTTATTTATAAGCATGTTTTTCAGGAATATAACATGTTTTACTACACAGGACATATAACTTAAACATTACATAACATGACAATAACTTTTGGGCAAGAACTAATAAAAGAATAGTATATACATGACAAAGGGTACAAAAATAAAGTCTTCATGCCAACCCTATCCTCTTCTGTCTCCCAGAGATAACCCATTTCTTCTGAGAGCTTTTGTTCATTCTTAACTTTTTCTACCTGGTTTCTCATTCTGCCGCCTGCACAGCAATCATCTTGAGGTTTTTCTTCACCACTGTCCTAGCAATTCCCTTTGTTGCTCTTCTATATAGGATATCTGTATCCCATGTCATTTTCTCATTTTTTTCTCTCCCAGTTTTATAGAGGACTATATCCTACTATAGTTTCCTGAAAAAGAGTGCATGGGGGACTTCTGGTTTCTTGCCTGGTATGTAGGGAACTTAGGAGTTGTTATTCCATCTTACAAGTAAAATATTGAACAACCAAAAAATAAACTTTTCATATCTTTCAGAGGGGTGAGGTCACAGGGCAAATTGCTGTCCCCGAAACTGGAGAGACAGACAGGTGACTACAGAGAATCACAATTTACCAGAGCAGTAATCTCCTTGGGGAATAGTGACAAGGTAGGAAAACCTAAATTACAATTGAAGAATTGCTAGAGACTCAGTATAGACAAGTGTGAGTTAGCTTCAGGAGGACCCAGTCAAAGGGGAGCCCCCACAGTCTTATGAGTTTTACTTCCAGGAGCTTGACCAGGTTCTTAAAATGGGTACTGGAGAAGAATCTTATTGTGCTTCCTATGGAGGAAGGGAAACAACCATTGTGAAAAATGCTAGAGCATTCTGTTATTAACGAGGAGACCCACCCTCAAAAATTGTTTTATAAGGGCCTAAACTATTACCTCTACCTAACCCCAGCCTTCCCACTCAACTCCATCCCACTCTAGTCATCCTCTGGGGAGAGGGGGAGAACTGAGAAAGTGAAAGCACAGGTCCGATTTACCTTAGTTTCTTTTACCCAGTAATCATGTCCAGCTATCAAGGAAAATTTATGAAGTGTAACAAATAGTGAGCATAAGAACCAGACCCAGATATGGCAACATTGAAATTACCAAACTGGGAATTTAAAACAACTATGATTAATACGCTAAGGACTCTAATGATTAAAGTAGATAGCAACAAGAACAGATGTAGGCAGTGTAAGCAGAGAGATGGAAATGGAAAGAACCAAAAAGAAATGCTGGAGATCAGAAACACTATCATAAAAATGAAGAATGCCTTTGATGCCTTATCAGTAGACTAGACACGAATGAGGAAAGACTATCTAAACTTGAGTGTATATCTTCACAGAAATTTGCAAAACTGAAAAGCAAATAGAAAAAGATGGAAAAAAATTACAGAATATCCAAGAATCATGGGCAACTATAAAACACATAACACACATATAATGAGCACACCAGAAGAAGGAAGGAATGGAAGCAATATTTGAAGTAACAATGACTGGAAATTTCTCCAAATCAATGTTAGAAACCAAACCAAAGATCCAGAAACCTTCAGGAATACCAAACTGTATAAATTCCAAGTAAACTACACTTAGGCATATTATAGTCAAACTACACAAAAGCAAAAAATAAGAAAAATATACTGAAAAGATAAACACCTTACCCATAGAATTACATCTGACTTCTCTTCAGTAGCCATGCAGGCAAGAAGAAAATAAAATATTTTTAAAATGTTTGCATGAGGAAACCTACCACCCTAGAATTCTGTTCCCTGCAAAATTATTTTTTCAAAAGTAAAGAAGGAATGGACTTTCACAGACAAACAAAAATGGAATTTTTTTGGCCAGTAGACCTGCCTTGTAAAAAATGTTCAAAATCTTCAGAAATTTATGTAGGTCAGAAACATGGATATACATAAAGGAAAAACTTCAGTTGAGGAGGCAGTGAAGGTAAAATTTATTTTCCTGTGTCTAACAGGTAAGTTTGTTCAAAACAATAATAGCAACAATGTATCCGATTGTGTGCTTACATAGTGAAATGAATGACAATGACATAAGGGATGGGAGGAAGTAATTAGGATTATTTTGTAAGACACTTGCCCCATTCACCAAGTGGCACACCATTATTGGAAAGTGGTCACAGATTAGTTGTAAAAGTATATTGCAAAATCTAGGACATTTACTAAAGGGGCATTACATAATGATAGAAGGGTCACTCTTCCAACGACATAAAACAATGCTTAATGTGTACTCATCTAACAACAGACCATCCTTATATGTGAGGCAAAAACTAATAGAATTGCAAGAAGAGAAAGGTAATGGACAGATCCACAGGTAGAATCTTGGTTAAAGACATACTTGACCCCAATGACACTATCAATCAACTGAGTAATATTGATGTCTAGTTACTTCATTCACAAACAGCAGATTACACATTATTCTCATGCTCATGTGGAACATTCAACAAGATAGACCACTTTTTGGGCCATAAAACACACCTTAACAAAGTTAAAAGAACAGGAATAACACAAGCCCTATTCTCAGACTTCAGTGAAATTAAACTAGAAATCAATAACAAAGGTACCTGGAAAATCCAAAAATACTCGGAGACTAAACAACACACTCTTAAATAACACATGTGAAAAAGAAATCTCAGAACAATATTTCAAACTAAATAAAATGGAATGCACCAAAATTTTGGAATGCAGCAAGGACAGTGCTTAAAGGAAAAATGATAGCATTGAATGCATATGTTAAAAAAGAAAGACCTAAAATCAATCATGTAGGCTTCTATTTTAGGAAACTAGAATGAAGAAGAGCAGATTAAGCAGAAGAAAGCAAATAAAAATTGGAGCAGAAATAGATGAAATTGATAATAGGAAGTCAGTAGAGAAAAATCTACCAGACCAAAATCTGGTTCTTTGACAAGATAAAATAGATCAGCCAAGCTAAGAAAGAATACACAAATTAACATCAGAAATGAAAGTATGGACATTACTACAGATCCCATGAACTTTAAAAGAATAATAAAGGAATATAATGAACAACTCTGTGCCTAAAAACTTAGTAACTTAGGTGAAATGGACCAGTTCATTGAAGGACACAGTAGCCCAAAATCATATAGGAAGAATTAGGAAATCTTAAGGCAGCATCTGTTAAATAAATAGAGTCAATAATTAACAACCTAATATATAAAGTACTAGACTTAGGTGGGTTCACTGGTAATTTCTACCAAACTTTTAAGAAAGAAATTATACCAACTCTCTACAGTTTCTCCAGAAGATAGAAGCAAAGGGAATACTTCCTTAACTCATTCTGTGATACCAGAATTACCTTAATTCAATAAACCATACAAAAAAGATGTTACAAGGAAACTATGGTCAATCTCTCTCATCAATGTAGAGATGTCATGGTCCTCATCAAAATATCACCAAGCTGAATTCAACAATGTACAAAAGCAAAACCCCACAACTGACTGGGATTCATCTTGGATACACACAAGACTGGTTCAAAATTCAAAATCTAATGTATTTCTTCACATCAAGAAAGAGAAAAATCACATGATCATATTAATGGATACAGAAAAAGCATTCGACATAATACAACACTCGTTTATGATACATTTCCGAAAATGAGAAATAGAGATCTTTCTTGATTTAAAAAAAATACCCACAGAACACCTGCAGCTAACATTATTAATGGTGAGAAAATCAAGAGCTTTCCTGGTAATATCAAGAACAAGGCAAGGATGTGCCTTCTCAGTGCTCTTTTTCAACACTGTCCTGGAATTTCTATTTAATAAAAGAAGGAAATGAACTAAGTATTGTGATTGGGAAGGAAGAAATCATTTTTCACAGATGACATGATTGTCTGTGTGGGAAATCTGAAAGCATTGACAGAAGTTATGGAATTAGTGGACAGTAATAGAAAAGTTGCAGGCTATGAGGCTAATAGAAGCCCAAAAGTTGCAGGCTATGAGGCTAATAAAAGCCCATTGCTTTTGTTTGTACCAACATGAACATGTGTAGTTTGAAAATAGACATAGATTACTCTTTACATTAGCAACCCCCAAAATGATACTTGGGCATAAATCTAACAAAATGTTCAAAACCTTTTTGAGGAAAACTGCAAAACTCTGAAAGACTTCAAAGAACTACTTAAATGGAGATGTGTCCTATGTTTGTGAATAGGAAGACTCAAAGTTATCAAGATATAAATTCTCCCCATTGTGATCTACAAATTTGATGCAATCCCAATCAAAATGTCAGCAAGTTATTTTGGAGTATTGACAAACTTATTCTAAAGTTTATCTGAAGAGGAACAAGACCTAACATAGCTAACACAATATTGAAAGCAAAGAATAAAGTTGGAGGACTTACACTACCTGACTTTAAGAGTTACTATAAAGCTGCAGAAACTGTGGCTGTGTGGTGTTGGCTTAAAGAATAGATAAATGATTCAATGGAATGAAATAAAGACACTAGAAATAGAATCACATAAATCACATAAATCACATAAATAGAATCACATAAATCTTTGGCAGAAAAACAAAGGCAATACAATATAACAAAGATTTGCTGCCTTTTCAACCAAATGTTGTTGGAACAACTAGACAACCACATGCCAAAAATAAATCTAGGGACACACTTTCAACCTGCCGCAACCATTAATTCAAAATGGATCAGACCTAAATGTAAAACTTAAAATGCAAATGTGAAGTGACAGTCACTTTAAAAGACAGTTTGGCAGCATCTTACAAAACATACTCTTTACCATAAGACCCAAATGAGTTATGTCCACATTAAAACCCTGCACGTGAATGTTTATAGCAACTTTAGTCATAATTGCCAAAACTGGAACCAACATAAATAGCTTAGGTGAGGGGATAAACAAAGTATGGTACATCAAGATGATGAAATATTATTCACTCCTAAAAAGAAATTAGCTATAAAATCACCAAAAGGGAATTTAAATGCATATTTTGGTGTGAAAGAATCCAATGTAAAACAGCTAAATATTCTACGATTGCAACTATGTATTTCTGGAAAAGACAAACTATGGAGGCATTAAAAGGATGAGTGGTTGCATGGGGTTGGGGGCAGGAGTTATGTATAGATGGTACACAGAGAAATTTCACTATAGTGAAACTCCTCTATGATAACTACAGTGATGGATGTATATCATTGTACACTTGTGAAAACTCATAGAATTTATAATACCATGCATGGGTCATAATGTAAATTATGGGCTTTGAATGATAATGAGTGTCAATGTAGTTTTTATTGATGCTGATACACATACCACTGTGTTTACAAGGTTTCAATAGTGGGAGAGGTCGTGTGTATGTGGGGGCTTGAGGGTATATGGAAATCTTTACCTTTTGCTCCATTTTGCTATGAATCTAATATTTAAAGTCTTAAAAAGTGTAGGAAAGAAAACGATGCATGGGTAATAAAATTCCTTTGATACTTTGAATGTGAGGAAAAGTTCATATTCTGCCCTCAAACTTGATAACTCTCCTGGGAGTAGAATTCTGTGTTTAAAATCATTACCCCAAGAATTGTGAATAATTTGCCTCTTTGTTCTAAGTTTTATTGTTTCTATGAAGTCCCAACACATCTAGATTACAGCTTGTTTGTAAGATAATTTTTCGTTAAGTGGGTTTGGCATACTTTCACCTCACCCGTTAGCTTCCACACTCTAATTTCTCTTAATCTGGAAATTCAATGTTTTTAATCTTTGGAATACCTTGAATTATTTAGTTGTTTTTGTCTTTTTCTGTTTTTCCTGAAATTTTAATATTTTTATTTAGATATTTGACTTTGTCGATGAGTCATACGACTCTTTCCTTTTCCACCTTTTTAAATGTTACTCTGTCACTTGATTTCAAATTCTTTATCTTCCTAGATCTATTAATAGTTTCTTAAAAATTGCAGTTTTGAAATTCTCGGGTGCTTTATTTTTGCCATTTTGGTCTTTCATGTTACAGTCTTTCCTTGGATGACAGTTTAATACGGGTTTTCTGCTCATGTTTAACTGGGGACTGGTTAGACTTGGTGAGTTTTCTACTTGGGGTGTGTTGGCTGTGCATTTCTCTGTAACATAACTTGATTGGACTTGCTTTTTGGGGAATCTCTGATAAGTGTCCTTAGGGCTTTTGCCTTGGCAGAAGGCTGTTAGACACTATTTTGGGGGGGGCAAGTTTGGGGAGGCAGGTGGTTTTCAGTGTCTGTATGTTTGCGTGTGTGTTTCTCATGTGATCAATGATAACATTATAACTATAATCCTCCCCATAGTGAATCACAAATATCAAAACATTTTGTGCAATACCCTCTCTCATTCATTAACTTTCTTGTCTAAAATAATCTTGCTAGTTGCTTCGTATTTGTTCCACCTGTTCTTTTTCTCACTTTTCTGTTGGCCTTTGGATGAATTTACTGTGTTTTATGATTTCATTTTACCAACACTAATGATTTTTTTAAACTGAAATTTTATTTAGCAATTGACTTGAGATTAGAATATACATCTGATGACAGTCTCCTTCAAATAATATTAGTTATGGGCACCCAATAGGAGATCACAAGAGAGGAGCCTGCATGTGTTTGTGAACTCCTTTTGTGACTGTGGGTCCCAGAGGTTTTATATTCTTTCAGTAGCTTCCGTTTGCTCTTTACCAATTTTTGAAGTTTTTAGCTTTCTTCTTCTTACCTGACTGCATGGCACCCAATGTCTCTTCCTCTTGTGCTCTGACTTACGTGCGCTGGTAATCGCATCTTCTCTCCCTTCAGGGTGGGGAGACATGTCTTTCTTAGGTTTAAGGCTCCTAGGTTGTCCTGTGACTTCAGCTCTGAAGGGTTGAAGAAAAGATTATACTTTTATAGTTTATTTGCATTTTCTTTTGTTCAGATATGAGCACTACTTTTTGCAATTTTCTGTATCCTAGACAAAAGTAGAAACCCAGGCTGGGTGCAGTGGCTCACTCCTGTAATCCCAGCACTTTGGGAGGCCTAGGCAGGAGGAGTGTTTGAACCCAGGAATTTGAGACCAACCTGTGTAACATAATAAGATCTTCTATCTAGAAAAAATAAAAAATTATTAGCCAGGCATGGTAACATGAACTTGTGTACTCAGCTTCTTGGGAGGCTGAAGTAGGAGGATTGCTTGAGGCCAGGAGATAAAGGCTGCAGTGAGCTGTGTTCATACCACTCCACTCTAGCCTGGGTGACAGAGTGAGACCCTGTCTCAAAAAAAAAGTCATCAATATTCTTGATTAAAATGTTTAGACTTTAATTTTTTACTAAGTATACTTTTTTCTTTTTTTTGAGATGGAATTTTGCTCTTGTCACCCAGGAGTGCAATGGTGCGATCTCTGCTCAGTGCAACCTCTGCCTCCTCTATTCAGGCAATTATTCTGCCTCAGCCTCCCGAGTAACTTGAATTGCCTGCATCTGCCGCCACACCCGGCTAATTTTTGTAGAGACGGGGTTTCACCATGTTGGCCAGCCTGGTCTCGAACTCCTGACTTTAGGTGATCCACCTGCCTCGGTCTCCCAAAGTGCTGGGATTACAGGCGTGAGCCATCGTGCCCGGCCAAGCATACATTTTTTGAACTGACTGCTAAGAAAGGTTTTCTTGCAAAAAATATGAAAATCTCATTTGTAATATTAGCCTATTTAATAACAAATTCAGACTAGTTTAAGATTGTCCAGCCTCCATTTTCTGTATATATTTCAAATGTACTTAACCTATAATTGTCCATGTTTCCCTTTGACACTGGTGACTGGAATCCTAAAGGCTTCATGCAATTTGC
This sequence comes from Macaca mulatta, assembly GCF_049350105.2. NCBI lineage: Eukaryota > Metazoa > Chordata > Mammalia > Primates > Cercopithecidae > Macaca > Macaca mulatta. Next base: position 111,966,031 of record NC_133408.1, read on the forward strand.
AGGCTTTTACACTCTTGGCTAGGACAGTGCCTGGTGGCACTGTGGGTGGGAACACAGCATCAAGTATGTTTCATACCACTACCTGAGATAGGAAGTACCTGTTTCTATGGATTCCTCTCAATATGGCACGTGTGAGTACTTTTGAGGCAATCCAGGGATGTGTTTGATATTTTGCCCCTCTGGAGTGACTCAGAAAGAGTCAAGGTTTTTTTTTTTTTTTTTTTTTTTTTTGAGATGGAGTCTCGCTGTCGCCCAGGCTGGAGTGCAGTGGCCGGATCTCAGCTCACTGCAAGCTCCGCCTCCCGGGTTTACGCCATTCTCCTGCCTCAGCCTCCCGAGTAGCTGGGACTACAGGCGCCCGCCACCACACCCGGCTAGTTTTTTTTGTATTTTTTTAAGTAGAGACGGGGTTTCACCGGGTTAGCCAGGATGGTCTCGATCTCCTGACCTCGTGATCCGCCTGTCTCGGCCTCCCAAAGTGCTGGGATTACAGGCTTGAGCCACCGCGCCCGGCCATGTCAAGGTTATTTTTAAGATTTAACCATATGTTAAAGAGGACTTCGTTTATTGTACATACATTTCAATCACAAACAACTACATGTGGTACAGATGTTGGAAGTACAAAACAAAGGTTTACCAACACTCATCACAACTTATTTGAATGTAACTGCTGTTCATAGTAGTCTTTTAAGAATACCTACATATATGTTGTTTTATGTAGTATATAAAAATAGAAGGTATAAACTGGGACTCTTGTGGTCAAATTAACACTCTATGCATATCTGGTTATATTTTGTTCACTAATTTTACAAATCACTACAGTTGGAATTTTGTAACCTTCAGTGTAATAAAACAGCTTTGGCAAGGGGTGCTTGATGCCATATTCATATTTGTTGCCTTCCTGCAATCCTTACATGGATATGCTTTCTAAAATAAGTCTTGGCTGGGCATGGTGGATCCATTCTGTGCGACAGAGCAAGACTCTGTCTCAAAAAAAAAAAAAAAAAAAAAAAAAAAAAATTAGTCTACTAAATGTCTCAAACCTCCATAACGTTGCATGGCACCTTTTGATTTAAACATAATCCCCCTTGTTCAATTTTATTATACTGTTGGAGATCAAGCCATTTCCTCTGATAGGCCTTCCTGATGCCCTCACATAGAATTAAGTATTTTATCCACTGAGAATGGATAAAATATCTACCTCTAGACATTCTTCTAGTGCTGCATCTATCAGGTTCTGTTACAAACTGCTTGTTAGATGCCAGCCTCCCCTTCTAGACCTGAGTTCCTTGAGGGCATAATACATGTGTCATTTACCTTTATATATCTGGTACTTAAAATAGAACTTGGAGACAGGATAGGTACCCTGAGTATTGTTCAGCTGAATTGGATTATTACTTGGTTATTTTAATGGCTCTGCTTAAAATGCTAAAAATTGTTTTCTTTATTTTTACTAAATGTATATGTTTACACTTTTTCTCACAATGAAAGACTAAATGTTCCATGTTTATAAACGAAATGTAAATAATTAAAAGATATTTATATTTTAATTATTAAAACAAGAGAACTGTGACCTGCAAATGACCTGATATAAATACAAGATATGAGATTAAGATTAAGATAAATAAGATTAGATATATATTTATCAATAGTTATGATAATCCTCAGCTATACCTTCAGGCATTTTATAAACATGTTTGGAAAGGTAACTTATAAGCACAGGAAACCAAGTATTACATTTATTTTACACCTAGAACTACTGAGGAATCTCAAAACTCATATGATTGCATTATTCCTATTCACTATTTGTTTTGCTTCATATGATGATTGCAGTATTCCTATTCACTGTTTTGCTTTTAGCTAATGGGGATGTTATAGCTCAATCAGTAGCTGATTAAATAGTTTGAGCCCTCTAGGCTCTTCCTTTGTTTGCAATTGATTATGAAATAAAAGCCTTAGTCTTACTTAAAATAGTGTTTTAGCTTAATTTTTTGTTGTTGTTGTTGTTGTTTCTACACCAGTGTACTGACTATGACTTGGAATTTGGAACTGAGTGTTTGCAATTGGCCCTAAAATACTGTCGCACTAAAGCCAAACTTGTAGAAGGATCACCAGACCTCTGGAAGGTAAGAGGGATGATACCTTGCTTGGGTTCTTTTCTGTGCTTTTATGTGTTTGTGTGGGTGTACATTGAAAACCAGTAGTGCATTGAGTGGGAGTTAAGGGAATCTCACGGGTTTACTGAATCATCAGTGTGTAGTATCCCTTCTATTGCTTGGCTTCAAGAAAATTCACTTGGAGATAATTTACTCAGACACATCTCATTTTAACCTGTGATTGGTTTATTCACTTTTTTCTTTTTCTTCCTCTCTGTAGATAGTTTTATTAGTCTGTTCTCACATTGATATAAAGAAATACCTGAGATTGAGTAATTTATAAAGGAAAGAGGTTTAATTGGCTCATGGTTCTGCAAGCAGTACAGGAAGCATAGCAGCTTCTGCTTCTGGGGAGGCCTCAGGAGGCTTCCCATCATGGCAGAAGGCAAAGGAGGAGTAAGACACTTTGAGGCCTCACTCACTTGCAGAACAGCTCCAAGGTGGAAATCTGCCCCCATGATCCAATCACCCCCATCAGGTCTTACCTGCATTGTTAGAGATGAGATTTGGGCAGGGACACAGATGCAAACCATATCAATAGTCTTTTTTTTTTTTTTCTTCACTCAGTTGGATTAAAGCTACACCTTTGCCTGCAGTATCAACATTTCCTTTAAGGCCCTGGGTGGTTGTTCCTACTTAACTGGGTTAAAAGGATATCTGCAACAGTTCCGACCTAGTGGGGGTAGTGGCTGGATCCACTCTCTTTCCCACTGTGAGGAATTAGACTGTTTCCTGTGGCAGGGCCCAGCTCCTTTAATGGCTAAATTACCTTTTTTTTTTTTTTTTTTTTTTTTTTTTTTTAACGGAGTTTCACTCTTCTTGCCCAGACTGGAGGGCAATGGTGCTATCTCACTTCATTGCAACCTCCACCTCCTGATTTCAAGCGATTCTCCTGTCTCAGCCTCCCAAGTAGCTGGGATTATAGGTGCCTACCACCATACCTGGCTAATTTTTGTATTTTTAGTAGAGATGGGGTTTCACCATGTTGGCCAGCCTAGTCTTGAACTCCTGACCTCAGGCTATCTGCCCACTTCGGCCTCCCAAAGTACTGTGATTACAAGTGTGAGCCACCACGCCTGGCCTAACCTCTTTTGGAGGGAATAGAGTACTTATTGCAAACAAGATAATGGCACTATCATACTGCAGCTTCTTATCAAGGCCAGGGATGGTTTAGAGTGTGATTCTTTGTTTCATTAGTTGAATTGAACAGGACATTTGGAAATAAGAGTCTGGAAATAAGAAATAAGTACATTTGGAAATAAGATTATTTCATAATCTTGAAATACATACTGCTGCTTTTGAAATATTGCTTGTAGTCTTTGGAAATCTTTATGAAACATCCATCAAAATCTGATTAGTAAAGATTCATTCTAATTGAGTCTATAAGCATATTTCCTTACTGATTTTTAAATCAGAAAGCCCTATAAGTTGATCAGTTATTTTGCACAACAACGTGATCAGCCTTACTGCATGCTAAGATTGTCTCAGGATAATCTTAAATATTTAAAATGTTGAATTCTAAGACTCCAAAATATTGACATGTTTGAATTATTGCCTGCTAGAGAAATTTTATGCAGTAGAGAAAATTCATGCAGTATTACTCTTCATTTAAGGACAACCTAAAATGCCTGCCTGCTGGGTTGTCATCAACCCAGCAGGCAAATGTTTTATTCATCCTTTTCTATATATGGCTCAGTGATATTAATTATGAGGATTTTTGGCAATTACCAATTAGATGCTTCATTAAAGATCCTGACCCACATTTCTTTGGAACTCCTTTGGCTGTCTGGCAGGCCCAATTTGAAGACGAAGAAAAAATGTGGAAACTCTAAGGCGTTTTATTGCTACTGACATGTCAATAATCCCTCGTCTCACTTTTGACATCTTTGGGGCTATGATTATTTACCTCTGTGCGTGTTCAGAGCCTTCATCACGTTTGTAAAGCACTATTGAGATCTATGGATGAAAAGGAAGCAGCACATTGCTCTCTGAATGTTACATTCCATCTTCAGTGTTTTCTTTTTGGTGAGGTGTTCATATTTCTCTGTTCTCTCCAGCAAGAGTGTTAGTCCTCAGGTATGTCTTGATGCTCTGCTCCCCTTTTATGTGCAACAAATATTAGTGCAGGCTCACCTGATTGGCCTTTCCACACAGTGCTTCTCTTGGTTCCACTGGTGAGTCCCTTTTTAGGGATGTTGTTATGGGTTCAACTGTCCCCTAAAAAGGTATGTTCAAGTCCTAATCTGTGGCACCTGTGAATGTGACCTTATTTTGAAATAGTGTCTTTGCAGATATAATCAAGTTAAGATGAGGTCCTGCTGGAGTAGTGTAGCTCCTAAAGCCAACATGACTAATATCTGTATAAGAATAGAAGAGACACAGATATAGGGAGAAGGCCATGTGATGATGGAGGTGGATATTGGAGTGATGCATCTGCAAGCCAGGGGTTGCCAGCCATCACTGGAAGCTAGGAAGAGGCTGGAAAGGATTCTTCCCAAAAGCCTTCAGGGGTCCTACTTGTATCTTGATTTGAGATGTCTAATCTCCAGACTGTGAGAGAATATAAATATTTCTGTTTTTTGTTTGTTTGTTTGTTTGTTTGTTTTTAGACTGAGTCTTGCTCTGTAACCAGGCTGGAGTGCAGTGGCACAATCTTGGCTCACTGCAACCTCCGACTCTTTGGTTCAAGTGATTCCCTTGCCTCAGCCTCCCAAGTAGCTGGGACTACAGGTGCGCACCACCATGCCTAGCTAATTTTTGTATTTTTAGTAGAGATGGGGTTTCACCATGTTGGCCAGGATGGTCTTGATCTCCTGACCTTGTGATCCACCCATCTCGGCCTCCCGAAGTGCTGGGGTTACAGGCATGAGCCACCGCGCCCAGCCAAATTTCTGTTGTTTGAAGCCTGCCAATTTGTAGTAATTCACTGTAGCAGGCCTGGGAAACACATGCCGAAAGGGCGAGGTCCCCTAGAAATCAGCATCATAGCATCACTTTCGACATGGAACGGAAGTAGAGAACTTTACTCTTATGAATGAGATTGGAATAATGCCGTGCTTCAAAGGGAGCTTGGACCCTAAAAGGCCTGTCATGCTCTGGATTGGGGAAAATGTCTTACAGATAGACGTTATGAGGGTTTTTGGTTTGTTTGTTTTTTAGTATCACATTTTTTTTTCCTGTTAAGTGAGGTGATACTAGAATGCAAATATTGCAGGTTTTTTTCAGAGTCCCTATTTTCTCTTTCTGCCTCTTGTCTCATCTTTGATTTCTCTTTTTGGTATTTTCATAGCTAATTATTTAACCCCTTTTGATAACACTGTAAGATTTGTCATTAAGCTTTTACTTTAATTTTGTAATCTTATTTTGTATGACGAGAGTATTTGTTTTACACAACAGTGGAGTTTATGCTTTGAAATTAGTGTCCTAATTCTACACTATTTCCAAAGATGCTGGACTCAGATGGCATGGCCATGTACTTGAAACATGATTCAAAATCTGACAGTAAAATACACATTTGGACATGGTGGAGGCATTTTATTACCATGGAACAGCGTAAGGCAAAGGAGGATTCTGAAACACAGAGCAATATACCTTCCCTTTCCCCTCAAAAGTCAGGGAGTTCACTTTGCACTGGTTTAGAGAGTGACTTGAAATTTCTGAGGAATGCATGTAGTACTAGAATTTCAGTAGTAGAATTTCAGTTGCCACCAGAAGTCCCAGGAGGATTATTTTGTATTTTATTTTATTTAATTAATTTATGTTTTTGAGATGGAGTCTTGCTCTGTCACCCAGGCTGGAGTGCAGTGGCAAGATCTCGGCTCACTGCAACCTCTGCCTCCTGGGTTCAAGTGATTCTTCTGCCTCAGCCTCCTGAATAGCTAGGACTATAGGTGCATGCCACCATGCATGGCTGATTTTTGTGTTTTTAGTAGAGACGGGGTCTCACTGTGTTGGCCAAGCTGGTCTGTATTTTGTATTTTATAAATATGTTTTGGTAAAAGTAAAAAGTAAACATTCTGGCTTGATGTCACCTTCCTGTGCTAGCTCTTCTGGGGTCTGGAGATAATATCAGTATTCTTTTCTTTCAAATACCATGCAGGGTAGAAATGACCACAGTACCCCACTCCCCCGCAGGGTGACGGGCACTGAGGAGTACAGAACTGGTTCTGGGAGTAGGGATCAGCTGTCATGCTTCCCTGGAGTAATCTTGCTTCGACAGGCCCAAGTAAACACTCTTATTTTGATGAGATTTCATCTAGTCTGCGTAACAACTTGAGTCCCTTTAATTTAGAGTTGTACCATATTTTTGACCCCATATACTTTTAATTAGCTTGGTCTCTTACTACACTGTACAGGCTTAGTTGAACAGAAGTCTTGTTTCTAAATGTCAGAACTGTCTTTAAGCCATACAAGGTTGATAACCAGTTACTGAAGAAATTTAACCACTGTGTTCCATTGTCTGAATGTGTTTTTTTAGGAGTTTCTGAAGTTTTTGTATAATCACAATATTATTGGAATGAATGACTTTTGAGGATTCATTTTGTTGGGGAATACACTTTTTTTTTTTTTTTAGGTCCAAGTATTTCAGCATCTGTTTAAAAACAAAAGAAACAAAATAGTCTCTATTTGGTTTTTGTAACTTCAAAAACACAATATGGTGAAATTGTTTCTCTTCAGATATTTTTATATAGTTTTCTAGCATTTTATATAGGTGTCCAGAAAAGAATATTTTCTACACATATATGATTGGTAAGGAAATAAGTTCTGAAAAATCTATACCTAATAAACATTCTGTTATCTTTGAAATGTAGGTTTTGCCTATTTATTGTGAAGGGAGATATGGGAGAACATTATGTGTCATCTTAAGTTATTGAAGATAGTGGCCAACTGGCTGTGTCTGAAAGATTTTTTTTAAAACTATTTTATGTCTCAACACAGAAAGAACAACATGTAGACGTGATAGGAATGAGAAATTCCCACCATATTATTACCTTACCGTGTCTATGAGATTAGAGTGTTTATCCTCCAGATTAGCTAACTACTAGATTTGTACAGAAACTTTGTTTAGTGAAGTGGGCTACTGCACTTCTATCCAAAATAGATTCCTCTGCTATTCCTTTATCCTAGCAGGTAAATCCTGGACCAAAACTATACCTTACCATCCAGAAATAAAGTAGCAGCCCACTTGGTAACACAGATAAAAAGTTGTTCAAGCAATTCAACCAATCTATTAAAATGTGAAATGCTATATAGTATCTTTTAAACAACACATGCCAACCCAAACCAGTGACTTTTGATGTACTTTTAGCCTTATTTTTTTCTACATAACTAACATACTTCAAAAGCAGTATGACTGGAAAATGTAATTCTCAATTGATGGGTTATTCATTTTTTCCGTCTAACTTTTACAACAATATGGTTTGTCCTTATTTTAATTTAAAAAACCAACAGCCTGATAATGAGTATTGAAGTTCCTTTTATCCTGTTAGCATAATCAGTAGTCTTCCTTTGACCTTGCACAATACTCTATAATGAAAAATTACTTAAAAAAATCAGTCCTTTAGTGATGAGAAACAACTTCAATCCTCTAATTTGCTGGTTTTCAGACTGTGCTCACTAGAGCCTCAGGGGCCACCTGAAGAAGAGGAAAGGTTCTGTACCTTTCACCTGTACAGGTGAAATTCCAACCCAACACCTGGCACTCACCTAGTTCAGCTCAGTTTTTCTCTATTTTGTTTGATTCTGCTTCTGTGTGCTATTTCAGCTGAGTTTAGGCATGGTGAGGTAATAATATGGTGGGAATTTCTCAAAATGGGTTTTTAGAACACTTGCATCATAAATACCTAGGTACTTGAGTGCAGTTTCTAGGACCTTATAAAAGCTTGTTAATACTGTGTCTTTATTTACTGTGTATTTCAGCTCTGTGATATAGAATTCTGCAACACAGTGCACTTACATGTTCTGTACCTGAGCTCACTGGATGGGGGTCTGTGAAGTATCTGCCATAGGACAGACACATACATTACAAGGAACAGATTACAATTAGGAGGAGGCTGCATATTTTTAAGGAAAGATCATCATTGTTCTTGGGCACATAGTGGTACCCTATAGGCTCTTTTTATTTTATTGACATTTAAATAAAAATCTTACTAGGTATATACAGATATATGTAATTCAGAAGAAAGTCTCTCTTAACATAAATTGACCTTTCAGAATTTTTTCAGCTAATAATGCAACTTGGTGACTTTTTTTGTTATATGGAGACTTCTGCCCTACCTTTTTTTTTTTCCTAGTATAAAGCCTAATTTTTATGCAGTCATGTTAACACTGTTGTTTAAATGCTGCCACATTTTCTTTAAGTATAATACTCGAGTTACATTAAGATTTCAGTAACCACTGCCACATGATATCTTAATTTATTCAAAGATTTAAAAACAAATCAGCCATTTGTAGAAATAGAATATATTTTATGTGAATTTGCTGATGCTTTTCTAATCGAGAAAATGTCAGTATTACATGTTTATAGCTTCTGAAAAATCAAGAATTTCCCTGGGGGCATTATTTTATTGCCTGCACATTCCTTCCTGCTCTGTTAAGTCTAATGAAGTTTATCTGTCCTTTAGGTGACCTACAAACGAGATCTGTATGCGGCTGAATCGATTATTAAGGGTATGTTTGGCCTTATGACTGTCAGTTCCTGTGTTTCAAAAATGTAAGCCAGTTCGGAATTTCTCATGACAGTTTAAATCCAGCAATCTTGAAAGCAGAAAAGCCTGTAGGCCACTAAGGTCTCTGATATGTTTTTTGAAAATAATTACATTTTATGTTGTTTCATGCTAGTGAAATAGCAGTTATTATGATACCACATTGATTTTAATTTTTATAAAGGAAATACTTTATTAACTTGAGGGAAGTATGGGACATTGATACTATTGGAAGGAAAATAGCAAAACCTGATTTTAATAATTTTGTAAAGATCTCACTTCATTTTAACTACGAAGAGGGCTGCCCTCTCCCGTTAACAATGTCGTATCAGTACATTAGACAGCATCTTCTATGTGAGAAACATTATTTTTCCTAAATGGAGAAATTAGGCTGGACAGGATGATTTTTAAAGTTTCTTTTGGGTTCTGACAATGACTGCAATTTTGTAATTGTAGATATCTTAGGTGTGGTAACTCTTTTTTAGTTCTTTTTCATCTCTGACTCAAAGATCCCAGCTAAATAGAGGTAGTTGATTTAATAAGCAACAAGTATTTGTTATTTTGCTTAACACTGTGCAAGGAATGTAGTTAAGATGCACTAGGGACAGTCTTTCTGTATTTTTGTAGCCTGTTATTTAAGTCAGCTTTCTCAGTCTTGGCACTATCTTGGCATTTTAGCCTGGAAAATTCTAAGCTGTGTGGACTATTCTGTGCATTACAAGTGGTTTAGCAGCATGCCTGGCCTCTGCTCACAAGCTGCCAGAAGTACCCATCCCTCACTCCCCTTCCCCTGGTTTTGACAGTCAAAGATGTTTCCTGATATTGCCAAATGTTCCCTAGGGGGGGAAAAATTTCCACTTAATAGAGAACCACTGTTTTAAAATACGGACTCCTAGCAAAATCAGAGATGTTCACCCCAATCCTGAAATACATGTGATGCTTTACAGTGTGTTAGTAACTGATTTCTTTGAAAACAGATTATGGCTAGAACTACATGCTCAGATTTTCATTGAGAGGTGAACTTCTAAATTTAAACTTTTTTGAAATTAAAAAATGTACTGAATCTGCATTCTGAGTGCATCAATTTATTAAACAATTTTTGGAAACCCTATTTAACCATCTAAGGACTTCACATTCAGAAAATGAAAATCTTTTCTCTGATCATGACAATGTATTTGTGATTTGCCCTGAAGTTCTTTGTCCTTCAAGGATATTTTGTTTTAAACTATTAATGTACTATAACTTATGAATCTGTTTGTGTGTATGTAAACAGATCATTTATAGCTATAAATCAAAATGTTGACATATATTTACATATCAACCAAGCAGTGCGTAAACATTACTCTGGAAAAGTCAGCTGAACCATGATGTGGTTTTCATGTCCTCAGTACAAGGAAATATAAAACTCAGTTTGGTTTCTTCACAGAGCTTTGCATGTACTACATAGGAAAGATAGAAATGATTTTTTTTTTTTTGTTAACAATTAGTAGTTCAACTGAGAAATATAATTGTAATAATTGGCCTACATATTATCAGAGGCTTCTTAAAATGCAAAAACCTATACTGCAAGTGTTATTGCAGGAGCTATGACTTTGGAAATTGTTTGCAGAAATGGCTTTTATTTATGTAATAGGTTCTGGTCTGCTACTTTCATTTTTAAAGTATTTAAAGTATTTCATTTTTAAAGTATTTAAAGTATTTAAAACATGTTCTACTTTTATTCTTAGGGAAGGTATTTACACAACTCATTTAGGTCAACAAAATTTTAGTTTCTTTATATTTTAGGGTTTGTGTATCTAATAACTTCCCAGGAGATTCTGATGCTTCTGGTACACTTCTAGGATCACTGCTCTGGGGCCTTTCTACTCTGTGAATGCCCTAGACCGTAGCATTGTGATTACCTGAGAACTAGAATCTCAGCCCCCACCTGATTCAATCAGAATCTACATTTTAACAGGAGCTCTGGTTGATTAATTTGTACGTTAAATTCCAGACATCTTCCTCTAGCTTGCTCCTCAGTCTTTTATAGGTTATTTATTTCTAAATAATATCTATATTGCAATAAGAGCTTTAAGTCTTACGATGCTCTCCCAGCTGCAAATGCTTGTTTGCTCACCTGAGGTTACCCCTTCCATTTATGACTTGTACTCAAGACTATCTCTGATAGTAGAAATGCCTCTCTGGGCATAGGAAAGAGAAAACTCCAAAATTCCAAAATATAATATAGCATATAGCATACTATGAGAGCTGTATATTTACCTGTAGGCATTTTCCTAATGTATTAATCAGGGTTATTTAGAGAAGCAGAACCAGTAGGATATAGAGCTATAGATAAGATGTATACGTAGATTTATTATGAGGGATTGGCTCATGTGATGATGGAGGCTAAGTCTCACGATCTGCCAGCTGTAAGCTGGAGGCCCAGGAAAGCCAGTGGTAGAGTTCCAGTACAAACCCAAAGGTGGGATTTTGGATTCCACCACAAGGTGAAACTTAAGATGCATAAATGTTTATGCTCAAAGCAGTAATAAAGGCTATAAAGCTTCTAAGCCAGTTCAAGTTCAGGACTGATTTTGCCACAAATTTATATAAAAACAATTGTTTATTATGGTTTTAAGAAAATTTTAGATTTCAGCATTGCCTGCAACGCTGTATGAACCTGTTTTAGATTGTGATTCAGTGAAGGTGGAAAGAATGTCTAATTTTTATGTTGCATCCCCTAACATTTAGTTGAGTTGAATTGCATAATAGGCTAACAGATGCAGCTGCAGTTTTTCCCTAGAATCTAAGGGAATTTATGGCCCTTCTTTCCTGCCTTACCACTCTGCCTGCTCCTGACACGTGCTTATAGGGAACCAGAATATCTATCACTATATCATTTTTTTCCCTTTTAAACATAGTAAAATGGTATAGTATTTTTTTTTTGATCATTCTTTGTCAAGATTTAAAACCAAGAGTTGGAGGACATTGAACTTATGCTAGGTGACTTATGTTATCTCACTGATTCTTTACAATAATGCTGTAAGATATATACTATTGCTCTCATTTTGCAGGTGGGAAAACTGACCTAGGTTACTTTCCTCTGGGTCACACAGTTAGTAAGAGCAAGATCCATTATTTAAGCTCAGGTCTCCATTGTCCTTAAGTTTGACTCTACTCTAGGACATGTCCATTTTGTACCTCTGATTCACATAGCTACTCCTGCTGCCTGCTAAAGCACATGCTGGATTCAAGAGCTCTCTCTTGGGTGAGTACATCAGTGGCTTATAAAGTTCAGCTTGCCTATCTCTGATTCCTCTGAGTTGAAAACTCTACCTTCAGCTGGTGATTAAGAATGATCCTATAAGTAAGACAGAAAATTTTCTATCCCAGTGTTTTCCTAAGCACATAGTACAGTCTTCTAGAAAGTGTTACTGGCATCAAAGATGTGTGAAAAGCATATAATGTTGTAATGACAGATTTCTAGACATGCTCAGAAAAAATAATAAAATTCCAAATCAAAATAATTGTTTTAAAATGATTTGAGGTACTGTTTAATTGTTTTTTTTTTTTTTTTTTTTTTTTTTTTTTTCTGTTGTTGTTAATTCAGGTAGTTGATGTTCATTATCTAGACAACAGATTTCCTTTCCAGGATGGAACTATTTTTGTTCTGTGATGAGTGCTTCATGTTTTTTTTTTTTTTTTTTTTTTTTTTTTTAGTGTCATTCCTGAGCTGTTTTTTTCTCTCAAATAACAATTATTGCTGGTCAACAAATTGTATTCTATTAAAGTAACTATTTCGTTGTTTACTTAGTTTGTTTTCAGGTGCTAGAAAACATTTCTAGGATAAATATCATGTCTCATGGTTTGCAAGAACATTTTGTACTCCAAAATTTACTTGTCACCAAAGTAGCTTGTGTGTTTTGGTCCATCTTAATTTATGTTCAAGTCAACATCTTTGGTTTAGTATGGGAATTCTGATGTTGGGAGAAAAATGAATCTTCTTTCATTGGTATTTGGTGTAGGTTTGCTAACTTCAAGGCATGTTTTGACTAAAATCTCCAAATTGTAGTAGATAGAAAGTCTCCAAATCTGATTTTATCTTATGTTTTTGGATAATTTTAAAGCTTAATTTATGTTAGCATCAATATGTTTATATTGATTTCCATTTACAGTAAACTGTTTGAAAAAACATGTATAGAAAGTAGTAGTTTCATTTGTCTTTCAGAGTCTATTAAAATATAATTAAAAATTTGTTAAAACTATATAAAACAAAGGATTCATAATCCTTTTCTTAGGTAGAGGGTTGGATTTGGTTGTTCTTTAATGTTTGACTCATTCAGGCTTCTACTGTGAGTGAAATTTAAAACAATTTTCTAGGGAGTAGTATGATTAATTGGTACAACAAGACACTGTACTGACTGAGAAGTTTGTAAATATCCACTTAACAAAGAGGTATTGTAGTTTTGTCGCCCAAGCTGGTTGAGCCCACCCAAGTCTGCTCTGCATGCTCAGATGAACCCAAATGATTAAAGTGGTAACAGATGCCAGTGGTAACATACTTTATATAGATTTACATAAGCCATACAAACAGTTCCAACCCACACTTGATTTAGTATGCTGACCATATCCTGGCATATGAAGGTCAATATTCTAAGAGTTTCTAAGAAAAGCCCCTGTGGAATTTCTAAATAAAACATTGCATTTATTTTCTACCTCCATTCTTCAGCTACTTAATATATTTAATTCTGTGGCTAAAGAGTACTTTTAAAGTTTTATTTTATTCTTTCTTGGTTATGTTTGTACAAACCCAAGTAAGCTTGTGCTACAAAATTGCCTCATGGTGCCTCTTTTCATATATGGTGGTGTGTATTGAAAAAGAGGAAAATTAGGTAAAATTGGAAATCCATTTCATCCCTTTTGGTTTTAACTGGCTTTAGTTAATCTTTTTTCCAGTCATTATGTAATGTTTTCCATTTGTTAGGTATTTTAAGGAAATTGATTTCTCTGAAATATAGCATCTTATTGGTTCAGAAACCTACATCCTATTCAGATAAGTGATACCGGTAGATTTCTTTCAATAAGTACTTAGCAACTGTCAATTTATCCTCATGCCATATTTTGTTTATTTGTTTTTGAAAAACTATACTGATAGAAGAGCAATTAAATTCTTTTATGTTTATACATTGAAAGTAGCTAAATATACTTTGGCATTGACTGCAAGGAATAAAATGACATGAGAATACCTTTGGTTCAGAATTGCTGAGAACTAGGAAGACTCTGTGGGAGTGTGTTTTATGCATATGCAGAAACTAGTCCCTTGATTTCTTAGTGATCCTTTAACTTTTTTACTTAAAATCATGACATTTGAAGTGTAAGATTGTTTGTTTTTGAATCCTTTGGATCAAGCTGGAAAGATGAGGAACTTTAAATCAGGTTTTCCACATCTGTGACCAGACAACATTCCGCATCTGCGATATGTTCTCATCAGGCTTTTTCTTGTTAAATACCCAGGGATAACACCATTTATGTGATTAGTCATGTGTTTTGGACAGTGCAGAGTGACAGCTAAGATTATTTATATAGTAACCCCAATATTTGATGTTTCTGGCTTTGAGTATGACACTTCATTTTCCAAATTTTCACAATACCACCATAACTTCTTTATACATAATATTTTTTTGTTCTTCACTCTCAAAGAATACTGTGACTGTATTTTTTTGTGAATCTGTAAGAACATTTGCATCAAGCTTTAATTAGTAAAAGCAGGAAGACTGCAACAGGATTTAAGAGCAGTTTGTTCCCCTTGAAATCTTACTGTAAAAAAAAAAAAAGTAAATTGGAAAGTTCAACATTTAGGTCAGGATTACGAAAAGTAGAGTTCACTTGTTTTAGTTTTACCATTTCCTTAATTTGTTGTCAGCGAAATAGTAATTTAAGCAAACACAAGTAAATCTGTCACTTTTGAAGGTCACATTGAGGTATTAAGCAACTAGCTAAATAAGACTTGATAACAGACAAAAGCCAGCCACTGACACTTCACTCTGATGTAGGTAGTTAAAAAAAACCCAAAAAAACCCAAATGATGATATTTATGCTCAAAGCAAATAGTACATTTGGTAAATATCCTCATGAGTCACTAACCTTGGAACTTTGCTTTTCCTTCTAACTTTTCTCTCACTTAAGTTAGAGAATATATACTTTGAAAAGAAAAAAAAAATTATGGTATTGATATAGCCCCGATGAGTGGAGAACACCAGGTTTTTCATTTTGAGTTGAATTAGAAAAAACATGGACACACGTGGAGTAGTTTTAAGGAGCAGGGAGTTTAATAGACAAAGAAGGGGGAAGAAAGCTATCATTTAGTTAGAAATCAGTCATATGCTTGACTGTACTGCTTACATTTAAAAACACGTGCAGGAGACAAGATGTCACATGCCTGGTCCTTACTTTTAGTTCTAAGTTAGGAAACTTCATCTTATATTCAGTGACTCACTTAAAAATGTGGTTAAGATCTGATAATATTAAATGTCTTTTAAAAATCTGCCTATGTGCCATTTGTCCTCCAGTTGAAACATGCTCATTTAGCTTCTACACTAGCTTTTCTGAAGATCACTTTGACCTTTCAGTGTGGGCATGTATGGTTTATTTGCAAGTCTTTATTTGTTTTCTTTGTCCATTTGTAATGCAGTAATGCCTTGTTGGCTGTTCTTCCTTTCTTTACTGCCTGCCTTCCTTTTTCCTGTTCTAATATCTTCCTATTGCAAGGTGTTCAGATAAACCTTGAGTATCCTTTACTGATGAAACTTAGAGATATCAGGACTCAATAGTGATGATTCTCTTTAATATCACTTTAAAATTCTTTCATGTGAGGCAGAAAACAGACTCTAAGATTGGCTTTTGATTCAAGGAATGCAATAGGATAATGGAAACCACTGCTCTCACTTTGAATGGATTACAACTTGAAACATCTTTTGGAAATGGCTACTTTTGGATTTGATATATTTGTTTCTTATTTCTTGAGGCACATCTAACTTTGACTCAAGAGGTCAGTACAGTGGACCATGAGGCTCGATGGAAGAATTGCATGGTGTTGAATGTTTCCAAGAAAATTGGAGACAGATTTCTGGATATTTTGCCCACCTGCTTAAGGATCTACCGCAGTGTTTGTTTGCCTTTCCTCCATTGTTACTGAGTTTCCTGTAAAATACAAACAGCATTTTTACTAGAGTGATTAATTGATACAGGCATATGCATATTCCTTGCTTCTTAATGTGTCATGGGTCTGTCATATGGTAAAGCAGAAGCTGTGTGTATAAGAAACTTTACATATTACTGTTTTGTAAAATTAAATGAAAAGACCCCCGATTACATCCATTTTCTGTCTATAGAGGACAATATACTTTCTGTATACCAAGAGAAACGATGTTCAAGGAAAGTAAGAAGAAGTTTTAAAAGATATGTGTGTTACTGATTAGGTTTTGCCCTCTTTTATAAACTTTGAGATTTATACATTATAAATCCTTTTGCTTATGAGAGATTTTAGTTAGAATAATACTGGAATAAATAAATGTTCAATTTATGAAACCACATTATATACAACTACATTTTGTTAAATCATGTACTTGAACGAAAAGTGGCTATATTTTAGATTGCAAATAACATTAAATCAGGGAGTTGACCCCTGAAGAAATTCTGTTGCACTTACAACTAGATTGAAATTTGAGAAAATTTAAAAGGAGTCTGGCAGATGGATGGATATAGTCAAAACTCTGACATTCATAATGTCAAGCTAGGCATTTCTTAACGTACCCTTCAGGGGAGATGGCTTGAATTCTAATTCTTTCTGCCTCTGTGCTACCGTCAATTCCTTGAAAGAAGTAGAGGAAGAGGAACATATTTTGTTTGGAAGAGCCTCCATGTCTTCTCTTACTTCCTCTACTTGGACCTAATAGTACACAGCTATAGCACTGAAGAGTCCTGCACAAAAGGACAATTGACCTCCTGAGAAGTTCTTGATTCATATTGTATGTGCTTCAATAAATACTAATTGTCTTTGGTATTTGAGGATATTGTCTTCTCTAGTACATTGTGGACCAGTGAAGCAGCCAAAACTTTTAAGTTCTATATCCATAACCATCAGATTTGGAGTACTATTGGAGAGTATTGTTAACTCATAATTGATTAATATAACTATGCAAATGAAGGACAGTATGACTTTGATTTTAGTACAAGATGGCTAATGTTCTGTTAGATAAGCAGCTGTCAATGAGAATTATATTGTGTGATTAGGGAGGCATGTAACAAGTACATTTCCACCATGCTTCATCTACCATAAGGTGCATAATTGAATATTTTCTACTTCCAGATGGAAATAAGTAAATGTATGTGTATCTATATTCTCAAATGGAAGTAAGGAGAAAATAATGCATGTGCCTATTGCATTAAAGTTCAGGAAAATCTGATTTTTAAAAATTGGTATGTATTTATACATATTTATGGGTGCATTGATATTTTGATACAATGTATTATGATCAAATCAGGGTATTGAGAATATCTGTCATCTCAAACATTTATTTTTTTATTTTGAGGACATTTTACATCTTCTCTTTTAGCTATTGTAAATTATGCAATATATTGTTAACTACTGATAGTCACCGTATTGTGCTATCGAGCCTTAAAACTTATTTCTTCTATCTGACTGTATGTTCTACCCACCTACCTCCCTTTATTTCTTTCTCCACTACCCTTCCTAGCTTCTGGTAGTCATCATTCTCTTCTTTATCTTTAATAAATCAACTTTCTTTATCTTTCATTATGTGAGTGACAACATGCAATATTTGTCTTTCTGGGCCTGGCCTATATAGCTTAAAATAATGACTTCCAGTTCTATCCATGTTACTGCAAATGACAGAATTTCACTCATTTTGATGACTGAGTAGTATTCCATTGTGTGTAGTATGCCACATTTTCTTTGTTCATCCATTAGTAGATGCTGAGGTTGATTTTGTTTATTGGCTATCATGAAGAGTGCTGCAATAAACATTGGGGTACAGATATCCCTTTGATATACTGAGTAGCATAGTAGTTATATTTTTAGTTTTTTAAGAAATCTCCATACTGTTTTCCCTAGAGGCGTTATACTAATTTAAATTTCCACCAGCGCTATATAGGAGTTCCCTTTCTTCTGCATCCTCTGCAGCATTTGTTATTTTTTGTCTTTTTGATAATAGCCCTGTAACGGGGTTGAGTTGGTAACTCATGTGGTTTTGATTTACATTTTCCTGAGGATTAGTGACGTTGAACAATTTTTTTATGTACCTGTTGGCCATTCGTGTGTCATCTTTTAAGAAATGCCTATTTGTGTCCTTTGCCTACTTATTAATGGGATTACTTATTTTTTTGCTATTGAGTTCCTTGTATATGCTAAATATTAGTCCCTTGTTGGATGAAAGTTTGCAAAGATCTTCTCCCATTGAATAGATTGTCTCCTTACTCTGTTGATTTTCTTTGCTGTGCAGAAACTTTTTCCTTTAGTAAGTACCATTTCTCTATTTTTGTTCTTGTTTGTGCTTTTGGAATCTTAGCCATAAAATCTTTTTTGACACCAATGTCCTGAGCATTTCCTCTTCTTTCTTCCAGTTATTTTTATAGTTTTGCATCTTACATTTATGTCTTTAACCTATTTTGAGTTTATTTTTGTATACGATGAGAGATAGGAGTCTAGTTTCTTTCTTCTGCATGTGGATGTCCAGTTTTCCCAGCACCATTTGTCAAAAGTATGTCCTTTTCCCCATGCATATCCATTAGTAGATGCTTAGGTTGATTTTGTGATTCCTGGCACCTTTGTTGAAAATCAGTTGACTGTAAATACGTGGATTTATTTCTAGGTTCTCTATTTCATTGTATTGTCTTCTGTGTCTGTTTTTAAACTAATGCTGTATTGTTTTGGTGACTATAGCTTTGGTGTATTTTGAAGTCAGGTAGTATGATGCGTCTAACTTTGTTCTTTTTTTTCAGGATTGCTTTGGCTATTTGGTATCTATTGTGGTTCCATACACATTTCAGGATTGGTTTTTTTTCTATTTCTGTGAAGAATATCATTTGTATTTTCATAGGGATTGCGTTGAATCTGTAGATTGCTTTGGATATAGTATGGTCATTTTAGCAATATTATTTTGATTCATGAGCATGGATGTCTTTCCATTTTTTAATGTCCTCTTCAATTTCTTTCATTAGTGTTTTGTAGTTTTTGTTGTAGAGGTCTTTGTCTCCTGGGTATTTTATTTTACTTTTTGTAGCTATTGTAAAAGGGATTGGTTTCCTGATTTCTTTTTCAGCTGGTTATTTGTATATGAAAATATGACTGATTTTTGTATGTTGAATTTTGTTTCCTGCAACCTTACTAAATATCAGTTCTAAGAGTTTTTTGTTAGAGTCATAGGTTTTTCTAAATATAAGATCATGTCATCTATGATAGAACAACAATTTAATTTCTTTGACAATTTGGATGACTTTTATTTCTTTCTCTTGTCTGATTGTTCTGGCTAGGACTTTCAGTACTGTGGTGAATAGGAGTAGAGAAAGTGGGCATCCACTTCTTGTCCTCTGTTTCTTAGAGGAAAGGCTTTCAGCTTTTCTCCATTCAGTATAACGTTAGCTGTGGGTTTATCGCATATAGCTTTTATTGTGTTGAAGTATGTCTCTCTACCTAATTTGTTGAGAGCTTTCGTGAAAAAGGAATGCTGAATTTTATCAAATGCTTTTTCTATGTCTATTAAGAGGATCATATGGTTTTTGGCCTTTATTCTGTTGATAGTGATATATCACATTTATGGATTTGTGTATGTTGAACCATCTTGCATCCCTGGGATAAATCCCATTGACTGTGGTGTATTATGTTTTGATATGCTGCTAGATTTGGTTTGCTAATATTTTCTTCAGCGGTTTTCTGTGACTCAGCGTGGTGGCTCACACCCGTAATAACAGCACTTTGGGTGGCTGAGGCGGGCAGATCATGAGGTCAGGAGATCGAGAC
Source organism: Macaca mulatta (assembly GCF_049350105.2). NCBI lineage: Eukaryota > Metazoa > Chordata > Mammalia > Primates > Cercopithecidae > Macaca > Macaca mulatta. The sequence goes on from NC_133408.1 coordinate 111,985,908, forward strand.
CATTCTGGCTAACAAGGTGAAACTCCATCTCTACTAAAATTACAAAAAATAGCCAGGAGTGGTGGTGGGTGCCTGTAGTCCCAGCTACTCAGGAGGCTGAGGCAGGAGAATGGCATGAACCCAGGAGGCGGAGGTTGCAGTGAGCCAAGATTCTGCCATTGTACTCCCGCCTGGGCAACAGAGCGAGACTCTGTCTCAAAACAAACAAACAAACAAAACAAACAAACAAAAAAAACTTATCAGGGATATTGGCCTGTAGTTTTATTTTTATGTTGTATTCTTGTGTGGTTTTGGTATCAGGGTGATGCTTGCCTCCAAGAATGAGGTAGGAAGAATTTCCTCCTCTTCAATTTCTTGGAATAGTTTGAGGAGGATTAGTATCAGTTCTTCTTGATATGTTTGGTAGAGCTCAGCAGTGAATCTATGTGGTCTTGCGTTTTTTGTTCTTGAGAGACTTTTCATTACGGATTCAATCTCATTAATAATTATTGGTCTGTTAAGTTTTCCTATTTCCTCCTCTTTCAATCTTGGTAGGTTGTATGTGTCCTGGAATTTATCAACTTCCTCTAAGTGTTCCAATTTATCAGCGTATTGTTGTTTATAATAATTTCTCATGATCCTCTGTATTTCTGTAGTGTCAGTTATAATGTCTCTTTGTTTATTTTATTTAGTGGTTCTTTTTTTGTGTAGTGGTTTATTGAAGATGATTATTATTTTTGGGTGGTTTACAATCAAACTTCTTTTGTTGATCTTTGTATTTTTTTTTGTTTTTGTTTTTCATTTTGGGGGATTTTTTTTTTTTTTAAGGAAGAGTCTCACTCTGTTGTCCAGACTGGAGTGCAGTGGTGTGATATCAGCACACTGTAACCTCTGCCTCCCAGGTTGAAGCAATTTTCCTGTCTCAGCCTCCTGAGTAGCTGGGATTACAGGCATGTACCACCACACCTGGCTAATTTTTATAATTTTAGCAGTGATGGGGGTCTCACCATGTTGGCCAAGCTGGCCTCAAACTCCTGACTTCAGGTGATCCACCCACCTTGGCCTCCCAAAATGCTGGGATTACAGGCGTGAGCCACTGTGCCCAGCCTATAATGTGTTTTTAGTCTTTATTTTGTTTAGTTCTGATATTTCTTTCCTTCTACAAATTTTGAGTTTTTGTTTTTGTAGTTCCTTGGGGTGCATCATCAGCTTGTTATGTTACATCCTAATAAAGTTGGAATTACACTATGTTAAAGGTATTTTTTAAGGCTTATTTTATTTTATTTTTTTAGAATATATATATTTAAATATTTTAGCTTGACTTATTGATGGTTGTTACTGGCTTGAAAGAAAAATGGTTGTATTTTTTATTTCTCTAAAATAAGAATCCACTGATAATTTCTTGATCTCTACCTCTCTCTTCCTTTTTAAACAGTCTTTAACTTCAATTTTTATTCAAATTGATGTAAGGAAATGTGTATGTTAGTTTATGTGTGCTGCCGTAACAAAGTACCTAGTCTGGGTGGCTTAAACAACCAAAATTTATTTTTTCACAACTTTGTGTGCTAGAAGTCTGAGATCAAGGTTTTGGTAGGTTTCATCTCTTCTAAAGCCTCTCTCCTTGCCTTGCAGGTGGTTTCTTCATCATTTGTCTATACATAGTCTTCTCTCTATAGATGTGTGTGTATGTATTTCTTTTCTTTTCTTCTTTTTTTTTTTTTTTTCCACCCAGGCTGGAGTACAGTGGTACAATCTTGGCTCACTGAAACCTCTGTTTTCCAGGTTCAAGAGATTCTCATGCCTCAGTCTCTCAAGTAGCTGGAATTAATGGTGCACACCCACACGCTCAGCTAATTTCTATATATTTAGTAGAGACAGGGTTTTGCCATGTTGACCAGGCTGGTCTTGAACTTCTGACCTCAAGCAATCCACTTGCTTTGGCCTTCCAAAGTGCTGGGATTACAGGTGTGAGCCACTACGTGCCACCGTGCCCAGCCAATATTTCTTTTTCCTATAAGGGCCCACCCTAATGACCTCATCTTAGTTTAATCATCTCCCTAAAGATCACATCTCCAAATAAAGTCACATTCTGAGGTATACTGGTGGGTAGGAATCCAACGTGCTAATTTTGGGAGAAACACAGTTCAACCCGTAACAATGTGTGTTAGTCATGATCCTAGCACAGAGCCTGGAAAATAAGTCTTGAATATCTTTTTGTTGGAACTGTGTTCCAAAGCTTGGGATGATACTGAGAAATCATAAACTGGAGTTCAGGAGTTTGTGATCTTGTGGAAGAGAAAGACAAAAAATGTACTGTAATGTAGAAACTATAATCAAAGTAAAATCAAAACATAAAACAGTGTTAGAGGAAGTAAATCTTTCAGGATACTAACTTCACATAGATTTCTGCTGGAAATCTTAAAGTTGACAATTTTATGCCTGTGAACTTGGGTAATTTTCTTGCTTTATAGACACCTTTTATTGATCTATAAAATGGGGAAAATAATTCATACTGCTTTATTGTAATCATTAGGTAAAATATATAAAAGTATCTACTACAATAAAAAGCAAAGGCAGTATTAAAAATATATAGTATGACATGAGCACTAAATAATCATAATGCGTCTGCTGACTATTGAAATGATTATTGGCTATAAGGAACTGGCATGGCTCTCTTGGTGCCTAATGTATGGGTATCAGCTCTGAATAAACTTATAAGGGTCGTATGACATATAGATTTCTTTCTTTTTTTTTTTTTTCTGAAACCCTATACTGAAAAGCGTTTCCTCAGGAATACTCAGATTCAATAATGCACTGATTTCTACCTGAGTAGAAGGAGAATGCTGGGTGTGTGTTGATATATGTTTGAGAGAGATACTTTTATGTATTAGAAATAGGAATTTTTGTAGTTTTGAAAGTCTCCTTGGTGATTGTCACCTGTGCATTCCTTCTCCTAACCAACCAACACACAAACCAAAATACATCTAAAACACAGGCTATAGTTATTAAAACAGATGGTACTCGAGGTGGACCTTGTTGGAGAATTAGATCATACTACAGGCAGGGGAACATGTATTTTATTTTTTAGATACGTTCGGGAAATTGGTAGGAAGTGTTGGTTGATTGATGAATCCTATGATGAGGACCTGGGAATTATGAGTTATCTGGTGAAGAATGCTTAGAATGCCAGTGTAAGTTCTACAGAGAAACACCAAAGAGGAGATATAGATATGGATACAGATAAACATTTGGCTCACCAGCTTATGGAGGCTGGTAAGTCCAAAATCTGAAGAGTGAATGTCTCAGGCTTTCATTTGATTGGATGAGGCTTACTTATACTGTGAAGGGCGATCTGCTTTATTCATTCTACCTAGATAAATATTAATCTCGTTCCAAAACACCTTCTCAGAAACACTTAATATTTGACCAAATATCTGGGCACCCTGTGGTCCAGTCAAGTTGATACACAAATTAACCATCAGAGCCAGGAAAATTAAGTTGTAGATTGTTTCTTTTTGGTGCATATATATATATATATATATATATAAATTTTTTTTTTTTGAGATGGAATTTCACCCTTATTGCCTAAGCTGGAGTGCAGTGGTGCAATCTTGGCTCACTGCAATCTGTGCCTCCCAGGTTCAAGCGATTCTCTTGCTTAGCCACCCAAGTAGATGGGATTATAGGCATGGGCCACCATGCCCAGCTAATTTTTTGTATTTTTAGTAGAAACAGGGTTTCACCTTAGCCAGGCTGGTCTTGAACTCCTGACCTCAGGTGATCCACCCACTTCAGCTTCCCAAAGTGCTGGGATTACAGTCATGAGCTACTGTGGCTAGTCAACATAATTTTAATTGGCAATTATATACATATCTTTACCATTTAGAGGTTCTCAGATATGGGCTGAGGTATTCACTGAAAAATTTGGGCTCCTTAGCTAATGCTTACGGTTTTCACTATAAGTCTAAAGACTTTATCATATTCTGGTGTGAATTTTCTCTCTCTCAAATCACACCAAGCTATGTGACCTTTAAATGCTATAGACCAAAAAAGAGTTATTCAGTGTAAATCAGAGTACATGTTGAAATTATTTTGGGGGAACCTTACTTGTTATGTCATCAATATTTTGCCATCTGCCACTGGCCTTTTAGGAATTTTTTAGAAACTACTTAAAAAATAGGATAATGTAAAAACTAAAACTCAGAGGCTCATATCAGTCAAGTTGACAGGTCATGTATTATTTAATGTTAAATCTGAATATTTCATAATTTATTCCCAGTCTATTTTCAGGGAGAGAACAAAGACTGGATTTTTGTGTTAAAGTTTGTATAATTCTGGGATGTAAAATGATTTTGTGGTTCCCCTCAATATTTTTACTTCAACCTCTGAAATTTTCTAGGAAGTGCTTTATTAATATAACAGAAGATTAAGAATTCTAAAGACTTCTATTTTTGTTTTGATTTCATTAAACTCAAGGTAATCATTATGTACTTTGTTTTCTTTGAGAAAATTATCAGTATTAATCTTTGGAAAGAATTTTGTGCTTCATGAAAAAATGAATTATAAATATTTTGTGTGCCTTTTCTCTTCTCCTTTAGTTTGGGGATCCTAGAATAACTCTGGGATTGAGGAGGTTCAATTAACTCATTGGAGCCCTGCTCCTATAGTTATATTTTTTTCTATTCTGAACTTCCAAACACATGGTACAAGTACAGTCATTACTGGGTTTTTTTTGAGACAATCTTAATTGCCATTCACAATTAAGACTGTCAGTGCAGCATGCTTTTGAAATTATCGGTAGCAATTGCATAAAATGCTTCAGCCTAGATCCTAGTGGACAAACTAAGATATAAACAATGAGAATGAGTTGGCATCTGTTTTAAAGCAAATCAGAGATGCAAACATAGATGTATTACTCAAAATGTATATTCCATTGTCACATATGATTATGGCATGTTTAGTGAAATTTGAAACAAAGGCTTAGTGGGATGCAGTTGATATGGATTGTTTGCCAAACCCTGAAATATTAAGACTATAAAGAAGAGATTAATTTGAAGTCAGAAATTTATCGTATTTTTAGTGGACAAAGTTATTTCAATTTATGTTCTTATTGAATGTATGTGTCCATAAGAGCAATAACTCTGTCATCTATTAGGTGTTTTCTTGTACCAGGCACTAGAAATAATTTTACACATTATCTAATCCTTATTAAAATCTCAAAGTGTAGTCTTTTACGGATATCTCCTGCTTTCATCTTACATAGGTCTATTTTTTAAATGGCAATATTTTATTATACTGAGGGATGAATCTTCAAATCATTGTAATAGTTGGAAAATTCACTAATAGCAGAGGTCACTTCTTACTCAATTTTGAGTGGACAATGCCTAACACACTGAAGGCATCAATAAATGAAAAGACTTTTCAAGTCCATCTCCTTGCACTTGATTTGTCCTTTTACAGATGTGTGCTTCCTAGTACTCTTTTAAAAAATAAAATAAAAGAAAATTTGACTCTGCATAGAAATCGTTCTTTCGTCTCTTTGCATTTCATACATGCAAAGTGCTGCCAAAGTATCAATATGCTACTTTCAGCATCTGTTCCAATACAGAATTGAAATTGTATAAAATTTTAAAAATTGTCTTTCCCTCAATTTAACAATTATTGAATGCCTATCAAGTCTCCTATATCTGTAGTTATTAAATATGTTACCTTATTTAATATCATCTTTATAAAGGTTAGAGATTTCTTAATTGTAAAACCCAGTGAGACATGCACATAAGAGTAGTGTTTGTGTGGGTTTGAGTTTTTTAAATAGTTTTATGTCAGAAATGTCAAAGTCTCTGTGCAATGGGCAACGAACACAGCTCTTTCTCACGAAACTCACCATCTTCCAATTGCCACACGGAAGATTAAAGAAAACTGAGAAATTACCCCCAAAGTTATTCCATATTAGGTAATAAGCTATAGTAGAATATGTATATTTCCTACTATATATAAACACACACACACATATATAGTATATCTATATATATATACACACACACAGATAGTATCATTTATATATATATAAATCTATCTATACCCATAGATACAGTATCATCTATGTAGTGTCATATATATATCATATATGATATATTAGTGAATCTGGGTAGATAAAGGGAAAGCTATTTGTGTTCTTGTATCTTTTAAGTTTGAAAGTTATTAAATAACTTTCATATAAAACTCATATATATGATACAATATAGATATGAATAGGTAGATCTCTATAGATAGTATCATTTATATATATATATATATATATATATGGTAGATCAGTAGATCCTGTCTATACATAATATAAAATATAAATGTGGTATCATATATGAAACCATATTTATAAAGGTTCTATATGATAAACCCTTTCATAATTCCCACATCATAAAAAGTCAGTGCAATAGCTAAGCAGAGGTTTTTAATCTGGCTGTACATCAGAATCACTTTTGGACAAAAATATAGGCTAGTATCTTGTTTGTGCACTAGGCATATGTATTTGAAAATATGAAAGGAAAACAAGATATTTATGTTGATTCTGATGTGCAACCAGTTGATAACCATCACATTAGAAATTGATGATGATTTTGTATATGGTCTAATCTTTGAATGTAGACAGGGTGAGAATTTATCAATAGTAGTAAAGGACATATTGATTGGGTCCATAGACACTGTAAGAAATTGGCCTATCAGATGCAGACCCTGTGGAATGCAAATAGCTGAGATTAGCTGACAATATAGAAACCAATACAATAACAAATCCACCATGTTTCTTATGATGTTACTTTGCCTAGAATCTACATCCTTATGTTTTGCTCACTTATCTTAAGAGAAGTGAACTTTAAAGTCTCCTACTATTAATATAGCTTCATATATTTTTTCTTAATTTTTGTTTTCAGGAGAGGGTGCTTTTTTATTTTAATAACTTTCAAACCTAAAAGATACAGGAATAACACAAATAGCTTCCCTATCTTTTACCTACCTTGTTGTTTACATTTTACCTCACTTACTTTATCATTTCTGTGCATGTACTCCCCTCTCACCTTTTCCATATCACCCTTTCTTCTCCTCCTCCTCCTCCATCTCTTGACCTGTAGAATTGTGAACTACTTAATGAGATGGTGTTTAAACCACCAAATTTATAGTAATTTGTTACATACCATTCTAATAAAAACAATAAAATTCTACGTAATCCATAGGTGAAATAAGAAACCATAATAGAAATTAGATGCTTCTAATAATGTGATTCTAAATGAAAGATGTGAAAAGCAATGAAATATTTTAAACTAAATGTGAAGTCATTTAAATTGAGTGAATATATCACAATGTTTGAGGTACAGCTAAAATTGTTATTAGAGGAAAATTTAGAGCCTTAAATATAAGTAGTAGAAAAAAGGAAGAGAGTCAGCAACTTAAACATTTTTAAAAAGAGAAGCAGCAAACAAAACTCAAAGATAGTGGAAGGAAGAAAATACTGAAGAAAATGACAAGAACCCATAAACTAGAAAACAAACATACAAGACAGAATCAATCATGATTTCCTCGGATGACAGTAATAAAATTGTTAAGACCTTGGCAAGAGTGATCATGAAAAATATTGAAAGCTCAAGTAATCAGTATCAGAAATGAGAAAGAATCAATACAACTCTACAGACATTAAGACGTTATGAACAACATTATACTACTGTTAATGAGAATTTAGATGAAATGAACACATTCTTAGGGAAATACACCATACTATCCTGAGACAGAAAATAGAGAATGTGAATAGTCATTCATCCATTTAAGATACTGAATTTTTATTAAAAGCTCTCCCACAAAGAAGCAGTTGACTTTTACCAGTGAATTCTACAAAACCATTCAAAAGAAGACATGACACCAATCTTGCACACTTCTAGAGAGTAGAAAAAACACAACTCATTATGTGAGGATAGTATAATTGTTTAATGACAATATGACAGGACCTTGTAAGTAAGTAGAATTTCAGGCTAATTTTTTTTCATGAGCATAGAGCCAATATTTAAAAATTTTCATTATGAGATAAAATTATAGATTGGAAAGAAATAAAACTTTATCATTCATTAGGATGTTTGTATATACCGAGAATTTAATATCTATAAAACATCAGTTTATAAGTAAATTTAGCAAGGTTACTGACTATACAAGGTCTGTATCAAAATGTATTTTTGTACATAACAACAAATAGGAAATTAAAAATCAATTTATAGTGTTATCAACAAACAAGAATAAATCTAACAAAAGATGAAAGGGATCTGCACTGGAAACTATGAAGCAGTATTGAAACTTAAAGATTTCTGGACATGGGGGACAAATCACGTTAATTGGAAGGCTTGTTATTTTAAAGATGTCATTTCTATACCAAACTCAACAGATGTTTTTGTGGAAATGATGGTAAAAATTTATGTGACAATGAAAGATTGCTAAACAACAAATGTTTTTTATTTAGGGTAACTGAAACATGGCATAGGATAAATGCCACATAGATTTTTTTTCCCTTGAAACAGAGTCTCGCTCTGTTGCTCAGGCTGGAGTGTAGTGGCATGATCTTGGCTCACTGCAACCTCCGCCTCCCGAGTTCAAGCGATTCTCCTTCCTCAGCCTCCTGAGTAGCTGGGACTACAGGAGTGCACCATCCATGCCCAGCTAATTTTTATGTTTTTAGTAGAGATGGGGTTTCACCATGTTGCCCAGGTTGGTCTTGAGCTCCTGACCTCAAGTGATCTGCCACCTTGGCCTCCCAAAGTGCTGGGATTACAGATGTGAGCCACTGTGCCTGGCCAGCAAATAGATTTTGAATTCATTTTTTAAAAATATTTCATTTTTGTAAGTTGGTAGTAATATACCAGTTTTATTACTGTACACTTGCTGGGTAGAGCTTAGAATTTTATAAAGAAGGATATATGATGAAACAAAGCAAGGAAAACCTACATATGCTGTTTTGTATTAAATTATCTAAATGTTATACATTATTTTACAAATTTATGTAAATGTTTGTGGCACCATCACATTAATTGTTGCATTTGCAGATTACTTTTGTACATTTTTTTTTTTTTTTTTTTTTTTTTTAGTTTTCCTAATGTTTTCATGAGGAGCTTTCAGAAATAGAACTGTTGGGGCTTTAGCCTAAGACATTACAAAGCCCAGATTTCTCTAAACATGTAATTTCATGATATATAAGTTTGGGTTAACTTTGTTTTCAAAAGCCACTGTTTTTATGAGTTAACTTCTAAATGAAAGCCCTAGGACACTCTAGTATCCAAGACAGCAAAGGACCCGTTTGATTTGATCTCACTAACTATCCCACTTTAGAACTCACTACTAAATCATTTTATGGCTTTTGATATGGTTTGGCTGTGTCCCCACCCAAATCTCATCTGAATTCTCATGTGTTGTGGGAGGTAATTGAATCATTAGGGGCAGGTCTTTCCCATGCTGTTCTCATGACAGTGAATAAGTCTCATGAGATCTGATGGTTTTAAAAAGGGGAGTTTCCCTGCACAAGCTCTCTTCTCTTGTCTGCTGTGATGTGAGATGTGCCTTTTGCCTTCTGCCATGATTGTGAGGCCTCTCCAGCCACATGCAACTGTAAGTCCAATAAACTTCTTTCTTTTGTAAATTGCCCAGTCTCTGAGATATCTTTATCAGGAGTGTGAAAACAAACTAATATAGCTTTCAAGTAATTCTCTTGGTTGTTGGTCACACTATGTTTATGTGACTACCTACCTCAATACACATTAAAATCTTGTTTCTTTCTTATCATTTCTGATTGTTTGTAAAGCTCCTTTCTCCCACTCCTAAGCAAAACCTATTCCCCTTTCAAGAGTGAGCTCCTAGCTCATTGTATTTTAGAGTTATCTGATCTTGTCTCCAGTTTCTCTCTCCACAATGATGTTCTATAGCATTTACTGTCTAAAACATTCATTTGTGTTTTTAATTATGTTGAATTTTATTAGCATCATGTAACTCAGAAATACAGATTTATTTATTTATTTTTGGATTTGAATCTTTTTTCTACTACTCATGTCCCTGTGGCCTTGGCCAAGTTACTTCTCTGAATTCAAGCTTCCTGAATCTGTTACATAGATTCAGAATGATACTGATCTTGTATGGTCATCATGAGGATTCGTATTCATATATAGCATATAGCTCCTGGAATACATAATATTCTTGCTAAGTAGGAGATAGTAATAGCAGTGCTATTAACTGGTGATATTATTTTCAGTAACCTGTTCTCCCTGGCTTTGCTTGAAAGAATTATTAGCTATTGCTACATCCGTGATTTATATGGATCGTATTTTAGAGTTGCTCAGGTAGGAAGCAGTTGGGTCAAAAGCTAAACATACTTTTGATTCAGGAATGCTTTCTTAAAATTAGACTTTGTTTTCTTAATCCATGATATAATGCTGTGTAATGGCTCTTTAACTGGCAGCTATATAGGCAATTTCTCTATAGGATGCCTGAGACTTAGAAGAATTGGTGTTAATTATAAGACAGAAAGATGTGGATTAAGAAAAATTCTACTCAGACTTCAGCTCATGGTTGAACTTGGTATCATAATAACAAGAGGTCAAGTTACCTTGAATTAGGGTGCCTTCTGATTTGCCTGCTGTAGAGGAGGTCTTCATATCTTTTGGAAGAATGCATGCAGGGTTTTCAGAGGTGACATGACTATCACTGTGTCACGTAGTTTATAAATGTTAAACCAGACCATCTCAAGTCTTTCAGATGTGAAGAAAATTCTTTCATTTGCTTTTTCCAATAGTCAAAACAGGAAATTAATTGTATTGAGTTGAAAATCTAGAGGAATGTCAAGGAACACGATGTACTTAACCAGCGCACTGGATGGCACAATAAATCTGTGCCCAGGAGATAACCTATGGCCTAAAGAATGAATCTGTTTGAGAAGTAGAAATCTGTTAGGTTCTGGGAGACTCCTTATAAACATGGAAGGATTGAATTGCTGAACTTCAAATGGTTGTCACCTCTAGTTACTCCCTTTTGAATGCATCCTAAAATATCTTATTTCTGTTAGTTGCACAATGGCTGGTTCTTCACCCACAGAGTGTTTAATGGATAGATTTATGGACTTGGGTAATAAACTGAATCAGGGCCATCTCATTGTATACACAGATTACTCCACTTGGCCTGAAATCAAAACCTCCCTATTCTTAGTCAACAGCTAAGAACATCAGGTAAGTTTATGTTTCAGCATCCTAGGGCCTTGTTACATGTTTTGTTTGAAACTTAAAACTCTTTTTTTTTCATTTCAGAGATAATTTCCCAAGAGATTTGTGTAGTTATGGATTCAAAAGAAGATAACAAACATGTAGGTCATCTTCTTGAAGAAGTGCTAAAAAGTGAATTAAATGTAAGTATTCAAAGACTGATTTTGATAAATTCTGATTGCCAAAAACTTTTATAGCATAAAGATATCTTTCTTGGAAAAAACCATAAAAATCCTTTAATCGTAATGTTCTTATTATTTTGCCTCGATGAGATCCTTTGGTCTGCCAGCAGTTAGGATCTGAAACATACTCCGTCACCCTTTTCATTCCTTTTGCAGATTTTCTTCCAGTCTCCATGTGTGATGTCCTTTAGGAAGCCCTGCCTGATGCCTGCACTCCCCAGAATAAGGCTGAGACTTGTCTTAAGAGGCATGGTGGCCAGTACATGCTAGATGCTTAGTAAAGTTTGTAGACTCTATGAAGATTAGAGAGATTAAGAAGAGGGAGGGGGAAAATAAGAGGCATGATGACAAAAGGTGAAATAATCATGATTTTGGAAAAGCGAGTGAATGTGAAGTGACCAACTTCGTAGTTAAACTCATATCTAATATTAGGGCTAGGAAAATAGAAGATGCAATAAGTGTGAGGGTGTGGAACTTTTTATAATTTTACCACCAAGCACTGCCATTAATCATTTTTATGACAACTTTCAAGCATTTTGTTGCCAAACTTATTTTTGTATATTTTAATTAATTACCCTGTTTTCATTAAAATATATAACTTCTAATCAGAGTTTATGTTAAACATGGGATGACCTTTTAACATCGTACATAATTCTCATCAAAAGCAGAGGGTAAAAGTTCATTTTAGCTTTGTAATTTTTTTTTTTTTTTTTTTTGAGATGGAGTCTCACTCTGTCACGAGGCTGGAGTGCAGTGGTGCGATCTCAGCTCACTGCAACCTCCATCTTCTGGGTTCAAGTGATTCTCCTGCCTCAGCCTCCACCACACCCATTAGCTGTGTAATTTTATCATGATAGTGCAGTTGGAAAGAGAACAGGCTCTGATATCAGACTGCTTGTATTTTGGATGTCAGCTCTATTTCCTAATTTCCTTGTCTGTACATTGAAAATGTTAATAACATCTACGTTCTAAAGTTGCTGGGTGAGTTGAATAAAATGAATATATTTAAAGTGCTTAGAGAAGCATCTGGCATGCAGTACGTTTTCAATGAATTTGAACTATAATTAAACTTTCAATGATAAGTTGACAGAGTGGTGTGACAGTATTAGATAGTACAGACTGTTAGTTCTCATACTTTAGTGCTATATAGATACATGAGTTGTTAAAATTAACAAATTAACCAGTGTCTTCTACCTCCTCCTTTCTGAAGAATCTAATTTGAATTAGTATGCTTTAACTTAAAGTTTATAGCTGAAAGATGACAGTGAACTTTCTACTGTATATATTCTTACATTCATGTTATTACCTACTATACTTTCTCCCTCAAACCATTATTCTTAGTCATATAAGTAAATATATATGTAATAGTCACTACAAATCCTTATGTTGATATCTTAAAAATCATTTCGGTTTTCTGGAACTAATCCTTCAATAGATGTTCTAGTGAGGGCTCATGGGCACAGTATTCCCAAGTTCTTCCATGTGAATAAAATTATTCTTTTGCTCAAAATCTTCAAGGTGGTTTTGGCTAGATTAAAAACAATCTTGATTCAGTAATTTTTTGTTGAGTATCTTCGATATGCCAATCTATTTTCTTTTGTCATAAAGTATTTTGGTCAAGTGTGATGAAAATCTGACTTTCTTTGTCTTATAAGTGATTTAGTCTGTTTGCCTGGATGCTCAAATAATTCTTTTCCTTTAAAGTCCATTTGTTTTACTACAGGTTTCTTAATTATGGTCATTTTGGCTGATATTGCTAGGTACATAGTAGATTCTTCTGTGTAGTTTCAAATATTTTTGTATGACATTATTTCTTCAGTATTTTCTGTTTGGTTACTTCAGTTTTCTTCAGAGATTCCTGTTGCCTGAAGCTTACATGTTCTTTGGCCATCTACAGCTATTACCTTCTCTTGAGTTTTTCTAATCTCTTAATTTCTTCTTAATTTTCTTATTTTCCATCTTTTATTTCTGTTCAGTCATTACCTTTTGTGTTTTTTTTCTAATTTAGTCTTCATTTCTGAAATATTTTTTAAATTTTTTCTCTTCTCATCACCTTGTTTCTAAGTTATTCCAAGTCTGACTTTTATAGTTGTCATTTTCTTAATTTCTTTTAGCTTATTAAATATTGGGTTACAGTATTTATTTACTTTATGACTGGGTGTTTCTGATGTGCATGTGTTTCCTGTAGGGATATTATTTTGCTTTTTAGTCTTTTCTTTTCCTTTCTTTCTGTCATTAATATATCAAATAATATATATATTTTTGAGACAGGGTCTTGCTCTGTCACCCAGGGTGCAGTGCACTGCTACTATCATGGCTCACTGTAGCCTTGGCCTTGGCCTCCTGGGCTCAAGCGATCCTCCCACCTCATCTTCCAGAGTAGCTGGGACCACAGGCACACACTGCAATGCCCAGCTAATTTTTTTTTTTTTTCCTTTTTGTAGAGAGAGGAGTCTCCATATCTTGCCCAGGCTGGTCTGAAACTCCTGGCCTCAAGTGATCCTCTCACGTTGGCCTCCCAAAGGGCAGAAATACAGGCATGGCTGCTGCACCTAGCCCTATTGTTCCTTTTTAAGTAAAAGAGCTTTCTCTAGTTTTAGGAGGAAGGGATAAGTCAAAATAACACCTCTGTGTCCGTGCTTTGCCTGTACTTTGTCTTTCCTTTGTTCCTAGTGCACCTCTTTTGGTCCATCTAGACTTCTCAGGTTGGTGCTTTAACATACAAGGGTGCTTCTGTTTATTGGTTTTGAATGTGCTTTGGACCCATACCCCCAGATAGTCCTAGCAGAGAACCTTCATGTGGCTTCTTTGTTTTCAACTTTGAATTAAAGCCTACAAAGGATTTATCCCTTGGGAAAGGGATTTATCTATCTACAAAGGATTTATCCCTTGGGAAAGGGAAAAATCCTCCCTTGGGAAAGGATTTATCTAGTTTTATATACTTTTTGTCTTCTCTTATAAAGGTAAATTTATCTCATGACATTTTTCAGCTAGTTTTTGTTGCTATTCCCAGAATGGAATGGCCTGCTAAGGTATCCAGAAAGTATCTGATGATGATTTTGTTGCTTTCTGTCTTTCTTGGTTTACTCCCATTTTTTCCTACAGTTTCTTAAACTGTGTGTGTCTTTATATGTGCTACCAATTTATCCCTACCCACTAATATTATTTTTTTTAGACACCGTTTCACTCGGTTGCCCAGGCTGGAGTGCAGTGGCATGATCTCAGCTCATCACAACGTACGCCTCCCAGGTTCAAATGATTCTCATGCCTCAGCCTCCCAAATATTGGTTTTATAGTAGATAATGTCTGTAGGTTTTTGGTTTTGATATCCTCCTTGCCTTTTCTGTTTTTATGAAGGGTCTGCAGAGATTCAAAGACTAAAATGATATTTCTAGGGTTCCAGAATCTTTTTCCCCTTTATTCTTTGTGTGCTCTCCTGGCCATTTATAATTTTTAAAGAGCACTTACATTTCTCTTTTAATTTCAAGTATTGAATTCATCTATAAATATAGATAGACATAGCAAATTTGGAATTTTTAAAAAATTAGGTTTGACTTGAAGTTAGGGATTTCCTTCATATAATAAAACTAAGAAGTATTCATATATTCAAAAGTGAGAAAATCACCGTTCCTCAAAAATTTCTTAATTGTAATATCTTCCTTTTTGGAGATAAATTAGACTTTTTATTTATTTTTAATGAATAGCTAATGTAGAACTTCTAAAACTGAACTTTGGATGTCCTGTTATTTTACTCAGAGAATCTTGGTTCACCTTGAAAGGAGATATCATTCCTGCTAAGCCTTCCCTGGCTTCTAATTTGGTTAAAAAGAATTAAAAGTTTAAAAACCTGTTATACCACACAGACTTAAGAGAATGCTTTCTCTTAGAAACAGCCACAACAGGCTGGGTGCGGTGGCTCATGCCTGTAATCCCAGCACTTTGGGAGGCCGAGGCGGGCAGATCACGAGGGGAGGAGATTGAGACCATCCTGGCTTAACACGGTGAAACCCCGTCTCTATTAAGAATATAAAAAATTAGCCGGGCGTGGTGGTGGGCGCCTGTAGTCCCAGCTACTTGGGAGGCTGAGGCAGGAGAACGGCATGAACCCTGGAGGCAGAGCTTGCAGTGAGCTGAGATCACACCACTGCACTCCAGCCTGGGTGACAGAGAGAGACTCCGTCTCAAAAAATTAAATTAAATTAAATTAAATTAAATTAAATTAAAATTTTTTTAAAAAGAAAAAGAAACAGTCACAACACTGATTATGCAGTGTCAGGAGTAGTACTGAAATGGGTAGTTTCCCTGACACCTTCATAGGACTGGCTAAGGGGTTGGCTCATTAACCTCTTAACCTCTCATGGGACGGGGGGAGCATGCAGGTGAGCGGGTAGAGGGGCCAGGACAAGTGCTTCTGGGCACGCTGGCAGGAATAGAACTTCATGTGGCTCCATGACAGCATCTAGTGGGGTATCCATGACCCCTGAAGCCCCAGAAGACATGTGTTACATTGTGCTCTTTTACCTTTGCTCTCTACAAACAGCTTAAATGTTTAACAGCTCCGTGGAGGGTCAGGATGACAGCTTTTTGCACCAGCCCTCTTGGTACCAGAGTTCTTGTTCGGCATCTGGGAGGAATCAGGCCGTATCAGTTAATCGAAGGGTGGTGAATGTGGAGGATTTTATTGAGGAGTGGAAGTGGCTTTCAGTGGGATGGGGTGCTGGAAAGGGGATTGAGTGGAAAGGTGGTCTTCCCCTGGAGTTTGGCTGTCCCCTGCTGAACTCTTCTCTGAGGTCCTACTGTCAAGCTGTCCTTCTGAAATCTCACCTTCAAGCTGTCCCTCTGAAGTCAAACTGCTTCTTTTTGACAGCTACTGCTTCTCTTCTAGCCTCTTCTGTTCCACTCTGCTGCCCCTCTGACACCACTCTGCTAGTGGAGCCTGGGGTTTTTTATGGGTACAGGATGGGAGGCAGGGCAGTCCAAAAAGCAGCATTTGTGTGGGAAAACAGGAATGCATGTTCTCACTTTGGGTCACAGTACCCAGGCTTAAGGGTGTGGCCCTCACCAGGGACTGCCCTCTTCTACTCAGTATTTCCCTGCCTCCTGTCTGTATTAGTACTATGCAGTTCTTTTCTCTTTAAAATAATCCTATGATTTCCCCCTTTTATTTTACAAATAGAAATACGGAAGCTTGCAGTTTGATTTGCCTAATATCATGTAACTAGTGAATATAGATGCTAGTTGATTCAAAATGGTCTCTACTAATTAATATTCTTCTAAGGAAAGGTGAGATAAAAGACTGAGATTTTTAAGTTTGGCAAAGGGCTAATACCTAATGTCTGAAAGACATCCCCTTGGGAAAGGATTTATCTAGTTTTATATACTTTTTCTCTTCCTTTATGAAGGTAAATTTATCTCATGACATTTTTCAGCTTAATAACTTACAAACACAAAATGCAATGTATTCTAACATTTTCACCTCTCAAAGCTTTCATCCTACTTTGAAAGAATGTGTAAAAAGGATGATGTCACCACTATTGAAATCCTGGCATCTGTAGGGCAGATCAGTGTGGGTGTGGAGCTTCTCAACACATAATGGGAGGATTGTTTTGTTAACATGAAAAGAAAAAATGTTTTCCTTTGAAATTAAGGGAAAAGATTGGATATGTTTATTGTAATTATCTATACTAGAATTTTGCAACATACCTTACAGGTGAACCAAACATCTAACTTTAATGATGAACACCAAATACCTGGAAGAGGTTGTTAAAAAGTTAAGTAAAGAGCTAACTTGGGGAGAGGCACCTTTCCTTCTTCCCCCATTCACAGGCACTTTTCACTGATTCTTAAAGGACAGGGCTTTGCTGTCAGTCTTGCTCTTTTCCTCTTCCATTTTCCTCAGCAGTTTGAAGTATTTCACAGACCTTACCACCTTTGGAGATAGAGCTCTCCAGAGATAGATCAGGGTGGTAGTAGACAGTTGTAAAGGGACCTCTCTCACTTCTTCCCAATTTTCAGTAAATATCCAAAATAGTTTATACTACATACTGAACTGAAGGTAGTAAGGAATTTATAAGTAGGAAGATGTGATTAGTCTTTTATTCCTAAATTCTCTAGTTTATTTACCAAATAATAAATGCCTATCATGATATACTCACTAGATATGGGAAGTTGAACTGAACAAGTATGATTTCCTATTTCCAAGGAGCATATTGTCCAGTTGGGGATAAAAAAGTAAACGAATGCAAATTAAAATGTCAAATTGTGATGAATATTCTAAGGAAAACCTAACTGTGCTTATATAAAAGAGCCAGAGAAAGTGACTTAGATTGGGAGTGGAAGGCAGTAAGTGAAATCTCTTGGCAGACGTGGTATTTAACTTAAGCCTTTAAGGATAATAATTATCGATTTAAAGAACAAACCAGAAGTAACAGTATGTGAAAGGCACATAAAGAGCTTCGTTGGGGCATAGAAAGAAAGCGTCTGTGGTTGGAGATGGAAATGGAGTGGAAGTGGGAGTAGAAGGAGACAAGAAAAGAGCTGGGGACAGACCCAGAGACAGCCTTGTAGGCTTTTTATGTTGAGTTCACCACTTCTACTGTTACCATTGCTACTATTATCATTTATATATTGTTTTAAGGGGCAAATGAAGTGAGAGAAGACTTTATTTGAAAATGACATGATCCACTTCATCTTTACAAGAAGATTATTTTGGCTGCTCCCTCTTAAAAGTACAGTTCTACAGAGGAAACCTCTGCAGTATTTGTTTTCATACATCATGTCACCTTAAATGCATATAAGTGGGTTCAACCCAATATTCACTCCTGTAATAAAAGAATGGAACTCCTAAAGAATGCTGATCTATACTTTTAACAAACAGGGACTGTAGGGGCTTTTCACGTATTTTGGTTATCCACTCCTTCCTGTTTCCTGGAGCACATAATTTAATTATTGTTTTGAGTAATCACAAATGACAAGCAGGGTGTAACTGAAAATCATGTGTAAAGCATGCTTTGATTTTGTTGAGGCTGTTCTATGGTACTTAGTTTTTTTTTTTTTTTTTTTTCTTATGCCCTCAAGGTTGTGTCCAGTGTATGGATCTATGCCTTTTATTATAGACCTCAGTAAATTCACTGTATGACATATTAGTCAAACAAAACATCAAAAATAGCACATGCAATAAAGAAAAGCAGAGAGAAGATAAACAGAGCAAATTAAGCCACAGCAGTATCCTAAGACCTATCCAAAACAGTTATTTTATGCTTATTTTGATACATATTATATTTAGTCTGAATATACAGGCTTTTCATTTGTTTGCACCTGAATACTGTATAGTCAACAATGAAATAACACTGGAAAGCTCCTTTTTTTCTCTTGCGCCTCTCACTCTGAATGGTACCACATTTATGTGGTGCATGCATGTGTATACAAGAATACAGAAACTAGCCAAAAACCATCTTATTGAATTCATTTGGTTTATTTGGTATGTTAGCCAGATTTCCTGAACAATTCTCCAGAGGTGGAAAGAAACTCCAAAATGATAGACCACCTAGTTGCAGAAGGTGGTATGAATTACATTCATGTTGTATTAAATAAAATTAACAGTTTATATTAATGACTGATTGTCATGGTTTTAAAATATTAATTGAGGGAGCTAGGATGATTTGCTTTAAATGCTGTTTTCTCTATTTTTTTCTTTGTATATTTCACGTATCTTCATCTTTTTAATTGTTTATATTCTTGAAATACAGGAACCTGTTGAAATATTACTCTTCCTAAAGGAACCAGATGGTTAATCTGTAAAAACGGTCTTTTGCATCTTGTCTGCTTAGAAATGAGGTCATTGCTTACAAGTTCTGGACAACCATTATACTAAGCTTATGAAATAAAAACAGAAACCAACCACCATCAATTTTTGGGCATGTATTGATAAAGTCAAGTCTTAGCCTTTAATTCAGGAATTTTTTTTTGATTTTACACAGAAAGTAAATATGTTCAGAGGAAAATTGATATAAAAAGTTGCCAAAGTTGTTTTTGTATGTAGATTATAGTTAACCGTCAGCAATTGATTTTGAAGAATGTTATATACTGAATTGCTTATGCTATTTAAATTGAGATGTAGTTTCAGAACTCAGTGATTTCACTTCATTTCATTAAATTTTTTTTCTCCAGTTATAGGATACATGATGTCTGCAAAGCATCTTTTTATGCTTATGTTATCCCTAATAATTGAGTATGGAAATGTGTTTTATGTCAAGTGTTTGCGTGTAGTATAATTTTACTTTATAATGCCACAAAATAGATTATTTTGTTGTTCTGGTAGCTTTAGCTAAACAATGGTTCCAAGGTTTTGGTGGTTCTGGGACAACTGAATCAAATATACCACTTTGAGCTTATAACCACAGTAAATTATTCGTTATCTTGTTACCAGAGACCTTCTTTCCAAGGCCTACAACTTGTGTTAAAAAAAAAATCTTTATCTTTCTCTCTTACGTTGGCATTATATACCTTAAATGACTATTCAGCATATGAGGGTTAAAAAAAAGTCTATACAGCTTGATCCGTCATTTAAGATCTTCTGCTCTCTACACTGAACTTTTTGTCACAATGCTATTGCTGTTGTGGCTCAACATGTTTTGAAGCGATTAGTCTTCTAACTCTTGCACTCTATTCTACTGGATTGCATGCCTTCTCTATTTGTCAATTTTATGTTTTAAGGCTTAGTTGATTACTCTTTCCATGAAGTTGTCCCGAATCATTTTTTTTAGTTATTAGATCTCCTAAATTACTCATCAATAGTTGTGTCATTCTGCATATCCTGCTTATTATTTATCCGTTTGCACATCTCTTTCACCATCTCTTATCACTGATCCCTCACATAGTGCTGTGGAGATGGAAGGAGCCAGATAAATAGTTGTGATTAAAGATGAGAGCATGATGAACCGGCAAGCTCCTGGAGTACCTCTCTACCTGGCCAACAGCCAAATATGTTGCTGGAGATAAAGAGGTAGCCTCTGGCCATCATCCATCAATCATGGGACCGGTTGAGAAGAGTTTAAAACACAAAGCATACCCAAGAAGGTCGAACTGATTTTCTAACCAGAAGAAAAAACTATGTTCACAAAAGGAGGGAAGAGAAGGTGTTGGTAGCAGATGTTGCAGAGATTAGATGAGCTGGAGTTAGCAACAGTGATGAAATTGGTGGTGAGCAGCCTTCTGTCAGGAAAGAAAGACAGTGATGGAGAAATGAGCACTGCAGAGGGGACCTTCTTAGTGAAGTGAAGAAGATAATCCATAAGTAATATTTTTAAAATGTATTCTGTAGAATTTGCAGTAAGATTCTATGTTGATATTTGAATCTATTTTTTATATTGTCTAGAAATATACTGTTTAAAAAATATTCTGTGGTATATACATAGTTCTGAAACAAGTCACAACAAATTCAAAATGTAATTTATCCTTAGTATTTTTTAAATATTTTGAAGCTCTAAGCTAAACAATGTATATTCAACAGGCTACTAATAAGTCATAATGGGAAAGTTGTATGAGAGGGAAATTTTATGTATAAATATTGCGAGTATACTTCTCATACAAGAGGAATATACCTTAATGAAAAATAGTTTGCTTATTACATAGGGTTTGATGGCAGTTTTCAGGTTGAACAAATATTGGGATGATGTTTGAATATTACTTGAAAGACTCTTGCGTGATTTTCTTGGGATTACATGTGAAAGGACTCTTTGGTAAGCTATTCATACATATTATAGCTGATTTTAATTTTCTTTATTTTCTATCATTTTGTAAAAATGAGGTGGAAAATGGAGGTTGTTGAGAACCTTTTTAATATTTCTTATCTAGACATTTTGAGAGCAATTGTAACATTTGCAGCACAATGTCAATCAATCATGTCATTTAAGTGATTGTCATTTTATCATCACATCATTTTAATATGGAAACAGGCTGCAATTGTACTTCTATATACAGTTGTCCCTCAATTTAGAGGGGGGTTCCAGGACTTACCTTTCTGCTCTACAAATGCCACAATTTATGGGTGCTCTAAGCCCTTACCGAAAATGAAATAGTATTTACATATAACCTATATACATCCTCCTGTATACGTTAAATCATCTTCAGATTACATACAGTCTCTAATACAATATAAATGCTGTATAGTTACACTGTATTTTTATAAATTTGTATTTTTATTATTTATTTTTGTTTTTCAAATGTTTTTGACCCATGCTCGAATCCTTAGCTGTGGAACCAACCGATTCTGAAGGCAGACTACATTTAGGCAGTGTCTTTATTAGGAAAAATGAAAACTTTATGCATTTAAATTAAATTATGTTGTAAACTTAGCAAGAATTTGAAGGAAAAAAGTTGAATTAATGAATTGTTTAATGTTAGTCATTTATGTTTGCCATACCAATAGATGTAATAAAGATAAAGGCAATGGCTTTGGTTCAGTAAGGTTGCAATTGTCTTTCATTTGCTAGAATAGGACACACTCCTCAGTAAATATCTACTCAAAATGAGAGAGGGCTTTTAGATTAATGTGGATTCAAATGATAGAACCTTGTTCTGGCTCAGAGTGTGATCCAGGCAACAGTTATATCAGTATCAACTGGAAGCTTCTTAGAAATGTTTATTCTTAGCTTTACCCCAAATCTAAAAGAATTAAAATCTGCATTTCTAACAGGATTCTCAGGAATTCCCATGGACATTGAAATTCGAGAAACACACATCTAAAATTTATTTCTTTTTCCCATTAGGCTACAAACTTCTTGAGGGAAGAAACCTGTCTAGTCATTGAAATGGTCTCAGTATACAATTTAGTGTCTGGCTTGTAGCTATCAATAAATATTGGTCAAATGAATGAAATTATATTAATCTATCAATGGCTAAGATACTCTGTTCTTTGTGATTTTGTTTTATTTTTAATTAAGACAGATAGGATTTGTTCATTTTAACTTGCCAATTCTCAGCTTGCAAATGTTTTATGCATTACTAATACATATAAAAGGATTATATTACTGTTTGTATCTTTTTCACATATCATTAGTGATTTCCGCTAATAGGACAGAACATGCCTGCCAAACATGATTTATGAGTTAATGCCAGTCATTTCCCATCTACTACACATTGTCTTTTAGTTATAGTATAATCTGTCATGAAAGCTCAACAGAAAAAGGAGCAGGGTGGTATTTTGCAGCTTTACACTTTGTGTTGATACTATATAACTTTGGATGTATAATAAAACGGGGCTGGGTGTGGTGGCTCCTGCCTGTAATCCCAGCACTTTGGGAGGTTGAGGCAGGTGGATCACCTGAGGTCAGAGATTCGAGACCAGCCTGGCCAACATGG
Source organism: Macaca mulatta (assembly GCF_049350105.2). Lineage (NCBI taxonomy): Eukaryota > Metazoa > Chordata > Mammalia > Primates > Cercopithecidae > Macaca > Macaca mulatta. The sequence continues at coordinate 112,008,706 of NC_133408.1, forward strand.
TGAAAGCCCCACTTTACTAAAAATACAAAAATTAGCCAGGCATGGTGGTGGGCACCTGTAATCCCAGCTACTTGGGAGGCTGAGGCAGGAGAATCGCTTGAACCCAAGAGGTGGAGGTTGCAGTGAGCCAAGATGACACCACTGCATTCCAGCATGGGTGACAGAGCAAAACCCTGTCTCAAAAAATAAAAAATAATAAAAAAAAATAAAACAGGAGCTTTAAATTATTTGTGTTAGGTGCTCAAGGTTCGTTAGCATTAGAGCTTGTCATTTTCCATTCCGTGGTCCTTGTAATGTTGCATCAGAACAATAGTTGGTTTTCAACATGAGTTTTAACAGTGAGAGAGGGACGCACAAAGGAAGACTTACCACAATAATGTCTTCTACCACCAATGGCTCAGCACACGTTTAATGCAGTGGGTGAGAAGCACTTGATATTACTTCGACATCAAATCTGAAGACTGAAATTGGAGGACACTTCTTAAGTACTTTCTACCCTATCCAGGACCCAGAAATATCACTGTTAAGGGAATGTGTATACTGGCAATTAAGATTGTTAGTACTTAACTGACTTTCTCCAGAATACATGTTCCTCCCCGGCACCCCTTCCCCCTGGAGTTAACTTTGGGACTTGTAGAATTACTCCTCTCTGGGTAAGGGTCTTGTGATGTCTGTGACAAGGTAATAGTACCTAGAGTAACACTGATGTCCAGTGTGCTTTGGAGGTTGTGTATGTGGAGCTGGGAGTTTCAACAGGCCTGAGTCTGAGTGCTAGCCCCTTACTGGCTGTGTAATCTTTGATTAAACTTTTGTGCCTGTGCGGCTTTATAACATGAGGATGATAATACCTGCCTGTGCATAGGTGTACTATGCAGTTTTAACAAGATAATTGTTGAAAGTATTTAGCACAGATTCTGGAAAGTTATAAAGCCTCAATAAATACAATATATTAAATGTAAAGGGATAATGGAGATATGATTTAAAGGGTCCTCTAAAAGTGGAAGTTAAGAAGTGAGTAGAGTTATAACAGCAAGCATTTAATAAAGCACTGTGCATTAGGTGACCCAAAACATGAATGTTATTGGGTCTTTACATATATTCAAAGATGAATGACTTGACAGCATACACGTTAGACTTTAGACTTTCTGGAACAGCAGTTGCTGGGAAAAGTCCTTGGACTCAGACAGAGGCAGTGTCCACTGCATTATGTAGCACTGCAAATGGATCTTCTGGGCTGAATGTTAGACTCCAGTCTTTGTGCTGGGACTTTTAAGTTGCATAGTGAGGGAAGCACCACTCTCTTGTGTGATAAGAGATTGGGATCCAATAGCAGTGCAATGTCTCAGAACCTTGGTTATAGTACTATTCTGCCTACCCAGTGTCTGGGATTGGGAGAGTATCAAACCTGCTTTAGTATGACCAGCTAGCTAGGGTTTAAGTCCTATGGTGGCAGGTCATGAAGTGGAGGGCCACTGGTATGATCCACCAGCTTATGATTCACGGTTAGCAGGCTATAGCTTCTACAACGTAGCTGACTGGTAACCCAATTTATTTATTAGCTCACAACTCTACCAGGATTGACTTCTTTAAAGCCTTCTACGAGGACAAGCTATAGAGAAGACATCTTGGAAAAGTTAACCCTTACCCTTCACATACTAACTTAGCCAATCCTCATATCAATTCTATGATGTACTCATTTTACTGAGGAGTAAACCGAGCCACAGGGCTTATGTAGCTTACCCAAAGTCACACAGCAACGATGTTCCAGAGATAGATTTAAACCCAGTGATCTTGGTACCAAAGTCCATGCTCTTTACTACACACATACACACACATACAAAAAGAAAAACTTAAAAGCTTATTCTAAGAAATAGTAAATGCTGAATGCTAGATAGACAAAAAGGGATGTTAATTGTTATCATGTTCACAGAGTGGAAAGAAAATACATGTCTCTACAGGTCACTTGTTTATACCTATATTAGTGCCATTGTTTGAATGGTAGAAAGGCTAGAAGTTGGCAGATTCAGACTCAGAGATGACCCAGCCAACTTTTTCTGTAAAAAGATGATTGACTTTTCAGAAACACATAGAGGTTGAACCTCTGACTCATGGGAATTGAACCAAAACCTTTCAGCCTTAGTTAGGCCTTAATGCTTTTTGAAATGAAAACTTTTTTGACAATCCATCTTTATTCCTAATATCCATGCTTTGTATAGTATTAATATTGTGAATACACAGATGTTTGCATTTAGTTTATGGTAAATCTTTCCTAAACTCTTATTTGTTATGATGTAAGGAAAGTTTGATTTTTTGTTGTTGTACTTTAATTTACTGAACACATTGGAAGGTTGTTTTAAATTTTGTTTAAATGTCCTTTGAACCAAAATATTTACAGAAGAAGTTCTAGCCAGCAGATTGTTCCGTTTGTTGTGTTTGAGTGTGGAAACATCAGGAATGACAGCATATCATGATGCCATAGGAATTTTTTTTTTTTATATAAACAACCTAATAGCATTGTCTAATGTGGTCTTTGTTGATTAAAAGTGTCACAGATACCTTTGCTATATTTAGGTAAAATCTAAGTTTCTTTACTGAAGCATGGAAAATGTTGATTGTTTTCTGGTTGGGAGGAAAGCAGTATGACTAAAAGAACTACACTGAACTGGGATCAATTATTAAGAGTCTCAATTTCAAGAAGGAAAAAATACAGTTTGGTTTTTCAAGAGTACAAAAATACTAATATATGATAACTTTTATGTAAATATTGTGTGTGCATTTCTGTCTTAGTCTATGGGCAATTAGCGAAGACTGACTTTAAGTACAGTTTTAAATGTATCATGTAAGTGAACAAATATATTTTAATTACAATTACAAGAACACTATGTGGCTGGGCATTGTGCTTTCCATATATCTATATTGTACATTCTTTTTTTTTTTTTTTTTTTTTTTGAGATGGAGTTTCACTCTGTTGCCCAGGCTGGAGTGCAGTCCCGTGACTCAGCTCACTGCAACCTCTGCCTCCCAGGTTCAAGCAATTCTCTGCCTCAGCCTCCCGAGTAGCTGGGATTACAGGCATCCACCACCACACCCGGCTAATATTTGTATTTTTAGTAGAGATGGGGTTTCACCATCTTGGCCAGGCTGGTCTTGAACTCCTGACCTCAGGTGAGCCATCCACCTTGGCCTCCCAAAGTGCTGGGATGACAGGCATGAGCCACCGCGCTTGGCCTACATTATATATTCTAAGAGTGTACATCTTATTAACTGTTAGTTTAAGAAATACATAACAGCTTTGAAGAAGCAAGTAGATATTGAAGTCAATATGGGCTGAAGTTGTCGTAGGTATGAATGAGCCCAGTATTTGTGACAATAGAGAAAAATTTCTTCAGAGTTTAAGAATATTTGTGTTGAAGAGTGGAATGGGTGGCTAGGATTTGAAGAGGTAGAATATAAGTAGACTATGAAGGGCTTTAATGTCAAAGTCACTATTTTAGATTTAATCTAATGGGAATGACACACATATACATGTAATATATATATATAAAATTGCATGTTCTTAATGAGAAAAATGAAGCTCTTCTAGGAATACTTAAAATACTCTTAATAGTTAGGGAATACTTTCCTTTTGTCTAAAGATGTACATATAAAAATGAAATAATTCCTTAAAGTACTTAAAAATAATAGTGACAGCCAGGTGAATATGATAAAGATTATTCACAAAAATCTTCCTTCTCCATTGCTTTAAAAACAATAGAAAACAAGCAAAATTAACAGTAATCAAACAAACATGAGGGGCCCACTTAATGCAGACGTTTTTAAAAGTAACAGTCAAGAAAGTAAGTGCAGATGATAATCAGGCTGATGTCTTCTAAACCCTTCCCGTGGATCTCCCAGACCTTGTAATGGGGGCAAAAATTATTTCATTAAGATAACTCAAGGAACCTAAAACTTTTACCGCTTTTGTTAAAAAAAAATTGCTCCAAAACAACCCACTACTTGTACATATTCATCTAATGATGTGAATTAAATGAAAAATTTAGAATTGGGGGAAATTTTAAGTCACTTTCCTTGAAGCTAGATAATGTCTAATGTTAATTATGGCCACAAAATAGAATAAGAATCTAATAAACATTTTAGATTTAAAACAACATGATTGACCAGACCTAGGCTATGGGTAGAACTTAAAATGTGCTCTCTCCTTCTCTCACAGAAGGAAGTCAGTGAATACTGACTTATAAAAAGAAGTGAGTTATTAAGAGTATAGTGTCTATCCTGCCCATAGCATCTCTTCTTAACCTTTAGAAATTATACTTCCTGGAAATGAATTATCTGAAGTTTAGCAATACTTTTGGTTTTACTGCATTTGGTTTGCATTCACTAAAATTACATAATTTAAAATGACATGCATATTATTCCATTTTAATAAAACATTCATGCTTTTAGTCCTTCATTTGTCTTTCCTGGTGACTACATATATTATTCATAGAGAATTGTTGGAATGATACGTACCTTTCAGAGTAATTATTTCTATGTAGTATTTTTTGATGAGTTTTATTTTTAAAGAACTTTTCCACATTGTTCGTTCTAAAAACATATACTATTTTCTTGACACAAGATATTTTTCTTTAAAAAACTGGTGGCAAAGTTTTGTTTGTTGTTAACATTATTAAGCATTTGCTAGTGGTAAAAACATGAATGTTTCTGTCCTCAAAGATCCCAAACTCTGTCCTGAAGAAATTTATTTTAATACTTCAACAACAACAACAAAAAAAACTGAATCAGAATCTCCCTCATGTTCTCATTCTCTGCATGAAGAAGGAAACTTTAAGATTTTTTTTTTTTTGGTGAATTCTGAATTCACTTGTGCATCTTTGCTGAAGTTAAGATCTGGTGATATGGTTGCCTTATTTCATATCTGTGAAGTCAGAAACTTGGCAGGATGTGAAACTATATCTTACTTGCATGCAAGTAAGTCAACCTGACACAGTATCATAGATACTGGTGGAAGATCTGAGACTACAGGGTCAGAGAAAAGACCATTTATTACAACCACAGCAGTAGCAAGAACAAAAATGTAGCACTTGGTTTTTTCTGAATTCCAATTTCCATGGAGAGATGCAATTAGGGTTAGTTGTTGCTAGGCAGTAGGGTTCTTTAAAAAGAACCTTGATAGTAGGAAACCCTGGCCTTATACAGGCAAATCAGCCCATCTGCTCCTCAAGAGATAACTCTGGAATGCCAAGTAAGCCTAATCCAGGGAGAGAGATGTCCCTATTTTACTGGAAAATAAATCTGTTCTAGGAAGAAATATCTCTGTTTCTGCAATTTGTACAAATATACTTGCAAAGAAAGTATGGAACAAGTTAGCTGTTAATGCCTTTGAAAATGTTTGAATACGTGAGAGACTTTTGAAAAATTGTCTCCCTGTAATATCTAGATGTTACCACTTTATCAAACTTACTATTGCAGAATGGATACTGGTTTCTTTTTTATTGTAGTGTTAATATATTGTTGATGACTATGGACTTTTTGGCTTTTTTCTTAATCTTTGAGCTTTAAGCTCAATACAAATTTTAAACTGAACTGAAATTTTTAAAATTTAATAGCCTACTTATTTCTAGAGCAAAGCTAAGGCCTTGCAAACTTTCTTTTCTCATTCTCCAGTATTTTGTCAAAATTATAGCAAATTAAGCTACTAAACACATAATGTAGAGTTACAGAGTTTGATGTTTTACTAAGGAACAGCATTTTATTATTTTTAGAACTATGAAATGTAAAGCATTCTAAATGTAATACCAGTAAGAATCACTGAAATGTGATTTCCTGTGGAATTATTATAGCAAAGATATCACAGATCCCATGTCTAGTAATTCTTAAGTTTTTGTTCATATTGTTAGAAAAATCTTAAAAGAAGCTAATTAGAATATTATCTTAATTAGAATATTAAGCTTAATTAGAATATTAAGCTATATGGAATATATTAAGCTATATGGAATATTAAGCTATATGGAATATATTAAGCTATATGGAATATTAAGCTATATGGAATAAAAATATCTTACTAGGAAAGTTTGCATAATATGTGTGTTCTTTTCTAAATCTAATCTAATCTGGGACTACTTATAGCAGTAGAAGTAAGTTCCCCAACAGTTTTAGGAATAATCTGTATAGTTTAAGTCTTATTTCTCTCTCACTTATATTGTTGTGATGATTTCTTACTGCTTTTCCCATTTCTAGTTATTTCCGGTTTAGTGAAGTCTATTCCCTGTATTAAAACTGTGTTATTTAATGTGCTTCCAGATGCCTGCAATCATCTCTGCAACCTTTCTCTTTTAGTCCTTCAACATGCTCTTCAATATTTATTTGTATAAGATAAACCAGACTACTAGCCTGTTCCAGAATATATTCTGTGTATGTCTACATTTTTTTCCTATGTGAAACAATTTTCTATATCGTTATTTGCTAAAATATGCATTATTCATAGCATAGTTCAAATGACGTTTTCTTGATAGCCTGATGAACTTCAGCATGTATTAATTTTTTAAAAAAATACATGGTTCTTGACTTTATGTGCCTCTCTTCTAGCAATTATGTGTTCCTTTGTAACAAAGATGTTTATGTTTGGTCTAATTTGTGAATTCATTTCTGTTTTTTCCTACTAGCATGTAAAAGTCACATCTGAGGCTCTCTGTCATGCTGGCAGACATCTTCAGCAAATCATCTTAGATCAATGCTACAATTTTGTTTGCGTGAATGTAAGTCAATTCAAATGATTGAAAGCACTTAAGGATATGAGCAAATGTAATGTGAAAGAGAACTCATTTGATTCTTAAATATTTATATATGAGATTATGATGAGTTCTTTTACATGTTTTTGGAGATTTTATCTTTGAAAGAGAAATAATACTTTTAACAAGCTGATTCTCATAATGAGAAGAGTGGTATTTTGGACAATATTTTCAATTTTCTATTTGTACCTGGCCCAAAGTAGATAATAAGAGACAGGTTTGACTCAATTAGTAGATCAAAATTTGACATGCATAACTTTATGGATATCCTTTAAAATTGTTTCTAAATTAAAAACTAAGCTTGATAAATATTTTGAATGTTATGCAGAATCTCTCCATTTATTTCTTGAATTAACTTTTAAGTCATTTAAAAAGTCTTCTCGTATCGTTTTATTTTTCTTGTCTTTTAGGTTATGACCTCTGATTTTCAAGAAACCCAGAAGTTACTGAGCATGCTTGAAGAGAGTAATCTTTCCATTTTATATCCTGTTGTTGTTGTTTCAGTAAGTGAAATTAATGCAGATTTTTCTCACTTATGCTTCCTTCTTTGTAACTCAATGTACATACTTTTAAAAACTCATCCAGTTGAGAGCACTGACCCAAACTCAAAAGAAACTCTTCTTTGTGGATTCTTCTGCTTACTGCCTAGCTATGACTTCTATGACTGAATGCCTTTATTATTGCAATCATTTGGTTGCACTCACAGGTTTGGAAATCATTTTCAACCCAGCAACCAATTTCATTTTTTTTTTCCTTCACTAAAATGGCAAAGTATTCAGCTTAAGTCAACTGGTTGTTTTGATAATGTAAAACAGCTTTATTTAAAATATTATCAGAATAGGCTGGGCGGGGTGGCTCACGCTTGTAGTCCCAGCACTTTGGGAGGCTGAGGTGGGCGGATCACGAAGTCAGGAGATGGAGACCATCCTGGCTAACACGGCGAAACCCCGTCTCTACTAAAAATACAAAAAATTAGCCAGGCATGGTGGTGGGCGCCTGTAGTCCCAGCTACTTGGGAGGCTGAGACAGGAGAATGGTGTGAACCCTGGAGGCAGAGCTTGGAGTGAGCCGAAATCGCGCTACTGCACCCCAGCCTGGGAGACAGCACGAGACTCCAAAGCAAAAAAAAAAAAAAAATATATATATATATATATATATGTGTGTGTGTGTGTGTGTGTGTATATATGTGTGTGTGTGTGTGTATATATATGTGTGTATATATATATACACACACACACACACACACACACACACACACACACATACACACACATATTAGGGAAGCATTCCAGATGTTAATGTGAGGAAAAAACCTAGTGGAAGAAAAGTGATTCTTGGGTTGTTTCATTTTCTCTGTTCCACCGAAAGCGAAAGTAGAATGACTAACAAATTAAAGAGAATTCCTAGAAGAATGGCCTAGGAAAATTTTGGAGAGATTTTTCCATGAAAATCTAAAAGTATGCGTTTAGTTCAGAATTTATTTGATTAGCCCATTAAACTATATAGCAGAGGGGACTATCAGTAAAGTCAGGAAGGAACAAAATCAGAGCCCAAGCCCTCTAAATTGGCTGAGGAGCGGAATCTATAGTTGGTAGTATTTTGCTGTGTGAAGGAGTTCCAGACGTTAAACTCTCAGAAGTGCCTAGCAACTTCCCAGTTCCTAAAGCTCAGGCCCATCCCATACTGTGGGAATTTAATTCTTGTCAGGTAAGATTAGTAATAAAGAATAAAGATAATTTGCAATATAAATAATTCTTGACTAAGTAATGCAAGTAGTAACAAATGAGCAACTATGGGAGATTTAATTAATTCAGTGGCCTCTTTATTTCATCATATACCATAAAGATAACTTTCATGGTTGCATCTGGTTTTGAAACCCAAGCTTCTTCTGTAACTGATCTTCATAGAACACAGAAGCTTTCATTGAGCTTTTTAGGAACAATATGGAATATATCCAATGTTGGAAGCCTCTGAGGCTCTGTAGGATAGAGGTAAGGTCAAAGCTCTATGTTTGGCCTTTTATTCCTCTCTCCACATTTCCTTGCTTAGAAATTTCATTTTCCCATGTTCCCAGATATGCTGATGAGACTGTCCAATGTAGTGAAAATAACAGAGGCTTTGAACTCAGAACACTTGTTTCTTGGTCTAGTTACTTAATTGTTCTGAGGTTTGGTTTCTTCGATGTAGAAACAAGGCTAGTAACTCCACTTCTTAAGTTGTTATAAGGATGAAAGTGAGTGGATGCAAAATGTAGTTTCTATCACAGTGCTAGGCCCTGAGCAGGCATGTGAGGTTAGTTCTGTTTAATAGTCTGGTCCTTTTTTTTTGGCTCTGGATGAGATGACTCCAAATTAACTTCCACAGCTCTAATCTGATTCCTAAGTTTCAGCCAAGTATTTCCCAACATTTTTTTTTTTTTTAATTATACCTTAAATTATAACTCTAAGTTCTGAGGTACATGTGCACAACGTGCAGGTTTATTACATAGGTATACATGTGCCATGTTGGTTTGCTACACCCGTCAACCTCTCATTTACGTTCAGTATTTCTCCTAATGCTATTCCTCCCCGAGTCCCCCACCCCCTGACAGGCCCCAGTGTGTGATGTTCCCCTCCCTATGTCCATGTGTTCTTATTGCTCAACTCCCATTTATGAGGGAGAACATGTGGTGTTTGGTTTTCTGTTTTTGTGTTAGTTTGCTGAGAATGATGGTTTCCAGTTTCATGTATGTCCCTGCAAGGGATATGAACGCATCCTTTTTTATGTCTGCATAGTATTCCATGGTGTATATGTGCCACATTTTCTTTATCCAGTCTATCATTGATGGGCATTTGGGTTGGTTCCAAGTCTTTGCTATTGTGAACAGTGCTGCAATAAACATATGTGTACATGTATCTTTATTGTAGAATGATTTATAATCCTTTGGGTATATACTCAGTAATGGGATTGCTGAGTCTAATGCTATGTCTGGTTCTAGATTCTTGAGGAATCACCACACTGTCTTCCACAATGGTACCAGCAGTGTAAAAGCGTTCCAATTTCTCCACATCTTCTCCAGCATCTGTTGTTTCCTCACTTTTTAATGATTGCCATTCTAACTGGTGTGAGATGGTATCTCATTTTGCTTTTGATTTGTATTTCTCTAATGACCAGTGATGATGAGCATTTTTTCATATGTTTCTTGGCTGCATGAATGTCTTCTTTTGAGAAGTGTCTGTTCATATCCTTTGCCCATTTTTTGATGGGGTTATTTGTTTTTTTCTTCTAAATTTGTTTATGTCCCTTGTAGATTCTGGATATTTGACCTTTGTCAGATGGATAAATTGCAAACATTTTCTCCCATACTGTAGGTTGCCTATTCACTCTGATGATAGTTTTTTTTTTTTTTTTTTTTTTTTTTTTTTTTTTTTTTTTTGCTGTGCAGAAGCTCTTTCGTTTAATTAGATCCCATTTGTCAATTTTGGCTTTTGTTGCCATTGCTTTTGGTGTTTTAATTGTGAAGACTTTGGCTATCCCTATGTCCTGAATGGTATTGCCTAGGTTTTCTTCTAGGGTTTTTATGGTTTTAGGTTTAACATTTAAGTCTTTAATCCATCTTGAGTTAATTTTTGTATAAGGTGTAAGGAAGGGATCCAGTTTTAGCTTTCTGCATATGGTTAGCCAGTTTTCCCAGCACCATTTATTAAATAGGGAATCCTTTCCTCATTGCTTGTTTTTGTCAGGTTTGTCAAAGATGAGATGGTTGTAAATGTGGGGTGTTATTTCTGAGACCTCTGTTCTGTTCCACTGGTCTATATATCTCTGTTTTGGTACCAGTACCATACTGTTTTGGTTACTGTAGCCTTGTAGTATAGTTTGAAGTCAGGTAGTGTGATGCCTCCAGCTTTGTTCTTTTTGCTTAGGATTGTCTTGGCAATGCAGGCTCGTTTTTGGTTCCATATGAACTTTGAAGTAGTTTTTTCCAATTCTGTGAAGAAAGTCAGCGGTAGCTTGATGGGGATACCATTGAATCTATAAATTACTTTGGGCAGTATGACCATTTTCACGATATTGATTCTTCCTATCCATGAGCATGGAATGTTCTTCCAATTGTTTGTGTCCTCTTTTATTTCCTTGAGCAGTGGTTTGTAGTTCTTTTTGAAGAGGTCTTTCACATGCCTTGTAATTTGGATTCCTAGGTATTTTATTCTCTGTAGCAATTGTGAATGGGAGTTAACTCATGATTTGGCTCTCCATTTGTCTGTTATTGGTTTATAGGAATGCTTTGTGATTTTTGCACATTGATTTTGTATCCTGAGACTTTGCTGAAGTTGCTTATCACTGAAGGAGATTTTGGGCTGAGACAATGGGATTTTCTAAATATACAATCATGTCATCTGCAAACAGGGACAATTTGACTTCCTCTTTTCCTAACTGAATACCCTTTATTTCTTTCTTTTGCCTGATTGCCCTGGCCAGAACTTCCAATACTATGTTGAATAGGAGTGATAAGAGGGGGCATCCTTGTCTTGTGCCAGTTTTTTTTTCCTTCCCTCCCTCTCTCCCTCCCTCCCTTCCTCTCTCCCTCCCTCCCTCCCTTCCTCTCTCCCTCCCTTCCTTCCTTCCTCTCTCCCTCCCTCCCTCTCTTCCTCCCTCTCTTCTTCCCTCTCTTCCTCCCTCTCTCCGTCCCTCTCTTCCTCTCTTCCTCTCTTCCTCTCTTTCTCTCTTTCTTATACTTTAAGTTCTAGGGTACATGTGCACAACATGCAGGTTTGTTACATATGTATACATGTGCCATATTGGTGTGCTGTACCCATTAACTCATCGTTTACATTAGGTATTTCTCCTAATGCTATCCCTCTCCCCTCCCCCCTTCCTCCTCCCCCCACTGCACTACAGGCCCCAGTGTATGATGTTCCCCACCCTTGTTCAAGTGTTCTCATTGTTCAATTCCCACCTATGAGTGAGAACATGCGGTGTTTGGTTTTCTGTCCTTGCAGTAGTTTGCTCAGAATAATGGTTTCCAGCTTCATCCATGTCCCTACAAAGGACAAGAACTCATCTTTTTTATGGCTGCATAGTATTCCACAGTGTGTATGTGCCACATTTTCTTTATCCAGTCTATCATTGATGGACATTTGGGTTGGTTCCAAGTCTTTGCTATTGTGAATAGTGCCACAATAAACATATGTGTGCATGTTCTTTATAGTAGCATGATTTATAAACCTTTGGGTATATACCCAGTAATGGGATCGCTGGGTTAAATGGTATTTCTAGTTCTAGATCCTTGAGGAATCTAGTTTACACTCCCACTAACAGTGTAAAAGTGTTCCTATTTCTCCACATCCTCTCCAGCACCTGTTGTTTCCTGACTTTTTAATGATCACCATTCTAACTGGTGTGAGATGGTATCTCATTGTGGTTTTGATTTGCATTTCTCTGATGGTGAGTGATGATGAGCATTTTTTCATGTGTCTGTTGGCTGTATCAATGTCTTCCTTTAAGAAGTGTCTGTTCATATCCTTTGCCCACTTTTCGATGGGGTTGTTTGATTTTTTCTTGTAAATTTGTTTAAGTTCTTGGTAGATTCCGGATATTAGCTCTTTGTCAGATGAGTAGATTGCAAAAATTTTCTCCCATTCAGTAGGTTGCCTGTTCACTCTGATGGTAGTTTCTTTTGCTGTGCAGAAGCTCTTTAGTTTAATTAGATCCCATTTGTCTATTTTGACTTTTGTTGCCATTGCTTTTGGTGTTTTAGTCATGAAGTCCTTGCCCATGCCTATGTCCTGAATGGTATCGCCTAACTGAAACACCGCTCTGCAACAAGTGGAACTAATAGACATCTACAGAACTTTCCACCCCAAATCAACAGAATATACTTCTCAGCACCACATTACACTTACTCCAAAACTGACCACATAGTTGCAAGTAAAGCACTCCTCAGCAAATGTAAAAGAACAGAAATCATAACAAACTGTCTCTCAGTACACAGTGTAATCAAATTAGAACTCAGGATTAAGAAACTCACTCAATACTGTACAACTACGTGGAAACTGTTCAACCTGCTTCTGAGTGATTACTGGGTAAATAATGAAATGAAGGCAGAAATTAAGATGTTCTTTGAAACCAATGAGAACAAAGATACTACATGCCATAATCTCTGGTACATTTTTAAAGCAGCGTGTAGAGGGAAATTTATACTACTAAATGCCCCACAAGAGAAAGCAGGAAAGATCTAAAATCGACACCCCAACATCACAATTAAAAGAACTAGAGAAGCAAGAGCAAACACATTGAAAAGCTAGCAGAAGGCAAGAAATAACTAAGATCAGAGCAGAACTGAAGAAGATAGTGATACAAAAAACCCTTCAAAAACTCAATGAATCCAGGAGCTGGTTTTTTGAAAAGGTCAACAAAATTGATAGACCACTAGCAAGACTAATAAAGAAGAAAAGAGAGAAGAATCAATAGACGCAATAAAAGATGATAAAGGGGATATCACCATCGATCCCACAGAAATACAGACTACCATCAGGGAATACTATAAACACCTCTACACAAATAAATTAGAAAATCTAGATAAAATGGATAAATTCCTGGACACATACACCCTCCCAAGACTAAACCAGGAAGAAGTTGAATCCCTGAATAGACCAATAACAGGCTCTGAAATAGAGGCAATAATTAATAGCCTACTACCCAAAAGAAGTCCAGGACCAGACAAATTAACAGTTGAATTCTACCAGAGGCACAAAGGGGACCTGGTACTGTTCCTTCTGAAACTATTCCAATCAATAGAAAATGAGGAAATCCTCCCTAACTCATTTTTTGAGGCCAGCATCATCCTGATACCAAAGTCCGGCAGAGACAAAACAAAAAAAGATAAATTTAGACCAATATCCCTGATCAACATCGATGCAAAAATCCTCAATAAAATAAAACTGAGTCTTGTGCCAGTTTTCAAAGGGAATGCTTCCAGTTTTTGCCCATTTAGTATGATATTGGCAGTGGGTTTGTCATAAATAGCTCTTATTATTTTGAGATATATTCCATCAATTACTTTGTTTGTTGAGAGTTTTTAGCATGAAGCACTGTTGAATATTGTCAAAGGCCTTTTCTACATCTATTGAGATAATCATGTGGTTTTTGTTGTTGATTCTGTTTATGGGATGGGTTACATTTATTGATTTGCATATGTTCAACCAGCCTTGCATCCCAGGGGTGAAGCAGACTTGATTGTGGTGGATAGACTTTTTGATGTGCTTCTGGATTTGGTTTGCCAGTATTTTATTGAGGATTTTCGCATCGTTGTTCAAAAGGGACATTGGATCAAAATTTTCTTTTTTTGTTGAGTCTCTGTCAGGTTTTGGTATCAGGATGATGCTGGCCTCATAAAATGAGTTAAGGAGGATTCCCTCTTTTTCTATTGATTGGAATAGTTTCAGAAGGAATGGTACCAGCTCTTCTTTGTACCTCTGGTAAAATACAGCTGTGAATCCATCTGGTCCTGGACTTTTTTTGGTTGGTAGGCTATTAATTACTTCTTCAATTTCAGAACCCGTTACTGGTCTATTTAGAGATTTGACTTCTTCTTGGTTTAATATTCGGAGGGTGTATGTGTCCAGGAATTTATCCATTTCTTGTAGATTTTCTAGTTTATTTGCATAGAGGTGTTTATAGTATTCTCTGACGGTAGTTTGTATTTCTGTGGGATCAGTGATGATATGCCCTTTATCATTTTTATTGCATCTATTTGATTCTTCTCTCTTTTTTTTCTTTATTAGTCTTGCTAGTGGTCTATCTATTTTGTCAATCTTCTCAAAAAACCATCTCCTGGACTCATGGATTTTTTTGAAGGGTTTCTTTGTCTCTATCTCCTTCAGTTCTGCTCTGATCTTAGTTATTTCTTGCCTTTTGGTAACTTTTGAATTTGTTTGCTCTTGCTTCTCTAGTTCTTTTAATTGTGATGTTAGAGTATCAGTTTTAGATCTTTCCTGCTTTCTCTTGTGGGCATTTAGTGCTATAAATTTCCCTCTACACACTGCTTTAAATATGTACCAGAGATTCTGGTACATTGTGTCTTTGTTCTCATTGGTTTCAAAGAATATCTTTATTTCTGTCTTCATTTCGTTACTTACCCAGTAGTCATTCAGGAGCATGTTGTTCAGTTTCCCTGCAGTTGTACAGTATTGAGTGAGTTTCTTAATCCTGAGTTCTAATTTGATTGCTTTGTTGTCTGAGAGACAGTTTGTTATGATCTCCATTGTTTTACATTTGCTAAGGAATGTTTTACCTCCAATTATGTGGTCAATTTCAGAATAAGTGCAATGTGGTACTGAGAAGAAGGTATATTCTCTTGATTGGGATGGAGAGTTCCGTAGATTTCTATTAGGTCCATTTGGTCCAGAGCTGAATTCAAGTCCTGATTATCCTTGTTAATTTTCTGTCTCGTTGAACTGTCTAATACTTACAGTGGGGTGTTAAAGTCTTCCACTATTATTGTATGGGAGTCTAATTCTCTTTGTAGGTCTCTAAGAACTTGGTTTATTAATCTGGGTGCTCCTTTATTGGGTGCATATATATTTAGGATAGTTAGCTCTTCTCGTTGCATTGATCCCTTTACCATAGGTGATGCCCTTCTTTGTCTTTTTTGATCTTTGTTGGTTTAAAGTCTGTTTTATCAGAGACTAGGACTGCAACCCCTGCTTTTTTTTTTTTGCTTTCCATTTGCTTGGTAAATCTTCATCTTCCTTTTATTTTGAGCCTGTGTGTGTCTTTGCACGTGAGCTGGGTCTCCTGAATATAGCACACCGATGGATCTTGACTCTTTATCCAGTTTGCCAGTCTGTGTCTTTTAATGAGGGTATTTATTCCATTTACATTTAAGGCTAATATTTTTATATGTGAATTTGATCCTATCATTATGATTCTAGCTGGTTATTTTGCCTGTTAGTTGATGCAGTTTCTTTATATCATCAGTGGTCTTTACAGTTTGGCATGTTTTTGCATTGGCTGGTACTGGTTGTTCCTTTCCATGTTTAGTGCTTCCTTCAGGAGCTCTTGTAAGGCAGGCCTGGTGTTGATAAACTGTCTCAGCATTTGCTTGTCTGTAAAGGATTTTATTTCTCCTTCACTTATGAAGCTTAGTGTGACTGGATATGAAATTCTGGGTTGAAAATTCTTTTTTTTAAGAATGTTGAATATTGGCCCCCACTCTCTTCTGGCTTGTAGAGTGTCTGCTGAGAGATACGCTGTTAGTCTGATGGGCTTCCCTTTGTGGGTAACCCGACCTTTCTCTCTATCTGTCCTTAACATTTTTTCCTTCATTTCAACCTTGGTCAATCTGAGGATTCCGTGTCTTGGGTTGTTCTTTTTGAGGAATATGTTTGTGGTGGTCTCTGTGTTTCCTGAATTTGAATGTTGGCCTGCCTTGCTAGGTTGTGAAAGTTCTCCTGGATAATATCCTGAAGAGTGTTTTCCAACTTCGTTCCATTCTTCCCGTCACTTTCATGTACACCAATCAAACATATATTTGGTTTTTTCACATAGTCCCGTATTTCTTGGAGGCTCTGTTTGTTCCTTTTCACTGTTTTCTCTAATGTTGTCTTCTCACTTTATTTCATTAATCACTGATATCCTTTCTTCTGCTTGATCGATTCAGCTATTGAAACTTGTGTATGCTTCATGAAGTTCTTGTGCTGCGTTTTCCAGCTCTACCAGGTCTTTTGTATTCTGCTCTACACTGGTTATTTAGTTAGCTATTCCTTTTTTTTTTTTTTTTTTTTTTTGAGATGGAGTCTCGCTGTGTCGCCCAGACTGGCGTGCAGTGGTGTGATATCAGCTCACTGCAAGCTCAGCCTCCCGGGTTCTCGCCATTCTCCTGCCTCTGCCTCCCAAGTTGCTGGGACTACAGGCACCCGCCACCACACCCGGCTAATTTTTTTGTATTTTTAGTAGAGATGGTGTTTCACTGTGTTAACCAGGATGGGCTTGATCTCCTGACCTCGTGATCCTCCTGCCTTGGCCTCCCAAAGTGCTGGAATTACAGGCATGAGCCACTGCGCCCGTCCCGTCTCATCCTACCTTTTTTAAAGATTCTTAGTATCCTTGTGTTGGGTTAGAACATACTTCCTTAGCTTGGAGGAGTTGGTTATTACCCACCTTCTGAAGCCTACTTCTGTCAGTTTGTCAAACTCATTCTCCGTCCAGTTTTGTTCCCTTGCTTGCGAGGAGCTGTGATCCTTTGGAGGAGAAGAGGCATTCTGGTTTTTGGACTTTTCAGTCTTTCTGTGCTGGTTTCTCTCCATCTTTGTGGTTTTATCTACCTCTGGTCTTGATGTTGGTGACCTCCGGATGGGATTTTTGTGTGGATATCCTTTTTGTTAATGTTGATGCTATCTTTTCTGTTGGTTAGTTTTCCTTCTGACAGGCCCCTCAGCTTCAGGTCTGTTGGAGTTTGCTGGAGGTCCACTCCCGACCCTGTTTGCCTGGGTATGATCAGCAGAGGCTGCAGGACAGCAACTATTGCTGTTTGATCCATCCTCTGGAAGCTTTGTACCAGAGGGGCACCCATCAGATGCCAGCCAGAGCTCTCCTGTATGAGGTGTCTCCCAGTCAGGCTAAACAGGGGTCAAGGACCCAATTGAGGAGGCAGTCTGTCCATTATCAGAGCTTGAATGCTGTGCTGGGAGAACCACTGCTCTCTTCAGAGCCATCAGGCAGGGACGTTTAAGTCTGCTGAAGCTGTGCCCACAGCTGCCCCTTCCCCTAGGTGCTGTGTCCCAGGGAGATGGGGGTTTTATTTATAAGTTCCTGACTGGGGCTGCTGCCTTTGTTCAGAGATGCCCTGCCCACAGAGGTGGAATCTAGAGAGGCAGTCCGCCTTGCTGAGCTCTGGTGGGTTCCACCCAGTTCGAACTGCCTGGTAGCTTTGTTTATACTGTAAGCATAAAACTGCCTGCTTAAGCCTCAGCAATGGCGGACACCCCTCCCCACACCAAGGTCGAACATCCCAGGTGGATCTCAGACTGCTGCACTGGCAGCAAGAATTTCAAGCCAATAGATCTTAGCTTGCTGGAATCTGTGGGTGTGGGTCCTACTGAGACAGTCATTGGAGGGAATTTCTGGGTCTGCCAGTTGCAAAGACCTTGGGAAAAGCACAGTATCTGGGCAGGAGGGTTCTGTTCCTCCCAGTACAGTCTGTCATGGCTTCCCTTGGCTAGGAAAGGGAAATCTCCCGACCCCTTGCGCTTCCCGAGTGAGGCAACGCCCCACCCTGCTTTGGATCGCCCTCTGTGGGCTGCCCCCACTGTCTAACCAGTCCCAGTGAGATGAACCAGGTACCTCAGTTGGAAAAGCAGAAATCACCTGCCTTCTCCGTGGATCTCGCTGGGAGCTGGAGACGGGAGCTGTTCCTATTCAGCCATCTTGAGTTGTCTCGCTATTTCCCAACATTTTATTAGATATTTCCATTGGAGTTCTCCCCTCTCAAGTTTAGCCTATCAGATCTATCACAGAAGCACATTCTCTGTAAGTTGACTTCTTTTCTTAATGGTAGTACAGCTGTGGCTATACAGGCACCCAAATTGGAATCTGCCACCTATGAGTTTTCCTTTTATGTTTCTCTCTTTGTCCCCCTCCACCAAATGCACACAGACAGGCCCCTAGGCTCTCTTATAATTATTTTTTGAGTTAGAGCCTCACTATTTTGCCCAGGCTGGATTGCAGTGGCATGATTATGGCTCACTGCAGACTCAACCTTTTGTGCTCAAGTGATCCCTCCAGCTCATCCTGTTGAGTAGCTGAGGCTACAGGTGTATGCCACCACATTTGGCTAATTTTTTTTTCTGTTTATTGTAGAGATGGGTCTCACTTTGTTGCTCAGGCTAGTCATGAACTCCTGGCCTCAAGCAATGCTCCTGCCCCCCAAAGTGCTGGGATTATGGTCACGAGCCACTGTGCTTAGCCCTAAGTTTTTAACTGTTAGTTCTTCTGTTCATTGCTATTGTATCTCAATCTGAGACCTTTCTATTGCCTCTGTAAATATTTGAATTTAGTTTTCTCTTGACTTCTATTGAGTTCCATGTCATGTGTCCCAGTGAATGCCAGAATTGTCTGGCTATCTGTTGTTCGTGTACCAAGCTAAGAGAAAAGATAAACAACCCTTTAGTTAGGGTGTACATGTCTCTCACAACTAGTTTGAAAATAGAATTAAAAGCCTATGTGCTAAAATATTGTAAAATGTTTACTAAATCAGAACATTATCCCTTTATAATACTTGAACATAGGCATATTTCAGCTTATTGCACTCTGAAGATACATGTTTTACAAATCAAAGTTTTGTGGCAACCCTATGTCTGGCAAGTCTATTGGTATTTTTCCCAAAGTGTATGCTCACTTCCTGTCTCTATCACATTTTGGTAATTCTCACAATATTTTAAACTTTTTCATCTTTATTATATCTGCTATGGTAGTCTATGATCAGTGATCGCTGATATTACTATTATTGTGTTGGAACCCTGCAAATCACACCTGTATAAGATGGCCAGCTTAACTGATAAATGCTGTGTGTGTTCTGATTGCTCTTTTGACTG
This sequence comes from Macaca mulatta, assembly GCF_049350105.2. Classification (NCBI taxonomy): domain Eukaryota; kingdom Metazoa; phylum Chordata; class Mammalia; order Primates; family Cercopithecidae; genus Macaca; species Macaca mulatta. Next base: position 112,028,066 of record NC_133408.1, read on the forward strand.
TTTCCTCATCTCTCTCTTTCTCTTTGAGACTCCCTATTCCCTGAAACAAAACAATATTGAAATCAGGCCAATTAATAACCCTACAATGACCCCTATGTGTTCAAGTGAAAGGAAGAGTCCTGTGTCTGTCAAAAGCTACCAAACCTAATTTAGAGCAAGGCCCTAATTCCCTTCAATTCTGTGAAGGCTGCAGAAAGTGAAGAAGTTACAGAAGAAGAGTATGAAGCTAGTAGAAGTTTATTCATGTGGTTTAAAAAGAAAGCATTGTCTTCCTAACAGAGAAGTGCAAAGTGAAGCAGCACGTGCTGATGTTGAGGCCGCACTGAGTTACCCAGAAGATCTAGCTGAGGTAATTGATGAGTATAGCAATGCTAAATGACAGATTTTTCAGTGTAGATGAGACAGCCTTCTACTGGAAGAACATGCCAGTTAGGGCTTTTATGGACAGAGAGGAGAAGTCAATGCCTGGCTTTAAATGATAAACTGACACTTGTTAGGAGCTAATGCAGCTAGTGACTTTCAGTTGGAGGCAGTGCTCACTTACCATTCCTAAAATCCTAGGACCCTTAGGAATTATACTAAATCTACTCTCTCTCTGTGCTCTGTAAATGGAAGAATAAAACCTGAATGACAGCACGTCTGTTTACAGCATGGTTTACTGAATATTTTAAGCCCACTTTTGAAAGAAAGAAAACGAAAGATTCCTTTCAAAATGTTACTGCTTATTGACAATATAACTGGTTACCCAAGATCTTTGATGGAGTATAAGAAAATTAATGTTACTTTATATCTGCTAACACAACATTTATTCATCAGCTTATAAATCAAGGAGTCATATAGATTTTCATGTTTTATGTTTGAAGAAATACCTTGTGTAAGGCTATCACTGTCCTAGATAGATTCCTCTGATGGATCTGAGCAAAGTAAATTGAAAACCTTCTGGAAAGGATTCACCCTGTTAGTTGCCATTAGGAACATTCATGATTCATGAGGGGTCATAATCCAACCCTCATGGAAGACTTGGAGGGATGTGACTTCAACGGGGGAAGTAACTGCTGATGTGGTGGCAATAGCAAGAGAATAGAAGTAGAGTCTGAACATATGACTGAATTGCTGCAATTTCATAAAACTTCGATGGATGAGGAGTTGCTTCTTATGGATTAGCAAAGAGAAAGTAGTTTCTTGAGATGGAATCTACTTCTGGTGAAGATACTGTGAACTTTGTTGATATGACAATAAAGGATTTACAATATTATATAAACATAGTTGATAAAGCAGTGGCAGGGTTTGAAAAGATTAAGTCCAACTTTGAAAGAAATTCTGCTGTGGGTCAAATGCTATCAAACAGCATCCCATGCTACAGAGAATTTTTTTTTTTTTGTGAAAAGAAGGATCACTCTAGGCGGCAAACTATGTTGTTGTCTTATTTTAAGAAATTGCCACATCCACCCATCCTTCAGTAACCACCACTGTGAACAGTCAGCAGCCATTACACCAGCAAAAAGATTAGGACTCACTGAAGGCTCAGATGGTCATTAGGATTTTTAGTAATACACAGTTTTAATTTAAGATATGTACATTATTTTTTAGTCATAATGCTATTGTGCACTTAATGGATGATAGTATATAAATATGACTTTTACATGCCATGGGAAATAAAAAATTTCATGTGACTAATTTTATTATGATATTTGCTTTATTGGCTCCAGGAGTCTGGAGTGAAACTCCCGATATTTTTGAGGCAGGCCTGTTACTTTCCCATTGCATAGGCAGACTTAGTGTGGTGATATTATGAGCATTATTAACCTAATAGAAAAATGTGTCACTAGATTATATCTAGTATCTGTAGGATGGAACCAATTACTAGAAAGGGTACAGTAAGTAATGCTGGCTTCTTGGATGGAGAGGCAAGTGAACAGTAAGTAATGCTGGCTTCTTGGATGGAGAGGCAAGTGAATAGTGTTTGGACGTTTGAGTTGTCCTGTCAGTGACTGTGAATATGACTGATTAGGCTTCATCCTTTTTCCTTCACCAAAAATGGCCAGAAAGTAATTTCAGTTTTCCTATTAATGAAAATTTGGCAGAACATTTCAAATGTGCACCAAATTAATAGATATATGGAAAATATGACAATTATAAAATACAGTAAAATGAAAGTCTTAAATCTAGATATATCACAGTTTGCTCATTAGTAAGAGGAAAAACTATTAATGCACATACATACATAGAGTGTTGCATGTGCAAATTCATATGCAAACATGGATACATATGTTTGTAATTGGAAAATTGCAGACTAGGCACTTCAGAGGCTATAGTGTTCTCTTTCATTCTGTCTCAATTAACTTTTCTGGAAGATTAAACCAAGAAAGAGGCCCTACCACAAGCTTTTTTTTTATTTTTATTTTTTTAAATATAAGACTTTTGTTAAACAACTTTAAAATTTGAAAAGAATATTCAAAAGAAGTATGATCACTTTCCTCTCTAAACAAGTAGGTTTTATTCATCAGAAAATATATTACAAAGTGATATCAAAGTTATAGAAAAATATGTCCATTTTTATTTTTGAGTTATGTGATTCCATAGATATTGAATGAATTTATTGTAAATATTTAAAGGCCTATTTTGTCTTGGCTGAGATTTACAATAGTTTATGATTGTTCTTTTTCTTATGCAAGGGTCGTCAAGTTCCAATTTCAGTCCATCTGAAGAGTGGAAGGCTTAGCAGGAACGAGTCACACGCTAAGTAAAATTGTGGCTATTAGGCATCTATGAGGTTTTTCAATAGAGATACTAGTTAAGGTTGTCATTTGCCATGTCATCACTTTTTACTCTACAAGAACAGATATTTAAAGAAAAATGAAGCTGAATGTCAACTTAGGTGGGCATTTGGCAAAAACAACATTGGGTTAGGTTTAAGCGGTAGCCATTTGTTTCAGTCTACAATACTGATGAAACCTCCATTGTCTCTTACATTCTCAAGTATATACAAATACTTTGAAATTCCCTGGTATCTGTCATTCAATAGGGACATGTAACTTTGAACCTCATCTATATTATTTCTCCTGGAAGAAGTTAAGCAGTGAGTGGATAGTTAATGGTGCTTGTTGGTACATTGGTATCTAGCATAACTGGATTTTATTTAAGTTCTGCAGAGGTCTTGACTACATGAAGATCAACTTTTTGTCTCTAATGAAAGGTGAAATGGGCTAGAAATTGTTTAACGTGGGAAATTTTTGTTAGCTAAGGTAAACTGGCACAAGTAAGAGGCTACTATTCTAAGATCCACTTACAGAAGGGAGCAAATTTTCACCATGAAGAGCAGAAAAAAAAAATTCGAGACTTTTTTTTAAAAGAATGAAGATACTTATTAAAATAGTTTTATCTTCTTAAAAATCCTTTAGGTTATGTTTGCAAAATTAAACTTTTTGTATAATCTTGTGGACATTATATAATAGTATGTTATGATATGCTTCATTTCAAGTGGTTATTGATTGATTGATTGACTGACACAGGATCTCACTCTGTTGCCTAGGCTGGAGTATAGTGTGATCATAGCTCAATGAAGCCTCCATCTCCCAAGTGATCCTCTTGTCTCAGCCTCCTGAGTAGCTGCAAGTACAGGTGCACGCCACCATGCCTGGCTAGCTTTTTAAATTTTTGGTAGAGATGAGGTGTTGCTGTGCTGCCCAGGCTGGTCTTGAACTGCTGAGCTCGAGCAATCTTTCCACCTTGGCCTCCCAAAGTGTTGGGATTACAGATGTAGCCACTGCACCCAGCCTTCAGGTGGTTATTTTTGCAAAAATATTTTTAGGGTACTTCTAGATCTCTAAAAATGTTCATGATTAATCCTTTGATATTAGAAATATTTTTGGGCCATCTCTTTGGTCATCATTCTCCTTTATATGTTTTATGTAGTCTTCTTTTGGGAAGTTCTCATTCCTATAGTATTTAGCATGATTTAAGGCATCTGCCAATATTACTTTGACCAACTTAATAAAATACTTATGTTTTGCTAGATGTAACTTTATTTTATTGTAATTATATTGAATTCTCAGAATTCTACAGATTTTTACCATCATCTACTCTATTAGTCTGTTTTCACACTGCTATAAAGATACTACCCTAGATAGGGCAACCTGTAAACAAAGGAGGTTTAATTCTCACAGTTCTGCATGGCTGGAGAGGCTTCAAGAAACTTACAATCACGGTGGAAGGAGAAGCGGGCACCTTCTTCAAAAGGTGACAAGTGAGAGAAGAATGAAGGAGGAACTCCCAAACACTTACGAAACCATCAGATCTCATGAGAACTCACTATCACGAGAACAGCATGGGAGAAACCACCCCCATGATTCAATCACCTCCCTCCCTTGACACATGAGGATTATAGGTCCCGCCTTTGACATGTGGGAATTTACAATTTGAGATGAGATTTGGGTGGGGACACAGAGCCAAACCATATTATTTAGAGACTGGTAATATTGTTTACTTGAAGTAAAATAGATTTCAGCGTCAAGTGGCCTGAAATTGTTGGGTGGGTCGTATTATAAATGTTCTGTTCTGTTCCTTTTTTTTTTTTTTTTTTTTTTTTTTTTTTGAGACAGAGTCTCGCTCTGTCGTCCAGGCTGGAGTGCAGTGGCCGCATCTCAGCTCACTGCAAGCTCCGCCTCCCGGGTCTACGCCATTGCCATTCTCCTGCCTCAGCCTCCCGAGTAGCTGGGACTACAGGTGCCCACCACCTCACCCAGCTAGTTTTTTGTATTTTTTAGTAGAGACGGGGTTTCACCGTATTAGCCAGGCTGGTCTCGATCTCTTGACCTTGTGATCCGCCCGTCTCGGCCTCCCAAAGTGCTGGGATTACAGGCTTGAGCCACCGCGCCCGGCCCTAAATGTTCTGTTCTTAATGAATCTGTGTATGTTAGCATGATATTATGATTCTATGCAGTCTTTTAACTGTCAGCTTTTAGAAACAATTGCCTGATAAGAAGCACACCTTATACTAAGAGAATATCCCTACTTAAGTGAAAATATATATATATTTTTTTATTAGAGACTGGTCAGCATAATGGAATTTTATAAGTTTAGATCCCTTATGTCTTAACAAGAAAAATCTAATGCTATAAACCAGCACTTTCTTTTGTAAAAATAAAATTGTGTCAGAATTATATTTGAAACTGTTTTTTTCATATATGATTTCTCTAAGTGCTTAGTCTGCACTTTGTTATTGAGGTGCTCAATTTTTGCCCTGATTTGACTGAAGTTGTTGTTAGCCTTCTGTTCATTGCATTTACAGGGGTGTGTAGTATTGCTATCACCTCTGTCAGATTGCATCTTTCAAAAACGATTTTCTAAAAGTTTTTTGGGTGGTGACCTGTCACAAAAAATATGGTATGAACATGGGACATACCCAGTTCTCTGTTTTCTACTTTTATGTGTTTTTGTTCATTAAGTAATGATGAAAAAATTCTTAAAAAATGAAGTAATATAGTAAATGTGTTGCAGTACTACTAAAAGGTAAATTCATAAAATTTCTCATGTAAAAATCACTTTAAACAGATTAGATTTCGCTGGGCACAGTGGCTCAAGCCTTTCAACACTTTGGGAGGCCGAGGTGGGCAAATCACGATGTCAGGAGATTGAGATAATCTTAGCTAACATGGTAAAACCCTGTCTCTACTAAAAATACAAAAAATTAGCGGGGTGTGGTGGCATGTGCCTGTAGTACCAGTTACTACGGAGGCAGAGGCAGGAGAATTGCTTGAATCCGGGAGGCAGAGGTTGCAGTGAACTGAGATCGCACCACTGTACTCCAGCCTGGGCGACAGAGCCAGACTCTGTCTCACAAACAACAACAAAAAAAATTTACCTACATTAAAGAAGATTTATTAGGTAGTAAGAATCTGAACTGTAGGCTGAGTTCCTTGCTTACAAATTAGTGATCAGAGAGCTATTTTTTACCCAGTGATGGAGAAAGGAGATTTCAGGAGAAAAAGCTAACTGTGTGTGTTTTTTAGCAGTATTATGTAAAACCGATTGTAAAACCACAAAAAATACCTTCCCACATCCAAAAAGTAAAATAGAGCTCCTTATGTATTTGGTTCTGGCAACGTTTTCACAAAATATCCTTTGCTACTATCAGGTAAAATAGTGGACTATATTTTGTTATTTAAAGCTTTTTTTAAAGAAACACAGCAAGTTCACATAATAGGTACCAAATAAGTGTCTAATTGTTAAAAGTGGGAAGAAATTGGCAACAAATCTAAGTTCAAAATATAAAGCAAACCCTTAAATTTTGCTTGATGAAATAGTTAATCGCATTTTCCATAGCAAAAGTTTTACTGTAATTATCTAATTATATGAGAGCTTTGCTTTACTCTGCTTGTATATGCAATGATTTTATTGGTGTTTTATGAGAGTTAAAAATCTCATGAATTTACTTTAGCTGAAAGCATAATTTACCAAGGGGAATTTTAATACTGTGAGGAACATAACCTTCAAAAGTATTGAATTGAGTTCTAGTTATTAGGAAGTAGTTTATTGACATTACAATAAATTATCTCTAAAATACTTGAAAATATTTAGCATTTGAACATGTCAGCAAATTAAAAAAAGAAAAGAAAGTCACCATCCATTTACACTCGATATTTTCACATCTGGAGAAACTGTCACAGATGTAAATTGTTTCCAGAATGTTCCAAAGCTCACCAGTGGCAGAGCCAGGAGCTGAATCAATCTAGTGTATTACTATGTATCATATATACTTGTTACTTTTATGTTCTCATGAATGTGCTAAGTAATAACATGGAAAAAGTAAAAATATATACACATATATGTGTTTAATATTCCTTCTTAATAAAAAATGACAATTTAAAAAACAGTGATTCCTTCTATGTGCTAATGGCTTCTTTAGTTTCATAGAGAGTATTGAGCCTTACTGAATTTGTTATAAAAATCGATGATGCTGTTAAATTTAATACCAGATCCCAGACATATCTTTGTCATCTTTTATTTAACTACTTGTTCTTTTGTTAACTCTGTTATTACTAGACTAAGAAAATGTGTTTTCAAGGCACAAGTTCATATCAAACAAAAGAGCTGGCTATTTTCATTCTCACTGCATCCATATTGGGTTTACTTTTTATAATCTGTTTCAGGTCCCTGATAGTTTGCATTTTTTTTTTCTTTTTTTCTTTTTTTTTTTTTTTTGAGACGGAGTCTCGCTCTGTCGCCCAGGCTGGAGTGCAGTGGCTGGATCTCAGCTCACTGCAAGCTCCGCCTCCTGGGTTCATGCCATTCTCCTGCCTCAGCCTCCCAAGTAGCTGGGACTACAGGCGCCTGCCACCTCGCCCGGCTAATTTTTTGTATTTTTTAGTAGAGACGGGGTTTCACCGTGTTAGCCAGCATGGTCTCGATCTCCTGACCTCGTGATCCGCCCATCTCGGCCTCCCAAAGTGCTGGGATTACAGGCTTGAGCCACCGCGCCCGGCCGATAGTTTGCATTTTTAAATGAATAGTGTGTGTGTGAATATATATATATGTATGTGTGTGTGTGTGTGTGTGTAATAACCAATGATTGACTTTAAGAGCAAACCAGTCCAAATCCCTCTTCCATTCCTCTCTCAGCCTTATTGCTACTGTAGCCTTATGGATTCTTTTATTTTTTTTAGTCAGAAAAACTATAGCTTTATTATATACTGAATTTTTATGTTGGCACTTAAGAGATGTTAAAATTTTCTCTTTCATAGTTGTACACTGCTCCAGTGGCACAAATACAATTACTTGTATAAATTCTATAAATTTTTTCATTTGTTTTCTGCTAATGTAGTATGTCTCAGGTATTTCCTACCTAAATCAATAAGAAAACCTAAATAAATACTGGTTAAAATACCTTTGCATATTTTATCTAGTTGCGGTTATGAATGGATTCATTTCTTACACAAAGATGAGGAATGATGAAATCATTCTAGTACGAGATGTTGAATAGAAAGAATTGAGGGTGTTGTTATAAGTTTTAGGGATCTTTGCTTATGACTAAATGGTTAATGGAAAGTTTGTGTTACGGGATATAGAATACTCCCAGAGATTAGTTGTGATGGATATGTAACTGATGTGTAAAGAAATGATTCTCACAGGGCACACCTCCCTAGTATTCATTCTTTTAATGGTAAGTTATTTTCAGATAGAATGGTATTCTGAAGCAATATGTGAATAAAATGAATTCCAGAGAACTTTGTCTAAGTTTTATGAGTAAATTTTTCTTGATTAAGCACAGAGTTTGGTATTGCTATTTATTTCCCTATTGGAAGTAGTTTTCTCAAGTTGGTCAGATGACTGAGATTGGCAAGATTGTGAATTTATTTTCCAGTGCTATTCTAGTAAATCAGTTTATAACATTTAAGATGAAATGCACAGGCGGCAAAATAAATGAAACTAGACTTTGTTAGGCATTTCACATTGATTGTAGCCCTAGGTAAGAAATGTGAACAATTTATGTGGTCATTCAGTTTTTTAAAAAGATGCCTGGCAACTTCTCTCACTACCTTTTCTTTTTTTTTTGCTACTGACTTCTATTTAAATAATGGAAAGAGACTTTAGCTTTAATTCTTGTATGCTATTTATTTACAAAGATGGAACCAACTATTATATTTTCAATATCATTAAAGTTAATGGTTATATTTTGTAATAAATACAATTTAAATATGCCTTTTAATATGGCTTTGTTATAATATTTAAAAGAGCATTACTTCATGCATAAATGTAACTTGTAAAATGAGCATGGGAAGGATACTGAATCTAGAGTTAAGATTTAAGTCACAAGTACTAGGTCTTCAAATAACAAGGGTCTCTTTACCTGTCCAAGTTACTTAATGTTTTTGAACATTAGTTCAAAATCCTTATCTATAAACAGAGTAGGATGCCTTTGATGGCATCTAAATGACCTCTTTTTTTTTTTGAATTGATAAATTTTTTTTTATTTTTTTTATTATACTTTAAGTTCTAGGGTACATGTGCATAATATGCAGGTTTGTTACATATGTATACTTGTGCCATGTTGCTGTGCTGCACCCATCAACTCGTCACCACCCATCCACTCGTCATTTACATCAGGTATAACTCCCAATGCAATCCCTCCCCACTCCCCCATCCCCATGATAGGCCCCGGTGTGTGATGTTCCCCTTCCAGAGTCCAAGTGATCTCATTGTTCAGTTCCCGCCTATGAGTGAGAACATGCAGTGTTTGGTTTTCTGCTCTTGTGATAGTTTGCTAAGAATGATGGTTTCCAGCTGCATCCATATCCCTACAAAGGACACAAACTCATCCTTTTTTATGGCTGCATAGTATTCCATGGTGTATATGTGCCACATTTTCTTAATCCAGTCTGTCACTGATGGACATTTGGGTTGATTCCAAGTCTTTGCTATTGTGAATAGTGCCGCAATAAACATACATGTGCATGTGTCTTTATAGCAGCATGATTTATAATCCTTTGGGTATATACCCAGTAATGGGATGGCTGGATCATATGGTACATCTAGTTCTAGATCCTTGAGGAATCGCCATACTGTTTTCCATAATGGTTGAACTAGTTTACAATCCCAATGAGTGAAGTTGCTCATCACTGAAGGAGATTTTGGGCTGAGACAATGGGGTTTTCTAAATATACAATCATGTCATCTGCAAAGAGGGACAATTTGACTTCTTCTTTTCCTAACTGAATACCCTTGATTTCTTTCTCCTGCCTGATTGCCCTAGCCAGAACTTCCAACACTATGTTGAATAGGAGTGGTGAGAGAGGGCATCCCTGTCTTGTGCCAGTTTTCAAAGGGAATTTTTCCAGTTTTTGCCCATTCAGTATGATATTGGCTGTGGGTTTGTCATAAGTAGCTCTTATTATTTTGAGATACGTTCCATCAATACCGAATTTATTGAGCGTTTTTAGCATGAAGGGCTGTTGAATTTTGTCAAAAGCCTTTTCTGCATCTGTTGAGATAATCATGTGGTTCTTGTCTTTGGTTCTGTTTATATGCTGGATTTTGTTTATTGATTTGTGAATGTTGAACCAGCCTTGCATCCCAGGGATGAAGCCCACTTGATCATGGTGGATAAGCTTTTTGATGTGCTGCTGAATCCGGTTTGCCAGTATTTTATTGAGGATTTTTGCATCGATGTTCATCAGGGATATTGGTCTAAAATTCTCTTTTTTTGTTGTGTCTCTGCCAGGCTTTGGTATCAGGATGATGTTGACCTCATAAAATGAGTTAGGGAGGATTCCCTCTTTTTCTATTGATTGGAATAGTTTCAGAAGGAATGGTACCAGCTCCTCCTTGTACCTCTGGTAGAATTCAGCTGTGAATCCATCTGGTCCTGGACTTTTTTTTGGTTGGTAGGCTATTAATTATTGCCTCAATTTCAGAGCCTGCTATTGGTCTATTCAGGGATTCAACTTCTTCCTGGTTTAGTCTTGGAAGAGTGTAAGTGTCCAGGAAATTATCCATTTCTTCTAGATTTTCCAGTTTATTTGCGTAGAGGTGTTTATAGTATTCTCTGATGGTAGTTTGTATTTCTGTGGGGTCGGTGGTGATATCCCCTTTATCATTTTTTATTGCGTTGATTTGATTCTTCTCTCTTTTCTTCTTTATTAGTCTTGCTAGCGGTCTGTCAATTTTGTTGATCTTTTCAAAAAACCAACTCCTGGATTCATTGATTTTTTGGAGAGTTTTTTGTGTCTCTATCTCCTTCAGCTCTGCTCTGATCTTAGTTATTTCTTGCCTTCTGCTAGCTTTTGAATGTGTTTGCTCTTGCTTCTTTAGTTCTTTTAATTGTGATGTTAGAGTGTCAATTTTAGGTCTTTCCTGCTTTCTCTTGTGGGCATTTAGTGCTATAAATTTCCCTCTACACACTGCTTTAAATGTGTCCCAGAGATTCTGGTATGTTTCTTGCTCTGTGGCTCAGGCTGGAGTACAGTGGCATGATCTCAGCTCACTGCAACCTCTGCCTCCTGGTTCAAGCAATTCTCCTGCCTCTACCTCCTGAGTAGCTGGAATTACAGGTGCCCGCCACCACGCCTGGCTAAGTTTTTGTATTTTTAGTAGAGATGGGGTTTCACCCTGTTAACCAGGCTGGTGTCAAACTCCTGACTTCAAGTGATCCACCCACCTTGGCCTCCCAGAGTGCTGAGATTACAGGCATGAGCCACTGTGCCTGGCCCTAAATGGCTTCTTTTTTCTAAAATTATTTTCTATACTAGAACATGCTGTGAAGTCTTTTTGCTTTCATACGCTCTTATGCATGATCTTAATGTGTAGATTTAGTAGAATAATTCAGGTTTTAACAGTTATATTAAATATGAATCAGGTGATATGATATTCCTATTTCAAGCCATTTTTGAGACCTTCTGTGTTAATTCTTATCACAAGACTCATAGGTTATTTTGATGTTTTCTCTTGTATTTGTCCATTTCTTATCCTCTTTTTTATGTCTAATGTTTACAGATTAAGTCTAAATTTTCCCTTTTTGTGTTTCATTATTTTTTCTCTCTGCTTAATAACTGTTACAAAATTTTTTTCATCAGTGAATCTATCCTTTCATGTCTATCCAAGCCCTTCCATCTGAGAATGACTCCATAGTGAGTAATGTTCACACTGTTTCTTCTTACCATTTCATTTTAAACTTATTTTGTGTATACTATCCAGTTAGCACTTGGCAGGGAATGATCTTATTCTCTCCCTTACCTAATAGATTACTTAATATGGACTCACACAGTATTGATTTAATGTCTGTGCGATAGATATTTTGGCCTACATGGAACTTATTTAATAATATAATCTTTTTTAAAAAAAAAAACCAGCATCTTACTTTAGATTACTGAAATATTCTATGTAAGCTAATTTTCCAGGTTATTATATATTAAGGAAAAAATTGTATTGGTCTGGTTTTTCTAAAATAAGGATTTGTAATAAGAGTTTACTTAAAATAACCAGAGTTAGCCAGGGAAGTGCTTTAGTGACTGATAGTTAACGAAATCCCTGGTCCCTTTCCCTTCTATCTACCATGGAAGGTTTGAGAACTTTAGTCAGGTGTGCTTGAGAAAGAGGTAATTCAGCCTGGAGAAGTCATCTTAAGGATGTGAGAGGAAGCCAGTATTTGGAAGACGGAGCAGGGTCCAACTCTGTGAGGAGTGAGAGGACTGGCATTTCTATATGGACAAAGAAACACATAGAGTGGTTGGAATTAGAAAGAGCCACTGAGTGCGTCTGAAACTGAAGGAATGGCAGATTGTAAAGTGTTGAGTGTGGGGTCTTGACTGGTTTGAGTTTGAGCTAGGCTTTCTAAGTTTGAAGTCTATAAAGCAGCACTGCCTAGTAGTAATTGATGTGATCAGATTTCCATCTTATACATCATCGATGCAGGATGGAAAGTAGATTATAATAAGCAGAGAAATTCCTGGTTTAGTTAGGGGGCTACTGCAGTATAATAGTACAAGAAATAATAGTGGTAGTGAGGACTAGGTTACTGTATTGGACTGAATATTTGTGTCCCCTCAAAATTTATATGGTAAAATCTTAACCCCCATAATGATGGCATTAGGAGATGGGTGCTTTGGGAGGTGATTAGATCTTGAGAGTAGCACCCTCATGAATGAGATTAATGCCATTTTAAGAAGAGTCAGAGTTTGTTCTCACTACCTAAGGACACAATGAGAAGTTGGCAGTCTGCAAGCTGGAAGATGGCCCTCATGAGTACCTGATGATGCTGGCAATCTGATCTTGTACTTCCAACTTCCAGAACCGTGAGAAAAAAATTTCTGGTGTTAATAAGCCATCTGGTCGATGGTATGTGTTACAGCAGGCGAAACAAAGGCAGGTAGTTTTAGTGGGAGTGAACCAAATGAAATCAAGATATATTTAAGAGATCAAAGCATTAAGAATTGAAGCTTAAATAAATGAGAGAAAAGAAGTATAGCCTCTAATTTTATGTCTTATAAAACTTGGCGAATGATAGTAAGCTAGGGAAGATTAAAGCGAGAACTTTGTGGTTTGTTTTTTAAGGTTGAATAGGCATATGAAGATCCCAGATTTTTTGGCAAAGTATAATTTAAAAGATTTTATTCATATTCAAAAGTTTTCTGTTCATTTGTGTGTGTATGTGTGTGTGTGTGTACAAAAGCTCTCAAAGCTTACTTTGAAAGGCAAGTTAGACTCCTTTATGACTTTCTTAATATTGAATTTTAATAGAGTTCTAGGGATAGACAAAATTTAAAATATATCTTTTATATTACAATGTCTTTTCCAAGCCTTCTATAGTGTCTGTATGGCAGATGATTTTTTTAGTGAAATCCTTTTTATTGTAATACTTCATATTCTGAAAAACAAAAACAGAAAAAAACCTTTTCTATTGGTTGAATTGTTGGCAGACAGGAAGATGGTAAGAATATTACCAGGCTTATATGCTGTTGCCTTAGGATTAAGATCTGTAGCCACCTAAAAATAGATTACTTTTGCAGGTTTTGGAAAGCCTGAACTGTTCTCGTATGGAAAGTATAGAAAGATAATGGAATCAGTGCCAGAAACTTCTAGATTCAGATTTTTTTTGGCTTGAATCCTGTTAGCAATAAGTTTATGTGTGATAATTTTGAAAAGTGTAATATGATTCAATTTTCTGGGCACCAGAGATTTTGTTTTATGGAATTATGGAACTTAATTTTAGCTAAATGCTCAATATTTAAGCTTAATTCTACTGGTACTTGCTGAGGTGGAATGTAGCAAGTGTCGTCAAGGTAGTCCCAGAGTCAATACTGAAAAACTTATTTGGGAACAGTAGGAATGGTTAAAGTCACCAGCATGACTCCTCTGAGTACTGAGTATTACTTCCACTTCTAGAATATAGTGAGAGGCCTCTAGATTTAAACTTTCTTAGTTAACATGTTTATAGTAATGACTGAGTTCTGAGTTTTTCCTCAACTATCAAAATTCCAACTATGACCTTGTATTTCTTGCTCTTCCCATTGGTATGAGATGGAACTTCAAATACGTTTATAATTTCCAGAACCCTCCCAGCAAATGTGGCCTGCTAATGTATGTTATTAGTACAATTAGGTTAATGTTAGTAATAACAGACACTTACTGAAAAGCTGGAAATAATGAGTCACCGTTCTTTTCCTTTAAAATGAATGATCCCAGGGCTTTAGTCTTCAGAGCAACCCTGAGAGTTGATTATCAAAGATAGCATTATCCCCAGTTCAAAATTAAGCCTAGTGATCATTTCACTGTATCACGTAATTTTCGTGAGTAATGCCAATACTTGTCCTTTTCGAATAGTAGAAACCTATTTTGTTACAAGAGAAAAGGATCTTGAAAATCATTTAGTGGAATGCTTTCATTTTAAAGAGGTAACTCAAGCACTTTCTTTGCCTGGCTCTAAGATACCTTGTTTTATTTTGAGAATTGGCAGTTTTTTCCTGTAAAGAACCAGATAGTAAATATTTTAGGCTTTGTGGCCTGTCTGCACAGTCTTTTTCACAACTATCAACTCTGCTGTTTTCATGTCAAAGCAGTCATAGACAATATGCAAAAGAATGGGTATAGCTGTGTTCTAGTAAAACTGTATTTACAAAATAGGCTTGACCCACAGTTTGCTGACTTTTGATTTAGATTTTCAATCTGAAATGACCTAGTTTGCCACAGTTATTAGTACCTTTATCCTATATGTGTTAGGCATTTATTTAACAGACATGCACTCTCTGGGTCATGAAGCCTCATGATTTAAAGTATTACTCATGCACTGACTTATGTTTTTATCCCTAAATTTCATCCTTTCTCAAAGTTTTGATAGAAATGTTCAAATGCAGGCAGTTTAAATGTTTAAAAGTCTTTTTCCTTCTCTGAACTATTCATCTCAACTTCTATCTTTTGTTTCCAGTTGAGCTTACCATAGCCACTGTGAGAGATTTTGCTTGTATAAATTTACCAAGTTACTCTCCTTATTGAAAACTTTCAGATGCTTCTCATCTCCTAATGGACAAAACTCAGATCATAAAGCCTTGGCCTGGTCTGGCTCTTGCCTAATTCCACTGTTCTGTCTTTCTCATTTCCTTATTGAGTAGTTTGCCCTCTGGAAATCACTAAGTTATTTGTAGTTCTCCACATGTACCCTGTAACTTGATTTAGATGTGTTTCCTGCATGAGTTTTTCTTTCTACCTGAAACACTTTTTTTTTTTTTTAATTGTTTACTTGCCAAACTCTCCTTAAAAATTTGAGTGACATTTCCTCTTGGAATCCTTCCCTAATACCTTTGTGCTCATATCCCTTCTCCTCTGACAAGTCAGCATGTGTAGACATTCAGAAATATTTGTTCATTTGAACATGCCTTAATGTTCCAAGTTATGTTGTCTGCTATCCTACCCTGCTTCAGTGCTGTCTTCTACAACGAGGTGCTTTGTGGTGACTTGCAGAAAAGAAGGAGGTTGATATGAGGAAATAATAAAAATTGCAACTCAAGTAATTGCTACATGCTATTAAGGAGAATAATAATACTAGTTCTGCATTTTTATGACATTTACAGTACATAAATTTCAACTTCATGTATTTTACTATCTTGATCTTTTGAGTAGAATTCAATTTTAAATTTTTTTATTTTGCCTTTTAGAAAAACATTTTTTTATTTCAAAATTGTCTAACTTACAAGTGCCTCCTTTTAGTTTTTATGAAGCATCTTATTGTGTCAATAAATGACTGCTTATTTCTTATTTTAAATTATTTTCTGTATGTGTCCTGAACAGTAGTATTAATCTTTAAAGTATTTCTCATTTCAAAATGGGACTTCATTTTCCTCTTAAAAATTAAATTTGGGGAGTGATATTCACACTTTTTTTTGGAAGTAGCATCCTTTATTTATCCCAGAATAAATTTTAAATATATCACTACTATATTAAGTAAAACAAAAATTACATTATGAACGCGAATTTGCTGTTTTAGTTTATATGTGCAACACTTAGAAATGTTAGGTTGAAAACAAAAGTTCGAAATAAAAAATTATGGATGATAATTGTTCTTTTTTTCCTGTCTTCTTTTATTTAGATTATGTTGTAAACTGACTGCCCTATTAAATACTGGTAATATTAACAGGTACAGAAGCATTTTTTTCTTGCAATTTATCATTTTCAATTAAATGGACCTGGCAGCCTGAAAGTGAATAGCCTCTACCCTTGTCATCAATATAAAGTAGAACAAAAGTTACCTTCAACCTTAAACACTAGTATTATAATATGTCAACAGAATTGATATTTCACTCATTCATTTATTGTTGCACAACTTATATAATTATGAAAGCATGTGCCAAACAGATGTTCCTTTGCTCTGGCTGGCCATTTAATTGAGCTCAGCATCCATGTGCTGAGATGGTATACATCATTGTACTGTCTTATGTGTGCAGACATGCATTGAATTTTAAACAACAGTATTTTTTGTATTAGGCACTGTAGCTTTCACCTCTAGAAGTTTGATTTAGGTCCTTTTTAATATATTCTCTAACTTTTGAATATATGTAATTTAATTACAACAACCATTATAGTATCTTTGAAGATTCTAATGCCTATCAGTTCTGGGTTAGACTGAAAGGAAGTTTGTATCTCCTCATTATGGTCACAGTGTCTTCCTCCTTTCCTTGCCTAAGATTTTTCTTTTTTGCATGCATACTCAAGATGTGTTGATATGTGGTTTTAAAATTTTCATTCAATTAGGAATGTTTTCAGCATTAACTTTTCAAATGTCTTTCTGTTGTTTTCCCAACTTATTGGCAACTCTGGTTACCTGTGTATTAGGCTGACTAAATATGATCCATATCTCACTGGTGGTCTGTTTAATTTCCTCTTTTTGTCTTTTTTTGTTGTTGTTGTTCCATTTAAAATCATTTTTATGGCTGTGTCTTCAAGTTCACTAATCTTTAATATCAAATCTTCTGTTAATTATTTCTAGTGGGAGTTTTAAAAATATCACATCCTATAGTTTTCATCTCTTGAAGTTAGGTTTAGGTCTATTTTACATCTGTGCTAAATATGTTCAGTCTTTCCTGTAGTTTTTGAACAAATGGAATACAGTTTTAATAACTGTTTCAATGTTTTTAGTTCTAATATTGGTGTCAGTTGGGTTGGTTTTGGTTGATTTTTCTCATAATTGGCCATATTTTCTGCTTTTTAAAATGTTCGGTATTTAAGGTATTAGACATTGTGAATTTTATCTTAGGAGATGGGTATTTTTATATTCTTGTAAATATGAACTTTGTTCCAGATGCAAGTAATTAAAAACAGTTTGATCCATTTGGGTCTTGTTTTTTTTTATCTTTTAGCAGGACTAGTTAGCATATTTAGTGTAGAGATAATTGTTTCCCACAACTGAGGGAAGACCCTTGTTTATACTCTACCTAATGCCCTATAAATTATTGTCTTACTCTGTTTTCTGGTGTTATAACAGAATAACATGAACTGGGTAATTTATAAATAAATGTGATTTATTTGACTCATGATTTTGGAGACTGGCAAGTCCAAGAGCATGCTGCTGACAATTGGTGAAGATCATCCCCTAGTGGAAGAGCAGAAGGTGGGAACAAGTGCACATGGCAGATAGAAGTGGGCTGAACTCATTTCTTTTGTCGAGAACACATTTCTGCAGTAACTAATCCATTCCCATGATAAAGACATTAGTCCCTTCATGAGCCCTCATGACCTTATCACTTCTTAAAGGCCCTACCTCTTAATACTGTTACAGTGGCAATTAAGTTTTAATGTGAGTTTTGGTAGGGAAATTTAAACCATATTAATTATGAAGTTTTCTAGTATGGCTCATGGCTATTGCCAATCTTCCCAACCCTGTGTGTGCATGGAGTACTGTTCCTTCTAGTCCTTTGACTAATTTTCTCACATAGGTGCACTGATCAATACAACTCTGCTGTCTTTATGAGGAAGATATTCTGATGTTCTATAGAGCTCTCTCGCTGTGAAGCTCTCTCCTCTCTGGTACTCTACTTGTGACTCTATTCTGTCTGCCTTGGTCTCCCCAGATTCTGAACTTCATCTCTCAATTAAAAGAAATGAAATCTGGATTCCTTCATGTACCATGTCCTGAAACTCTGTTGTGGGCAGTAGGATGGGGTACATGTACAGCTCACTTTGTTTTGTGTCTCTTAGGGATTATTTCTTCACTGTAACATGTATAATGTCTTTAGAAAACATTGTTTCATATAGTTTGCTTTTTTAAAGTTGGTTGAGGAAGAAAAACAATTTCATCCCTAGTACTCCTCCTTAGTTAGAAACAGAAACTGGGTGCATTGAAATTTTGAGTGTTTAATTTTTACACATTTAATACTCATCCACATTTTCAGAAATATTTTTATGTAAAGAAGAACAAGCTCAGTCTGTTTTAGCTTAGATTATGTGTAATTTTGCCTGTTCCAGATCTAATTTTTCACAGTGAGATTTTAAGTAGTAACACTAGGTAGGAATAAAAATTCCTTTGCAGTATGGATGTGTAAATTAATGATAAAAAATGTTTAATGGGATATATGGCCACCAATCATAATATATAAGCACCACTTTTGTTTAGACAAACCCTTTCCATTAACACTTTTTACAATGATAACATGTTGTGGATGGGTGGAACAGGATGACAAAGCAGGATTATCCAGTGATTGTCACCCCACCCCCAGAAATATCAATTTGAACAACTATCCACATGTCAAAATACCTTCAAAAGAGCTAAATAAACCAAATGAGAGATTCCAGTACCTGGTTGTAGCATGGTAGTAAGAAAATACGCATTGAAGAGAGTAGGAAGGACAGTTTGTTACCTGTGTTACTCCTCCCCAACTATGGCAGCATGGAATGGAGAAGAGAGATTGTTCACTTAAGGAAAAAGAAGGAAGTGAGTATGAGATTTTGCCTTGAACCCCAACACTTGGCCCATCACAATAATGCTCAACACCAGGGTGATTCCCACAACTTTGTATTTCAAGCCAGTAACTGCAGACTGAACCTGTAGACCAGATGTAGCACCAGGTGGGACCCCAGAGCCCCATGCTTCAGTCTTTTTTTGAAGACTCAATCTCCAATTTATACCACTGCCAGGCTTGTGTCAGTCCTCTGAACAGCACTCAGCAGCAGCAGGTGGCCCCTGGCTTCTGGCCAGATCTGGTGCCACACCTGATGTAGTGAACCTCAGGCTTCAGGCAGTGTCACACCTGCTACAGAGCTATCCCAAGCAAAGTCAAATCCCTACCTGTGAAGACTGGAATAAGTATCTACATCTTTAAATGTGCAGACATTGAGAAATGATCACAAGAATCAAGAACAATCAGGAAAACATTACATGACCATATGGAAAAAATGTACAAGTGACTGACCCTAAAGAAATGGAGACATGTGAGCTTTCTGACAGAGAATTCAAAACTTTAAGGAAGCTCAGCAAACTTGAAGAAAATACAGAGAAACAATTCAACAAAATGAAGAAAACACTAAGTGACCAGAATGTGAAATATAATGAGATTGAAATAATATTTTTTAGCTTCTACTAGATAATGCATGAAACAATTTTCAAAAAATCAAATCCTGGAGGTGAAAATACAATGTAGGGAATGAAAAATGCAATAGAGTTCATCAACAGCAGAATTCGCCAAGCACAAGAAATAACCTGAACTTGAAGACAGGTTATTTTGAAATAAATAGAAGAAAAAAGAAGTAAAGGAATGAAGAAAGGTTATAGGGTTTATGGTACAGCATCCAAAGAGCCAATCTTTGAGTCACAGGCATTCATGAAGGAGGAAAAGATAAAGGGATAGAAAGCTTAAATAGAATTTTTTTTTTTTTTAATTTTGAGATCAATGTAAATATCCAGGGACAGAAATGTCAAAGATCTCCAATCAAATTTAAACCAAATAAGGTGACTCCAAGACCTATTATAATACTATCAAAAATTAAATGCTAGGAAGATCCTGAAAGCATCAAGAGAAAGGAAGCAGATAACATAAAGAAATTCAAATATAGCTAGCAGCAGACTTTTTGGCAGAAATCTTATAGGCGAAGAAAAAGCAAAAGGATATACTTAAAATGCTGAAAAGGGGGGAAAAAAACTGTGAGCCAAGAATAGTGTACCCAGCAAAGGTGTCCTTCAGAAATGTAGAAAAGATGAATACTTTCCTGGGCAAACAAAAACTGAGGCAGTATATCACCACCAGACCTGATATACAAGAAATGCTAATAGGAATCCTTCAAGCCAAAAAAAGCACTAGTGAATAATATGAAAACATTTGAAAATATAAAACTCTATGGTAAAAGTATACAGTGAAATCCACAATACTCATATTGTAATGGTTGTGTGTAAATCATTTTTATCACTAGTGTGAAGGTGAAAAGGCAAACCTATTAAAAATAGTAATGAATTTAAGGATATGCAATATGAAAATTGTGACATGATAATTACTGAATATGGAGGAGTGAGTGGAGTAAATGTGTAGAGCTTTTGTTGTTAAAATCAAAGTGTTCACCACCTTAAAACAATTTATTGTGGTTTTTGTAAGCATCATGGTAACCACAAAGCAAAAACTTACATTAGATACACAAAAACATAAAAAGCAAGAAATTAAAAATGTAATACTAAAAAAATTACTTGACCATAAAGGAAGATACAGGAAGAAAGGAACAAAACTTGGCAAAACAACTAGAAAACAATGGACAAAAATGGCAGTTGTAAGTCTGTACCTATCAATAATTATCTTGAATGTAAGTATATTTTTCCAATCACAAGACATAAAGTAGTTTAACAGATTTTTAAAAATCCAACAATATGCTGCCAAAAAGAGACTCATTTCACCTGTAAGGACACACACAGACTGAAAGTGAAGGCGTGGAAAAAGATATCCCATACAAATTGAAACAACAAAAAAAGCAGGAATAGCTGTATTCATGAGGTAAAATATGCTTTTAGTAAAGAAATATAAAAAAGGTCATTATATAATGTCAAAAGGATCAAGTAAGAAGATAGGACAGTTGTGATATATGCAACCAATGTTGGAATACCTACATATATAATATGAAGCAAATATTAATAGATCTGAAGGGAGAGAAAGACTGCAATGCAATAATTGTGGGGTACTTTAACATCTGCCACCAGCAATGAGCAAGTTAGCCAGAAAACCAATAAGGAAATATTGGACTTTAACTATGCTTTTGATCAAATAGACATAACAGACATACACGGGATATTCAATCCAAGAGTTGAACAGCTGAAAAGTGTGACTTTTTTCAACTGCACATGGAACATTCTCCAGGGTAAATCATGTTAGGCTATGAAACATGTTAAAAAACTTAAGATACCAAATAATATTTTCTGACTACAAAATATAAAACTATAAATCAGGAACTGGAGGACTTTGGAGAATTCACAAATACTTGGAAATTAAACATCCTTCTGACTAGACAGTGAGTCAATGAAAAATTTAAAGTTATACTTAAAAAATTCCTTGAGACAAACAAATGGAAGCCTAACATACCAAAATCTATGAGAAACAGTGAAAGCAGTTCTAACAGGGAAGTTGATAACAATATACACTTACATCAAAAATGAAGAAACATTTCCTTTCACCTACTTTTCACTTTAAGGAACTAGAAAAAACAACGAACTAAGCCTGAAGTTAGGAGAAGGAAGGAAACAATATAGATTAGAGCAGAAATGAATGAAATAGTAGGAAAATGGTAGAGTAGATTTACAAAACTAAGAGTTTTTTTGAAGAGCTAAAAAAATTGGAAAAGCTTTTGCTAGGGCCTGAATAGCCAAAACCATACTGAGGGAAAAGAACAAAGCTTTAGGAAATCACATTACCTGACTTCAAAATATACTACAAAGATACAGTAACCAAAACAACATAGTACTGGTATAAAAACACACATGGACAAATGGAATGTTATGGACAATGCCCAGAAATCCCATGTTTATAGCCAACTGATTTAGACAAAATTTCCTAGAACACACAATAGAGAATGGGCAGTCTCTTCAATAAATATTGTTGGGATAACTGGATATCCACACACAGAAGAATGGAATTAGGCCCTTGTCTCACACCATATACAAAAACCACTCAAAATAGATTAGGGATTAAATGTAAGATTAGAATCTATGAAACTACTAGAAGATACATAGGAGAAAAGCCTTATGACATTGATCTGGGCGATGACTTTTTGATATGACCCCAAGAGTAATGGCTACAAAAGCAAAAATAGGCAAATTGGGGTCACATCAAACTTAAAAGCTTCTGCACAGCTGAGGAAAAATGAAGAGACAACTTACAGAAGGAGAGGACCCATACCTCTCATATGCGAACTATACATCTCATAAAGACTTAATGTCAGAATTCTGTAAAAAAACTTGGCTCCATATCAAGAAAACAAGATATTAACAAAAGGGTAGAAGACCTGAATAGACATATCTGAAAAGGAAATAGATGGCCAATAGGTATATGAAAAAATACTCAATATCACTAATCATCAGGGAAGTGTAAATCACAACCACAGTGAGATATCACCTCACGCCTATTAGAATGGCTGTTATGAAAAGGACAAAGACAAGTGTTGACAAGAATATGGAGAAAAGGGACCCCTTACATTCCCAAAATTACCACAGCCATGATAGAAAGCAGTATGGAGGCTCCAAAAAAATTAAAAATAGAACAACCGTATTGTCTACTAACCCCACTACTAGCTACATATCCAAAGGAAATGAAATCATTATTTCAAAGAGATATCAGTACTCCTGTGTCCATTGCAGCATTTTTCACTGTAGCTAGGATATAGAATCAACCTAAGTATCCACAAATGAATGGATAAAGAAAATGTGAAATATACACAATTAAATACTCTTCGGCCATGAAAAAGAAGGAAATCCTGGCATTTGCAATAACGTGGATGAATTTGGAGGACACGATATTAAGTGAAGTAAGCTAGGCACAGAAAGACAAATACTGAATGATGTTGCTCATGTGGAATCCGAAAGAGTTGATATTATGGCAGTAGATAGTAGAGGGTTAGGGAAATGTCAAAGAATATAAACTTTCAACTATGAGGCTGTACATGTGTACATTGTATAGATTTAGTCATTCTACAACTAATGAATACTTCAGAACATCATGTTGTATAGAGTAAACTATAAATCTTATCTGCCTATATGAAAATTAACAAAAAGTTGTCTTTCTCTTATATGTGGTAGCCACTATCTAACTGAGGATGTGAGCTCTTGAAATATAGCTAAACTGATGACCTGAGTTTTTATTTTTAATACTAATACATTTGAATTTAAATGTAGCAGTATATGGCTAATGGCTACTCAAGTGTACAGTGCAGTTGTAGACTGTTTTATTTTGCCAACCGTTGATTTGGGTCTGCTTTATCATATGATGTAGCTTCATGGAAAAAAAAATCTATTCAAAATCAAATGTTAAGTTGGCATTTTATTTTAATCCAGAATAGCCCAACAAAGTAAAACAACAGTGACCTTCCCGTTTTTTATTGGAAGCGCTGTAACTGTAACTTCTTGTTATTATCTTTTTGTCTATGGTCATTCTTTTTACATTTCTTAGCACAGTTTTTCATAGATTTTCACATTTTTAATGACAAATTCAGAATAAATATGTATAAGATGTTAATCATGTATCTACATTGATTGTGATTATTAGATTATCTATTTCCTGGGCTCAAATAAACCTAAGATTATTTTGCCAAAACATTGTTCCTGAAGTTATTAAATAATTACTCATTACCAAGACTTAATGATTTGGGTCACACCTAAGAGAAGGCACCGGGTGAATTGGCGGAGTCTGTTCTAATATGACTTGGATACAGTGTATAACTGCCTTACAGGCATCTTGGTCACGTCTTTGAATATTTTTTTTCCTGTGTATTCTGAATACCTCATCTTCTCAAAAAAACTTTTCTAAAAAGTTTTTTTTAAAGATTATTTTGCCTTTGGAACACATTAAATATATTTATTTTTTTAAAAACTTGCAAAAGTAGGTACATACAACATAATTGATTCTTATAGATTAAAAGTAGCATGATGACTTGTAGTAGTTGGCCCTCCTCTTTATTTGTGAAGTAAACTCTAAAACTGTTTAGTATTTTTTTTTTAAATGACAAGTAATGCATGCCTACATGGCCTGCAGAGAACCTTAATAATAAATTACAGATTGATGCTTAAGCAGTAATAGTTTTTATGATGTAAAATGAAATTTTGACAATTCACTAAAACATGACATTGTAAACTCAGATAAATTTTGAAGAAGCGAATACCTGTTTTTTTTTTTTTTTTTTTTTGTAACTTCTTTGCTGATTTATATTCTGACAATTTTCTTGGAGAAAGTAAATGAACGTAGAATTATGTTTTTAGTTAGCTAAACAAATCAATGCTTTATATTAATCAGTGGGATTGTTCTTTTGATTCTAAAATTTGTTACAGATGTTAATTAAGGTAATTGTAGATGTATGTAATGTTGAGATAATTGTTCTATAATACAAGTGTTAAAGTGACGTTCTTGTAAGAGAGACCACCTTGTAAAGTAAAATAATTTGAACAAATATTTATTTTATAACTTAAAATACTTTTGAAGTTAGGTTTTCTTATTAACTGTTTAAAATGTGAATTGCTGGTTTCATTACTTTGATCTTTTGAATAAGGATTTGAAACAGTGTATACTCATGTAGCATTTGTACTGATGTTATGAAACTCATTTACTTTTTAATTTTTTGACTCAAAAGAAACATTTAAATCTTTTGTATGGTTAATATTTTAATGCAATGTGTTTTGTTTACTACCTTTTATTAGATGCCATTATTTCTGCATTTAGTGTTGCTGGTATTTTATTTTGTGAAGATTTACGAATGAGTTGCTAAACATTTGCTTTGAGTTTCAATGATAGTTTATAATTTAGTTTCTATTCATCAGAATTATGAGTTGACTTTGATGACTGATTTAATTTTGTTCTACAATGAAGTGGTTCACTATTAGAAGCTTATTTTTAAGCATAATATACTAAATTAATTAATAGAATCTAATTCTTAAATAGTTGATAAGATAGTTTTTCTAAAATCTTTTCTAACCCTTCATATCAAATATTACTTTGACCTGTTTAGTATTGGCTGGTTTCATCAGTTTTTAGATTCATTATATTTCTTTTGAAAAGTGATGTTTTGAAGATTCTGGGTCTCATTAACGCAATTTACTTTTTTATGCACATGTTGGTAATTTTGCAGCTATTATGTAGATTCAAAGACTCTCTCTAGCTTATCTACCAATTCTTTCTAACTCATAATAAGAATTTTCATTTTGACCATCCTTCTTTCCACTTTGTTGGGCATTAAGCAATGCAATATTTAGGTATATACTTAAGCTTCAGAAATTGACTTTCTTTTTAGTGAAATAAACAGAGACTATTTCCCCTCATACCACCCAGCCTGACTCCCTTTGCATGCCTTTTATTGTGAACATAGACTCTGCAATGAGAGGAAAGTGTGAAAAGTGAGGTTTTAAAGTACCTCGTGCTGGATACTTTCTTATAGTCCTTTAATTAATATGTCTGTTCTCGGAAGTAAAAAATCCCATTTTAACATATAAAAAGTTAACTGGAATTCATCTGGGACCAGGAATATATGAAATGATTGCTAGACAAACATAAAGCTTGCGTAGAGCTGAGTGTAAAGACACACAAGACGCAGAGGAGCCTTTTCCAAACACCGAGAGCCAGAAACCTCGCCCACCCACTAAGCCATGAGGCTAACCACATGTTAAATGTTTAAGCAGTTTACCAGTTTATATGAGTAAATGTGCTACCTTTCATTAAAATGAAATTAGATATTCTTTTTTGGAGGGCAGAAGGATAGCCTTATCTTTTTTATGTGTATGCAAGAAAGAACTGTTGGAAATGTCACGCTGCATGGGAAATACTGTTTTACTGTAATTTCTATGTAGTGAATTAGTGAACGGTACAAAAAGACATCAAAAAATATCTACTGGATGTGTAGCTATAAGCAAATCTTCAGAACTCAACCTATATGAAATGCTTGGCTGTATTTCAATAGATGCAAGCCTGTCCTGGCTGTAAGTTTATTTTATTAAGGCAAAAACATTTACATTTCTCTTGAGTTATCATTTCGCAACTGTCTGCTGTGGTTATGTAAAACTGCCCTGTTTTTTTAAAATTGTGATTTTGTACCAACTGAATTTTTTTCCTAGAACATATAAGTAGTTGGTATATTTTAGAAGTTCAAACTTAGTAGCACTATTTAAAGTATACACTTAAGTTTCATGGTATTAGGAAGAACATCTGCAGGAGATTGTCTTCTGTTTTCATGTCATCATCAGGCCTTTGCATCTGGTAAAAGAGAATTTTGAGATGCATCCTACTTCTTCATGCTTGAATTTTGTTAACCTAATTATGCATTTCATAAGGTTGAGTTCTGTATCTGTGTTTAAGTTAATTCATGAAAGAGCCTGTAAATACTTTTCCTATGTCTCCTTAAAGTCTTGAAGTTTTCCTGTAATTTAAGTAGTTGGTTTGATGGGTAACATAGAAATAAGTCAGTTCGTAGATGGCATCTAAGTAACAAAGGTAATTCCGTAGTTCAAAAAGTTAAATAGAATGTTGAGACTTTTAACATTAAGCAGCAGTGTTGTTCCTTAGTCCAGCTGGCATGGGGGTATGTAGTGAGTTACAGGCATATGCCACCATGCCTGGCTAACTTTTGTATTTTTTGTAGAGACAGCATTTCGCCTTGTTGCCTAGGCTGGTCTCAAACTTCTAGGCTCAAGTGATCTGCCTGCCTCAGCCTCTCAAACTGCTGGGATTACAGGAGTGAGCCACCATGCCTGGCCAAGAGTGACAAGAGTTAATATATTATGTATTTAAAAATAGAAAAGAGGACTTTAAATGTTCCTAAAATATAGAAATGATAAATGTTCAATATTCAATATCAGTGGTCAGCTTAGATATACTGACTTGATCAATACACATTCTATGCATGTAACAAAATATCACAGTACCCCATAAATATGTAGAAGTATTATGTATCAATAAAAAATTTAAAAGTTTTAAAAATGATCACTAGAATATTTTCAAGAAAAACGTAACTGCTTAAAAGTAGTCTCTATAAAAACCCTCTTAGTCTAAGAAATAATTACATGTTAGAGATGACGATTATTGATTACATTGAAAGAGATTCTTTTTAAAAACTTAATTTACTTAAATGGATGATCACTCTTCTTGAATTTTATTTATATTGTTAATTTCTTAGTATATGTAATACTGTATTTCTATCTCGCTTAGTTAAAAATTATGAATTAAGTTGAATGATTTGATGAAATCACATATACTTTATGCATTTGACTCTAAGCGAAAGAGAATACTAGCATTTGGTTTTTCAACCTCATGTTCTCTGTAAGTGTTTACTACATCTGTATTTATAAAGGAGGATTCATTGACCTTAGGTATGTCTTGAAGCACAACTAGAAATTAACACAAGTTAATGAAGATTATTGCAATATTGTAATCATATGGGTTTTGAGCTTCTTTAATGTTTTTTCCTTCCAGAGAAAGTTGACGGGAATGATATTCTAAAGATTGTCTTTTGTGTTTTGCAGGTTCATTTTCTTGATTTTAAATTAGTACCTCCCAGTCAGAAAATGGAAAACCTAATGCAGATTAAAGAATTTTCAAAGAAAGTAAAAGAAAGAAATATTTTGTTATATGGCCTTCTCATATCTTACCCACAGGTAGGTAAAATGTTTATCTTCAGAATGTCTGTTCTGTAGACTAGTTTTAATGGTAGGTATCTGATTTGTTAAAAGCAGAGGATATTAATGTCAAGTGAAATTATGGCTGGAAAGTTACTCATCTATGTGTGTGCTATCATAGTAGAACCTCTTGCCTCTAGAAAAAAATAGAAACCAATAAAACTCACTAGTATTTGGGAAATGCTAATGAGCAAACATCTCATATTAGGTATCTCAAATAGAACTGTCAAGTTTATCAAATAGAAGCATGATTTGCCCAGTTAAAATTGAATTTCAAATATATAATACTTTTTGTAAGTTTGTTCCAAATATGAAATTTGAATTTCAAATCTAATAAAATTCTTATATTTATCTGGAAACCCTACAAAGCCATAATCCTTGTCCACTGGTATAATTTAAGATTGTTTACTTTCATGTTATGTTAAAGATATTGGTAGTCAATTGTTTCTCTCCCTAAACAGGTTATTTAATCATTTGAAAGCACTGCCTAGCATTCAGATTATACGAGGGCATGGTACTTAACTAGAGAAATGCATTCATTGTCACTGTCTTCAGCAGCTGCATGCTAGGTACACTGAAGACATAATGAGCTAGCATTACAGATTCTTTGTGCAGAGAAATGCTGTTTAAAACAAAGAATTTGGAAAATCTATTAGGAAATAGATTTAGGGGAAAAACTTTGGAGAATCTGTGGATTTGTCCTTTGTGCACAGATAGCTTTCATTGAATTTGTGACTACTTTAGAGTTTCTTGGAGGTACCATACAAGAGTCTAGCAAGTTAAATAGTCCACTGCTTTTTTTGGTGGTCTCAAAAATAATTTGGTATTGAATGTCCAGCGAATGACAGATATGTAAAGTTATTTATGGGTAACAACAGCTATTGTTTATGAAATTATTTCAGCTGCATTTTTAACCTGTGGGTAACATTTCTTCTGAAACTATGCATTTTAATTAAATATAAGGACCATCTTTTAGCTAGTCCCTTGGTTTTCTTTTAACTTAGAGGTGGTTGTTTCTTCTGCTTCCAAAATATGCAAGCATGACCTCAGTTATCAACAACTAGGCAAATTTTAGTTCACGTCGGATAATGGAATTGCAAAATGTTAATGCTGTAGGAGGCTACTGAAGTCAGAACAACCAAGGCCCAAGGAGTTACATATATTTATTTGCCCAAAGACAGATAACTGGTAGAGTAACAGAACTCAGATCTGTATCCATGGTCAGTAATATTTTCTCTTTAAGAGATTCTTTTTGGGCTGGGTGTGGTGGCTCATGCCTGTAATCCTAACACTTTGGGAGGCTGAGTTGGGTGGATCACTTGAGGTCAGGAGTTCAAGAGGAGCCTGGCCAACATGGTGAAACCCCCGTCTCTACAAAAAAATTAAAAAGTTAGCCAGACATGGTTGTGGGCACCTGTAGTCCCAGCTACCTGGGAGGCTGAGGTGGGAGAATTGCTTGAATCTGGGAGGTGGAGGCGGAGGTTGCAGTGAGCAGAGATCCCCACCCCTGCACTCCAGCCTGAGAAACAGAGTGAGGCCCTGTCTCAAAAAAGAAAAAAAAAGAAAAAGAAAAAAAAAGCTTTTTTGGTTGTACTCAGATTATTACAGTGGGGAAGATCTGTTCTTTTTCTCTTGTTGTCTAAAGGAGTCATTGACAAATGCTACTATTGTCACATAGTGCAGTTAGAAAATAGACTTTATTGAGGCAAATCTCAATCAGAAATTGGAGAGTATAAATAATCCCTGGAACTCTCATTTGGTCAGGCAAAAAGAGTCTGTATGCACTGCACTGTAGTTGACTTTCCAGTAGAGAGTAATGTTGCCAGGTTATATATATGATGTCCAGTTAAATTTGAATTTCACATAAACAATAATTTTTAGTGCATTTTCCAAATGTTACATAGAACATACTTGAATTGAAAAGTCCTTGATGTTTACTTGAAATTCAGATTTAACATTAACTCAAAAAGAAAATTTATTACTTAAAACAACCTCTTTGTAGATAGCTTAAATATAGACTTACGGATTATGTTATTGGCTTGGCCATTTACACATAGTATAAAGTTTTCTGACTTTATCCAATGCTCAGTAACTCATGTAAAGTAATTTGGGATGATTTGAAATTCTTGCTCTAGATTAGAAGTGTAACATAAAGCTTGCTTTCACAATTTGTTGAATGAATTGAAACCAGGCCTTACCTCTCTCTCTCAAATAATCCTATAGACATGACTGTGGCTAATTAAAATGAGCTTTCATAGTTTAATACTTAAAAGAGACTAAGGGACAAATAAGAAAGTTACCAAAGCAGTTCTGTTAATTTTTTTTTTTTTTTTTTTGAGACAAAGTTTTGCTCTTAATTGCCCAGGCTGGCGCGCAATGGCACAATCTCGGCTCATTGCAACCTCCACCTCCTGGGTTCAAGCGATTCTCCTGCCATAGTTTCCCTAGTAGCTGGGATTACAGGCACCCACCACCGTGCCCAGCTAATTTTTGTATATTTAGTAGAGTCGGGGGTTTCACCATGTTGACCCAGTTGGTCTTGAACTTCTGACCTCAGGTGATCCACCCGCCTCGGCCTCCCAAAGTGCTGAGATTACAAGTGTGAGCTACTGTGCCTGGCTGTAAAAGATTGTTGAGAATTATTATAAAAATCCCCAAAACAGGATATGGAACAATAAAATGAATTTTTTTGGTAGCAAAATTAAATTAGACTAAGTCCCTTTTAAGTATAATTTTAAATAATTCTATGTGTAAAATATTATTCACTTGTAATTATTAATCTAACTTTTCTATGCAAGTCATCGTTAAGGTCCATGATACAAAATTATATTTGAGGAACCTGTACTAATCACCTAAAAATCTGTATTTGATCTAGCAGTGAACTTACAGAGACAGAATATTTTTGGCATGAATAGCCTAAGCCAATAGCTTGTGTGTAGTCTTAATTTTGTTGAAATCTGAAAATACCTCTATAATGACTTTTTAATGCAAATATTTGCAACTATATATTTTTAAATTTTGCATGTGAACTTCTGTGACAGTAAAAATTTTAAAGCCTATAAAATATCTAAAGTACTGTAAGCAGTTTTGTCTTTAACCTGTGCATTTTACATGCTTAGGGATTTAGCAATAGAAGCACATAAGTTCAAAGTTAAAAAGTTTCCCATAAGCTATTATAACTGATTGTTTCTTTCACTGAACTAGTGTCTGTTGCCCTCCACATTGGAAAAACTAGTTATATCACCTCAGACAAGCAATGTAAGTTTTATAGGCCCCAGGTTCTTCATTTGTAAAATGCAGATGTCAGAACTTCCACATTAAAGCCTATGTTGGATGAGAAAGTGGAGACAGAGGATGGTGTTGCTGGCTGTGTCCAGAGATGCGTTATACATACATATCTCACTCTGACACACAGACATTCTGGAACTGAGCCTGGTTTTTCTTTCCTTTCCATATGTAACCACAAACTTCACCTGCACTATTATTTCCTTTCTTTTACTGGAGAAATTATTCATTACTGTGTATATATTTCAGTAGAGTTCAGAGAGGGAGCTGTTCTTTTGTCAGATGTCTTGATCAAAGTACAGTGGAAGAGAGTTGGGGAGTTAGGATCCATCAGAGGAAGGCTGAGGAGCATATTAAATGTGGCAGCATGGTGAGGAGTGTATATCATTTTAGCCTATCTGTTTTCTCTTATTTCTTCCCCACTAAACTGTCATTTCACTAACGTATAGTGGGAAATAGAACTTTGAAAGCCATGTTAGCTTACTCGGTATTTTAATTGGATGGGGACATTGGAAAGGATGGCACTAATGGGCAGACCTGCAAAAACCAAGCCGTGGAGAGGCCACGGGATAAAGCAGAAGCACTCTCTTATCCTCTCCCTTAACCTGAATTCTATGTTTTCTTTTGTTCCTACAACTGCAGATCTGAGAGACATACAAATAAGAAAGTTACCAAAGCAGTTCTGTACATTTTTGTTTTTTTAAAAAAAATTGTAAACGATTTATGAGAATTATTATTAAAAAAATCTCCAAAACAGGATATGGAACAATAAAATAAATATTTTTGGTAATGAAATTAAATTATATAAACCTGTATGTATTGGTCTTGTGTTACAAAGTATAAATCATATTGTTCTACTCGATGACGTAAGTAATATTGTTCTTCTCTATTGTCTGGGCTTTGAAAGTTTTCTGTTTACTGTAAAGGACATCCAAGAAACATTCTTGATTGTCAAACTCCGTGTGATTACCTTAAATCAACTGATAATGATACAGGAACAGTTTTCACTGCTCTATTACAGCTTTGGTCCTAAAGATCTGAATGTATAGGGTACCACCGACATCCATTTTTTCATCTCAAAGGTCAGCATTTGCTCTGTGTCCACTAGATAGAGAAATCATCTTTAAGTATGCATGATCCTTTGGAGAACAAATGGGTGTATGCTGTCAGTTAGCAGAACACTGATTTTTTTATGGTAATTATGGGTGAGGTTAGATTTAGAAGTTCAACTTTCTACAATGAACGATTACTTGGAATTTAACTGGGAATTATTTACTAAACACACAAAACTTTCCATGGCACCGAATCATATGGCAGATGTACCAAACATGCAACACCAAATCTGTTTACAGAAACCCATAATACCCTCTTCAAAGTAATCAGGCTTTTTTGATGTGGGAATGTTTCTGAGACTAAATATTTTTCACTTTCAATATTGTTTTGGCTTTTATTGTTTAGACTTAGTCATTCTTTGGGAAAATGCAAAGGTCATAAAATATGTTTTCAAAAATTTGTAATTTTGAAAAAAACTGTTTTTAGAGAGTTTGGTTAGCTTACTTGGCAGACTCATTAGAGAATGGCGTTAAGCTTGTTTTACTTAGAAATATGTAAATGAAATGCAATATTAAACACACACCTTCTGCTACAGATTATTTTGTCAATACATAATGCATGTATTTTCAGGGTACATTTGGTAATTTGATCCATTCACATCATGTGTAAAAATAAAATCAGGGTAATCAGGATATTCATCACCTTGAATATTATTTATCTTTTCTTTATGCTAGGAACATTTTAGTTATGCTCTTCCAGATATTTTGAAATGTATTTTGATTGTTAACTATTGTCACCCTACTGACGTATTGAACAGTAGGTTTTATTTCTATCTAACAGTATGTTTGTATCCAGATCTTTTCTTTCTTTTTTTTTTTTCTGGATCAGAAAAGCTACTTTCTCTACGAGAATGAAGAGAAGCATCCTCTAACTTAAGGAGGGTGCTGCCATGGAAATTTTTAATGAGCAAATTTTTCTGAACAGTGCATTTGTTAGCTATTACTACATAACCCAGTATTTATTGTCTCACGGTTTCTGTGGGTCCTCAGGCTCTCGGTCTCCATCAAGGATGCAACCATCTCAAAGCTCTCCCGGAAATTTTCCCAAGTAGCTCACTCACCTGGCTGTTGACATAATTCAGTTCCTCGTGTGCTATTGCACTGAGGCCTCAGTTCACGATTTCATGAGCTCCTTACCGCAGGCCTGCTTCTGTTCTTTGCCACAAGGGCCTTTGCACAGAGTGTCTGGAAACATCATAGAAAGCAAGAGAGAACCAGAAGATGGAAGTCACAGTCCTCTGTAACATCAGCAACTGACATCCCATCCCCTTTGCTGTACCCACACTCAGGGGAGGTAACTACACGAGGGTTATCATTAGGAACCATATCAAATGCTGCCTACCACAGTAATACTGAAGTGCTGATATTGTAGGCTAAGTATTTCTTGCTACTCACCCCCATGAAGATTAAGGAGTTTATAGGGTAAATAGGGCTAGACATGTTTAAATACAAAAAAAAAAAAAAAAAAACAAATTATATACATGTATCTATCCATACACATGTGTATATGTATATACTTTTTTATTGCACTGAGAGTGATAACAGCTGGAAGAGGACATAGGGTAGTAGAAAGGCAAAAGTTATTTTTACGTTATCTGTACAATTGTTTTTAAAGAGCTTGATTTGGATCAGATACCTATCAAACACATTAGTGCAATTGTATCATTTTCTAATTTTTATTAAAGAGAGGGAAATTGCATATAAGTGAAAAAAAATGTGGATGTAATATTGAAATGGGCATCTTCAGCCATAGCTTTAAGTTCTGGTTCTTCAGTAACCTTGTGGTCATTCTCACGTTACTAAAATTTGTCTTTCTTGATTTAATTATAAAGTGGCTATATTATTTTAGATACCAAGCTTAAATTTTTTAAAAAACCAAAATGAATATTTTGTTTAATAGCTTGTTCTTATATACATTCCTAAAGGATCTCATTCCGTAGTGGTTGTATTTCAGATGGTACAACCTAAAACTCTGCGTTTTAGATTTGCTTTCAAATCTTTCTTTTTTTGTGTGAATGTAAACTCAAGATTTTATTTTATTCGTAATAAAACAAAAGATGACACTTAGGGCTGGGCGCCGTGGCTCATGCCTGTAATCCCAGCACTTTGGGAGGCTGAGGCTTTCAGATCACCTGAGATCAGGAGTTCGAGACCAACCTGGCCAACAGTGTGAAACCCCGTCTCTACTAGAAATACAAAAACTAGCCGATTGTGGTGGAGAGCACCTATAATCCCAGCTACTGGAGAGGCTGAAGCAGGACAATCACTTGAATCCCTGGGAAGCAGAGGCTTCAGTGAGCCGAGATTGTTCCACTGCCCTCCAGCCTGGACAACAGAGCGAGACTCATCTCAAAAATAAAAAGACCCTTAGAACTATCACTTGGCCCTCTCTCTACTTATCTTCTTCCAGTTCAAAATGCTTGCATCTTTTGATAGCTAGCATTCTCTTAGATCTGCAGTTGGGCTGGGTTTAATGCACTCAAGCCTTAGCACAATCATCTTTGTAGTTTTAGCTTTTTTCTGGATAACTGGCTTAGTCTACCCACCAGAGCCACCCTGCCATCTGTCATAACACTACTTTCCCTGGGCAGACAGAGAATCCTTGCTCTTCTTGTCCTCTGTCACTTTGTGGCATTGGTGCTTGCCACACTTCTCACAGAAAATCTGATGGGTTTTAGGAATGTTCACGTTTGTGAGAGTGCTGTTGGCACGGAAAGACTCAAATCTTTCTATTCATTCTAAGTCCAAACATCCAGCTTATTTTCTGAGTGCCCAATGTCTATTCTGTACAATGTAATGTGCTGGCCACCAAGGGGTAGTACGAACTTCCAACAAGGTTTCAGTTCTCAAGGAA
Source organism: Macaca mulatta (assembly GCF_049350105.2). Taxonomy (NCBI): domain Eukaryota; kingdom Metazoa; phylum Chordata; class Mammalia; order Primates; family Cercopithecidae; genus Macaca; species Macaca mulatta. The sequence goes on from NC_133408.1 coordinate 112,063,137, forward strand.
TTCATACACCTGGAGATGATATCCTTCAAAATTACATGGGCATACATATGAAGAATGGGTGTTATACACTTATTCTCTACCTTGTTCTACCACATTTTTAAGATGAATTAGCCAAAGAAAGCCTTCTTTGATAAGGGTGGGACACACAATAGTATAAGAGGAAGGCTAATGTTCACCTTGCCTGCCGTGCTGTCTCACCTGGTGCAGGGAAGCTTCTGTGTGTCATAAAAGGAGACTCCATAGAGTCACCATAATTTAGAAGATCATTATGAAGTGAGAAAATTAAATGCATTATCTTGAAATTATGAAATTACAGACTGCATTTTTTTTTACCTAATGTATTGCTTTTTCAACTTATGTATTTGAAAAGAGATTCAGTATAGAACACTGCAAAATCAATAAAAGTAGTGTTAAGAATATAAATAGAGGAGATCGGAACTTTACTTAAGACAAATATTAAACTGGCAAAAATAGAGGTATAAGTTATTTTTAAGAAATTGTCCCATATCCCTTGTTTTTGTGAGACTTCCTCACTATCCCAACTCATGTCATAATAAAAGGAATTATTTTTGACACTATGAGTTTAATGTTTTAATTAGAGCATTGTATTAATGGCAGTGCATAGGTAGGCTATATTATTTTGATTCAGGTTAGTGAAGTCGGTGTTACAAAATAATTCTAGAAAATGGTGGTATTACAATTGAGAAAGTTGAGATGCATACAGTAAAAGCATGTAATACAAAAGGTGTTGTGTTGCAGAGGTTCTAGAAAGGTATTTCCAGGGGATAGTTATATAGTAAGTTAAGAGGAATAGAAACAAAAAGAAGGCAATTTGACAAGTGGAATCCTACTGGTAGTCTTCAGGGAAAACATGTTGTGGACTTACAGAAAATATTGATATACTTCATTGGGATTCATCTGATTTCCTATGACTATTTACTCAGTAAAACTCCAGCTCTATTACTTACATCAATGAAAAATTGAAAATGGGATTTGATTTTAGTCTTTGTTTAGTTTCTGATATTTTGAGTAATGAAATATAGAAAAAATAGTGGCATGACAAATAGTCTAAAAGAACAAACTGAATAATTAGGCTTTGCAAAATTGAATGTTTTCTAATGTACAGGGCATTATTTTAGTGCATTGAAATAAAATGTGTGTATCCTGCTTGCAGCAGTTTTATGTAGAATTTCCTTGAATAATATGTGAGTGAGGGAGATATCTTTGTTTGTTTTCACTTTATGCAACACTAATTATCCAAACTGCATAAGCAGCTGTACAAGGAACTGTAAAATTGCAGTGTTTAATGGAGTCAAGTGAAGAGCATCACGTTCATGCTGGAGGATTTGAAAGCATCAAGAAGGGTAGGAAATGAAACTAGATAGGAGAAATGTGAAGTCAACCTAATTTTAAAGATTTGACATTCTAAGTCAATGGCAGTAAGTCTGAATGCTTTGAAACATTTGCAGCGTATTGCCTAATAGATGCTGTATATCATTTTAGAGCAAAGGTAAGTGATTTCCAGAATCAGGAGCTATCTGTCCAAGAACCATTTTCCAGGAATGAGAGTGGAAGAGTGGTAGAATTTGGGTCATATGCAAAATTCCTTACTTTCTTTCCCACTCAGTAAAGAGACTTGTTTGTAAAATTAGGGCATGTGTTTATAGTCTCTGAGAATCCTATCAATGTTTCTGATTTTGATCACAATGGAAATATAAAAGGACTTTCTCCATGGAGAATCAGGAAGGTGTGTCATGTTGGGCATTTAGTTTTGTTTATAGAAAATAGCAAGATTTATTAGTTTTTCTTCCATCTCATTATTCACCTTTGACAACTGGTAAGGAAGTATACTTTAATTAAGATTCAAACTTCCTCTTACTGAATGGAAAGTGACAATGTACTAATGCTGTTTAGAAATGAGTTGGTTTAATAATAAACACATCTACAGTAATTCCTTTTAGATTCTGGATTTTAATGGACAGGAAAAACACAGATGTTTTACACAGACACTATTCATGACTATTATGCTTTTGTCATTGTTTATATGTATGTTTGTAATCACTGTATCATTCTAAAACACTTTGTAAGGAGGAATATAAAGAAATAGTGTTCAAAAAGAGTACCACAGAGAATTTGCCACTTTTTCCAGCTAAAATTGTACCTTGTAATCTTTTCATTTTTACTATTTTCTTTTTTTAAAAAAAGGTTCAGAATTTGTACTTATGGCTCAAAAGTTTCTAAGTCACAATTGAAATAATTAGACCAAAAAAAAAAAAAAAGAAAAAAGAAAAAAGAAATAATTAGACCACAGATCTTATGTACAGACAAATCTTTCAAAAGAGGAGTTCAGAAACACAAGGAACTAAAAGTTCACTATTAAACATACTACTTTTTTTTGTTTACCAAAAATACTTTTGTATTAGAAGTATTGAAGTTAAGACGCAAGGAAAGAGAGTTTAATTTTGTTCATAGGCTTGCAAGCTGAAACCAGCACAATATAAAATGTATTAAAATACGGACCACTAAACAATATATTACCTACTGGTATGTATTTACATCATTGGTTTGAGTCAACCTTATGCTCCATTCTTACTATAAAGTAAGGTAACAAAAAATAGTTTGATCCTCCAGTGGGGATATGCTTTTGTGAAAATATACCAATCACTAAATCTTAAGCCACATATAGTTTTTTAATGTATGAAAATACGCATTTGTGGTTTTATAATACACCTATCTGCATTATACTATTCATTTCTAGTTGCCTTTCAGTGAAGAGTCAGGTCATTTCTTGCTTATCTACTGGTTAGGTATCTTAAATTCTGACTTGATCTGTTTGTTTTTAAGTAGGAATAATATGTTTTCTAAAATATTACTAGGATTTAAATTTAATTGCGCCATGTTCACCACCTTAATTCTCTTATCCCTTTATTAAATTTCTGGCTTCTTATTTAAGATGTTTTGATGATATTAAAGGATATTGGCTCTTCAGGGAGGGTAGTCTATTTTTCTTTTTCTTTTTTTTTTTTTACTTTTATAGTTTAAGAAAGTCCAGCATTAACACAGACTTGCTTGTAATTTTCTCACTGTAATAAGAGGAAATAAGCCAAAGCCCCTAGATAAGAAGTTGCTCAAATCTAGTTACTCACTTCTCAGTTCTAGCCCATGAAGAAATAAATAAGCATGATCCCTGAGTCTGACTTTTTACATGAAAATGTTTACATAAGCTTTCTAAAACATGCTGATTATAGAGCAAACATTAAAACATGCAATGGCAAATCTTTCTGAACTTTGGTAGCAATTTCAATAATGAAGGCATTGTATTTAGCCTAAAAATTACCAGTTTAAGCAACTATATAAACACAATTGGTGATGGGGGGGTAATTTTTAACAAGTGACCTGGCCAATATAATTTCAGAGTCTCATTCATATTTTCTACAGTTTTACCTTCTATATCATAATTTCAGTTTTTCTAATAAACAGAACACCAGGCTTTGCCAGCAACATCATGAGAACATGGATTTTCTTCACCAGTAACTTTCTCAAGTCATGTAAACCAGGGTTACATCAGGTTAATTGGGTGTTAAAAAATGCATGCCTTTTGTTATTTAGAATTTAATTATCTCCTCAGGCATGTGAGGTTAGCTGAACAATAGCAAATGTGGCCCTTGTTGTAAATTCAAGAACATAAGTGTGATGGTGAATAGCTGTTTTGCCTTCTGCTGCCTGTGGGACAGTTGTTTGCAAGCCTCTGTCTTGCGAAGTGCTGTGTATATTGTGTTGAGATTAAGGATCTTTTCAGCTGGTCTATATTTGGGGCTTAATAAGAAAGCATGTGTGCTAAGAATCGTGGAGAGATCTCTCTTCTAGGTCTTTGAATTATGAATTCTCTGATGTAAAATATACAGTAAAGAAAAATAATCAGTACAAATCCAAAAGGTTACCAAGTTATAATTTTAAAAAAATCTTAGGAAAAGTCACAGAAATTGCTACATTTGATTCTACTGTTACAGATGCCTTGCTTTAACAAAGCTTGTGAAGACAGGGGACTATCTCTCTATGACTTTTCAGTTTTACTTGGTGCTAAACTTGAATGAATTATCTCAAAATTCTGTAGTTTGGCTCAAAATTTCAAAATTTGACTTAGGTATGGTGGCTAAATGATTGCTAACTCTGTGCCTTCTCAGTTTTTTTTTTTTTTTTAATTTTGTATAAATTTAAGGGAGAACAAGTGCAATTTTGTTACATGCATATGTTATGTAGTAGTGAAGTCTTGGCGTTTAGTGTATCTACCATCTGAATAGTGTACATTGTACCCATTATGTAATTTCTCATTCATTTCCCCCTTACCCCCTCCCCCACTTCCAAGTCTCCAATATCTGTCATTCCCCTCTTTGTTCACGTGTACACATTATTTAGCTACCACTAATAACTGAAAACTTAGTATCTGAGTGTCTGTTTGAGTTGCTTACTTAAGATAATGGCCTCTGGTTCCACTCATGTTGCTGCAAAATCTCAGAATTTTAATTGGTTTATATTATTTGGATATTAATTGGATTCAGATTAACCTTTCCTCAATTCAATTGTCATACATTTTTCTGATGCTTATGACATTTTAGATGGAAGTGTGTAAAAATGTTTTGTCCAACATGTCAAATTTATTTAAAAATTTAAAAAGTAAAATGTAGACTAATGTGTGTAAATTGCAAAATTATAACTTAGGTGACTAGATTGATAATTTTTAATGAGCTAGGAAATACATGCTCACCACAGTTGCAAATTTTAATTTCATCTCTAAATTTTTAACCAATATCCTTAAAATTTTGAATATAGTGATCTTTGTTTTTATAACATGAATTAATACATATGTCAAATCTTTATGTAGATTTGTTGCCATATGGATTCCAGTATTTTGCTTCCTGAATAAAATTTTGTGATGATTTAAAATGCAGCCGTGCATGTCAATTTCAGCTAAATTTACTGGTGGAGTATCAAGGAAGAGTAGTTTTTAATCCAATTGAATTAATTGATGAACTAATTGGTTTATCAGTTGGTGCTTTTTAATGGCAAATGTCAGAAACACAACACAGAGTGATTTAAAAATATAACTGAAAAAATTCTAAGATAATGGCTTCAGGCTTTGTCAAACCCAGATGGTAAAAGGGCAGTTTCCTCTCTCATCAGTCTCTTCCTCATCCCTATCTATACCCAATAATTTGATTCTTTATTCTCAGGAGGTTTTCTAAGTACTATCAAGCATATACTATGTAATATACTGCTCCCACTTTATATTTTATGTTTTGTAAACTCAGTGGAAAGAGAATGCCTCTATCCCAATATTTTCACTAAAAACTATAGTTCTAATTCTCATTAAGCCTGTTGTAAAATATATCTTCATTTTCAGATTCAACCACTGTGGCCTATGTGAATGTTCTTTCTGTCAATCAGGCCTAGTTAACTTGTCCACACCTGGAACCAGGTCAGCCCCACCCAAACTCCATGAATGAGAATAAGGGTGAGGTGCGTTCCCCACAGGAACAGATGCTGGATACACCCAAACAATAGGTCATTATGTTTATTATTTTTGGCAGTTTTCCTCTTTAGCAAATGAGTAAGATGAAGACACTAAAGATTTGTGTCCAAATTATATAACATTTGAATATTTGTTTATTAATTAGCTGTGGAATTATAAAGATTCAGATTTTCAGGGGACCTTAAGGTACAGCTAGATAAAACCCTTAAAATATTGCCAACCTAGTGATTTTTAACCACTTGTGAAATATACGTAAGTTACGTACACTAAAAATAATTCTAAAATTTGGGATTTATTTTAATAAAAATAACTAATAGTGATACCCATGTGTCTCATCTTTGTTCCAGTACATTCTCTAGGCAAGGAAGGAAAGGGTAGGTCACATCATAGACATCATTTCTTATTTTTGTTGCATTAGGATGAATTGAGCTGAGAAATACTACTCTACCATATCTGCCAGTCTTGCCAAAATTGTCTTTTCCACAAAAAAATAGTTTGTTTATACAGTTTTCATCATAATGCTTAGCTTTGGCTTCCTTATCATATTGGTATCTTTCCAGATGTGCTTCAGTTTGTATTGAGCGTGAAATGACCTTCCCATCTTTCACTCAAGTATTCCCTGTCATTCTTCGTGCTTTTTCTCTATAACAATTTAACATGATCTGGCACAAAATGCTTTACTTATTCATGCTAATTGTCTGACTTCCTTATCTAGAATATGAAGCCAAAGAAGACAAGATGTTTTTGTCTGGTTTACCACTTTATTTCTAGAACTGGAATGATGCCTGGTCTAGTGTAGGCCCTCAGTGACTATTGAGTGACCAATATGCAAAATGAACAAACACTTAGAAGCTGTGTAAGGACATCATAGATTTGAGTAGTAGCACTTTTTTAATGTACTACCCTAATGGTTTCTGTTTATGCTATAGATATTATATTCCTGAAAGTGTGTAAAGCATGAACAGAATAGTGGTTAAATTATTTATATATTTATAGGTTCAAGTTATAGAGGTAAAAGTTAATAAGTTACAAATTTCAGGCTATTATCATTCATAAACATGAGTATAAACTGATTTATCCTAGGGATTCAGAGATAGTTTATTAAAAATTCAATTGTAGTAATTTATCATATATTCAAGTTAAAAGTTAGTGACATCGTCTCTATAGTTGGAGAGGAGATATGATTAAATTCTGCACCAATCATGATAAACTCTTAGCAAATTAAAATGTCTTGGTAAAGTTATACAACAAAAATCTAAATTGAACATCAAACTTAATGTGTTAGGAACATTATACTTAAATTGAAGAGCAAGAAAAGAATGACCATAATCACCATTTCTATGCCTGGTACTGGATGCTATAACTAGCACAGTCAGATGAAAGAGAAGTAAAAGAATAAAGGATGGGGAAGTAAGAAACAAATCAGTCATTATTTGCAAATAATACAATTATTTAAGAACTCAACAGTTTTGCACATGCAAGCAACATATAGTTGTGGCTTTTTTACTCCTGTAGTTCAGTGGACAAGAGTGTTACAGACCTTTAATTCCCACTGCCCTGCAGCTCGGCATGTAGGAGCTTACAACTCTTTCACTCCCACAGTTCAGCAAGTTCCAGGTTCTTTTCCCACAACCAAGAGGAATAAGATACAGGGACACTGGAGACAAAGTAAGGGAGAGTAGAATTTGTTGAGTGAAAGAAAAGCTCTCAACAGCAAGAGGGGATCCAAAAGTGGGTAGCCACCTGTGAGGCTGAGTCCAGGGTTTTTATGGGCTTAGAATGGGGGAATGTGTGCCATTTGGTTTATGGTTGGCCTTGGAAAAGTCACCATTTGATTGGCTAAAAGGCATCATTCAGAAAGAACCAATTGAGAGAAAGACGCGATGGAGGTTCTCACTCTGGTTCATGGATTCAGTCTGTAACTGGTAGCTTGGTTTTCCAGGCTTTAGACTTGGTTTGAAGGTAGAGTTTCACTGGAGACCCGACCCTGTCTGCCTGGGAATTTGTCTGTCTCCTGTTGCAAGCAATACTTACATGTTTTTATTTCAACATAAATGCAACACATTTTTGAAACTTCAAATGCTATATTTTATGAAATGGAATCAAACTAAATGGTGTGTGTGTGTACCCTTGATCTCTCCTTTCATCTTATGAGATATGTGACTATTATTTTAATTTATTTTCCTTGCAGTAAATTTAATATTTTTATGTATTCACATGTGTGTTTTAATTTTCTTCATTATTAGACATAGCTCAAAAATATTGAGGAAAAATGCTTATATAAAAAACATAGATGAACAAGAATAGGACTCCTTTTGGATTGGAAGAATTCAGTGTATGTGGTAGACTGTTAAGCAAGAACAATTTTTGATGTCTATGTATTAGATATTTGTTTCAGGTTTCTGCACGTTTTCTCACTGCATTACCGTGTGAAAATTTATTGTCTGTTAGGTTTGCATTGTTGCTTAAGGGAATTGATGATATGCCAATTTATTACTCTTTCACAATACTAAGCATTTAAATGTACATAATGTTTACACTTTATAAAAAACCTTGTGAGAAGTTTTGTGACTTTAAATTTCTTGTAAACAGATTTCCATTGACTTGTAAAAAATCTTAAGACATTATAAGATAGCTGCAGCTTGATTAATTATGTAATGTCTAAAAATCAAATTAGGCAGCAACATTTATTTTTAATTGAACTTTTATGTGTCAAGTAATTCCAATGTTTCGAATTTGTAGGATGTGAATGCCTTGCAGAGAATGTTTAGTTTAGATCATGCATGTAGTACTCCCACATGATCATTGTCAATGTTACTATTACTGTAAATTAATACTACTCTTTGTGTAATACAACTTTTTGAAATACTGTATAGATTTGAGGTTTGTAGTCTTAACATTTCTAATTTCTGGTGTGAGAGAATGTTTTCCAATTGAGTCACTTTGTTGAAGACTAAGTCACTTAGTATGTAAGCATAATCACTTTGCTTCTTGCACAAGAACTCCTGAGAGGTGATTGAAGTTTATATTTTTGGAGAAAAGCAGTAATGCCTATAGAAGCAAAGTCACTTTTAGAAGTCTACAGATCTAGCTGGGCACAGTGGCTTATGCCTTTAATCCCAGCACTTTGGGAGGCTGAGGCGGTGGATCACCTGAGGTTAGGAGTTTGAGACCAGCCTGGCCAACATGGTAAAACCCCGTCTCTACTAAAAACACAAAAATTAACTGGACGTGGTGGTGCCTGTCTCTAATCTCAGCTACTCAGGAGGCTGAGGCAGAAGAATTGCTGGAAACCAGGAGGGAGAGGATGCAGTGAGCTGAGATCGTACTATTGCACTCCAGCCTGGGTGACAACAGCAAAACTCCATCTCAAAAAAAAAAAGCAAAACAAAACAAACAAAAAAATCTGACAACAGCAAAACTCCATCTCAAAAAAAAAGCAGAACAAAACAAACAAAAAAATCTTATAGATCTGAAGGCAATGGTTTTGGAATAAATTAGAGTGTAAATTTCTGATTTTCTTGAATCCATGTTAATCACAAAATCTGGAAACCAGAAACACCATTAAGTAATTTACTGTAGTGAATTATCTAGCCAGTGCAAAGATACTTCAAGTGAGAGAAAAATCTTTACTGAATTTTTTTAAGTGAACTTATGGTTTGAGCATATGCACAGGAAACATGCAAATTCTACATAGAAATGAGATTCAGGAGAATTTTATTTTAATGGTAATAAGAAATGACTTTGGGATTAATTTTTTTGAGGAGGGCTCATCCTGCAGAGTTTGCACTTAGAGTCATTCTAAATGGTGTGTGAAAGGCAGTTAAGTATTTTAGTTCTTTTATTATCCATTTTATTGGGAAAATTTTATTCTTTGATACAGATTTTTTTTTAAGTTAAGGTTTTTGGACATATCCTTTACACATAGGAAAGGCATTAACTACTATTAAAGATAAACAAAGGCAGACATTGATTACAGTGGTGAGAACAAATTTTATTTAGTAACTACTGATAGGGTGAAGAGTGAGGCTTCCTTCCGATTTGTGCAGAAGTGACTGGTCATTTTTAAGGGAGCATGAAGGGATGGGGAGAGGATAATTTAAAATCTCCAGGTGATTGTAATGTACAACCAGAATTGAGAACCACTGGTCCAGTTAGACCCCTCAACTAGCCATCGGGGTCCAGGTCAATGCTTCTCAATGTATTGGGAGTCTGGGAGAGGGCAGCACTCCAGTAAAAAATTACAAATGGTTGGTCAGTGTGTATGTGTTTAGACTAGTTGTGTATGTTAGCTGGTAATCAAAGAAGTTAAGATTCTGTTTACCCAGAGAGACTGGAAACAGAGGTTCCTATTCTGCTGATGGAGTTTGGTTGCCTCTAGTGCAGAGATTTGGATGGAGTCATTATGTGTTGGAAGTTTCACAGTTCTTACTACTTTATATTATATAAAATTCAGATGAAAGAATTTACCAACTTTTGCCTAGCATTTTCAGAGGCAGAGGCAGGAGGGATTGCGTGAGCCCAGGAGTTTAAGATTAGCTAGGGCAACATGGTGAAACTGTTTCTTTAAAAACAAAAAACAAAACATTGCGCAAGTGTGGTGGTACATACCTGACATCCCAGCTACCCTGGAGACTGAGGCCAGAGGATCGCTTGAGCCCAGGAATCTGAGGCTGCAGTAAGCCATGATTGATTACACCACCACACTCTAGGCTGAGCAACAGAGGAGACCCTGACTCAAAAAAGAAAAAAAATAATTTACTGATTCTTTTTAAGGTTTCAAGTACGTATGTCTTTTTTAGCTGATTTTTTGAGAAAGTGTATTCACATGGTTTTTAACTTAAATCACATATACTTGTACACAGTGGAAAGCCACTGTGTCCCTATCAACGTAGTCCTCATTCTCCACCCTGATTCCCAGGTGTGTGGCTTGGTTTCATAACTTGGTTTTCCTTCTTGCCCTCCAGCATTCTTCAGGTTCACAATGGTGCATTCATGATGTAGGTGTGCCATGTTTATCATTTTTACCCTATTCTGTTTGACCTGGGTTTGGGTAGATTGCTTTTTTTTTTTTTTTTCCAAGGGTTTTTCCCAACATGTTGTCAGATGAACAAAGCACCTGTTGTGTTTCACTAAAACATAAGCGTCAGCATTTGAGTAATCAACAGGGTTTGCTTATTTTGTGTGTAAAAAATAATATACATCATTAGGTTATGAAAACACATTAGTATGGAAACAGCAGCAAAACTCTAAGAGTGATCTAGGTGGCTTCACTGTCTTGGTTATTTAGGGAAAAATGAAACTGAGAGTGATTATTGCTTTCATGGGACCAGAAATTTGATGTGATAGAAATAGGCCTTCTCACCTAATTAGGGAAGATGGCTCTTTTGTTTTAGACTATGAGTGAGTCCTGTAATTCTGAAGTCTCAAACCTGAGTGTCTTTCTCTGGATACTATAATGTGTTGTAGAAAGTCTAAAAGTTCACTGACATTGTTTGTCTGAATTTGCCAGCTACATTACTCAGAAACACTACATTTCTCTTGAATGGGCTTTTGTTAGTATCTACCGTGTGTCTTCTGTCATCCTAGCTGAATATAACCTCACTATTTCTGATTGTATATATTTTTTTCACATAAGTAGCCTAGTAAAGCTGCTAAATGAAGGGTATTCATGAAAATTAGCCATTCATAACGTATGGAAAGAAGACATATTTTTTAGAGCATGGTGTGCACCAAGAACTGTCATATAAACTCTTACAGAAACTTTAGGATAGCTGCATGAAGTGGGAATTGCTAGCTCTGCAATATGCTAGTGAGGAACCCAGGCCCAGAAACTCAAGTCACTTCACATGCATAAGCTAATAAGGGACTGAACTAGATTTGGACCTCAGATACACCACTATGCTCAAATGCTCAGTGAGGCTTTAGCAGAAGAGCTTCTTAAAGTAACAAATACAATGTATATACTTTCTATATCTCTATACACATATGTTTGCATATATACATATACTACATATATACACATATATATGTACAAAATAAAATGAAAGCCATGTTCCACTGTCAATATTTAGTGAGCTTTCACTTTATTCTAAGAAGCAAACTCGTTTGTATTAATCTCCAGATTATTTTATGGTCTCATCTTCTCTCTTTGCCTTTTTGGGGATGGGATGCTGTGGGGAATGGGGGTTGGCAGGGCCTTTCCTCAGCTTTGGATGCGGGGGAACCAAGGAATCTGGCCTGGTTGTGCTTGGAAAACACGACAGTATTATCAGTTCTTCTGGAGGAGTGCAGAGCAAGAAATGGACCTGAGCAGATGGTCTGTAATCATCATGGCAAGAATGGATGTGCAGGTGTGGGAGGGGACTTGGAGATCAGAGTCTTCTAACGAGATTCCTTGAGAAGAAGACATATGAAAGGAAAGAAGCTTTTTATAATGGAGCAGCCACAGCCTGGCCCCAGAGATGGGGAGGAAGATATTAAAGTTGCTTGATTAGTTCAGGTATTGCTGTACTTTCTTAGACTCTGTCTTCTGGCCAGAGGAAAGCTGAGGATTCCCAGGACTTCTAAATGGGGGAAGCTGAGGCCCTTCCCAGCTCTTCTGGGAAATGCCTATCTCAGTTAGATCTAATATTGGCTACAGTATCATCAAGATACAGATAGACTGTTACCTGGGCTACCTCAATCAGCTACAGTGGTATGAGGAAGAGATGGGCAAATCTTTCAGTGAAGTATTAAGAGTGAGTCAACTTAAATATCAACCCTTTTTTAAAACAGCAAAATCTCAGTGGAAATACTTGGTTTTAGGAGGAATAGTTCTTTGACACTTGCTTTGTTTCACTGCCAGAATTGGCTTGGTGGGATACATTCCAGAGGGAACTAGAAAGCTGTAACACTGCTTTTCTGATAATGCCCACCTTAATTATCTGCACATCTTAATTACTTTTGCTTCAAGGCATCATTGTGTGGTTTACTTTGATTTGGGTTGGGCTCTGAATTGTAGATTATATAAAGAACCTTGTAAACAGAGTTTTTCATGCTTTTTAAAAAATTTACCACTCTGATTCTTGGTGGGATGAGGCAATAATGGTGGTATTGCAGGAACCTATCGGAATGATCTGGGGAATTGTTTCAAGCTGCAAAAGTCTCTACTCCAATCTCTTATGCTAGTGATTCCAAGAAGACACCTCCCAACAATATCCATCCAAATGTCACATTCTTCATATTAAGAGAAGAAAAAAAAAAAAGACCAAAAACAAGGTTTTAAACTCACTAGAGCATAATTTCCAAAGTTCGCACAAGTTTCCAGAATATTAATATAGATCCTACTACTCTATCATTCAGTTTGGTCTTTGTCTTCATTACCTTCTGTCTTGACCCTTAATTGAGAGTATAGTTTATATGCTGCAATTCAGTTGGTTTGTGCAAGAAACATCTTACCATTAAAGCAATACAGCAAAATAAAACATAATACAAGGTGTAAATCCAAAGTTAGCTTTCTTTGGCACTCAGATTGTTCTGGGTATAGGGAAATACTTTCCGTAGGTTTTCTCTTTTCTAATACATGTTTAGAAAATTTGTGTTGACAGATTGTAGTTTCTTGCCATGCTACTTTGTTAGAAGCTTTATAGTCAAATTTAGGGGACAGTTAAGAGACAAAGGTATATGGATATTAGGTAAGGGAGTATGAATCTTGGAACATAAGTAGTAACAAAAGTATCTGTGCGTGTAAAAGCTCTGAGGAAGTAGAGATTTCAGGTCATAAGGGAGCCAAAGACAGCACCATGTTTCATCTACTTGTATAAGGCTACCTTATCTTTCAGTGTTCTAGGGCAATAGTGTTATGTCTAATGAATTAAAATCTAAGTTCACATTCTCCTCTGCCTACAACATGGACTAAAAGGCCTAGATTAGGCTTCCTCCAGGACTAGCAGAGGAATCTTCATGTGATTTAAAAGCCTCTTTTTCTCATCTGTCTCTCCAGTTTTTCATCTGTTTTACAAATAAATTTTTTTGTCTTAGGTAAGTTTGTTTAATTCTACATTAAGTATTAAATGGTCTGATCTTGGTAAAATTTTACCGTTAGTGTTTTCAATTTTCATGATATCAGCCAAAATATATAAAAGATGAGATTCACAGCTATTTGGTTGAAGGAGGTTGCTGATGAAATGGTCTAGAGAGTTCTGAATTCCTTAAAAGTTGGGGAAATAATCCTGCCTAAGTAAAGGAAACAAGACCCAATGAATTGGCCCTGTTTACACTCCAGGGGATAAGCACACAGAGGAGTTGTGCCTTGAGGTATCTTTGTCCCGCTTCAGCAAAAGCAGTGCTGTTTCTTTGATTTGTAAAGACTTTTATATATATGCCTGAGTGTGTGTATACATACCTATAGGTATACACACAGACATATATATAAAATTGACATTTAATCCCTTTTATATTTATGGTATTTATACTTAAGTGTTTGGTTTCTTCCCAAGCTTATATGAGCAGAAACTTAAAATATGGTGAAATTATTATCTTAATGTTTATATTTTTTAAACTACAGGAGACCGAGAACATGAGTGTATCACTAATGTAAATGAAGACTTGTTTATTGAAACAAATTTGCCTTAGAAGTAATTTATGTAAAATGTTAATTTCACAAGTGAGAAAAAACTTGTTTAGTAAGAATTTTATGAAAAAGTCCCATAGTTAACTAATTTTAGAGAAATCGTTTTCTTAAATATAAGGTTAACATAAAAAATGTATATACTACAAATATTGGAAATTAGAGGTAAACAATATCAATTATAGTAGTATAGTAAAATATAAAAGAGGAATATAAGTATAGAGCAATGTTCAAGATCTCTATGCTTAAAAGTACAAAATACTGCTGAGAGGAATTAAATAACACCTAAATAAATGGATATGTATATAAATGGATTGACAGTATGGCAGTTCTCCACTGAGTGAGTGGTAATTCAATGCAATTGTAATTAAAATGCCAACCGGAATTTATTTTTGAAAATGACAAGCTGATTTTCAAATTTGCATGGAAATGCAAAGAGTCTAGGTTAGCTGTAATTTTTAAAGGAATGACAAAGTTAGATGACTCATACCAATTGATTTAAAGACTTGCAAGGCTACAGACTCAAGACTGTGTAGAATTGGTGTGAGAAAACTAAGTAGAGGAATTAAAATAGTCTAGAAATAGACCCACACATATATAGACAACTGATTTTTGACAAACGTGTCAAGGTGATTCAATAGGAAAAGGAAAGTCATTTCAGCAAATTGTTATAGAATTGGAAACATTTGTTAGAGGATATTGAGCTTTAATCTCTACCTATCACCTAATGCAAAAGTAAACTCAAGATGATCAGAAATATAAATATGGAGGTTAAACAAACCTACAGACATACAACAACAAAGTCGAATCTCAAACATGTTCAGCGATGGAAACCATTTATGAAAGATTTGTATTGTATTATTCCTTTTCTTTGATGTTCTGGAACAGGCAAAACTAAGGTAATAGAAATCAGAATACTGGAAAAGGGCAAGAGAGATGATGGAAATGTTCTACATGTTAATGAGCATGGAGGATATACAGTTTTATGTATTTGTTAAAACTCATTAAGCTTTACACTTGAAATGTGCAGTTTGTAGTTCTCTGTAGCAACTAGCTTCCTTAAGAAATCACATCAGATTGTACATGTTATCTGTGCATCTCTAAGCAGGCATGTCACTAACATTGTGTTTTACAACTTAGTCTGCCTCAGAACCTTATGTAGCACTCAGGGTTCTCCAGAGACACAGAACCAACAGAATATGTATATTCTGAAGGGGTGAACTATCACGTCCACCCAAACAGTAAGCATCTAGCAGAGAGAGGATGCCTCTATTCTCTTACCTTATCACCCGCACCATCCTATGTGGAAAAATTACAAGTATAATTACATAAGTTTAAGAACTATCATTGGATTTCATTTACTAATGAGAAATCCACTTGTTTTTTGAACCACTCTGAGCTGAGCAGGGGAGACTTCATCCCTTTTTTATAGAGAAGGATCAGAAACACTAAGATGGAATGATTTGTCAAAGATTAAACATTAAAAAATTCACTATGCCAGGCTTTGTTTTAGAAGCACAGTGAAAAAATCATACAATCTCTCTGCCCTTGTACATCTTGCATTCTGTAAGTGGGAGACAGAGTAAAAATAGTACAAAAGAAAATTATATGGTAAGAGAATTACCGTGATAACTTCTAGGGGGAAAAATAAAGTGGAATAAGGTAAGGGAGGAGCCATTGAGGATCCCAGATCTGGATTTGCCTCATTGGGAAGATGTCATTTAGCCAAATTCTTGAAGGAGCTGAGGGAAATCGCCTTGAGATACCTTGGGGTAGCACATTTCACTAAAGGAAGCAACCAGTGCAAAGTCCCAAAGCCCAATATAACTAAGACTAGTACTCTTATATTCACTAGTTCATTCTTTTAGCAAATAAATATTGAGTGAACTGTGTGCAAGCATAGTGCTGACCTTTGGAGCTACAACAGTAAAAACATAGTGCCAAGGCAATTCTTAATTCCTTCCTCTTTCACCTTAGGAGTGGTTCCTACACCATGAGCCACACCACCATTATCAAAGTCTGCAAATGTATTTTACTCTCAGAATTCTCTGTAAGGGATAAATAATTATCTTCAAATATATGGGTGTTATAACTGATTAAGATAATTTAAAAGTATTTCTAAATTCATAATTATGCATTTTCAACTGATAAATACTAAAAATTCAGCATTTGTATTGAATTCAGTAGTTGTATAGTCTGTGAGCATTTCAGACATTGAAAGGGTCTTCATTCTGGAACATACTGGGCAAACCTTTGCTTTACACTATGAAAGTAAGATTGCTGGTTCTTCTAAAAGTCGATCTGCCATTTAATCCAGAAATCCCATTCCTGGGTATCTACCCAGAGCAAAATAAGTCATTATATGAAAAAATACTTGCACACGCATGTTTATAGCAACACAATTAGCAATTCGAAAATTGCTAATTTTCCAATTATAGAACCAGCCGAAATGCCTATCATTCAATGAGTGGATAAAGAAAATGTGGTGTGTATATATACACACACGCATATGTACATACATACATACCATGGAATACTGCTCAGCCATAAAAAGGAACAAAATAATGGCATTCACAGCAACCTGGGTGGAACTGGAGACCATTATTCCACGTGAAATAACTGAGGAGTGGAAAACCAAACATATGCTTTCACTCCTAAATGGGAGCTAAGTTACAAGGATGCAAAGGCATAAGAATCATACAATGGATTTTGGGGACTTGGGGGAAAGGGTGGGAGAGGAGTGAGGGATGAAAGACTACACATTGGATGCAGTGTACACTGCTTGGGTGATGGGTGCACTAAAATCTCAGGAATCACCACTAAAGAACTTCCTCATGTAACCAAACACCACCTGTTCAAAACCTATTGAAAAAAAAAAATACTACTTCTAAAAGCCACAGCAAAATGTACTCTTTCTAAAGACAAGGGAGATCTTTGAAAATTTAACGGGAGGAATAGCATAATCAGACCTGTGTTGTTTGGAAGATTACTTTTTATTTTCAGTATGCAGTGAAGCCAAATGGAATAAATCTACTGAGGAATGCTTATTGTTTCATTATAGTTATTATTTTTATTTTGTAACATGGTAACCTAATCTACCATACCTAATTTGTTTGTTCCTATTATCCTAAAACAGCTTCAAATCCCAATTTTTGTGCATTGAACATTAAATAAAGCAATGTTTTTAAGTTAACTGTCTTCTATTAAAAGTTAGCAATTGAAAATGGCTTTCTAGTTTAGCTCTGCCTGGATAACTTCAAGTGAAACCTTAGGAACAATTAAGGCAGACACTTGTGCAGGTATATGTACGTGCTAGTAGGTATCTGTTTTATGTGTCTGCAGGCTGGCTTGACACTTGTAAGTCTGCATGTATTTTCATTGTAGCCTCATGTTTGAAAGTGTAGTCTTTTGTGTTTGAAGTTTTCAATTTGATCTTGATAAGACTATGGTGAACCAAAGAGTTATTGCATGAGAGATTTCAAAATGTTTACTATCAGTAAAGGTTCCTCTACTGTTATCTAATATTGGATTTTTTAGAGCTGAGATAAATACTTGTTAAGAGAATTGAGAAAAAGAAAGATGGGTGTCAACATATTCAGATTTAAAAGACTAAAGCATGACATATTTGTAGAGGATTTCTCAAACCTCCTATTTACCTTGAATATTTTCACTTGGGATTCTCCATGTGGTCTGTATTCTATTTCTGTACAATATTCTTTCCCACTCAGAAGAAACATTCCTCTGTGATTACTGCTAGTCTCTAATTCATTTCTTAATACTAAGTAAATACACATTCACAATGAATTATCTTATATCATGTTCTATTTTGATCTTTGATGTTGCTGTCAGGCAGAATAACAATATGAAATTATAAGAGTTGTGTTTAATGTAACCTGTGTGGTACTTGGCAACATCAAGAATATTCATTCTTCGGTAAGACTTAGCCTTTGGCTTTGTTCCTGATTCAGATTTTACACACATGTGGCTATGTGGTAGCTCTTGCTCAAACATCTAGATGCTTATTGGCTAATACTTTTCACTTGTTAGATGGTAAATATGCAGCCATAACTTTGCAGATAATATTGCCACCTGGGTAGAAATCAATGTACATTCTGAATTTTTCTTGTGTACTTTTTACCTCTGTGAATATCAAATGAGATTGGACTACAGCAAAATAGCTCTGCTGTGCCCAACCCAGTTCTGTGATGTCTCAGATTTCTAGAGTTGCAGTGATTTTATTCACGCTTAAGGGACTACTTCCCTTGTTAATATACCAGTTGCTAATGAAGGTTGTGAGATAGTCTGAGTCACACTCTTGCTGAGATTTATTCTTGTCCTGATGATCTGTAGCAATAAGAGAGAGGAAATTGGAAACTTTGAAATGTGCATTCAAAGGTTTTTTAAAATGTGTGTTTATATCTACCAGAGTCTTGAGAGACATCGAATGATGTTGCAACATACTAAATGTTTGCGTGAGTGTGGATCATCCAATCTGCATTTAAGTTACTTTTTTCTTTTATTTTTATTTATATTTTTGTTATTTTCAGTTATTCTCACTAGAAGAGCTGAAAATATGGCTGTTTATATTTTGGAACTTGTTAAGCCACTTCTCAAGGAGCTGGAGACCTGCTGTATACTAGTCAATTATTTATATTAATAAAATACATTTGAATTGGAATGATGACAGAGTTCCCATGCTACTCTTCAGATTATCATTGTATATGTACATTTCTTTTGAAAGCCACATAAAAGTAAATACATTTAATATGGATTATACTGCTTTTGAAAAGTTGGGTTGTTGATGAATATTATTTACTGAGGGCCTACTGTGTTCCTGCAATGAACTGACTTCTCTAGGTTAACCTGATATTATGCTTACAGTAGACCTATTGGGGAATTACTATTTTATAGATGAAAAACAAGGCTCTGACAGTTTCTGTAATATGTCCAATCTCCCACTGCTGGCAGAGGCAGACACTGAATAGAATCCCAAGCCAGTATGATTTCTAAGTCTTTAATAACTATAATACTATATGTTGCATTGCTTAAAAATACTCTCCAAATAGTTTTGCACCTGTTTCAATCAGTAATTATGGTTTGAAACTATAGTGCTATCTCTATCATTGAACTATGTATTTAATACTCATCTATTTAATGTGCTCCCTCACCTCCTGTCTTTGCTCACCCCATACATTTGTTCTCATTGTCCTGACTATAGAATAGGACAAAATTATTTAGGGATTGAAATAAAGAATTCACTCTTTGGGAGGCCAAGGTGGGCGGATCACGAGGTCAGGCAATCGAGACCTTCCTGGCTAACACGGTGAAACCCTGTCTCTACTAAAAATACAAAAAAATTAGTGAACCTGGGAGGCAGAGCTTGCAGTGAACCAAGATCCGGCCACTGCACTGCAGCCTGGGCGACAGAGCAAGACTCCGTCTCAAAAAAAAAAAAAAAAAAAAAGAATTCACCCAAATTCATACAGACTGTCCTGGCATTGGTTCAGTTCTTCATTTATCTAAGACCACAAACTAGATTACCTTGCAGCCTGAAACACTCTTCCTGGGTATTAGCACTTCCTAATCTTTAAGGATGTTTTATTCATTGTCAATGTAATTCTCTGTTTCAACCACACAAATCTCTAGACTCTTCATTACATTATTCCTGCTTCTGCTTCAGTAAAGGAGATTTTCCTTCCTATCATCTCAAATCCATGTCTCCTCCTCATCAACTCCCTTTTTCTCAAGGAATTATTTAATTCTTACCAATCCCATATTCCCTCAAAATTACCAAATTTGAGTTTGGATCTACAAAGTCACAGTCATTTTTCTTCACATGAAGCCTTCCATGTTTTTGTTTGACTACATTTTTATTTCCTTCAGGACATTTATAATTGTGCTATACACATTGTCGACACATGCTCTTTGTTGAGCAACTTTTGAGTTGCCTTGAATCTCTTAAGGTTAACAGAAAAATGAAGTAGCAAGAATATTTTATTATATTCCAAGCAGAAGTTAGAATTGAAAGGGATTCAGAAAAATGTCCCAGTTCCTTTGTTTTCTCTGTTACAATATTTGTGCTTGTGCTAGCATGGATTATTGAAATGCTAATAAAATGTCTTTTTGTCTAAACAGCAAACTGTAAATATACATATTGGTCCATAATTCAGAAATATTCAAGTTTTAGGAACGGAAAAATCCCCTAGAAATCTGTCAAGAAACTGAGTGTATGTTTTTAGTGTACCATGACTAATTAAATGCATATGAGTAGAACAGACAGGAATAATATAGTACATATGCTTAATGGGCCTAAGCATTTTGATAGGCAGTGATTTAGGTATCATGGGGGTACTACTTGTGGCAAGAAAACCTTATCTTTGTTGTTTCAGTTTTTGAATAATATTGGATACTAAAAATATTTTCTTTTTCACGAAGCATACATGAAACTTAATAAAAATAAAATTATTAAAGTGGAGACTATGACTCTGAAAGAGGAACTTTCACTTAAATAATTAATTTTCATCTTTGCACCTGAGCAAAGATTAAAATTGTATGCCTAAAATGTGAATCTTAATCTTAGATCTTGTCTGATTCTTTCAGCAAACTTTCCGTGTAGGTTAACGAACATTGTTGAATGCATTGAATCCATTGATGGTGGGACAAAATTCTCTCCTTGGTATTTTTCCTTCCTGGGTTTTCTAGGTTTTGCTCTGTTATATCTGCTATATCCTCTGTGTATATTTGGGAACCCTGGGAGCAAATTCTGTTTTCGAGCTTACAAAAAATCAGGACTCAAACTATTTAATACATATAAATTGTGTAGTACCATATACTGAGGCTAAGACTTCTTTTTTATAGTCTATTATTTTTATTTGACTAAGTAGCCTATCATTTGTAAGATTTATTTTTCTTGAAAAATAAAAAAAATAAATGTATCAACCAGTAAATTCCTTTCAATTCTGTTCCCCCTCTGTCTTACTCATTTTAGGCTGCTATAACAAATTCCCATAGATTAGGTGGCTTATAAACAGCAGAAATTTATCTTTCACAGTTGTGGAGGGTGGATGTCCAAGATAGGGTGACAGCATGGTTGGTTTCTGGTGAGCACCTTCTTCCAGGTTGCTAAGACTGACTTCTTGTACACGCGCATGGCAGAAAAGAGCTAGCTAGCTCTCTAGCCTCTTACAAGGATACTATTCTCCCTTATAGGAAGGTCATGAGGACTTCTTCCTTCTGACCTAATTACCTTCCAAAAGACCCATTTCCAAATACCACAGGATTAGCTGAACTCTAATGCATTGATATTAGGGTTTCAATATTTAAACTGGGTATGGGGAGCACGTACATTCAGTCCATAAAATCCTCCAAAGAAAATAACGGCTAACATTTTGGTAGATATCTACCTAGATAAATTTACTTGCATTATCAAATCTGTCTATATATGTATGTATACATATGGATTTGTATGTCCTGGAGGACTTTCAATGCAAGTTTATCTAAATGTATCATTTATTTTAACTGCTATAAGCTATTTTATGGTCTATTGGTGCTGCTCTGCACATTAACATGTGTGAATATGTACAGTCATGTATGTTTATTTCTGCAAAAGAGAAATCTAAGAAATGGAATTCTTAGGTAAACATTCTTTTATAGTTGCCTCCTTATTCATTTCTATCATAGGTAAGTCATTATTTTGACTGCCACTCCTTTCCCTTGTTCACTTTTCCAATCAATGCCTCCTGACCATGATGCTAAATTATATAGTGGTGTATCTGTTAGAACTTGATACCTAGAAAATTTATTTTTGCCTGACTTTCAACCCCTCATGGAATATAAAATACGTATTTCAAGTGGTTCTCGTATTGCAATTACTATTATTCTCTTAATCATCAATTGACTTGAGACAAAACTAAAGAAATGGTCGTCCAAAGTATAAACTTGCTTATCCAGATGAGGAGAAGCGAGGCAGGAGCCACATACAAAAATATTGGAGTTTTCTTTCTATTCCTATTGCCACCACCACTGTTATGCCTTGTTATAATAACACTACTATAAATATGAAGGTGTGGATTAGTAAAATGAGCCATGGTGATACGGTTTGACTGTGTCCCCACCCAAATCTCACCTTGAATTGTAGCTCCCATAATTCCCAGGTGTTGTGGGAGGGTCCTGGTGGGAGATAATTGAATCATGGGGCCAGTTTCCCCCATACTGTTCTCAAGTAGTGAATAAGTCTCATGAGATCTGAAATCTGAATTGTTTTATAAATGGGAGTTTCCCTGCACAAGCTCTCTTCTCTTGTCTGCTGCCATGTGAGACATGCCTTTCACTTTCTGCCATGATTGTGAGTCCTCCCTAGCCATGTGGAAATATAAGTCCAATTAAATCTCTTTCTTTTGTAAATTTCCCAGTCTTGGATATGTCTTTATCAACAGAATGAAAATGGACTAATACACATGGAGAGATATGTCTGTCTGAAAATAGTCTATGGTACCTAGAACCAGTTAGTTTACTTTTGACAGTCCATCCCATTTAAGTTTTCATAAGTGTAGAAAATCACATGCACAAAAATGTCCAAAACAACATTGTAAATTACTTAAAAGACTCTATAGGGATGGTTAAATAAACTGATGTATACCCTCAATGGTAGAGTATGAATTTATTAAAAATCACTAATGACAATTATGAGAAACATTGGAAATATTTGTTAAATAAACAATCAAAATTATACCAAAACTGTAAAAACCCAATCTGCCTACACATTTGGAGGAAACAAAAGACAACATAAGTAAAATTACCAAGAGTGACTATAGGTAGTATGATGAGGCACTGTGGGACTTTGTCTTTGTGTGCCTTTCAAGGAAACTGTATTCATTTTATAACAAAATGTTCAATAATAAATAGAATGTGCCTTTGAATTATATTGCCCTAGAGTGTCTCTGCCATTGAGAAGCAGCAAAAAATGTACTTCCCAAACAGTATCTTCTGAGTTTTTATTAAGAATAATATGACTTTCTATTCATGTTAAATATTTAGTTCATAGTGAAGTTATTTACTTTATTTACTAAATGTGATACTTGTCAGATAGGTGGGATAGCAATAAAATATGAAAACCAGATTTGTTCTACAAAATATGAAATATGAGATGAAGCAATATGAGTATTTTATATTTTCTTTGCTAATTAGAATCTCGTATGTTTCTATGAAATGCATTTATAAAAATTTACTGGAAAAAAATGGATTATGTTTGGTGTATTAGTTCATTTTCATACTGCTATAAAGAAATACCTGGCTGGGCGTGGTGGCTCATGCCTGTAATCCCAGCACTTTGGGAGGCCAAGGTGGGCAGATCACAAGGTCAGGAGATTTGAGACCATCCTGTCTAACATGGTGAAACCCCGTCTCTACTAGAAATACAAAAAATTAGCTGGACTTGGTGGTGTGCGCCTGTAGTCCCAGCTACTCAGGATCCTGAGGCAGGAGAATCGCTTGAACCCAGGAGCAGAGGTTGAAGTGAGTCGAGTTCATGCCACTGCAGTCCAGCCTGGATGACAGAGCGAGACTATCTCAAAAACAAACAAACAAAAAAACTACCAAAGACTGGGTAATTTATAAAGAAAAACAGTTTAATTTTGTACCTTAAACTAAAATTAATGCTGGCAACGGTCATCAGGTTGGGTATATTTCAGGAAATAAGGTTGGGAAAAGACCAAACCTAACCTTATTGGCTTCTCTTACGCACCTTCCTTTGAGCATTCTCTATTCTATCAAAGGGGCAGAATTGTATGTAATAAATTCAGTTTGCGTTCATCTTTTCAATTGCCTATGCCACCGGCCATTACACTGAGGACAGTAGAATAGACAAGGTTAGAGCCCTATGCCTGTGAAACACTAGAGTGTCCAGAGTCCTAGAAGGACTCTAAAGCAACTCACTAGTTATAGTTACAAGGCCATAGATTTGACTAGATTCAGACACACTAGAAGCTTCACGAATTTTTATGAGAAACCTGTATCCAAAGAAATGCTAGTCCTGGTAACAGCCTGAGACTGTTCAATCAATCAGGCAAGTTCTCAGGCTTACCATCTCTGACAAAATGAGCTGATAACTATGGCTCCCAGAAATGGCTTTCTCCACAATACTTTTCTCAGTATGGCCATCGGGGAAAATGAACAAGAGACAGCCCTTCAGAAAGCAGAAACTTGGGCTATCCAGGAACATGTTATCTTCCCAAACCTGGAAACCTGTACTTTCCTGCGCTAGGAATATCGACTATGAGGGTGTTATGGATGACGTTGGATTGCTTTTCATTTACTCCTTTGCTGTCATTCTCTTTGTCATTGTTGCTATTCTGTTTTTTCTCTACCACTGATTGATGTGTGAATGTGAAGAGGTAGTTACCTTATCATTTAGTTACAGTTCCCTGGGGTCTTTAGTTACAGACCCCAGATCTTTGAGATGAGAAACTGATGCTCTGACTGTAAAGAACTTGAACTTTGAAATAGAAGTAGTCATTTTTAGACTTGAGTCAGCCCTTGTGATTTAATATTTTCTGTCACTCAAAACACAAAGATTTTTACAGATAGATGTTTCTTGGGCCTTTGCAGAAAGTAGCTTAACTGCATTTTTGTTACTTCCCCAACTCAATGTCATTGGCACATTCTATGAGGGTAAACTCAAAGTGGAGGGGCACAGGTTAGGTAAAAGAAATAAAGAAAGATAAGATGATGACAAACTCGACACAAGTCACAATTAAACTTTGGGTGGATTCTAACTGATTGATTAAAATTGCTTTGAGTGAGCAGTGCCTCAAAGTGAGAATTGGGGAACTAGGGCTGAGAACTTGGTTATGAAGAAAACAAATATAGTTCTTTGGACTCCAGTTTCTCTTATTATAATAAGATTGTGTAGATGCTCTGTACAGACCTATCTAGGTTCTTGGTTGTTAATTTATTTTGTTGAGGTTAACACTGGAGTTTTGCTTTGGATAATTTATGAAATACTTCACTTATTTAACACTTTGGATACAAAGCCCCTTTGTAACAATGGACCAAGATGTTATTATAGGATGCTCTTGAAATGATGTTTACAAACTATGGTGACAATCTATATTTTTGTAATTTTAAATGTTCATTTTCTGTTAAGGAATTTTGCTGTGGCTTATTTACCAACACCCCCAGCCCTCCCCAAATTCCTAATAAACCTTTTTATATTTCATAAACTTTACTAATTAAAAGTATTAGTAAAATTATTACTATTAAAATTATATAATAGTTGATATAGTTTCTCTAGGACAAAATATTTTTCTTATCCCTATTAATGCTGCCTAGCAGCAATTAGTTGGGTAGTTGTAGAACAATGTTAAACAGTGTATTTCAGCCAGATGCAAAGAGATATTTTATAAAGCAGATGTAGAGTATGTATTACATATGTTTTTATTTATTGCTCACTGATGTTTACCAACCTTTATAGCAATTATATATTAGGTTTATAAATTTAGAAATAAATATTGATGATATAGTTATAATGGTTCTGTTGCTCATTATAGATTAATTACATTGCTTATATGTATATATATGAACTGTATATTAAACAACTTAAAAATCTGTAACCTATTTATGGTTAAAACATTGTATTTAAGAAACAATTTTGGCAATGCGGGCTCTTTTTTGGTTCCATATGAACTTTAAAAAGAGCCCGCATTGCCAAAATTGTTTCTTAAATACAATGTTTTAACAGTAAATAGGTTACCGGTTTTTAAGCTGTTTAATATACAGTCATACACATATACATATAAACAATGTAATTAATCTGTAATACCCAAAGGATTATAAATCATGCTGCTATAAATACACATGCACACGTATGTTTATTGCGGCAGTATTCACAATAACAAAAACTTGGAATCAACCCAAATGTCCATCAGTGGCAGACTGGATTAAGAAAATGTGGCACATATACACCATGGAATACTATACAGCCATAAAAAAGGATGAGTTCATATCCTTTGTAGGGACATGGATGCAGCTGGAAACCATCATTCTCAGCAAAATATTTCAAGAACAGAAAACCAAACACCACATGTTCTCACTCATAGGTGGGAATTGAACAATGAGATCACTTGGACACAGGAAGGGGAACATCACACACTGGGGCCTATTGGGGGGGGGGAGGGGGTGAGATAGCATTAGGAGATATACCTAATGTAAATGACGAGTTAATGGGTGCAGCACACCAACATGGCACATATATACATATGTAACAAACCTGCACGTTGTGCACATTTACCCTAGAAGTTAAAGTATAATAATAAAAAAAACCAATTTATAATTGTTGAAGAATATAGTACTTTTTTGTTTCCTTATTTTCAGTATTTATAATATCACCAAATATTTCTATTTTAAAGCATAAAAGGATCTTAGAGGCTGTTATATATGTAGAGAAAAATAATTACACCTATGTTGTGAAATATCCTTGAATTAATTTAATAATTTATGCTGTTTTTGTTTTTGTTTTTGTTTTGATATGGAGTTTTGCTCTGTCGCCCAGGCTGGAGTGCAGTGGCGCGATTTTGGCTCACTGCAAGCTCCGCCTCCCGGGTTCACGCCATTCTCCTGCCTCAGCCTCCCGAGTAGTAGAGATGGGGTTTCACCGTGTTAGCCAGGATGGTCTCGATCTCCTGACCTCGTGATCCGCCTGTCTCGGCCTCCCAAAGTGCTGGGATTACAGGCGTGAGCCACCACGCCTGGCCTATGCTGTTTTTTAAGTAGAGAAAAGCGCTCTGTTATTTTCAAAGAGAATGTGATTTTGAAAAAAAAATGTACTCTGACAGGATGATTTGGATTATAGCAGTGAAAATAATCAATTTCATGTCATTAGGTTTGTGTTTTTGTTTTGGTGTACTTGATACTACATATGTGTTTTGTTTATGCCTTGAAGCTAGAGATTTGATAAATGAGTCACATAAAGAATAACAAAATTAATATAATTTAACAATATTTATATTTAACAATATAATATTTAACAAAATTAAATAATATATTCTTTGACCTGTTCAATTTGATTATGGTGATAGCTAATGAATGATAAAAGAGATTCTAATCTTATTAGAACATTTTAATGAACACTGATTATGGATATGGATGTATTTTAAATTCATTTGGAAAGGAAGTATGTTTTCAAGGGTTTATAATTAGTATTTATTTTTTTTTCCTAAGGAAAAGTCCTAAATACATTTTCTTAAAACAATTGCATTGTATCACATTTCAGTGGTACATATAAAATAAAAATTGTTTAATCATATAGTTGGTTTTTTAAATTTTCAATAAAATTAAAAATTAGAATTTTAAAAATTTTGACTGTAGTAAAGATCAAAACCTGAGGAAAAAATATTACAAATTTAAAGTCTTCATCTTTATATAATGGCTTTTCTACAAACATTGTACCTAAAATTACAGTGAAGCTTTTCTAATCATGTCTATCGCATCTATTTGCCATTCTGTGAAACACACAATCATAAAAGATTTTCCTTTTTATATAAAAGCACAAGAATAAGGCACCATAGCAGCTTGGAGATACAAGTTTAGCCATCTTAGTCACATACATCTTTGATATTTTTTAATAAAATGTTAGTTTTATGAATGTTTTGATTTTGACTTTCATTAGATAGCACATGTAGACATAATTCCAATAAGCTATATTTATATTTTACGAAGGACTTCTTTCCTTAAATATTTACCATAGAATTTATGGCTTTCTGTTTTTATTGACAAAAAGCTGACTATAACAATTGGAGAATTGGCATTTCACAGTGAAACTTCAGTGAATTCCAGAATAAGATTGTAGAAAATATTGTTAGATGAATATATTCCATTGTATGATTTTGAAATTAATGAACAACATAATGCTTGCCACAAATGCATGTAATGAGATTAGAGAAATTAGCAACCACTTAGGCCTAGATCAATAAAACTACCATTACATTATCTATGAAGGATAGCATCTTATTAAAAAAGTGTAACAAATACACTCATGTATTTGTTGCTTATGTTGTTATATATTATAACTTAACATTTTGACTCTCTCAAGTAAGTTTTCTTACTAATTAAGAGTCATAGAAAATATAGTGTTATATATTTTTTAAAATGTATCTATATTTCTGGTTCCTGGCCCTAGCTGTATATTAGAATTACCAAAAGAGCTTTTAACAAATACTGATGCCTGGGTCCCACCACAAACCAATTAAATCAGAATCTCTCAGAGTAGGATTGGGCAATAGAATTTGTTTCTAGAATTATCCTGGTAATTCTAACATGCAGTTTGGGTTGAGGACCTCTTGTCTGTGTGGTACAAGAATATATACAAAACTATCATAGCACACCACTGAAATAAAATTTTATTTATCTCCATGACTTATAGAGTTCTAACAAACCTAGCAAATTAGGAAAAAACCTTTTCTTGACTTACAACCTTATGATGTTATTGCTGATGCTCAGAAAACATAGATTTCTTCATTCAATACATGTTAAAATGAATGTAATGTAACAAAATGTAATGGATGCTCCTGCTATTGCTGGTCATTCTTTGGAAAATCATCTGCTGACATAAATAAACATCATGATTTGTTGACTATAACTAAGAAAAGACTTCTGCAAACACCCTTGGGTGTTTTTTACTGAACAAATGTATGCCACAGTGTATCAGTTTCCTGTTGCTGGTGTAACCAATTGCCACAAACCTAATGACTTCAAACCACAGATTTATTATTTATAGTTCTGGGAGGTCACAAGTACTAAAATCCAGGGTGTCAGCCAGGTTGCATTCCTTCTGGGGTCTCTAGTGGAGGATTCCATACTTTATTTTCCTGGATTCTTAAGGCTGCCTGCGTTACTTTGCTTGTGACCCTGTCCTCTGTCTGCAAAGCGCAAGACTCCAGCCTCTGCCTCTGTTGTTACACCTCTCTCTCTCTTAGCCATCTACCTTCCTTTTTTAAAGGAATCTTGTGATTATGTTGACCCCACTCAGATAAAGATAATCCAGGAAAACCTTCTCATTCCAAGATTTTTAACTTAATCATACCTGTAAAACTTCTTTTGCTATGCATGACAACAGTTTCACAGATTCTAGAATTTGTGAATGGACATCTTTAGAAAGGCTTTATTTTTGTCTATCATTTATAAAGTTGAGCTACTTTTTAAAAATGCAGCATTTTAAATTTTTCATAGCATAGGATGCCTGTGAAGAATAGAACAAAAAGAAATTTCAGTGCTAGAGTTTCAGAAAACAGGACAGTGCAAACAATACTTAACAAGTACTTGATACTTGTTAAGAAAACTATAAAATATATTGACACGTTTGAATTATGTAAAAATATTTCAGCTCATTATTCTGTATTACTTTTCTGATTGCTTTACCATGCAATTAGAATTTGATTTTACAACATAGTGTCTAAATTGAGATAAGACTTGTGTGTGCCTGAAACACTCCCAAGGCATACACTGTTTGCTCTATTTCTTTATCTCTCCATGTCTTCGTACTTCTTGTCAGTAAATAGAGACTCAACCCAATTTATGGGGGTTTGATACTGAAGCAATGAAGTGCACTCAATGTTTTTCACACAGGGGTAGGAACATAATAAAGACATAAATTAATACTTGCTGTCAGTATAGTAGATTTATCTCTTAAAAATGCTCATGTTGACACTTAACATTTAATTATTGTCTGACTTGGTAGATTTATGTATCTTCTATATATTCATTTAATGTTTTTGTGTATCCATACTCTTAAGATCCTGAGGTAGCCATAGTGATATAAAAATAAGTCACTGATGCTCTGCCCTCAGCTGAATAGATAATATCCTATTTAGCAAGGAAACTTAAAAGCAGCCTAAGAGAGATACAGAGAAATGATTTTAGTTTGATTATAATGTATAAATACTACATTTCTTTCTTGAAACTGAACCAACGTGGTTTATCCCATAATTTCTCAGTAATTCATGTAAAAATTTGTGCAGGCATAAATGTTTTCTTTCATCTTCATCTTTTACTAATTCTTTATTTTAAATTCTGAAGCATTACAGACATAAATTTTCAGAAGTTCTGCTTAACAACTGTACTTCATATGTATTGGAATCACTAATAACCCACTTTTACCAATCTCCAGATGCCAGCAGATGAATCACAGTAATTACTGTACGGTCCTTTGTGTATGTCACTTCCATCTGTCACTGTCCTGCAATACATCTGACTGAGTTAGGACCAAAGTCTTACAAGTAAGCACTCCCCCTGTAAATTCAGCATCCAGAACTCTCTATCAATCAGGAAAAGATCACATAGTTGCCTTTAAAAATATTCCAGAGTCTTAAATTCTAGTCAAACTTGATATTTTTCCCCCTTTTTTTCCCCTTCTTTTAGACAACAACCAAGAAATCTTCATTAATCTCTCTGCTGTTTATTGAAGCTATCTTCTTCCTCTTGATATTCTGGAAAAAGTTAGTACAGAGGGTGTACAGAAAGATAAAAATAGAATTTGCTTAAGAATTCTCAAGCTTGGAAGAACCACAATGGTCACAGTAGGCTCACAGAAATTCCAGAGGGAAAATAGCCATCCATTTGGTGGCCTATGTAAGAAGATAGTTGGTTTTATAAAGTGATAATGTATATAATTGTTGCTGTTTGCTCCTGTGTACTTCTATTTAAAAAGAACACTGGAACTGTGAAGAAAAATATTAATTAGAATATTTTATTTCTAGAGAATTTTTTTCCCACAATTAATTGCTCTTAGTACTCTAACAAGATGTCTTAGAAATAGTAAAAATAAAAATAATTCCTCTTGGTATTTTTATCATTTTCCTTCAAACATTTTAGTTTTGTATAGTGTTTGGTAGAAACATATACATACGTCCTTTTGTACTCTGGGTTATTACATTTATTGTCTTCATCTACATGGAGATGACCCCCCAGGTGAATATCTCTAATCCTACCTGATTATCTGATCTCCACAACCTTGACTGTAACTGTTTCACAAAATTACAGTTCTGTATGTTGCATTGTTTTGTAAAAAGTTGAATTAATGAATTTATATCAAATACGACATATTATATAATTCATTCCTTTTCATTTATTTTATATGTAATACTTTTTTTTTTTTTTTTTTTTTTTTTTTGAGACGGAGTCTGGCTCTGTCGCCCAGGCTGGATGGAGTGCAGTGGCCGGATCTCAGCTCACTGCAAGCTCCGCCTCCCGGGTTCACGCCATTCTCCTGCCTCAGCCTCCGGAGTAGCTGGGACTACAGGCGCCTGCCACCTCGCCCAGCTAGTTTTTTGTATTTTTTTAGTAGAGACGGGGTTTCACCGTGTTAGCCAGGATGGTCTCTATCTCCTGACCTCGTGATCCGCCGGTCTCGGCCTCCCAAAGTGCTAGGATTACAGGCTTGAGCCACCGCGCCCGGCCCTTTTTTTTTTTTTTTTTTTTTTTTTTTTTTTTTTTTTTAGTTTTAAAACTTACATATAATAATCCACCTATCTAGAGTACTATTCCATTAGTTTCAACAAATGTATTGAGTAACCATCAGCACAACCAGGGTACGAAACAGTTCCCTCACTACAAAAATTCTGTCATCATGTTTCCTTTTGGTCATACTTTCTCCCTACTCCTAAAACCTGCCAACTATTGATTTCTCTTCTGTCCTTATAGTTTTGGCTCTTCAACAATGTCATATAAATGCAATGAAACCATATGTAACTTACTGAGTTGAGTCTCACTTCCTTCACTTAGCATGTGCATTTGAGCTTAATTTGTGTTGCTGCATATATCAATAGATTTTTCTTAATGCTGAATAGTATTCTTATGGATGTACCATATAATGATTTACTCAACCCATAGAAGGATATTTTGTTTCAAGATTTTGTGACTATAAATAATGCTTGTATAAGCATTCATGTTCAGTTATTAAATATTTTATATGATCATATGTTTCTATTTTTCTAGAGTAAGCACTTGGGAGGGTCAGTGGAGAATAATATGAAAAGTGCACATTTAACTTTGGGAAAACATTTTTGCCAGGTATGGTGGTGCAGCTACTGCAGAGGCTGAGGTGAGAGGACTACTTGACCCCAGGAGTTAGAGTACAGTGTGAACAACATAGTGAGAATCCATCTATTAAGAAAAGCTCCTAAACTGTTATACTTTTTCTGAATAATTTTACTATTTTGCATTACGTTGGAAATGTATAATTGATAGTTGCTTCATGCCTACAAGAGCACTTACTATTCTTGTTTTTATATTAGTCATTCTCATAGGTGTGTAATGGTACCTCATGTGGTTTCAATTTGTATTTCCATAAAATAACTACAATTACTAATGAGATTGAATATCTCTTTATGTCCTTGTTTGCTATCTATATAGCTACTTTGGTGAATTGCTTTGGTTGGTGTCAAGAGTTCAGAGGCATTGGGACTGATAAGAAAACATTCAACAAATTTTGAGTGTAGAATGACTCATAGTGTTTAGGAAAAACAATTTCCTCTAGGATATTAAACTGACATTTGGTCTTCTCTCTTTAAATATTTTGTTATTTTAATGGCATTTTTATTACTGAAGAAGATGGTTGGAATCATATTCTCTTAATACAATGTAGCTTTGAAGGGCAGTTGGACTTAAGGTTGTTTACAGAGAACATGGAATATAGTGCTTCATATCTTCAGGATGTATATCATCTGTAACTTCTTCTAACCACAATTCTTCATAAGAGAAAAAGATTGGCAACTTAGGGGCCTACTATTCCCCCAATAAATGAGGAGCTTTGCACCAGTGTCTTTTAAGGCTGTATTTAGATATTCATGACTCCTAAATATTTCCACCATTTTCTGAAATTCTTAGTAATGTCATCAATAGGAGAGACATATATACAGTTTAATTTCAGATAAAAGCTCAGAGATCCAATAGAAATGCCAAAATCTTTGGTCCTCTGCATTCCATAATAATCTTTTTCAAGCACAATTTATCTTTCCTTTTCCCCGCTTCATTTGTAAACTTAAATTTCAAAACTTTATATAATTTATACATAATTTGCATAATTATTAAAACATTGTTTTCTCATTGTTGCCACTTTGTAGACTAGCATAGAAACATACTTAAAAGGATAATCTAATGGGGAAAGACTGGAGAGCTTACAAAGCAAACAAAGGTAGGTGTGCAGATTCTGTGCAGAAACAAATTGTTCTCAGAGTTCTCTGGTCTTTCAGTGGTTATAGTCACAGAATCACAAGATGGAGAAGAGTTTGAATCTTTGCATCTGGTATTTTTAACTTTTTCATTAGAGTTAAAGAGTGAGCTAGAATAATGCATGCACTTAGAATGGATATTCACTGCCTTTAAAGATGATTTATTTTAAAAACAAGTAATGTATATAAAAATGTAGTTAAAAGTGGAATGACTTTAACAGAAACAAACAGTATACTGAGAGATTGTGACTTTTAATCTACTATATTAATAGTAGTTAATATTAATATTTTGCTTATTTTAAGGTAGAATACTTTAGAGAGTACTGTGATTTGGGTTTATATCATGTTTAAAGCTGATCAGTTTAAGTCTTCTAAGCAGCATGCTTTCAAATTTGTCCAGTTTTAAAACTTCTCTTTATGTATATGCATAAATTTGTTTAACTTTAATATTAAGACTTTGCCTCTAAGAACCATTTTCATTGGTTTCCATGGACCGCCTAAAGTACAGTAGATTTCCACCAAGCCATATGAGTGTATAACTATGAAGAATTTCCAGATGTTCCTCAAAACCAAACAAAATATCACTCTTCTCTCAGTTGGAGACCTGAGATATATCTTCTAGTTATTGAAAATAATGTGTGGAAATATTTCCAGGTTACTTGTTTATCCCTTTCTCTCTAACAAAGAGTAGGATGCAAATTATAGATTATTTCGATCTTAAATTGAGCTGTTTGCTGAATAATGTAAGGGTTCCTTTGAAGTCCTGCTTGGAATATATTACTGAAATATTTAATTATTCTAAATAATTCAGAATCCATTGACTTATCTTTACAGAATTCCATGTAAATATCCATGTGCTACTTTTAAAAAATGGAAATTATGACATCTAAGTATTTTGTGGTTGATTTGGCACTTTCTGCCAAAAAAAAAAAAAAAATTAGAACTGGGTATTTCCTCTAATTCTGTAACTCAGCTTCCCTGTCTTCATCATTTAATGCTTTTTCATTATGAATATGCTTAAAAGACCAGTGACTATTAATTTGTCATTATTCTTTATTTGGAAGTGGATTTTTTGCAAGGGTCAGCGAACTACACCCATGGGCCAAGTCTTCCATTTGCTTATTTCTCTAACTAATTTTATTAGAATACAGCCAATCTCATATGTGTTGTCTATGGGGTGGCTTTTATGCCACAACAGCAGAGTTGAGTAGTTGTGACACAAACCATATGGTCCACAAATACTATCTGCCTCTTTACAGAAACGATTTGTTGACCCTGACTTCATAAGATGAAGATTGCCACTCCTCAACCTTGCATTTTTCCCCTATCCTTGAGGTTTTTCTAGAACCCAGTTCTAAGTTACATCAGGGTGATGCTATTGGGCCACCACCTGTTTGCATTGAAAGCATGTTTGCAATGTGTCTTGTAAATGGAATCATACAGTTTGTGGCCTTTTTGGTCTGGCTTCTTGTAGTAATTTTTTTTGAAGTGTTTAAAGAAGTCCTTCCTCACAGATCACAAAGGCAATGTATTCTCCTACATTATCGTATATGTTATCATTTATTTACCTTCCACATTTGGAAATTTTAACCCATCAGGAGTCCAATTTTTATGTTGTTTTAGGTAGGAATTGAGTTTTTTCTCAATACAATGAGCTACTTGTTTCAATGCCATCTATTAATCAGTGTTTTTAAACAAATACGGGTTACATTTTTATTCAGATTGTATTAAATATACAAGCATAGTTTAACTTGTAGATCATGGCTGTTAATATTCTATTCGGTGGCATAGAATATCTCAATCTATTCTCTGTTCCTTATGCCTTTTAAAAGGCTTGTAACCTTTTTTTCTGTAGGGATCAGTGAATACTTTGTTAACTAATTCCTACATAGCTTTTTACTTTTGTGAGTGGTCTCTCATTTTATCATATTCTGTAGATATTTATTGCTAAACTGGAGTACCATTGATTCTTATAAATTGGTCTTTTATTGGGCATCTTGTTATACTCTCTGATTAGTTTTAACAGTTTATTAGTTTTTCTAAGTGACCCATGTAGTAGGTTGCAAAGAGTAAAAATCTTATTCATCCTTCCATAACATGTTCCATATGTTATTTCATTTTCCTTTCTTATAGCATTGACTAAGACTTGTTCAACTACCTTAAATGTAGTGGTGAGAGTAGAAATACTTGTCATATTCTCTCTCACTAAAAGAATGATTGGTATATTATTATGTATAGTGATTCTTCTAGGTTTAGGTCTCAAACATATAACAATGGAATACTTTTTTCCAGAATACCAATTAGCATATTCCCCAGAAGAGGTAGATATGGCACTTGACTAATGAATTTATTCCTAGCCTGCATTAGAATCACCTGGATGAACTTAGTGAAATCTGGGCTTTACCCCTAAATTTTTTATTGAATTGGTCTGGGTTAGGACCCAGGCATCAGCAAGATTCTCAGATAATGCTTATATGCAACTACCTTGATAATCACTGGAGCAGGTCACTAATTAATTGTGAAAGAATACATGTCTAAATTAGTTTAAAATGTTAAATATTGACTACACATTTAAAATTATAGTGATAAAACTGTAGAGAACTGTGGATTTCTCCAGTTAAAAACAAAGTATGTTTAATGGAATGCTTCACGGGTATCATGGTTTTAATATTTAAGAAGACAGTTTTAGTTTCTTAGGGAGAAAGGCATTCCTATAATATTTTGTTTGTGTTGATGGCTTCTTGATACTTAAACTGATTTTTCTTAAAAGATCTGTCCCACCCCAGGATCCCTCATGTTCTATTCAAATGTTCCTAAAATGAGTTAGGATTGAAATTACCATGTTAAGTATCTTGTCCATTACCTACACGCCTATTCTAGAACTATTTAAGAATCACATAGGAGAGAGAGGAGTTTCACAGTTCAAATATTTATGATCATACATGAGTAATTTATGAAAAACACACCCACTAAGAGGTCTTCATTCACGTATATTATCAGCATGCATTTATTCAATACTCCAATATTGGCAACCCTCTGTTTAACCTGACAGACATGATATATAACCAAATGTTATCTCTTCAACACTCATATTCTTGGCTGATTGGACTGTAACTACAGCAAGAAATTTCCTTCTAGACTCCCTGTATTGTAGGACACACCGGTCCTCTGCTCTTTACCATTTTTTCCTTTGCCGCCCAATCCTCATGCCACTTTGCTTTTGACTG
This sequence comes from Macaca mulatta, assembly GCF_049350105.2. Classification (NCBI taxonomy): domain Eukaryota; kingdom Metazoa; phylum Chordata; class Mammalia; order Primates; family Cercopithecidae; genus Macaca; species Macaca mulatta. The sequence goes on from NC_133408.1 coordinate 112,099,725, forward strand.
TTCCTGCTGTGAGGATGGAGCCCACCCCAGTAGCTGACTGATAGCTGCACTTTCCCTTCTAGATGCAGACCCAACTTCAGAACAATGAGTATCAAGCTCCTTAGTTTCTACTTTTTACAGTCTTCTTGTATGATTGCAGAGGGGAAATTCCACAGTGTCTCTACCGCCTTACCTATGGTGGGCAAGTAATCAGGAAATAATTTCTTGTAATTGCCAAGTAAAGAATGTGTAGGAGGTGGAACAGCAGTCACATTGCTTGTTTGAGGGAGGAAGCAAAGAAAGCATGCTTTGGTAAGTGGAGGTGAACCATAGGGAACTGAAATGACATTTTCAATAGAAAATGAGGAAAAATATAGCTACTTGTAGGATAGTTGGCCTTTATTATGTGTCTAAACCACTGGAAAACATTTATACCACAATTATCCAAAGGATTGGTTGAAGAGGGATATCAGTGAGCAAGTGTACCTGTTAAAATGTATAGTATACTGGAAGTGTCAATGTGCAGAACCTCTGAGAGAAAGCACTTATTTTTAAGAGAAAATGCATTCTTCGTTCCAAACAACTTTTCTTGGAAAATACTTTTAGATCTATTTAGTGAGTTGGAAAAACTTTGAGTTTAAAAATCAACAAGATACATTCAAAATCGAACAACAGATAGGTAAAAAGTAAGAAAGAGAAACAAGTAGTATAAAAAGATATGTAACGTTTATATTTTATTGTGTAACTTTTAATATGAATTAGCTTTTTAATCATAAAGGGATGAGCAGTCAATGTTGAGTTACATAAAAGGTTGGAGAAACATTTTAAATGTTTGCTATACAGATGCTTCTACTAAGAGATTTAAAAATAATGTCTTTCTGCCAAAAATCTATCATGTAGTAATTTTCAGAAGATACTGAGTTCTAATATTTCTCCTCTGGCAGCTCATTTCTAAATTTGTTGATTAATTATGTATAATTTAATCGTTTACTTTCTGTTCTTGGAAAAGAAACAGAAGAAAAATGGCAAATAACCCTGTTAAGGAGCTATGACAGTCAATTCTATAAATTAAAAAAAAAAATCAGATCCTACTTTTAGATTATGATTTAGACTTCTGTATTTTATTTGTTTATAATCGTCTATTTTATTTAGGGCCTAAAAGTTCACTTTAATATGTGTTAAAACCACAATTGCTTTTGCATCAACCTAATGATTAATTAGAAATGCTAGCTGCTGGTCACAGAAAAATGTAGAGCTTCCTAAACTCAGTGTATTATATCTACCAGTAATATCTAAATTATTTATAGCTTAATATTAGCTTTTGTGTTCCTCTTCCTTTTCCTTCAGTACAGTGCTTCTTGTTTTCTGGATCTAAGGAGAATTGTTTTCCATTGTCTAAGTAGTCAAAACAACTGTTGTTGGAAATAACCTCATTTTAGCCAGTTGTCCAGAAGAAGTGTATGACTTTCTTTCCTGATATAGTCTATGAGAGAGGCACTAGTGAAATGGTGATACAGCGTAGCACAAAAAGAACTTCATTTCAGGTACGGTTATGTCTGGGCAACAGAGTCACACTGTTAGTTGGACAATGTCTCATTAAATGCGTATTTTTTTCTTGAATTGAAAGCCTTACAATTTCATGCGTAAGCTACCTACATTCTAGTCTAAAAGCATTCTCCTATGAATACTTAATACTTTGTAAAATGATAAAGCAAGATAATCACTTTACCAGTCTGAGAAATATTCCATTTTGGTACTCACCTTTCTGGCACACAGTTTTAGATTATGATTAGCAATGTTTAATTGTGAGACTTTATTAGACAGAATGTAAAGGTAAACAAATATATAGCTGCAGCTTTTTTTAATCTATTTTTATTTCTTCAGATGGAATAATTTTTTGACCTCATTATTTCCTGTTCTTAATTTCCATTTAATTAATGTAGTACATATACTTTTTAAACTTCCCCTGTCATATTTTTCTCCATTTTAATTATATCTTACCTTGTATAAGTTAAGGAAGATATAAGCTACGTATTGGAGTGGAAATAACATGTAATTTCTGTGATCTTTTTTATTCATGTAAGACAGGTGTGATGTTTCAATTCTGCCAGCTAAGGAGAATAGAAGTTCTTGTTTCTGACAGTTGGATTTCAGTTTCCTAAAAACCTTACATTCATAAACTTTCCTAACACAATTTCCCATATAGTTTGACATTGACTGCAATTCCTTAATAGTATAGGGTTGTGATTTTGAGAACCCCTTCAGGGACCACTGGTTTTCCAGGTACACTCAGCCAAATCTAATTGCAATTGCTTGAGTAGTTATCATCACCTCATTTGTTGAGAAACTTTCCTTTTATTAACTGTTGTGTAAATAAAGCCATGTAGTGTACATTTCTTTCTCTTTTAGCATGTGTATTTGTTAACCTAACCGTCAGTCTGGCTAACATTGAACAAGATAATTTATTTGTACAGTCTCTGAGTTTCCCTTTTTTAGAATTCTAGATAGATATCCTAATATTTCTGGTTGAATGGAGTTAGAATTCTTGTTTTGGCCATAAGTGTATTGTTTCCATAAGAATATCAATGTCCATTCTCTCTTCAATTGTATGTTAATGGTGTGTGTGTGTGTGTATGTGTGTGTGTGTTTTACTTCACTCAGTGTCTTGTGTCATTTTAGGTCCTAATTTATTCAGACTTAATTAGACTGAAAACACGGATACTAGGTATGAAAATGGGGACTATAAATTTAATAGTTTTATGTTATCTATCATATAAATCTATTTCAATGTAGTACCATTAATACTGGTTGTATATAAAGTATTCCAGATATGTCATATTCCTTATATGTCCCTATTCACTTAATTTTACAATTTTACATTAACTATTTAAAAAGCACATTTATAGGAAACCAAGTTGTATTAAAGTGAGCAACTAACTTGGCAATGAACGTGAATTATCTATTTAGCCAGTTCACACAAAGGAAATATTGACCTCTGTTTGTATTTTTTGGCTGATTTTGTCACTTTTCTTATGTAACTTAAAAAACATTTTATATATCAAGTTATTACATAGTGATTGGTGACCATAATCAATTGCCAAGAAACACATCAAAGAATAAGAAAAGTCACTTACAGAATTTAGGCTAAAAGTAAATCATACATAACAAGAAGACAGGGGAAGGGAAAAATAGTAACAAATATTTGCATATTTACACAGCACAGGATAATACAATGCAGAATAAGACAGTGTGATCCATTCTTGCTAGCATGTTACAGTCTCTACTAGGAAAGATGGTCATTAGATAAATAGGGTGGGATGAGAGAGGAGTCAGGAAAGCTCTGTTAAGAATACAATGATAGAGATTAACTAGGTAAATAGATGGGAAAGAAATATTTAGGCAGAGGGAAGAGCCCTGAGGCAGAGTATGCATAATACATTCAAAGAAATCAAAGAAGTCCGTGAAATGTAAATATTCTTATCCTTGATTTTTTTTCCAAGGTGTCAATGGCTCAGAGATTGACTCGTGTGCCTAAATAAGACAGCCGATAAGCAGAAAGTTGAAATATTCACAAGCCCATTTCTTTTTTTTTAAATTTATTTATTATTATTATACTTTAAGTTGTAGGGTACATGTGCATAACGTGCAGGTTTGTTACATATGTATACTTGTGCCATGTTGGTGTGCTGCACCCATCAACTCGTCATTTACATCAGGTATAACTCTCAATGCAATCCCTCCCCCATCCCCCCTCCCCATGATAGGCCCCGGTGTGTGATGTTCCCCTTCCTGAGTCCAAGTGATCTCATTGTTCAGTTCCCACCTATGAGTGAGAACATGCGGTGTTTGGTTTTCTGTTCTTGTGATAGTTTGCTAAGAATGATGGTTTCCAGCTGCATCCATATCCCTACAAAGGACACAAACTCATCCTTTTTTATGGCTGCATAGTATTCCATGGTGTATATGTGCCACATTTTCTTAATCCAATCTGTCACTGATGGACATTTGGGTTGATTCCAAGTCTTTGCTATTGTGAATAGTGCCGCAATAAACATACGTGTGCATGTGTCTTTATAGCAGCATGATTTATAATCCTTTGGGTATATACCCAGTAATGGGATGGCTGGGTCATATGGTACATCTAGTTCTAGATCCTTGAGGAATCGCCATACTGTTTTCCATAATGGTTGAACTAGTTTACAATCCCACCAACAGTGTAAAAGTGTTCCTATTTCTCCACATCCTCTCCAGCACCTGTTGTTTCCTGACTTTTTAATGATCGCCATTCTAACTGGTGTGAGATGGTATCTCATTGTGGTTTTGATTTGCATTTCTCTGATGGCCAGTGATGATGAGCATTTTTTCATGTGTCTGTTGGCTGTATGAATGTCTTCTTTTGAGAAATGTCTGTTCATATCCTTTGCCCACTTTTTGATGGGGTTGTTTGTTTTTTTCTTGTAAATCTGTTTGAGTTCTAATTAAACTAAAGAGCTTCTGCACAGCAAAAGAAACTACCATCAGAGTGAACAGGCAACCTACAGAATGGGAGAAAATTTTTGCAATCTACTCATCTGACAAAGGGCTAATATCCAGAACCTACAAAGCCCATTTCTTTTATACTGTACTACACTGACCAGGGTAATAGAGACACATTTATAAGTAATGGACCCGGCAATTTGGACCCAATGCCTTTATTCCAGACTGGATAGTCCATCTTGGAAAACTTGGGGCAGATAAAATTTTAATTTCTTAATACATTTGAATATACTGATCACCTTCTTATATATGGGCACCTGCTGACAGCAAATATGCAAAGAACGTATGAGATTTTTCCTGAGCTTTGCAAAGTTTATGAGTTAGATGACAAGATTTGATCAGCTCAACCCAAACGGGTAGGAGATAGCGTATAAATGAGTGCCACTTTGTGTTATGACCTTACAAATTTGGAGAAATTGGTGATTAAAGCAGGTTGGAAAAGAAGGGGAAAGCTTTCTTGAAGAGGTTGCACTCAAGCTTAGGATGGTATTGTTAGGTAGGAAGAAAGCAAGAAGGGCATTGGCATGGGTGAAGGGGTAGGCAGAAGTAGGATGTTTTTACAGAGTAGTGCTGGGCTCATATTGAGAGCAGTGGAAACCTGGCAAGATCATGATGTAAGAGTCCTGAAAAGTCATCAGGAGAATTTACACTTGGCACAGTAGCTAGTAAGGAGGCTCTGGAGACTCTCGAGTAGGACAATGTATTTTTAACCAATTGATAACAAATGAGAATTATAGAATGTACTTCCCTTATAGCCTGTTAAAAATAGTTTAGGCTGGCCAGGTGTGGTGACTCACACTTGTAATCCTAGCTCTTTGAGAGACTGAGGTGGGTGGATCAACTGAGGTCAGGAGTTCGAGACTAGCCTGGCCAACAAGGTGAAACCTTGTCTCTACTAAAAATACAAATATTAGCTGGGCCTGGTGGTATGAGCCTGTAATCCCAGCTACCTTGGAGGCTGAGTCAGGAGAATCGCTAGAACCTGGGAGGCAGAGGTTGCAGTGAGTTGAGATTGTGCCAGTGCACTCCAGCCTGGGTGACAGAGCAAGACTCTATCTCCAAAAAAAAAAAAAAAAAAAAAAAAATGTTTAGGCTGCAGCGATAGTGTTAGGAATCTTCATGCAACTATCTACTCCTAATGCTGTAAAAAAGAACCATTGAAATAAATATTTATCAGCCACATCACCTTTAGTCTGACTGTACAAATGAAAACAGGTTAAACTGGTGTAATTAACAAAGTCTGATGAAAAAAAAAGACCCACAGGTTTGACTTTGTGTACCAATAATGGTGTTACTTAAGAGGTAAGGAATAAAGGGGTAGCTATAAAATGTTCATGTTTAGACAGAATGTGATCAGAGGAATTCTGTCCTTTCTTTCAAATAAGAAAAATTTAATACAGGCTTTTGGAGCTGTTCAAGTGAAGGAAAAGCAAAGAAAAAGTAGCTAGAACTCCATGGTCTTTTCAACCTGAAGATTTTACAGGTTGAAAAGGGTTATGAAGTGTTATAGTTCACTGAGCCATGACCTCTGTAGAAGTCCATCTGACCAGTTCTACCAACATGAGCTATGCCATCTTTTTATGTTTAGGTGCAGATAATTTTTATAACAGTCTAACTGGGAGTGGGTGGGGGAGGAAAGAGAAAGCAATGTGGAAGAAAGGAATTATGATGTTTTTAGAACCTTGTTCTAAGTATTTTATAAGGAAAAGGCTGTTTTTGAATTCGCATTTGCATGTGGATTCCATCTGACAATGAATATATAAGAGTTAGTTAATTGTTGACTTCTCGTCATGTGTGGTGTTTCCATACAGACATTGCTGCTGAAGCATATGTGGTCTTATATTATTTTCCATTGACAAGAACATGTGTATGGTATTGACCTAGTGCCTGGAACTGATGATAACTGAACATATTTTATAAATGTGGCTGCTTTCTCCCAGATGCCAAAATTTAAGTATCTGGGTTTAGTTTGTGAGACAAATGTAAATATATTAAGCTTCTAGTATTGTTGCTAGTTTGCTTGTTTTATAATCTAAACAGATCATTTCATCTCTTAGTATTTCTCCTTTATCATATATAATCATAAATATTTACAGGTGATATTAATTTAAAATGTCCAAAATGGTTGTTTTTTCTTGGAGGAGGTTGGGAGAGATGCATAGAGAAAAATTATAAATATTAAATTTAGGTATGGAAGAGAATGTGTAAGAAAATAGACTTATAAAATTAAAGAGAAGTGACTTTTAGGGGGAAGCAGTGGCTGTGGGCGCACCTTCAGCAGACTTAAACGTTCCTACCTGCTGGCTCTGAAGATAGCAGTGGATCTCCTAGCACAGTGCTTGAGTTCTGCTAAGAGACAGACTGCCTCCTCAAGTGGGTCCCTGACACCCATGCCCCTGACAGCGAGACACCTCCCAGCAGGGGTTGACATATACCTCATACAGGAGAGCTCTGGCTGGGATCTGGCAGCTGCCCCTCTGGGAAGAAGCTTCCAGAGGAAGGAGCAGGCAGCAATCTTTGCTGTTCTGCAGCCTCTGCTGGTGATAACTAGGCAAATAGTGTCTGTAGTGGACCGCCAGCAAGCTCCAGCAGACCTGCAGAAGAGAGGCCTGACTGTTAGAAGGAAAACTAACAAACAGAAAACAACAGCATCAAATCAACAAAAAGGATGACCGCACAAAAACCCCATCCAAAGGTCACCAACATCAAAGACCAAGGGTACATATATCCATGAAGATGAGGAAAAACCAGTGCAGAAAGGCTGAAAAGTCCAGAAACCAGATTGCCTCTTCTTCTCCAAAGGATCACAGCTCCTCGTCAGCAAGGGAACAAAACTGGATGGAGAATGAGTTTGACGAATTGACAGAAGTAGGCTTCAGAACATGGGTAATAACAAACTCCTTTGAGCTAAAGGAGCATGTTCTACCTCAATTCAAGGAAGCTTAGAGCCTTGAAAAAAGGTTAGAGGAATTGCTAGCTAGAATAACCAGTTTAGAGAAGAACATAAATGACCTGATGGGGCTGAAAAAGACAGCACAAGAACTTCATGAAGCATACACAAGTATCATTAGACAAATGGATCAAGTGGAAGAAAGGATATCAGAGATTCAATGTCAACTTAATGAAATAAAGCATGAAGACAAGATTAGAGAGAAAAGAATGAAAAGGAAGGAACAAAGCCTCCAAGAAATACGGAGCTATGTGAAAGCATCAAACCTACATTTGATTGGTGTACCTGAAAGTGACAGGGAGAATGGAACCAAGCTGGAAAACACACTTCAGGATATTATCCAGGAGAACTTCCCCAGCCTAACAAGACAGGCCAACATTCAAATTCAGGAAATACAGAGAACACCATAAAGATACTCGAAGTTACTAGAAGAGCAACCCCAAGACACATAATTTTCAGATTCACCAAGGTTGAAATGAAGGAAAAAATGTTAAGCCAGAGAGAAAGGTCAGGTTACCCACAAAGGGAAGCCCATCAGACTAACAGCATATCTCTCAGCAGAAACTCTACAAGCTGGAAGAGTGTGGGGGTCAATATTCAACATTATTAAAGAACGCTGGTCGCGGTGGCTCACGCCTGTAATCCCAGCACTTTGGGAGGCCGAGGTGGGCGGATTACGAGGTCAGGAGATCAAGACCATGGTGAAACCCCATCTCTACTAAAAAAATACAAAAAATTAGCCAGGCATGGTGTCAGGCGCCTGTAGTACCAGCTACCCAGGAGGCTGAGGCAGGAGAATGGCATGAACCTGGGAGGTGGAGCTTGCGGTGAGCCGAGATCACGCCACTGCACTCCAGCCTGGGCGACAGAGCGAGACTCCGTCTCAAAAAAAAAAATTACTAAAGAAAAGATTTTTCAACCCAGAATTTCATAAGCAGCCAAACTAAGCTTCATAAGTGAAGGAGAAATAAAATCCTTTACAGACAAGCAAATGCTGAGGGATGTTGTCACTACCAGGCCTGCCTTACAAGAGCTCCTGAAGTAAGCATTAAATATGGAAAGGAAAAACTGGTACCAGCCACTGCACAAACAAACCAAAATGTAAAGACCATTGACACTATAAAGAAACTGCATCAACTAATGGGCAAAACAATCAGCTAGCATCATGACGACAGGATCAAATTCGTACATAACAATATTAACCTTAAATGTAAATGGGAAAAATGCCTGAATTAAAAGACACAGACTGGCAAATTGGATAGAGTCAAGACCCACCAGTGTGCTGTATTCAGAAGACCCATCTCATGTGCAAAGACATACATAGGCTCAAAATAAAGGGATGGAGAATATTTACCAAGCAAATGGAAAGAAAAAAGCAGGGTTTGCAATCCTAGTCTGTGATAAAATAGACTTTAAACCAACAAAGATCAAAAAAAGACAAAGAAGGGGTTGGGCGCAGTGACTCACGCCTGTGATCCCAGTACTTTGGTAGGCTGAGGCGGGTGGATCACGAGATCAGGAGATCGAGACCATCCTGGCTAACACATGAAACCCTGTCTCTACTAAAAAATACAAAAAATTAGCCAGGCATGGTGGCGGGCACCTGTAGTCCCAGCTACTTGGGAGGCTGAGGCAGGAGAATGGCATGAACCCCGGGAGGTGGAGCTTGCAGTGAGCCAAAATCGCGCTGCTGCACTCCAGCCTGGGCAACAGAGTGAGACTCCATCTCAAAAAAAAAAAAAAAAAAAAAAAAAAGAGAAAATGAAAAAAGACAAAGAAGAAGGGCATTACCTAATGGTAAAGGGATCAATGCAACAAGAAGACCTAACTATCCTAAATATATATGCACCCAATATAGGAGCACCCAGATTCATAAAGCAAGTTTTTAGAGAGCTACAAAGAGATTTAGACTCCCACACAATAATAGTGGGAGACTTTAACACCCCACTATCAATATTAGATCAATGAGACAGAGAATTAACAAGGATATTCAGGAATTGAACTCAGCTCTGGACAAAGCAGACCTGATAGACATTTACAGAACTCTCCACCCCAAATCAACAGAATAAACATTCTTCTCAGCACCACATTGCATGTATTTTACAATTGACCACATAATTGGAAGTAAAACACTCCTCAGCAAATGCAAAAGAATGGAAATCGTAGCAAACAATCTCTCAGACCACAGTGTAATCAAATTAGAACTCAGGATTAAGAAACTCACTCAAAACCACACAACTACATGGAAACTGAACAACCTGCTCCTGAATGACTCCTGGGTAGACAACAAAATTAAGGCAGAAATCAGTAAGTTCTTTGAAACCAATGAGAGCAAAGATATAACATAACGGAATCTCTAGGACACAGCTAAAGCAGTGTTTAGAGGGAAATTTATAGCATTGAATGCCCGCAGGAGAAAGTAGGAAAGATCTAAAATTGACACCCTAACATCACAATTTAAAAAACTAGAGAAGCAAGAGCAAACAAATGCAAAAGCTAGCAGAAGAAAAGAAATGACTAAGATCAGAGCAGAACTGAAGGAGAGACACAAAAAACCCTTCAAAAAATCGGTGAATCCAGGAGCTGGTTTTTTGAAAAGATTAAGAAAATAGACCAGTAGCCAGACCAATAAAGAAGAAAAGAAAGAAGAATCAAATTGACGCAACAAAAAATGATAAAGGGGAGATTACCACTCATCCTACAGAAATACAAACTAACATAAGAGAATACTATAAATATCTCTATGCAAATAAACTAGAAAGTTTAGGAGAAATGGATACATTCCTGGACACATACACCCTCCCAAGACTAAACCAGAAAGAAGCTGAATCCATGAATAGACCAATAAAAATTTCTGAAATTGAGGCAGGAATTAATAACCTACCAACCAAAAAAAGTCCAGGACCAGACGGATTCACAACTAATTTCTACCAGAGGTACAAATAGGAGCTGGTACCATTCTGTCTGAAAATATTCCAAACAACAGAAAAAGAGGGACTCCTTCCTACTGATTTTGTGAGTCCAGCATCATCGTGATACCAAAAGCTGGCAGCGACACAACAAAAAAACAAAATTTCAGGCCAATATCCCTGATGAACATTGATGCAAAAATGCTCAATAAAATACTGGCAAATAGAATCCAGCAGCACGTTAAAAAATTTATCCACCATATCAAGTCGGCTTCATTCCTGGGATGCAAGGCTGGTTCAATATACGCAAATCAATAAATGTAATCCATCACATAAATAGAACCAATGACAAAAACCACATGATTTTCTCAATAGATGCAGAAAAGGCCATCGACAAAATTCAACACCCCTTCATGCTAGAAACACTCAATAAACTAGATATTGGTGGAACATATCTCAAAACAATAAGAGCTATTTATGACAGACCCATAACCAATATCACACTGGGCAAAAACTGGAAGCATTCCTTTTGAAAACCGGCAGAAGACAAGGATGCCCTCTCTCACCACTCCTATTCAACATAGTATTGGAAGTTCTAGCCAGGGCAAACAGGCAAGAGAAAGAAATAAAGGGTATTCAAATAGGAAGAGAGGAAGTCAAATTGTCTCTGTTTGTGGATGACATGATTGTATATGTATATTGTATATGAGAAAATGGAGAAAACCCCATTGTCTCAGCCCAAAATCTCAAGCTGATAAGCAACTTCAGCAAAGTCTCAGGATACAAAATCAATATGCAAAAATCACAAGCTTTCCTGTACATCAACAATAGACGAACAGAGAGCCAAATCATGAGCAAACTCCCATTCAAAATTGCTACAAAGAGAATAAAATACCTAGGAATACAACTCACAAGGGATGTGAAGGACCTCTTCAAGGAGAACTACAAACCACTGCTTAAAGAAATAACAGAGGTTACAAACAACTGGAAAAACATTTCGTGCTCATGGATAGGAAGAATCAATATCATGAAAATGGCCATATTGCCCAAAGTAATTTATAGATTCAATTCTATTCCCATCAAGCTACCGTTGACTTTCTTCACAGAATTGATAAAACTGATTAAAATTTCATATTGAACCAAAAAGCCCATGTAGCCAAGAAAATCCTAAGCAAAAAGAACAAAGCTGGAGGCATCATGATACCTGACTTCAATCTATACTATAAGGCTACAGTAACAAAAGCAGCATGGTACTGCTACCAAAACATATAGACCAATGGAACAGAATAGAGGCCTCAGAGATAACACCACCCCTCTACAACCATCTGATCTTTGACAAACCTAATAAAAACAAGCAATGGGGAAAGGATTCCCTATTTAATAAATGGTACTGGGAAAACTGGCTAGCCATATGCAGAAAACTGAAATTGGACCCCTTCCTTATACCTTATTCAAAAATTAACTGAAGATGGATTAAAGATTTAAACATTAATACCTAAAGCAAGAAAAACCCTAGAAGAAAGCCTAGGCAATACTATTCAGGACATAGGCATGGGCAAAGACTTCATGACTAAAACACCAAAAGCAATGGCAAGAAAAGCCAATATTGACAAATGGGATCTAATTAAACGAAAGAGCTTCTGCACAGCAAAAGAAACTACCATCAGAGTGAACAGGCAACCTACAGAATGGGAGAAAATTTTTGCAATCTATCCATCTGACAAAGTGCTAATATCCAGAATCTACAAAGAACTTAAATTTACAAGAGAAAAAAAACATCAAAAGTGGGCAAAGGATATGAACAGATACTTTTCAAAATAAGACACTTATGTGGCCAATAAACATAAGGAAAAAAAGCTCATCATCACTGGTCATTAGAGAAATGCAAATCAAAACCACAATGAGAATGGCGAGCATTAAAACGTCAGGAAACAACAGATGCTGGAGAAGATGTGGAGAAACAGGAATGCTTTTACACTGTTTGTGGGAGTGTAAGTTAGTTCAACCATTGTGGAAAACAGTGTGGCGATTCCTCAAGGATCTAAAACTAGAAATAGCATTTGACCCAGCAATCCCATTACTGTGTATATATCCAAAGGATTATAAATTATTCTGCTATGAAGACACATGCACACATATATTTGTTGCAGCACCTTTCACAATAGCAAAGACTTGGAACCAACCCAAATGCCCATCAATGATAGACTGGATAAAGAAAATGTGGTGCATATACACCATGGAATACTGTGCAGCCATAAGAAAGAATGAATTCATGTCCTTTGCAGGGACATAAATGAAGCTGGAAACCATCATTCTCAGCAAACTAATACAAGGACAGAAAACCAAATACCACATGTTCTCATAAGTGGGAGTTGAACAATGAGAACATATGGGAACAGGGAGGGGAACATCACACACCACCAGGGCCTGTTGGGGGGTTGGGGTGAAGGGGAGGGATAGCTTTAGGAGAAATACCTAATGTAACTGATGGGTTGATGGGTGCAGCAAACCACCGTGGCACATATATACCTATGTAACGAACTTGCACATTCTGCACATGTATCCCAGAACTTGTAATAAAAATAAAAAGTATTACAGGAGTGTGTAAAGTAATTTTTTAGATTTTGTGATGTTAGTGATAATTGTCAGCTTTTTAAATAAAAGGACTTTCATCATCTGTTGTATGCTTGGTTTTTTAATGTGTTCTGCTGTATTTTCTATAAATAAAATTTAGCAATGTTATTAAAAAAGTAGTTTTTTATTAATAACCTCAAAAGGCATTATATGTTTCTCAATCACTAAAACACCAGCTAGGTTTAGTAGACTCTGCAAAAGCAGAGTGTAGACAAATGTATTTTGTATCATTTTGAAGAAAAAGATCTAAAGTAAAATAGTGTTTTCTACAGCACTTTCAGCCCCAAAATTAAAGAGAATGTCCTATCACTGGAATGACTCTTCAGTTGAGTGATTACCTATGGAGAAGAGTGTGGATAAGACTTAATGGTGTGCACTTGGAGCTAGGCAATTGTGTAGTAATATTGTAAGCATGCAGGAAGAAACTTGGAGGCCAATTATCTGGTTTAGATCTTCGTTCTGTGACCAATTAGCACTGTGACTGTGGGCAAGTTTCCTAAAACTTTTCGGGCTTTACTTTCCACATCTTTGAAATTGGAATAAAAACAGCACTTTCCATAGGGTTTGTTGTATTAAATGTTAAACTTGTAAAGTGTCTAGCAAAATATAAGGGCTACAGAAATACTATCTATGATCATTATTATTAGGATGTGAACATAGATCTTATCAGAGTATACGAAGGTGAAGCCATAAGATTTGAGAGGGTATCCTAGGCCAACTTGTGAAGAGTGGAGAAAATAACCGAGGACAGAGTCCTAACGAATCCAGCATTTAAGGGAAAAGTAGAGGAATGAGGACATGCTAAGTAGCCATACACATAGGAAGAAAATCAGGCAAATATGATATTGTAGAAACAAAGGAAAAGAAGAGATCAAGAAAAAACAATTGGTTAACATTACCAAATACCAAAAAAAAAAAAAAAAAACAAAAAAAAAAAACCCAGTTTGCAGCATTTCATAATGCCACATGCCACCATTAGGTTATAATCTATATAGATAGACTTCTCTGTCTAATGTTCATATCTTATAAGGTGAGTGGTGTTCTTAAAGTTGGCTGGTGCAAAGAGGATTCTCTAATTTCCAAAAGGTGCCAGGTAAGGTTAGTGAAAGATAAAGCATTTGCTTAAGTAGGAAAGTTGTAGCTAAGTAGAAAAGTGGTAACCTGTGACCAGAACTGTTACAATGTAGTTGTTAGGGAGAAACCAAATAGCAGGAAGTAATAGGCTAAGAGCTGGAAAACTGTAGAACAATGATGGTATTTGTGGAGGAGAGGAGGAAGGCATGCAGCTGACAAGTGTGGATCTGTGTTGTTTTAAGATGGGAAAACATGCTAATGGTAAAGAGACACTAAGAAGGTGGCAATGTGGGGATAGAGAGGGGCTTGTGTAAGGATAGCTAGCAGGTTAGGATACAGTCCCTGGTGAGCCTGAAAGAGGCAGACTGCTGGGTTATAACAGAATACAAGGAGAAAAGACTTATGCAAGTCTTATGCAAGTCTTTTTTATGCAAGGAGAAAAGACTCTTATGCAGCTACTTTGTAACTTTGGTACAAAACTTTGGTGGCTAACACTGTCTTGAAATAAAGATGTACATTTTAAGGAGAACTATATAAACCCAGTCTCCAAGTAAGAAGTATTATACGTACTTTGGAGTAAAATTTGATAGCTATGGAGGCAATCAATCTTTTTTTTTTTTTTTGAGACGGAGTTTCTCTCTTATTGCCCAGGCTGAAGTGCAATGGTGGGATCTCGGCTCACCACAACCTCTATCTCCTGGTTTAAGCAATTCTCCTGCCTCAGCCTCCTGAGTAGCTAGGATTACTGGGCTGTGCCCAGCTAATTTTGTGTTTTTAGTAAGGATGGGGTTTCTCCATGTTGGTCAGGCTGGTCTCGAACTCCTGACCTCAGGTGAACCGCCTACCTCGGCCTCCCAAAGTGCTGAGATTACTGGTGTGAGCCACTGCGCCCAGCCGAGGCAATCAATCTTGGACCCATTCAATAGGAATTACTTATTTAAAAAATAGGATCCCATGGTTTAGCATTCCAATGGAACCCTGTAAGTACCCAGGACCAACGATGATGAAGCTTTGGTCTGGTGGCATTGATGAGTGTCCCAAGGAGGCAAACGTCTGTTTTACTAAACAAGTCTTGATTAGAGTCTTGAAAATAATGCCAAAAGTGATACTGTAGAGCTGTCAACTCTTTTTTTACTTGAATAAAAATGATCTTCAAATGTTAGGAAAAATATTCAGAAAGTACTTACCTCTTCATCTGTATATCTGTAGTACCAAAAACTCCTTTAAATACCTTCCTACAAAAAAATCAGTTTTTCTTAATAGACCTATTTTTATGTGTTTTTCCTCTGTTTGATGATAAACAGAGAAGATAAACTTTATTACCATGTTTATTTCCATTATGAATTATGAAATATGTGATACAGACAAACCAGAACTTTTTATACTAAATGAAGTCAACTTGAAAACTAACAGAAACTAGATATCAAATATAATTCTACCTTGTATTTATACTGTTATGTATATTCCAAGGAGCTAGGATCTCTTCAGTAATTAAATATCCCACATATAACAAAAGAAACTGGTACTCTTTTTAGTTATGTTTAATGATTCAGAAGTTACTCTAACTTCAAAACAACTTAATGTAACCCAGTGATTTATAGAAAACACCAACATGGTGGAGTTTTACTGGATGGTTATTTTTTTAGTATCTTTGCATTTATGCATTCTTTTCTATAGGGCCTCATAACAAGAAATTTTATCATGTCTATTCTGCATAAAAGTTGGTTTTTCTTTGCCAGCAAATCACTTATAAACATAAAACAGAAAGCTAACTTTTTACGATCAGTTTAATTAAGTTTGGTATCCAAAGGTTTTTTTTTTTTTTTTTTTTTTTTTTTTTTTAGTTCAGAAGATATTTGTCATTATAAAAATTAATATTTGCTAGTTTTAAAAGGTCTGCCTTGAGGATCTATTGAAATAGGATAAAAATATAGTATTTCTAGGAATACACAAAGCTTTGTACTTTTCTCATGCCTCATACTGTACTAGTTAGGGAAAGAGCTAATCATACTGTACTAGTTAGGGGAAAGAGCTAATCTCTAACAAGGAGATTACAACATGCAGTGGTTCAGACAAGATAGATGTTTATTTCTGTCTTTGGTGACAGTCAAGGTAGACTGTCCAGGGCAATTAGGAGTTCTTCTTCATGCAGCAGTGGCTCTCTCAATTTTTTTTTTTTTTTTTTTTTTTGGAGACAGTCTTGCTCTCTCGCCCAGGCTGGAGTGCAGTGGCACGATCTCAGCTCACTACAACCTCCACCTCCTGGGTTCAAGCAGTTCTCATACCTTGGCCTCCCAAGTAGCTGGAATTACAGGCGCCTGCCACCACACCTGGCTAATTTGTGTATTTTTAGTAGAGACAAGATTTCACCATCTTGGCCAGGCTGGGCCCAAACTCCTGACCTTTGGTGATCAGCCCACCTTGGCCTCCCAAAGTGCTGGGATTACAGCTGTGAGCCACTGCACCCGGCCACTCTCCCAATTTTTAATGCATAACTTTCAAAGTCATTGGTTGTAACCACTCTAAGTGGTGGTGAAAAGAACAGAAGCCGTGGCCATGGATATCTTCTTAGGCAAGTTAAATAGAAATTGTTACGTATTTTATGGAAATCAGTTCAGTTTATAGATTGCAAAATAAGTATTGCTAAAAAACAAATAAAAACAAAACACAAAATTAAAAAAAAGAAGTTAGTCACATAATTCTTGCTTGGATTCTATGAGCAATGAGGGATTAATTACATGATCACACTTGTGCCAAAGGGGACTGGGAAACCCAATTCCTAGCCAGCAGTCATGTCTCAACCACGCTTTACTGTTACGGAGAAGGGTGAAGAAAAGTCTTTAGCTGATAGCTAACAAATGTCAGCATGGATACTAATGGATATATAAGGAAAGCTATACTGTTTTAAGAGTATTTTTATACCCATTAAGATATTTTTGAAAAGTAAAATTTTGGGTTGTCACATTAATATTTTACTGGTTTACTCTGTGCGATTGTAGATTCACTTACAATACATGAAGTTCATGTAACATCTTTTAGATATAAAAAACATCTCTTAAAGGAGAGAATGCTAGTATAAAATTGTGTAAAAGACCAGTGGGTAGAAAATTTCCACCTGTCCCTGTTCTATTAATATTTCCTAATATCTTGAGTTATTTTCCTAAAGTAACTTTATTCCATTTAGAAATTTCATTAGAAATTTATTCATAAGTATTTGCTGCTCCATACTGTGTTTGGATTTGGGGTTCCTACTCCCTAGAAACAGAATTCAGAAGGGGAAATGTATGTAATGACAATAATGTATAATATATGAAATAAAAGGGTGGTACAAAGGAAAAATATTTTAGAGAAGGCCTCATAAAATAGGCGATTCCTACTCTGGGATGTAAAGAATGAATAGAATTATCTACATTTGGCCAGGCGCGGTGGCTCCCCCCTGTAATCCCAGCACTTTGGGAGCCCGAAGTGGGCAGATCACGAGGTCAGGAGATAGAGATGAGCCTGGCCAACATGGTCAAACCCCATCTCTACTAAAATATTAAAAAAAAAAAAAAAGAAGAAGCCAGGCGTGGTGGCACGCGCCTGTAATCCCAGCTACTCAGGAGACTGAGGCAGGGGAATTGCTTGAACCCGAGGTGGAGGATTCAGCGAGCCAAGATCGCGCTACTCTACTCCATCAAGGCGACAGGGCGGGACTTGGTCTCAAAAACAAAACAAAAACAAAACCAAAAAAAAGGAAAGAAATATCTACATTTACAAAAAGGGAAATCAGAAAGACACAACAGGAAGCAAGTATGGTATGTTCAAGGGCATGGGGAACTGCAAATTAGTTGATTTAAGTCGAGTGAGGGACAGAGATAGGGCAAAATGTTAAGGTAGACCTTGGTGCTTTGCTGGCAAGTCAGCAGGACCTATTTGGCTGTTTAAAACCCCCGGAGTAGGTGAAGGTATTTCTGGGATGTATGTCGCTATGGAAAAGTCCTTGCAAATGGAATTATACAATAGTCCCTTTTTTTGGTAGCTTTTAAACATAAGGCATATCATTATTAAAAAAATACTAGCTGATTTATTAACCTCAAAATATGAAATTCAAATTTCAGGGTACAATAATTTTTATGCAATTGTAGTAGCTCAAAATAGTGAAACAATAGTATGCTTTTCCTTATAATCGCATAAAATTTCGGTCGTTTTAATATGCATTATGTCTTACATCTGTTTTTCTTAAATAATAAACACAAAACAATACAAATAGCATCCATCCCTTTTCTATTTTATTTTTTGAGACAGGGTTTTGTTCTGTCACCCAGGCTGGAGTACAGCGGCATGAACATGGCTGACTGTAGCCTTGACCTCCTATGTTTAAGTGATCCTCCTGCTTCAGTTCCTGTGTAACTTTTTTTTTTAGAGACTGGGTCTCACTTTCTTGCATAGGCTAGTTTTGAACTACTCAACTTAAGAGATTTTCCTGCCTCAGCCTCCCAAAGTGCTGAGATTACAGGCATAAGCCACCACACCGAGCCTTCTTTATTTTATTTTTTGCATCCTCTTTCAGTTAGTCAATAAAATGAGTTTAAAGACTACATTGTATAACTTGGTACAATATTTGCTAATACAATGATCTAAAATATTCTGCTTTATTCTAAGCCATGTAAAACCATAAAGTGGTTTTCACATAACATTTTAGAAATGTTTTAGAAATCCAATAAACTTTTTGGAGTGAAGTTGTAGGTAATAGGGTAGACAGTGAAGTAGGGGGATCAAACCTGAGAATAATGAGATCAGATTCGCTTTGTAGAAAGATCCCTTTCAGAGCAGCTTGGTGGATGAATTGGACAAATATGGGAGTAGAAATGCAAGCAAAAAGGAAGCAAGGTGAGAGACGACTTGAGCTTGAGACTTGGCTGGGATGATGAGTAGGGAAGCACAAGGTGGATTTCAAACATAGTGATAGAATTGACAGGTCTTAGAGAGTGAGGCCAAAGGAGGGTAGGAACCTGGAATTACTCTGGTTTCAAGCTTGCAGTCTGCATAAGTGGTGGTGATGTCAAGTAGAGTGGGGACTGGGAGAGAGGGAGCAGCTTTAGAAGAGGGAGCTGGAACATGTGTTTTGGTTTAGAAATTTAATATTTCATTAATATAATTGCAATAATGTTTGGGATGACTTGGATTTATCCTAATAAATACGGACTTGTTGCAGAATCATATTGTTTCCATATGAGAACCTTCTCCCAGCTCTCAGATGTCTTTCCAGG
Source organism: Macaca mulatta (assembly GCF_049350105.2). Lineage (NCBI taxonomy): Eukaryota > Metazoa > Chordata > Mammalia > Primates > Cercopithecidae > Macaca > Macaca mulatta. Next base: position 112,119,059 of record NC_133408.1, read on the forward strand.
TACTTTCTTTAACTCCAGTTGCTTATCTTCCTCACTTTTGTTTCTCCAAATCAGAATAGCAATAAGCTTATGAATTTCATTTTTCAGCTCTTCAGGGCAAAAAAAAAAAAGTGCAGCATTTGTGTTCTGAAAGATTTCCCAATGCCTCAAAAACACAATAAATATTTCTCCTCCTTCTGTAAAACTTCCTGCAATTTACTTTGAAGTCTTTGTTACCAAAGGAATTAAGTTAAGTACTTTCTTCAGGCCATTAGATTGGGAGTAAAACAGCAACAACCACCACCAAAAAAAACTTGTATGTTATTGCTGGTAACATGCTTTGCTGTGTTAGGCAAAAGATGTCACCTCTTTGTAGCTGTATTTTGCTATTTTATTGAATCAAAATTTTCCTGGGGTTGTTGGCTTGATTTCAGTTAATCTATGAGCCCCCTAAAATATTATGAAAAATAGTCTCTACTAATGCAAGTACTCTTCCACAAGTACTCTTGACAGCTTTCAGCAGATTCTTAGGGTTATGGTACTCCCAAAAGATTTTTTAAGAAACGTTATTATGATCATTTTAACATGAAGACTGGATTTCTTGCCATGAATTTTGATGGAGGTGAAAATATTCAGCATAACATAGAATGGAATTTTCTTAGATGTAGACGTATTATTTTACAAATTCGTTCATAGGTTGTGCCTTGTCTTTTAGTTTTTCTCTGATCTTCCAAGATGCCATTGATAAAATTCCAGCATCTGGTCCCTGTGGGAGAGGCAGGAATAGGAGCAAAGTTACAGAGATGTCACCAGAGGGAAATTCTGAGTGTGGTCAAAATTTCTGCCACCTGACCCTTAAGACTAGAAGCCTATATCGATTTTCTTCCCTTTACTCATGAACACCATCAGAAAGGACGTTAACCCCTTGGCATAGCCCTTTGAAAAAGCTGCCAATATCTGTACAGACACAAAAATTGACTGCAAAGTACAAGTGTGGCCAAAACTTGGGAAAGTCTTGGCTAAGATAGAACAGTGACAGTTATTAGCTAAAGCAAGTGAAATAAAATGAGTGTTGCCCCTAGAACTATTTTTAGGTCTGAACCTTGACCAGTTACCCAAACACACTTCTTAAGATTCTAGATAGTGTAATTAAATAGCATTTTTTTTTTTTTTTTTTTTTTTTTTGCTTTTGAATAACTCAGTAAGTCTATACAGGGTTTAGCTGCATTTGTGTTGGCTTAATATAAAAAAAAAATGATGTAGTCCTCATGAAATGTATCCAGTATCCATATTGGCCTTAATCATGTTTGTTTATGCTACCCCCTCCTGTTCACTTCCCCTTATATCCCTGCCATATCCTGGATAGCAGTGCTTCCCAAACTGAGATTAAGGAACCCTTGTTTATTGTATTTGAAAGTTTCCCTCTATTATTGTGTTTCTTTTGTTCATGCCTAGTAAGCAGCTTGTACAGTTGACCCTTGAATAATGTGGGAATTGATGTGCCGACACACTGCACAGGTAAAACTCCACATAAAACTTTGGACTCCCCCAAAACTTGACTACTAATAGCATAATGTTGAATGGAAGCCTTATTGGTAACACAAACAGTCCATTAATGGATATTTTGTATGTTATGTGTGTCATATACTATATTTTTACAATAATGTAAGTTAAAGAAAATGTTATTAAGAAAATCACAAGGAAGAGAAAATATATGTAGTATTTCTCAAGTGGAAGCAGAGCATGATAAAGATCTTCATCCTCATCGTCTTCATGCTGAGCAGGCAGAAGAGGAGAGTTGATCTTTCTGTGTCAGGTGGCAGGGATGGAAAGGGAGGCAAGAGAGGCAAGTTCACTCAGTGTAACTTGTATTGAAAAAACATCCTTGGATAAGTGGACCTGCATAGACTTATGTTGTCCATGAGTTAACTGTAAATAAGACCCGCCAGAGTTAATGTCTGAACCAGTGTGTAGCCTGTTCAGTGATGTCATTTCCCCTTGAATATGGGGGGAATATGATATGCAGAAATTTTTGCACCTCTAAAGCAAGACAATTTATGTTTGTAGACTATTTATGGCACTGACAGCTGGCCCACAGCTATAGAAAAAGAAATATAGAACAATACACACTACACAAAGTGGCAGTACTGATGTATTCAAATGTAATAAAGACTAATCTTGAGGACTGGGGTGGCGGCTCACTCCTGTAATCCTAGCACTTTGGGAGGCCAAGGCAGGTGGATCATTTGAGGTCAGGAGTTCAAGACCAGCCTGACCAACATGGTGAAACCCCGTCTCTACTAAAAATACACACACACACACACACAAAAAAAAAAAAAAAAAAAAAAGCCGGGTGTTGTGGCGCATGTCCCAGCTACTCAGGAGGCTAAAGGTGGAGAATTGCTTGAACCCAGGGGATGGAGGTTGCGGTGAGCTGAGATTGCACCACTGCACTCCAGCCTGGGCAGCAGAGTGAGACTCCGTCAAAAAAAAAAAAAAAAAAAAAAGACTCATCTTGAATATTGATTATATTTTTGTCAAACTCTGAAGATTGAATCACCTGTAAAATAAAATTAATAGTATTTAAAAGCATTAATCAAGGGTAACTATTAGAAAGACTCATGTTTTGTTGTACAGTCAAGAACAAGAAAAGATCAAATATAGACATTAGTTTAACAGTGATTACTTTTATAACTAATACTTGGGCACACATTTTTTATCTTACAATTGTGTAACAGAAGTTTAGTTTTATTACTCTGAGTATATATGATATACTCTTCTCCATAAGCATTTCCTCACATTTAACATATAATTCATGAGGGAAATCAAGTCCTTAAAATGTACCCGGTGTTCCTCATAAGTGGGAGTTGAACAATGAGAGCACATGGACACAGAGAGGGGAACACACACACCAGGGTCTGTTGGGGGGTTGGAGGTGAGGTAGGGAACTTAGAGGACAGGGCAACAGGTGTAGCAAACCACCATGGCACACATCTACCTTCGTAACAAACCTTCATGCCCTGCACATGTATCCTGTTTGTTTTTTTTTTTTAATGAAGAAATAACAAAAAATGAAAACTTACCCAGTGTTCAATAAATGTGTTTATGTCTGAATTTCTTGAAAGAAAAACTGAGTTTTTATTTACCACATTACAAGGAGTGGGAGGCAGGCCACAACCCCTGCTAACATCAAGTTATTTACTTAATACTGCTGCCTATTAGTAGTTTACTTGACCGTACGAAATGACCTGAGAGCCACAAGTCACTACAAACAATTTATTCAATGAAAGGCTTTCCTGATACAGTTGTTTCTAATGAAAATCTATAATTGTAGTTTTGGATTAAGTAGTTAAATGTCTAATGTTCTGCTACATAAAACACAAAACAAATTATTTTCATTAAAAAATTAAAATACAACACTTGATTCTACTTTTCCTAAAGTTTATCTCAAGAGGAGAGGTAGAAAGATAATGCTACTTATGATTAAAAAAAAGTGAACAGTTTAGTTTTCTAAAGAAAAATTACTCTCACAGGAGTTTAGATTCCTTCTTTGTAAAATGGACCTCGTGATACCAGTGACACAAGATTATTTGAGATATTAAGTTATTGTGAAACATTTTGTGTAATATCTGCCTGCTTCATGTGATATATTGAAAAAAAATTAGGTCACTTCATGTGAGAAAACTATAGGAAATAGGACTTGGTAAATGTTTATGTTTATATGTTTACCTGCAGGTTGCTTTGCTTTGTTCAGTAAATATCTTCTGAAAGTTAGCTCAAGCTTTTCAATTAAAAATATTTAATAAATTATTTATACCAGGGAAGCAAGCCTTTTTTCTACAAGGTAATATTGTAAATAATTTAGAGTTCATAGGCTACTGATAGTCTCTCACGTATTCTTATTTCCCTTTTTAAAAAACCTTTTAGAAATGTGAAAACTGTTGTTAGCTCATGAGCTGAATAAAAATAGGCCACAGGGAGAGCTTGGCTCACAGATTGTGGTTTGTTGACCCTTGATTTATGTTGATGTCATAATAGTTTAAATACCTCATAGGTAATTTATACATAAATTTTGAAAAGAAATTGGCAGTGAGTCTTTCTGATAGGGTAATAATCTTTAATTTTTTCCCAATTTGATAAGGCAAAATTGACATTGTTAGTTTTATGTAAAGCTAAGCATAAATGAAAGACAAGCTGTGAGCAACATGCTCCTTTGTCCTAAAAGTTGGAATTCCAAATATAGAAAATCCCAAATATTCATTTTTTATTAAGAATATCACAATTAGACTAATCATAATATATGCAGAGTAAAATTTATGCTGAACAACATACAACATTGGCTTTCTTTCTGGAAAATACATTGAGCCCCCTAAGAAGTGCACGTTAGAAACTAAAAACTCATATAAGAGAAAAATAGAACAAATTCACATTTCTGAAGATATTTTGAGAACTTTATATATTACAAGATCTTTGAGTTTGTTGTATTGGTGCTACAGAAAAAAAGTCCTATTTTACATTGTGAACCACTTAAAGGCTTTGGAAATAATTTTAAAATCATATTCATAACTTTAAACCAAGACCATGCCTTTCATGTTGAAATACTAAGGGCAGAATCAGTGTATAATTGTTTTATTAGAGGAACTGTAAAAAGAAAAGCAGTGGTAAAGTATTTTCTGTTGTTTTAACTTCAGTTTCACAACATTTCAGTCCTAATACTAATTCATTTTATCAATATTTATGGAAAATAATAATTAGCAGAAAATCTTTTAAACAATGGGAATGCCACTTTTAATTCACAGTAAGGCAAAAGAAGTATTCGTCCAATAGAAGTCCCAGTGTAACATTTTTCTACCCTCACTGGGAGGTAGTTATCATTTTTTTTGAGTGTATTATACTTCACATGGAAAATTACTGTTTTTTTCTATTAAAATAAAGTCAAGTTTATCTTATATAACTTTTAAATTTATATAAAGTATATTTTATAATACTTTGTACACATTTAATGTACATCAAATTAACATCTCAGGTATTTGTTACTTTGATTTTATTCCCAGTTGTATCTTGATTATGAAACACCTACCTACTTATACATACAATACTAGAATTACATGGTATCACATTTCCATCATATTTTCTTACACTTTTAAAATGCAGAGCTTCTTTTCTATTACCACATTCACATTGATTATATATAATCATTCTTTATTTGTGATGATTTAAAAATTATTTATGGAGGAATGGAACATAGATTATTTGCCATTTTGAATTTCTTGAGAACCTCAAATGTTTGAAGAATATTTCATGAAATTTTGGAGTGAATTTTTTTATTTGCTCACAATGTTTTCAGTCAGGGATAACTTTATTGTGTATAATTTGCACATAGTTTTAACCTAAGACATAGTATATTGTAATTTCCCACAATATTTACTAGTATTTTTCTAGGAAAATTACTTTGAAAATGTTTTATTTTATGCTTTTCTTAAAATGGAGTCTTTAAAATAATCTAACTAATATATGGTAAACTAGAAGATCAGACAATATGTACAATATTTTTTCAATTTGTAAAGAATGTACATGAATGTAAATATGTAAATAGAAAGCATATGGCAGAAATACACTTCAAAATGTCTAGGAAGAAGATAATCAATTTTTTAAAAATATATATTTTAGAATGTTTTTCTACCCATCTACAATGAATGTTTTGGAATTAGGAATATATATAACCATTGAGATGGGCATAATAACTCTAGTGTTATCTTCTGACTGTAGCAAGGAACAAGGCAAGATAGTATTTCTGCTCCTCTGTGAGCAGAGTGCCTTTGTTTACTATTGCTTGAAAAAACAAATCATCACAACCTACATTTCCTTTATATGATTATCTCAAGTTTGAGCCTGAGGCCAGTTTTGATTAAGTACTTTTTCTATTCAATAGATTTTGCTAAATTGATGATTTCAGGTGATGGTTTCTAGTTTGAAGCTCCTTTGTCTTATGTTTGTTATTAACTGAAATATTACCTGCCTTAGAAGAGGCAACACACTAATGAATAATGATTTATTATCTTTGACTCATTTAGTCATTGAGGTACACAGTTCCCACCTCATCTACATTGTCTCATTTTATCAGTCTACCAGTGAACCCTACTGGTTTGTTAACAAAATTCTGACAAAGAATTTGATTTTTTGATTAGTGACAACAAAACAGGCATGCTATGGTTTGAGATTAGTCCATGAAGGCCCTACCCTTGTGAATGGGTTAATGCCATTTGCCAGAGTGGGTTTATTATCTGGAGAGTGGGTTTCTTATAAAAAGGACTCGTTTGGTATCCCACTCTGTTACTTGTCCTCCTGCCATAGGATGACACAGCAAAAAGACCCTTGCCAGTTGCTGGCACCTCGACATTGGACTTTCCAGCCCCTAGGACTGAAATAATTTTTTATTTGTAAATTACCCAGTCTCTGGTATTCTGTTAAGCAGCACAGAATGGACTAAGACAAGGCACCTTTCAAATTTTCTTATAGCAGATGGTGCTCAGTAGATGTTGCTGACTTACAGGCTTAAGTCTTACTCATTTTTTTCTTGTATGGTGGTAGTGTTTTTAAATTCTAAAAATAGCAAAATAGCATAGTTTCCTATTTTATATCATGTTTTTGATGTGAGATGAAAACAATCATTAAAAAGCCATGTTTCATATTTTCAAAGTGTCATGGGTTTCTTTCAAATTCAGTCCTATCATTTAGCATCCTCAAAATGATGATTTATCCCCAGAATCCCTTTAACATTCTCCAATGCACAGCTGTTTGGTTAATGTTGAGGATATCTATCCTTCTTAATAAGACAAGGAACTTTATATTTTAATAGTTAAAATAAGTTTTAAAAACTAGATATCAGAAAGTTGCTGATTATTCCTACATTGAGGAAAAATAAAACGAATAAACCCTGTTCCACTAAGTATTCAGTTACAGTTTTTGATAAATCTAACATTATTACAAAGGCATTTTGCTCATTTAAAATCTTTGTTTAATTATAAGAATAAAAGGGTTAAGTAATGATTTTACAAAAATACTATGACTATATAAAATGAGGAATACCGGTTTCATTGTACACACAGTGTCTCAATGAGGTTAAAAAATAAGCTGAATCTATAAGGAGGTAAATGATAGTTTCTTTTCTTTTCTTTTTTTTTAATGAGTCTTGCTCTGTCGGTCAGGCTGGAGTGCAGTGGCACGATCTCAGCTCACTGCAACCTCCGCCTCCCAAGCTCAATCAATTCTCCTGCCTCAGCCTCCCGAGTAGCTGGAATTACAGGTGCCCGCCACCATGCCCAGCTAATTTTTTGTATTGTAGTAGAGATGGGGTTTCACTGTATTGCCCAGGCTGGTTGCGAACTCCTGAGCTCAGGCAATCTTCCTGCCTCAGACTCCCAAATTGCTGGGATTACAGGCGTAAGCCACCACTCCTGGCCAATAGTTTCTATCAATTATATAGATGTAATCAGAACTTAACTGTAATTTTTATGAATCAACTTGCTAGTTACCTTCTGAATTTAGAGGCATGCTATATAGTATCTCTTTAAATATAAGTGATAGTATGCTTGAATGCTAAATTTTGTAGAAATAGTACAAGATAATGGCCTTAATTTCCTCGTTTCCAATGTGTATTGTTAGAATTTCTCAGACCCTAATGAGAAATTAATGGTCATGGCAGGAAAAGGATATATACATGTTTCCTGCCCTTTCCTTCTAGAACGCTTTTCTAGATAGTGCATTCTGTAACATTATCATGGACTTGGTCTGTCTTTCCATGCTGTGGCAGGATAGAGTAAAAATGTTTCAATGTCCTCACTATTCAAATCTGTTACATGTGAACTTGACCAAGAGGAGCCAAAACTGGCTACACATAGCTCCTCTGAAAAGTGTTTTAAAATATAGATTCCTGGGATTCATAGAATCTGAGTCAACCCAGTTCCTTCCAAAGCACTAATGACTTGGCTCATGGTGACTTGGTGAAACAAACCATATGTATATTCATACCCTACTTTTGCTTTGTAATCATACGTTTATTGACTAGGATTCATGAATATTTTATTGTTGATAAAGACAAAATAAATTCAATGAAAATATAAATTACATTTCAGAGTAGAAAACATTTTTTGTAAGTTTTTGTTGAGGTTTTATACAGTTTCTTCATTTTTAGTTGATACATAATGTACATATTTATGAGATAGAGTGATATTTTGGTACCCATATAGAATGTGTAAAGATAAAATCAGGGTAATTAGCATATCCATCAGCTCAGTCTTTTATCTATTCTTTGTGTTGGGAACATTTAAAATCTACCTAACTTTATAAATACATGCAAAAATTATAATAAAGCATTCCATAATATTATCACAGATTTGTTCTGTCTTGTTGGCTGTATTTACCCTACTATAGAACTCATTCTCCCATCTAGTTGTAATTTTCTATACATTAACCATTTCCCTGTTTTCTCCTTGCCATTACCTTTCTTAGCCTCTAATAACCAAAGTTCTACTCTCTACTACTTATATGAGTTCATTTTTTTAGCTCCCACTTATGACTGAGAGCATGTAGTATTTCTTTTTTTGTGCCTGACTTATTTCACTTAATATCCTCGAGGTTCATCCATGCTTCTGCAAATGGCAGGATTTCAGTTTTTGTTTTTTTTTTTTTTGAGACGGAATCTCACTCTGTCGCCCAGGCTGGAGTGTGGTGGCGTGATCTCCGCTCACTGCAAGCTCCGCCTCCCAGGTTCACGCCATTCTCCTGGCTCAGCCTCCCGAGTAGCTGGGACTACAGGCGCCCGCCACCTCGCCCGGCTAATTTGTGTATTTTTAGTAGAGACAGGGTTTCATCGTGTTAGCCAGGATGGTCTCGATCTCCTGACCTCATGATCCACCTGCCTCGGCCTCTCAAAGTGCTGGGATTACAGGCATGAGCCACCGCGCCGGGCCATAGTATTCCATTGTATATACATACCACATTTTTTATCCATTCATCTGTTGATGGACATTAAGTTATTTCTACATGTTAGCTGTTGTGAATAGTGCTGCATTAAACATGGGGGTGCAGATATCTAACAATACTGATTTCCTTTCCTTTGGATAAAGAGTAGTGTGATTGCTAGTTGATATCACAGTTGTATTTTTGATTTTTTTGAGAAATTGGAGGTTGTTCTTTTAAGAGGAAAAAGTTATGTCTAATTATGCTGAAATTATTTTATGTATATGTGTAGTGTATATACATGTTTGTTTATATGTAAAACGGTTTTTAACATGCTATATAAGTTTGCATTGGGAGAAATAAGGTATGTATATAAATAACAGCTGTATGAAGCAGTTTAGGGATAGACAATAAAGGGCTGGAAGAGACTGATTATTTTAGTTTGAGGTGATTGAGAAATACTTCATGGAATAAATTTCAACATCAAATTTGTTAAGGCTGAAAAACCCGAAATACCACAAGTTATAAGAATGAGGGTGGGATCAAATCATCATTGTATTAATAAACAGGATGAAAAGCCTGACACATAGTTTGCACTAAAATATGTGTAAAATATGGATGAATGTCAAATTTTATAGGAGGTTAGGCAAGTCAGAATAAAAATGGTAGAATGCTTGGGATACCTGTTAATCTGCCTTTATTTATTGTTTGAACAAATATTTTTTGAATCCGTAGTATGCACCAAGACCTTGTGATAGGCACTGAAAATGTCAGAAATGTTTTATTTCCTCAAAGAGCTTAAAGTACAACTTACTCTAAGTAGCAAAACATCCTTTTCAGATTTTTCTTAAAAGGGAGGAAGTTCATTTACTTGAACTTATTGATTTTCTTCAATAAGTTATTCTACATATTCAACAAGGATGAGTAAGTGCATAAATGACATCAGTTATAAGAAGACTGTGCTTGGTACAGACATTCAACAAAGGATGTTTAGTGATTGATAAGTTAAACTGAAGGTATTATAACCACACATAATTATATCAGGCTACTGATGGGAGGTTTGATTTTGGGGGTTAATCCCTGGAAGTGTATAGAAGGGATAGAGGTAAAACATGTGGCCTGCATCAGGGAAATGCTTTCCTTGAAGCCAGAGATTTTGTCTCTCTGAAAGGTAAGGTGAGTGTATTAGTCCATTCTCATGCTACTAATAAAGACATACCCAAGACTGAGTAATTTATAAAAGAAAGAGGTTTAATGGACTCACAGCTCTGCAGGGCTGGGGAGACCTCACAATCATGGCGGAAGGCAAAGGAAGAACAAAGGCACAACTTACATGGCAGCAGGCAGGCAAGAGAGTTTCTGCAGAGGAACTCCCATTTTTAAAACTACCAGATCTTTTCACTTTCACCCTGAAAATGAGTTCCTAAATGAGTTTCTTGCAGGCAGCATAGAGTTTGATCTTATTTTTAAAATCTGTGTAGCCCCTATGTCTTTTGATTAGATAATTTAATCTCTTTACATTTAAAGTTGTTACAGACTGGTAGGAACTTATTACTGTGATTCATCTCTTGTTTTCTGACTTGCTTTTTAATTCCTTTGTTCCTCTCTCCCTAACTTGTTTTCCTTTGTGGTCTGATGAGTTTTTATAGTGGTTTGCTTGCCTGCCTTTCTTTGTATCTTTTGTGTGCTTATTATACATTTTATCTTTGTGATTACCATGAGGCTTACATAAAATATCTTATAGGTATAACAGTCTCTTTTAAGATAACATTTCGCTTTGGATTAATACAAAAGTTCTACACTTTTACATCTCTTCTCATGCATTTTAGTTTATTGATGTCACAGTTTATATCTTTTATATATTGCATCCATAAACAAATTATAGCTATAGTTAATTTTAATATTTTTGTTTTTAACTGTATACTATAGTTGAAAGTGATTTGTGTTACCACCATTACAATATTAGTATTCTGAGTTTGATTATATACTTATCTTTACCAGTTAGTTTTATACTGTCATTTGTTTTTATCTTGCTAACTAGTGTCTTTTGTTGCAACTTGGAGAACTCCCTTTAGCATTTCTTGTCAGGCAGGTGTCAGGCAGGTCTAGTAGTGATGAACTTCCTCAGCTTTTATTTGTCTGGAAAGGACAAATAAAGAGATAAAGGAAAGTCTTTATCTCTCCACTCCTGAATGACAGCTTTGCTGGATATAATATTTTTGGTTGGTAGCGTTTTTTGTTGTTGTTGTTTGTTTGAGGTTTTAAAATTTGTTTTCTCAGTACTTTGATTACATTTTCCCATTTTCTCTTGGCTTGAAAGGTTTCTGCTGAGAAATCCAGTCATAGTCATTTGGATGTTTGTATTTAACAACTCACTTTTCTCTTGCTGCTTTCAAAATTCTCTCATTGTCTTTGACTTCTGACAATTTGATGGTAATGTGACTGGGTGAAAACCTCTTAATTCCTCTTACTTGAGGTTCTTTGTACATTGAAGAGCTGAATGTTCAATTCCCTTCCCAGACATTGGGAGTTTTCTGTCATTATTTCTTTGAAAAAGCTTATTGCCGTTTCTCATTCTCTGCTTCTTTTGGTGCTCCCATAATGAATATGTTGCTTAATTTGATGCTGTTTCATTAATTAAATTGGATTTTTTCCATCTTTTTCTTTTCTTTTTTTCCTGTGAGTAATTTCAAATGACTTGTCTTTGAGCTCACTGATTATTTCTTCTGCTTGAGTCTGCTGTTAAAGATCTCTATTTGTTTATTTCAGGGATTATATTCTTCAGCTACAGGGTTTCTGGTTTTTTTTTATGATTGTTTTTATTTATAAGTTAAACTTCTAATTTTTCTCATATATTGTTTTCCTGGTTTTATTAAGTTGTTTGTCCACTTTCTCTTGTAGCTTATTGAGCTTTTTAAAGATTTTGAATTCTTTGTCAAGCCATTCATGATTGTTCATCTCCTTATTATTGGTTACTGAAGGTTTATTAGTTTCTTTTGATAGTGTCATATTTGCCTCATTCTTCATGTTTTGTATAACCTTGCATTGGTGTTTGTGCTTGTGAAACAGAAGACTCCTCTTTCATTTTTTTATAGACTGTTTTCAGTGGGTACAGACCTTCTTTAACCTGATAGGACTGTTTCTGGAATTGTACTTGGGTGAGATGGAGTGGGGTCCTATGGTTGTGCCAAGATCCTCACTCATATCCGCAGTTGTCAGGCCTATTACTAGGGGCACAGATTAGTGTAGCTTCCTTCAGGTTTCTGAGCATGTGTCTGCCAGGGCATGTCCCCAAACAGGTAGAACTGCTTCCAGATTATGGTAGCACAGGGATGGAGCGTAAGTCACTATGCTGCTTCAGGGACAGCAGTCAGGTCTGAGGTTCATAGGCCAAATCCTGGGGCACTTATGGTTTTGACTTCTGCTGGATAACTGGGTAAGCACAACAGCCTCCTGGCCAAGATAAGCCTGGAGCCTTGTGCTGCTTCAGAGGTTAAAGTTGGATCTGAGATTGGTACATCTGTGACCTGGAATGCCTATAGGTATGACTGCCGAGTCTGTCCCACAGAGTCTGGCCTAGCAACAGATGAAAGAAGTACACTGACACAGGTATTTTACCTGACAATGCAGGTAGGGGACCATACTGCTCAGGTCTACACTGCCGACGGGAGAATACAGCAGCCACTGAGAGAGTGCAGCTGCTGAGAATGCAGCAACCAACAGTGCAGCCCCCATAAGCCTGCCCCGCTCGCATTTATTTAGTACAGATTTAATGACAAAGGCTTGGAGCAAACACAATTTGTGGGAAATAAAACATTGTTGACCACCCCCCCACCACGTCACTGCCCTCCGCCCCTCCCTGCCCCCTGCACAGTAGAGAAGTCCTGTGTGTGAGTGATCAAAGGCCAGTTTTAGGACAACTTGAGTAAACAAGCTATTTAGATAAACTCCTCTGCATTCCATTGTACCTATACCCTAAGCCCCAGGGTAAGAACAGCGGCCTTCAGCTCTTCCTTCCCCAAAGCTTTGCAAAACCTTCTGGCCTTCCAAGAAGGCTGGCATCTTTCCCTGAAACTTTTTCTTACAACTTTTCCCACCACTCTGACTGAACTCCTGCATATGACTTCTCCCAGCCCCCTTGGGCATGTCTCTAGACAGGTAGGACTGCCTTCGGCTGAAGTAGAATGGAGTTAGAAGTCAGGTCACAGTACTGCTTCAGGAACTTCAGTTGGGCCTAAGGTTGGCAGGCTCTGTTACTGTGGGCATGAATGGGCATGGCTCATCCCTGGATTGTTGTTGAAAGGAGCTCTTGGCAGGACTGGGGAGGAGTGGGACTGGAGCCTGCTCCACACAGGAACAAGATTGTTTCTATTCTGAAGCTGGTGTCAAGGTCTATGGGCTTGTTATCAATGTATAAGCCTGTCTTCTTAAAGCAGTCCTCCTGGGTCTTTGGCTCCACTAGAATTTTCTGCCCTCTACCTAAATTCCAAAGCTACACATAGGCACTTTGGTCTGTGGATAGCTGTCAGATATTTGTTTTTGTAGAGGGATTCAGTGTGAGGACCTCCTGTTCTCCCATCTTGTTAATATGCCCTCCAAATGTTCTGGATTCTAGTTCTGTTTCTTCGACATTACCCACCTTTCTTTTATTTTGTTGTTGTTTTTATTGTGACCAATGTAGTTCAGGTGTTGGTTATCACTTGGCAGGACAACTGCCATACTTTTCCAGATGTTACCCCTCTAGAGTTGTCTTTTCTGAAAATTGCCCTCCATTTTACAGTTTAAACATGTAACCATATCTTCTTATTCCATTGCTCTTTCCATTGCTAATGTGTTATGCTACCATTAAGAGAGAGTGATGCTTGGTACGCTAGTGCTTTATACATAACTACAGAAACTAATAGCTCCATCATTCCCCTGTCAGAGAGCAATAGACTTTATTAATATTTCTTCAGTCAGAATTGGGTGTCCAGCATTTTAGGATTCCTTTGAGGAATGAGTAGCAGTTGTACATGCAGTGACCTTGTTGATACCTCATTTCAGGTGATCATAAACTGGTCTCTATGGATACTTATTATTCTCCTTACCCCTGGCTTAAATACATTTCTTACCTCATAGATTTCACTGCTTCCCTTTCTTTGCCCTGTATTTCCACTGACTTTAATATTGACATTGTTGTGCCAAAGAAGTTTTTTATTCCTTGAATGTCTTGTGATAAACCTTTCCTGAATGGTGGAAATGCTCACCTTGTAAATACCCAGAAACATACAGTTTCATCTCTTGTACTCTCAAGTGCTTCACTCCTAGAGAGGAAAATTGTCTGCAGATGAGGTTTTCTGTTTTTGTTTTATTTCTAAGATGTGATAATAATGGTGATGGTGGTAATGATTGTGATGCAGACTTTGGGTACTGCCTACTCTGTGCCAGGAACTGTTCTCAGTACCTTGTTTGCAATAACTCAGCCAAATACAAGGAAAGATATTTTTCTTTTTCCAACATTGTCAACTGTGAGCTTTGAATACAGTATAAAACTGCCAACCCTACCTAGTTACAAGTCTTTACTATAATTATTTTGTTCTTGATATATTTCAGGCATTTATTATTCACCTTTAAATCATCTTGGTGAATTGTTATCACAAACTTTATTTGGACATGAAAAAAGTAAGTTATAGGTGAATTAGCATTGAGATTCATTACTCTTTGTGCTAGTTATTTTATAATGCATTAATGTTCTAAAAATGCAAAATTGCTTAATACCTCATTAGAATTTAACACAGGATAGAATTTTGAATTATATATTATTCTCATGGGAAGAATTATTACAGATCTATACTACAGTTTAGATGTTGCATTTTAAGTAGGCTATGAAAGTGTCCAAGTGAATTTAAAATGATAGTGGGTAAATACAAACCTAGGAAAACCCTTATCACAGATTTTACTTAAATAAGTGGGAACTACTTTGGAAGATCTATTTGACCAAGAATAACTCAACATCTAAAAGTTTTACTAGCATGTATATTCAAATTACCAAGCAACTCGAATTGTAAATAGAGTTTTTCTCTTCCTGCACAATCTTTTTAATACAACAATGTAGAATTTCATTCTTCAAAGAAGAATCCTTCAAAGAGGAAACTGTTTCACATTAAGTGTTGTCCATTATTTAAATTAATATACAAGTTAGGTGGGAGGAGAGAGGGGAGAAGAAAAAAATAACTATTGAGTACTAGGCTTAGTACCTAGGTGATGAAATAATGTACAACAAACCTCTGTGACACAAGTTTACCTATGTAACAAACCTGCACATGTACCCCTGAACTTAAAATAGGAGCTAAAGAAAAGAAGAAAATTCTTTTGCCTTAGTTCAAATGTAGAAGCCAATTTTTGGCTGTGGCAGAGTTCCTAGATGCCCCTTAATATTCATTCTCGTTTGTGTCTCTTAGTAACAGAACTTGTGGAGCTAGCTATGCCATTTAATTTAAATTCTGTTCACGTGTACATATGACGTGTATAATTTCTTGGTGGTTTTCTTAAAGAGAAAGGTGATTCTCCTTCCCCTTCCCCTATTTTCTCTCTTACAGGCTGAAATTCAACCATGAGGGTGGGCCATCTATGACAGTGTGTGTGAGGACAATGATCTAGGATGGAAGGGTGACAGGATAGAGGACAGTCTGACCCAAGGAGCCCCACACGAGCACTTGACACCCAACCTCTGAAAATAAATTTCTGTTTTCTTCAAGCCAGAAAAAGAGTAATGTGCAAGTTGAATGTTTGACATTGGTAGATGAGTACATGCATATATTATACTGAGTGGAAAATCAAGGCTTATAAAATCACTTATACAGATGCTTGGCTTGAGTTTTTCTTATGCAGTTTCAAATGTAGTGATTAAACAATCCTTCTAACACACTGATGCTTACTAGCTTGAGAAGGATTAAGAATTATAGCAAATAATAGAATAATATTATGCCTTTTTGATATGCCCTGTAAAATGAAGTGTTTTATTATTCATATTAGCTCACTTAAATTATGTTGTGTTTAATATTTCATATTTTTTAGTTTTGTTGAACACTAAATAAAAATTTCTGAATAGCTGTTAATTAGGATCTATTTTTTAGTTTATTTGCATAAATTACAGAAGAATAGATGGAAAAAATGGTTCTTGATAATTTTTACAAATCAGATGCTGTTGATTAAATATTTCAGAATGCATATATTAAAACCTAGGTTTCAAAATAATTTATTTATAAATTGGTGTTTTCTTTTTCTTATAAAGGGTTTAGGAAGATACAGGAGTTTTGGAGTACTCAAATGCAATTGGAGTGAAAAAGCAGCCATAGACAAATCATAAATGAATGGACAGCTGTGTCCCAATGGCACTTGAATTATAAAAACTTGGTCGGAGGGCAACAGTTTCTTGACCTCTGGTCTAAGATGCCAATCGACATAGAAAGAAGACACGGGAAACGAGATCTTAGACAAGTGGGGATGTTTACTCTAGGCAAGGTTCTTAATATCAGGTCCATTAGTCAGTTTTAGGCATTCACAAGCAAATGTTGTATACTGGTTCCTTTTTCATGTGAAATGTTCCATGCTTATCCTTAGTGCTTGGGGCATACTGGGTGCTCAAAAAACAGTTTGATAAACAATAAATGAATGAATAGTTCTTAGTATTTCATGACCTGTTAAAGGTATTCTATCGGTAAGAAATGGCAGAAATTTATAAATAAACATTCTGGACTACTGGAAAAGATATACAGGAGATGCTGGGGAATTTTTGATACCCGTTGAAACTGCTGTCTGCAAAAATTTCAAACCTGATGAAAGTCTCCTGTGAGTCAGAAAGGGCGTCCTATACAAGATTGAAATAAAAAGCATTATATAAGATCATAGTTTGCAAACTGCTCTGCAGAAGTACTTGACAGATTGCCTCTGGGACTTCTGTTGATTCAACTTCATGTGTTATATCCTTATGTCCTGTGTAATAATTTGTATGACTAAAGCATATACGGCCATACTTCTTAAAAATCAGTAGTGTAGGACTGGACGCGGTGGGTCATGCCTGTAATCCTAGCACTCTGGGAGGCCAAGGCCAGTGGATTGCCTGAGCTTAGGAGTTTGAGACCAGCCTGGGCAACATGGTGAAATTCCATCTCTACTAAAATACAAAACAAAACAAAAAAATTAGCCTGGCATTGCCTGGCATGGTGGTACATGCCTGTAGTACCAGCTACTCAGGAGCCCGGGAGGCGGACATTGTAGTGAACTGAGATCACACCACTGTACTCCAGCCTGGGCAACAGAGTGAGACTCTGTCTCTCAATGAATAATTGATTAATTAAAAAGTAAAAACAAGTAGTATTTATAATAACATAAATATGGTATTTTTCATTTTTACTCTATCTTGTGTAGTATTCCTTTGAGTATATTTAATCAAAAATAATAATTTTACTTGACTTTTTTTTTTTTTTAACAGAAATCTTAATGGTGTCAAGATACTAGTAATCTTAAATTTAATTATGTCTGTGAGAAGTATGGCTAACCAGACAGAGTATGTCAAACAAGATACTTTTCTGCATCTTGTAGCAGATTATCTGCTCTGCAAAAGTAATGAAATTCTGGGTGGCTAATCTTTAAATACCAAAATAGAACGTTATACTAAGTATCTATGTTGGGAATATTTAAATTGTGTTAATTCTTAAATCATGTGGCAGAGTTGAGCCTGGGTAATTCAAGGGACACATTTCTTTTCCTTTCTTCCTTTATTGATCGATTTTTCCTGTGTTTACTATGTTCCAGGCAAAAGGGATCCAAAGGCAAGTATAATCAAGTTGAAAGAGAAAGATAGAAGCTTCTCGTTTCTAGACAGCATTTCTATTTTAAATTATTATATTGGTGCAAAAGTAATTGCAGTTTTTAACATTAAAATTTATCGCAAAAACTACAGTAACTTTTGTACCAGCCTAATATTTTAGTGTTAATATTATTTAAATATGAAAAACACATTATATAAGGTTTTAAATTTACCTTTACCCCCAGTAATATCAAATGAATCAGTCATAAAGCGTGTATGAGAATTAACTTCATAACATGTTATATTTGATTAGGACTTTCTTAGACTTTTCATTTAAACCTTAGACAAATTCTGGCATGAACAGGTAGGTTCAGGGATGTACAGGTCAAGTTTTGTTGTCTCTGATTTGCAAAAGGAAAAAAATTAAAAAGCTTAATGATTTACCCAAGGTCACAATGTTCTTAAGTCTCAGATCTTTGACTAGACTACTCTTTCCACCCCCTTGTATTCCTCCAAATACTCCACGTTGCCTCTTCCTCAATTATTAGTTTTAATGGCTTTCTCGTTTGAAGTGAGCTCATAAAGGGGGTAAATTGGCCAGGCGTGGTGGCTCACATCTGTAATCCCAGCACTTTGGGAGGCCAAGGCGGGTGCATCACTTAGGAGTTAGAGACCAACCTGACCAGCATAGTGAAAACCTGTATCTACTAAAAATACAAAAATTAGCTGGATGTGGTGGTGGGCACCTGCAATCCCAGCTACTCGGGAGGCTGAGGCGGGAGAATCACTTGAAACTGGGAGGCAGAGGTTGCAATGAGCCGAGATCATGCCATTGTACTCTCGCCTAGGTGACAGGAGCGAAACTATATCTCAAAACAAAACAAAAAAACAATGTGTGTGTGGGGTAAATGGGCCCTTTACAATATTTAATAGATATTTTAACTCATTCTTACTCTCTACCATTGGTCAAAGTATAAGATAATTTTAAAGAAAATTATACTATTCTTTAATTTCGTAAGATGTAGACTTTTTTTTTTTTTTTTTTTTTTTTGAGACGGAGTCTCGCTCTGTCGCCCGGGCTGGAGTGCAGTGGCGCGATCTTGGCTCACTGCAAGCTCTGCCTCCTGGGTTCATGCCATTCTCCTGCCTCAGCCTCCAGAGTATCTGGGACTACAGGCGCCCGCCACCATGCCCAGCTAATTCTTTGTATTTTTAATAGAGACGGGGTTTCACTGTGTTAGCCAGGATAATCTCGATCTCCTGACTTCATGATCCACCCGCTTTGGCCTCACTAACTGCTGGGATTACAGGCCTGAACCACCGTGCCCGGCCAGATGTAAACATTTTTATTTATATAATGAGAAAAGTATATCAAAGCCATCAAATTACATTTTTTCCCCTGTTTTTATGCTTTGGAGCTTGTGTAGGATTGCAGTTACAACAAGCTCACTTCTAATTGATGGTAGCTAAAACATGAAACTGATGGTAGCTAAAACAGGTTAATATAGGTAAATGTAGACTTGCAGTATAATTTAGATATCCTCTCATGTTCACATAAAAGCTTTTAAATGATTCTAAAATATTCTTGGTATACAGTTTTAGCTTTTCTCCTTTTCTGTGAGATGTAGTACCTTTACCAGTGCTATCCTTGCACAGACAAATTCTCTTCTTGAGGTATTGTAGATATTTCAGCTGTAAACCAATTGTTCTACCTGAAAGTTTATTATTGTAGGTGGTAACTAAACAGCATACATTCTTTAGAAGTGATTATCTTGTTTTCACATAAATATCTTTAGCTATAAAGGTTTTGGATGGAGAAGTAAGTCAAATATATATACATATAAATGGTTGACATAGTTTATGATCTTTTAACTTTGCTGACTTTCACAGCATGCTGGTTTTATTGTTGTCTTAATATTTATGTTGTCTATTTCTTGTCACTTCAAAAAAGAATAAAGCTTATGCTGTAAAATATTTTCCTATAGGATATTTTCTTAGGTTTTAATGAAGCATTACTAGTTTAATGAACACTCAGGACTCATATTTTGTATAAAATTATAATTACAAGCATTTATTATACAATTCATCATGGTTTGTGTACTGCATACATTGTGGTAATAAAAAAGCAAAGGTTATAGTTATCTTTAAGTCTGGTGCAGAATTGTTTATTTTATTTTATTTATTTTATTTTATTTTTTATTATACTTTAAGTTCTAGGGTACATAAGCATAACGTGCAGGTTTGTCACATATGTATACTTGTGCCATGTTGGTGTGCTGCACCCATCAACTCGTCAGCACCCATCAACTCGTCATTTACATCAGGTATAAATCCCAAAACAATCCCTCCCCCCTCCCCCCTCCCCATGATAGGCCCCGGTGTGTGATGTTCCCCTTCCCGAGTCCAAGTGATCTCATTGTTCAGTTCCCACCTATGAGTGAGAACATGCGGTGTTTGGTTTTCTGTTCTTGCGATAGTTTGCTGAGAATGATGGTTTCCAGCTGCATCCATGTCCCTACAAAGGACACAAACTCATCCTTTTTTATGGCTGCATAGTATTCCATGGTGTATATGTGCCACATTTTCTTAATCCAGTCTGTCACTGATGGACATTTGGGTTGATTCCAAGTCTTTGCTATTGTGAATAGTGCCGCAATAAACATACGTGTGCATGTGTCTTTATAGCAGCATGATTTATAATCCTTTGGGTATATACCCAGTAATGGGATGACTGGGTCATATGGTACTTCTAGTTCTGGATCCTTGAGGAATCGCCCAGAATTGTTTATTAAGTTTATTCCCAAGATAGTTTTCTGTAGGAAATGCTTACAAAAAAATAAAACCATCAAAATATTGGATATTCTAATAAAAACTGAAGTATAGGATCAGTCTAATTGAAAGAAAAGTTAAATGTCTTGTTGGAATCAGATAATTGAAAATCAGTTTAAATATTATATAGTATTCTTAATCATATGCTAATAAAAGGATATTTGGTGTAGCTGTCTCTGAAATTCAGCCCTCCTTTGAATGTTTAATTTTGAATGCTATCTTTGTTGCTATTGTCATTTTTTAAAAAGTTAATACGTGAGCCCTTTTTTTAGAGAACAAGTTTTAAAATACAGCAATATATCAAATAAAGATAAAATGTTTTCCTTCATCCATTTTTCTACTTCTTTCCTGAGGTGTCTTAGTCTGTTTGGGCTGTTGTAAGCTATACACTAGGTAGCTTATAAACAATAGAAATTTATTTCTTGTAGTTTCGGAAGCTGAGAATTTCAAGGTCAAGCCCTGGCATATTCAGTGTTTGGTGAGGACCTGATGCCTGGTTCATAGACAGTGAGTGCCTCCTGCGTGTTTCCTCACATGGAAGATGAGCGAGACAGCTTTCTGGAGCTTCTTTAAGCAGCATACTAATCCCATTCATGAAGTCTCTTAGATATCATAATCTAGACATAAATTTTAAAAGATATATATCCTATTTTTAAGAGATCTATGTGTACAAAATGTTTGTGTATGTGTGTATATGTGTATAAACTTCCTACTACTCTCACTCCAATAAACAATGGACACCTTCTTTCTCTCAGGAAATCATCTTAGTGAAGGTCTTATATCCACATATTTAACGTAATGGAGACAGCTGGAAATAAAGATGTTTGTGCCCAACAGTAATTATGAGTTCCTTAAGAATGTGTGATATTTAGCAACTGTTGGCAATAATTTGTATTGTAACTCTGTTTCAGGATCTACGTATTTGAAGTCAGTCTAGTTTGTAATTGGGTCCTTCTTGAACTTCAAAACGGATACAACATTGTCACAAAAAGAATAGTTTTCTGAATTCAGATGGAACTGATTTTAATACCCAGGACCATTATTTGTTTTTAAACTTGGATGAGATATTTAATCTTTGTGAAGTTTATTTTCGTCATTTGCAAAACTGAAATAATGTTCTTATCTCATGGTTATTAAGTGTATTGAATGAGTTAATTTACAAACTTGATAAAAAGCATGCAAGAAATCTTAGTTCAGATCTACATTTAAATACCTCAAATGGATTTTTATACTTTTAAAATATCAATTTCTAATTTTTAGTAAAAGATGTAATACTTAATTTTACATGGTCAAAGTGAATTATGAACTTCATTTTGCATTTCATCTACTCTTCCACATTAGTTGGTTTCAAGTATTACATAAGTGTACTTTTTATCTAAGAAGGGAACATTGAAGAGCTGTTAAGAAGTAGTCCCAATAACGCGAGAATTTGGGAGACAGAATAGATGCCAATTGTAAAGAAAACAACGTGCCTGTCTACTTTTGTTCCTGGGAGGAAGATGTGAATCTTCCGTCTGCCGAGGTCACGTGAGGGAAAGTGATACATAAATACATAATAAAGGGCACCATAAGAATTTTCATGCTCCAGAGATAAACAGAAAATCACTAACACATACAAGTTAAAAATAGTTATGGAAATAGTTTTTCATGGGAGATTAACAACTGAAGCCCCAAATGTTTGTGGTTGCTCATATGGAAATTGCTTTGTTAGATGAATGTACTGACTGGGCAAGAAGTAGTCAATAATTTGTGTGAGTTGTTACTTTCAAAGTACAAGTTTCTATGGAAGGTGGCTCTGATTTTAGATAAAGGTGCATACCTTGGTAGAATTATTTATTTATTTATTTATTTTTGGCTTTTGAATCATTTATGAGCAGAATTTTCCTTTTCTAAGGGAAAAGAATAACCTTCCCTCTGGCGTTGTTTTTTTTAATCAGAATGTAATGTTTCTGTATGCTTCTTTAAGTGTTCATAACAAGTTCATAGATCCCAAAAGGGATTGAGGAATTATTTCTGGTGGTCTTTGGGTCTAATTGCTGCCAGCTGAGGAAGCAGAATTCCAAATAATTTGAAGAAACTTTCACAAAAAAAACCACTTAACATAATTATAAGGCATAAAGGCTCAATATAGAGTTTATATAATAAAATCTTACCTAACCACAAAACATTCAAGGACCAGTCAAGCAGAGGTCTTCACAAAGGTATATGTTAACACTTTGCTTGACACTGTCCTTGTTTAGATTTATTAAAACCTTCTGGCTATGCATTTTAGATTAATCCTGTTTTAAAAACCTTTGCAAAGTTTTTCTGTTTTGTTGTGAGCAATTCAAAGAGCATGTAACAATTGATGTAAACATGATCTTCAAAAGTTAGAAAATCATTCATCCATCCCCATTTTTTCCTCCAGGAATACTGGAATAATATGGCTTTGAGATATTGGCCAAGGGTTCCTAGTGTTAGTTATTTATGAATTTAATATAGTGTGTTCCACTTAAAGAAAACATAATACAAAAATCCAGACAACAAAACAGGTATATGAGTAAGTGATCATAATATAAAATTTTTTCTGTATTTTTCAGAAAAATTTTACATAGTATTCACTTAAATCTTTTCACATTACCTTTGCTTTATGGTTAGATTTAGTTGTGTGTACTTTTCAAGAGCATTTCTAATATTTTGACAATTAAGGAATTTGCACATGATCTGGCTGTGATTCAATTGTAATTTACAAAAGCAAGTCTTAGAAATATCAGGGTTGCCCATATTTTTAGGTCATTTCTGTTATTTAATCTTATTTTTGTTTTTACTTATCTGTTGAAACTTCAGAAAGTGTTCTTGATTATTGATTATTATACCCTTGAACAACATTGGGTTAGGAGCATTGACCCTCATGCAGTCAAATGTATGTAAAACTTTTGACTCCCCAAAAACTTGACTACTAACCTACTGTTGACCAGATGCCTTACCGATAACATAATTGATTAATACATATCTTGTATGCCAGCAATCCCCAATCTTTTTGGCACCACGGACCAGTTTCATGGAAGACCATTTTTCTACAGACGGGTCGGTGGGAGGATGGTTTCAGGGTGATTCAAGTGTATTACATTTATCATTAGATTCTAACAGGCTATGGACTGGTAGTGGTCTGTGGCCTGGGGGTTGCAGACCCCTGCTGTATGCTGTATGTATTATATACTGTATTCTTACAATAAAGTAAGCTAGGGAAAATATGTTAAGAAAATCATAAGGAGGATGTTAAGAAGATGTTAAGAAAATCATAAGGACATGTGCAACACCGTATTTGTTGATATGGTAAGTTTACCTCATCTCTTACTTTACAAGATGAATCCTCTGAAATGGAAGGCATCCTCAGCTGCAGACCTAAATCTATGATACATATCAAGCATTTCAGCTATTTTGTTTGGTAATGCCATGACTTTTCTTAACTTTTTGAGAGCACTTCCAGCATCATCAGTGGTATTTTGTATAGCTCCCCTGGTGTTATGCAAGGTTTACAGTATTACACTAAACGTGATGAAAAATACCTAAGAACCATGGGAGATCACTTTTTACTATAATAACACATTTTACTGGAGAGATGAACTGCTCATGTGGAGATGATTAACATCACACAGCATTTTAGCAGATACTTACAACACTCAAGCCCACTGAAATAGCAACAGGAGGTGTCTGTGAAATTATTACAGTAGTATAGTATGTATTACACTTAATTTTATGCAGTTGTAGCTTAATACTATAAATTTGTTTCTCTTGACTGCAAGTGGTGCTGTGTACTGTCTTACTGTCTGTAAATGGTTGTATGCATTGAGTTTGATAAATTTTAACTTTCTTTTTTTTTTTTTTTTTTTTTTGAGACAGACACTTTGTCACCTAGGCTGGAGTGCGGTGGTGTGATCTTAACTCACTGCAACCTCCACCTCCTGGGATCAAGCAATTCTCATGCCTCAGTCTCCCAAGTAGCTGGGACTATAGTAATGCACTATCATACCCAACTAACTTTTTTTATTTTTAGTACAGATGAGATTTCACCATGTTGACCAGGCTAGTCTTGAACTCCTGACCTCAAGTGCTTTGACCTTCCAGGCTCAAGTGATCCCCCCGCCTCAGTATCCCAAGTAGCTGGAACTACAGACACCAGCCACTATGCTTGACTAACTTTTGAATTTTTTGCAGACACATGGTCTTGCTATGTTTCCCAGACTGGTCTGAAACTCCTAAGCTCAGGTAGTCCTCCCACATCAGCCACTCAGAGTGCTGGGACTTCAGGCCTGAACCACCATGCCCAGCCAAATATTAACTTTTTACAATAGATTTGGGCGTATTTTGTTGTAGTAAATGATAAAACAGACTAGCATCTACATATATTTTGTGCATTCATGACATACCTAACTTTTTATTTTTTTGGTATTTCTAGGCTACAGTGTTTTCCAATTTTTACAAATTATTGCAAATCTCCAAAGAATTTTTCAGTAAATTTCCTTTTAAAAAATTTGCATATAAGTAAACCCATGCAGTTCAAGCTTATGTGGTTCAAGAGTCAACGGTATTATAAAACCTATTATAGACTTTAGTTTCATATGAAGAAATAATTTAATCTCTTTTTCACTTTCTACCTCTTTCTCACCTCATTAAAACATATACTTCTCTAACTTTACATTTTTGAGTACTGTTTTCCCTTTACAAAGTCCTGAGTCATTCTGAATCCTTTCTATTCTCTTTCAATGAGAATTCTATATATACTTTCTTCATTATATGTGTAAGACTCATTTGTTTAGATCCTGTCTTCATCACCGTAGTCAAGGTCTCCTGAGGCAAATTGTTCTCTAGCTGGGAACCTGTGAAACAAACATGTTATATGTTTCCAAAATACAGTGATGTTACAGACATACAGTGGACATTGCCACTCTGAAAGAGAATAATAGAAAAGAAGAAAGGAGTAACCAGTCCTAAGTAAGTCCAAAACCTAAGGCATATGCCATTAGATCATAAGGCTCAAGATCGCTCTTTGGTTCCATACTCTTTTCTCTAGGCCAGTGGAGCTGGCAGTCTTACCCCTACAGCTTTGCCAGGCAGGAAGTGGTTCCCCAAGGCTGTAGGTATTCCCACCCACTGCAGCTCCGCTAGGCATTGCCCTCATGGAAGCTATTTGCAGTACCCCTTCCCCTATAGTGGTTCACTGCCTAGGGTTTGCCCTACTGGCTTGGGTCCTATACTGTAACTCTCCACGGGTGGGATTCCAAGCCTGAAGCTCTGCCTGATGTCCTTTGAAACTTAAGTGGTGGCTGGGTGCAGTGGCTCACTCACACCTGCGCTTTTGGGAGGCCAAACTGGGCGGATCACTTGAGCTCGGGACCTTGGGAGCTTGAGACCAGCCTGGGTAACATGGTGAGACTCCGTCTACAAAAACTACAAAAATGTGCTGGGCATGGTGGTGCAGCCTGTAGTTCCATTTACCTGAGGGACTGAGGCAGGGGAATCACTTGAACCCCGGAGGTTAAGGCTGCAGTGAGCCAAGATTGTACCACTGCACTGCAACCTAGGGCATAAAGTGAGACCCTGTCTCAAAAAAGAAAAATCTACGTAGAGAAAGCCTTGACACCCGGGCACTCTGCACATGGCTGCCAAAATGTGCTGACTTTGTACTCCAAAGTGGGCTTCCACCATATCCCAGGTCACATTTCAGCCCACTGGAGCTGTACCTGGGGCAACCACTTTATAACAAGAATCACCTTTCCTCCAGTTTCCAATAACATGTTTCTAATTTCTATCTCAGACTTCATTAGAATGACTTTTCCCTTCCTTGTTATTATCAACACTGTATTCAAGAACACTTATTCTGTAAAAAAATTAAAGCTTTCTCTATAGCTTTCCTCTTTTCCTTCTAAAATTGCCTCTAATGGTCTGTTCATGGCAATGTATGTTCTTTCTTGTATACACCTCAAAACTGAGTCTCTATCCAGTATCCAGTTCCAAAGTATCTTCCACTTTTTTTGGTTTTGTTACAGCAGCCCCACTTTGTGGTACCAATTTTCTTTTAGTGTGTTTAGGCTGCTGTAACAATACAATAGACTTGGTGGTTTTAGACACAACATAAATTTGTTTTTCACAGTTGTAGAGGCTGGCAAGTTCAAGGTAAAGGTGGTCCTGGCAGATCCTGTGTCTCGTGAGTGCCTGCCTCCTGGTTCATACATGGTCATCTTCTCACTGTGTCCTCACATGGTGGAAGGGCGTGGGAACTTGTTGGGGTCACTTGTACAAGGGTACAAGTCCCAGTAATGATGTCTCTGTCCTTATGACCTAATCACCTCCCAAAGACCCTACCTCCAAAAATCATCTCATTGAGCATGAAGCTTCAACATAGGAATTGTGGGGGACACAAATATTCAGTCTATGGAAAGAAACTTTGTCATCTTTAAAGCCCAAACTTCTGGGAATACCTTCCAGGTGATATTCATCTGGACCTAATTTTAAAAATAGGATATAGACACTAATTACTCATTACTTCCCATAAATAAATGTACTACTTAGTATACAAAAGGAAAAGAAAACATTCCAAGAAGACTTCTAATTACTGCAATTTGGCAGAAGGTGGGGGTGAGGTCAGTGTTACAAAGTTAGCTCTTGCCCTTTGGAAATCCATTCCTTAGTTTAGGAATGGATAGTATAGAACAGAGAAATGGAACTTTTCCTTTTATTGTTTATTTCTGTTTTAAGAATTAAATAAAACTCAAGACACAGTCTGCTGGGTTCTTTTTTTCTTCACTATAGAAACTCAATTTTTATTTGGGATAGCATTTCCCAGCCAGCCTTGTAGCTTGATGTGGCTTCTGTGATATAACTAAAGATTTTCTGGAAACTTTATTTAGAGATACCCTTTGTTTTCACTTTTGCTTACTTCCTCCTGCCTGGAAAATATCCAATCTTGTACCATTAAAGAAACAAATTATGTCCCAGCAGTTTGGGAGGCTGAGGCGGGCGGATCACGAGGTCAGGAGATCGAGACCACTGTGAAACCCCATCTCTACTAAAAATACAAAAAGTTAGCTGGGCATGGTGGCGGGTGCCTGTAATCCCAGCTACTCAGGTGGCTGAGACAGGAGAATAGCTTGAATCCAGGAGGTGGAGGTTGCAGTGAGCTGAGATCGCACCATTGCACTCCAGCCTGGGTGACAGAGCGAGACTCGGTCTCAAAAAAAAAAAAAAAAAGAAATCTTGCTTTAAAAAGCAGAACGTCATCATTTCCCATTAACAACAACAACAAAAAAATGTGTACTATTTTTAACATCATAGTGTTATTATTTACAGATAACTCCTATCAAGAGTTTGGTCAGAACAATGGGTTTACTTGAGGGGTATGATAGGCATGCTATGGATGGAATCTTTGATGATCTAAGGTAGAATGGGAACAAGTTTTTAAAAATTCAATAGTTATTCATTTGTGTGCTTCCTCAGTCTTGTGAAGCTAGGGCACCAACCAGGAAAGAATGGGTCCTGTGAGTTGGAATGGTTATATATCAGATGGGTTGGAACCCACAAATAGAAATGTCTTTTCTGGTCATTGTTATTGGATACCAATGAGGAAAGGAACAGGTGAGAGGAAGGGAGATGAATTGTAAATATTATGGGAAAAGACAAAAAGTTGCATCCTGAAACAGCTGCAGAAACTCAGCAACAAATAGTTCCAGAAACCAAAGTTCTATTCCTTATACTTTTACTTATTCAGAATCTGTACAAAGCTTGCTTAGCTCCCCTCCCCTTGACGATAAAATATGTACTGAGCAACTCCTCAGGTTTCGGTAACGTGGCACATATTCAGGATGGAATTCTGAACAAAAACAGATGATGTAACATGATATCTGGTATTGTGGCATTAAGCTTCAGGCAAGAAGAGAATAACTAACACACAAAATTGGGACAAAGATGTGCTAAAAAGGAGAGAAACAATGAGAGCCTGAGAGGGATGGATTTGACCAACGCAAGAGATCAAAGACTTTCTTGAGGAGGAGGAATGGAATGAATAGCAAATTTTCCATTCAAACACAAAAAAAATTGGGACAGAGATGTGCTAAAAATGAGAGAGATAATGAGAGCCTAAGACAGATGGATTTGACCTAGGCAGGAGCTCAAAGACTTTGTTGAGGCAGAGGAATAGAATGAATAGCAACTTTTGCATCCAAGCAGAGATCTGAAGGTAGAAGAGAGCATTCTAGAGGGGAGGCAACATACATGAGGGTCTTGTGACAGAGGAAATGTTAAAATCATAGGACTGAAAATGAACTAATTAGGTTAGATGAGAGAAAGGGAGAGCATGATGTATGATGTGGCAAGAGAAATCAATGTCATTTCCCCCTGAAAATAGTGGGTGTGGTAATACTAATTAAAATTGGATGGATTACTGAAATTTTTAATCTTTCGCTCATATGCTTTTACTCTTATGATTTAGCTACAATACTTGAAGCAATATATACCAACATTTCCTGTTTGTAACAGAACTGTAAGACTGAAATAATTTACATATTATGCATTTAATCATGAAGTAAAAATCATCCCTCTTTATCCTTTATTTAGTTTTTGTTTGTTTTCATAGAGATGGTTGTTGAATAATGCAAAATGCTTTTTGTCATCCAAAGTTTATATTGTTTGGTTTTTAATTTCATAATGTATTAAATCACATTGATTGATTTTTATATGTGAACCAAACTTGAAACCCTAGTATACATACTTCTTTCTCACAATGTAATGCAGTGAGAGAACATTGTCTGCATATTATTACAACTTTTAGTTAGCACAGTATTCACTGTTCACATTATTTTCATTGTATAAATAGCATTTACTTCTGAGTCTTGTAGCATACTATTTTTTCTTTGTACAAATTTGGGAATCAATCATTAGTTCAATTTTCTTTGCCTTTTATTTCTCATTTTTCTATGACAAAACTAATATTCCTTTCATTCATAAGCACATCATGTAAGTTATCAGTCATTTTTTGAACTCTTGTGTCTGTCATCTGTATTTCTGTCTTTCTTTTTCTCTGTGTTCTGGAAGAACTCCTAGAGTCAGTTGTCCAGCTCGCTAATTTTATCTTCACCTGTACTCATTCTGCTATGTAGTGTTCTATTGAGTTTTTCAGTGATTATATTTTTGTTTTTCAGTATCTCCAAATGCAATTCTAGATATTTTAGACATGGAAGATTTTTAATTCTCATTTGGATATGGACCTTATATTAGGAACATTCTTTATTTTTTTGAACTACCAACAGTTTCTTTGAATATTTTGTTAAATTCACTGACTTCCTTTCATGGTATTGGCCTTTATACACATTTGAGTATTGTTAATCTTTGAAATTAGCCAAAGTAGAACTCATTGGTTCTGGGGTGAGAGAACAAACAACATGTGAGACATTTGGGCCTTGCATCCTGATAGTTTGTTTCCTTTATAGAGGAATCCCTTTTCCTTCTAGGATTTCCCGGAAACCTAAGACACTGTTATTTCTCTGGATGAAGTGCACACATGATCTTATTAGACAGTAGATAAACATACTTATTGCCAGTTCTTTAATTCATGTAGGGAATGGGGGAAGAGCCTATTGACTGCTAAGAATATAGCTTTAGGGGTGCTTACTTCAAAGACTGGCACAGGATCTTTTCCTGCTTCTTGATTCCTGCCCCCATCCCCGAAGCTTAAATAAATCCAGTGTTGGCTTTTATAGAGCCCTACCTTGTGCATGTTTTTGTCTGTGATTTTTGTTTCCAGTCTAATTTTATTTTTTTCTATTTCTCAGAAATCCTCCAATTCTTCGTCACATCATAGAATTCACCTTTCTTTTCTAGTATTATTATGTATGTATTTGTGTGTGTGTGTGTATGTGTGTGGGGGCATGCCTCCATTGTGCGTCTAACACCGCTACCACCAATATATATTTGTAGGGATTTAAAATGACAAAGGCATGTGTCCTGAGGCTACCATCTTGATCAAGCTTCTTGAAAATTTTTTGAAATAAATTCTTACAATGATAAAATATTGGCCTTCTGATAAATTTTGAACTCATCACCCATTAGACAACCTGTTTCATACGATTAAAAAATAATGATTTCTTTTTCAAAGATATGCTTAGGATTTGTAACACTTGCTTATTTACAAAGGGGGTCCATTACTGTAACTTTACTTATGATCTAGTCAATTGAGAGTATACCATGTCTTGGCTATTAGCTTTCTTACATTATCTTCAAATTTATGGTGTTTACTCTCTAGTTGACTCATTGAATTAATTTTTAATCAGCTTCTGAACTATTCTATTGGGTTGTATTAGAGAAGCTATTTTTAGATAAATTGTACATTATATAAATGGCCCCATAGTAAGCGACAGACTATGCTTGGTACTGTTTATAATTAGGGGGCAGGCGAGAAATTGAGAAGTTATTATATTTAAAGGAACAAAAACTCTGCTTTGCGTTTTTTTGCAGTTGTTTTTTTCTTTTTTTTTTTTTGACAGTCTCCCTCTGTCACCCGGGCTGGAGTGCAGTGGGGCGATCTTGGCTCACTGCAGCCTCTGCCTCCCAAGTTTCAGCAATTCTTCTGCCTCAACCTCCCAGGTAGCTGGGATTACAGGTACCCACCACCATGGCTGGCTAATTTTTGTATTTTTTAGTAGAGATGGGATTTCACTATGTTGACCAAGCTGGTCTCCAACTCCTGACCTCAGGTGATCTGCCCACCTCGGCCTCCCAAAGTGCTGGGATTACAGGCATGAGCCACCACACCCGGCCAATTCACAGTTTTAAAGTAGCATGATTTGGTTTCAAAAAAGCTATTCTTTCTTTTTATCTTCCTCTTTCCACTCTTTAATGAAAATAGGGGATTATATATATTTTTTTATTTTTAAATTATTTTAATTGACATTTGATTGTACATATTTATGGGTACAATGTGACATTTTGATACATGTATACAATGTGTTATAATTAAATCAAGGTAATTAGCATATCCAGCATTTCAAACATGTATCATTTTTTTGTGTGTTGGAATATTCAAAATTCTCTTTTATAGCTATTTGAAAATATACAATAGTTTTCTTACATTATCTTCAAATTTATTTTTGCATGACTTACTCTACTTGGTATTTTCCAGGATCATCCATGTTATCACAAGTGACAGAATTTCATTCTTTTTTATGGCTAAATAGTATTCCATTGCATATATATATATAGTACAGTTTAATCTGAAAGTCATTTCTCAAAATAATACAAATGGCCAAAAAATTCCATGGAAAAAATGTGCAACATTATTAATCATTAGCAAATCTAAACCACAATGAGATATTTCATCCCAGTTAGAAGGGCTATTTATCAAAAAGGCAATAACAAGGATGCAGAGAAAATGGAACTCTTACACACCATTTGGGGGAATGCAAATTAGTAGAGCCATTATGGAAAACAGTATGGAGGTTCCTAAAAAAAAAAAAAAAAAATTGAGCCTGTATGATCCAGCAATCCAACTACTGGTTATTTATCCAAAGGAAGGGAAAGGAGTATGTGATAGGGATATCTGCACTTCCATGTTTATTGAAGATCTATTCACAATAGCCAAGATATGAAATCAACCTAAGGCATTTTATTTTAAATGTCGGTATGGATGTCTACGTGGGTTTTGTAAAGCAATGAGTAGAAATTAAGAAATAGGGTGAATGTTTGTTATTTAAGTTAAATTTAATTCACGTTTTTAAATAAAGTTTTATTTTGTAAAATGACTGGTGTTGGAGAAGACCTTTCCATATTTTTGTTTGTTTAGGTGTTTTTCTAAAATGTGAAAAATTGTAAGTAAAACAGTTAAACAATCACAAATTAGAATCTCCTTTAAATCCTCGACTTGTGGATTTCCAGAGTTTAATGTGCTGCAGTGACTTCTTCCCATGCCTCTTAGGCACCATACAATTTGGCATACAATCCATATATTTGAGTTTATCATCACCATTACATGATATTTACTGGGTGGCCTAACATGTTAGGTTGTCCCTGCTCAGAGCTATAAAACTCTTTTTTTGAAACTATCCTTGGCTTCTTGTGATTAATGTGAAAATGAGTATTGCTGGACAGAGCTTAAGTCACTGGAGTTTTTGCATTTTGTTTCCTGACGTACAAATTCTCATGAGTCTGACATAGTTTGCCTTTGGACTTATTTTAAATTTGAGTTTCTTATGGCTTATCTATATTTGATATTCTTCTTCTCCAATTTAAATGGATTTCCTACTGTTTTATGCACCCTAGAAATTAGCAACACATTAGACCTAAGAAAATGAAAACTAATTATTTTGTTTTGAAGGGAAGAAAAATAAGCACTTACAAGCTTAAAGTCATGTCTTAGGGTGTTTAAATTTCAAGCATATTAAACTATAGCATATATCAGTTATATTTATAATTTCTCGTAACTTTTTTGATTAATAAGCATAAATAACCAAACTATAAGATATTAAAATATCTTTACATCGCCTTATGTGCCCCATAACCTCATACCTAAATATGTGCCTTGCTAAAACCAATAAAATTTGTTATTTTTGAAACAAATCTGTTTTGCCTCCTTCTGAAAACACCTACTTGATTCCTTCTATATGCTATATAACTCATGAATGGCAGAAAGGTTAATATGCTATAAAGGGGTGTACAAAGAAGTTGTCACCTCATATTGAAAATATTGTAAATCAGTATATTCTTCCTGCATTGATTATTGAAAACATGAAGAGCAGGCCCACCAGTTTCTCCCATACCAATTAGACAAAACTCTCCCACCCTTTCTTCCTAAACTCTTACCATTGTTTTAAAAAGGAGTACGATAGCGTCAAGAATGTCAGTGTAAGCTACAGTTTTCATAGATAATCTAGATGAATTTATGTTTTTGCTTCGTTTTTATGCCTGCCATGATGACTTATTTCCAAGTAAGACAGTAAAACAAAACAAATCTGAGTGGGATGGGATTCTCAGTTCAAGTTTTCCTTTCATTTTTCATGTTATGGAAATAAATATTTTATTCTGTAAGAGGAGTATGTTTTTATAAGAATGATGTGTGTAATTATAAGAACTTCTTATTGAACATGTTGACTTTTAATTGTCTTACAACATGCTCCTATAAAGATTATCAATTGCTTTTTATTTTCTAAGTTTAGTATTCAGTGGTGTCTCTCATTCTTTTCATTGGAAATGTGTATAATCAAGATGGACTCTTTCTTTTTTGTAATTATTATTGCTCTTTCCCAGTATTTTAATTATTTATAGCTGCCAGACATTTGTCTTTTAAAGGCCTTCCAATCCCAATCAGAATGAATAAACAATTAAAAGGAAGAAAGATTTTGTAGCCCTAGCCCTTCTTTTCCTTTTGATTGTGTGTGTTCTATATAACAGTTAAATTATTCTTTATGAAATTAGTATATCCAGGAAACGGGAGAATTATGCCCTAGGCTGAGTGAATGGAAAACATGTTAACATTTCCTTTGTAGGGTTTCCAGGGTGCCACAGGAGATTTGTAATGTGCTGCTTTTTTGTATTTTCCCCAGATCTCTTTCAGTTTATTATAATGCTGGAGCAATAATTAAATGTTCCTTAGCGTTTCCTATGTCCTACACCTCACTGAAAACATGTCGGCAGAGAAAGCAAATGTTCATCATTTCTCAATACAAAACAGATCCTGCCAGGGATCATGCCAAACCCGACCAACCATGACAGTCAAATCAATGTATGTTTTGGTTTAAATTTTTATTTTTGCCTTTGCTTTAGCAACCTGATTCTGGTATTTGTTTTTCCCTATGGCTTATCATTTTATGGCACAACAGTTCCTGAGGTTGACAAGGCTTCCTGCCTACCTTTGTAATGCATATGTGTGACAATATAAACTATAAGAGAAAATGACATTTTGACTCAATAAATATTTGCTTTATGTCCATTACATCTGTTTTACAGAAGTCTTTTTTATTCCTCCATCAGTATTCACTGAAAAAAATGCTTATTTCTGCGTTTTGTCTGGATATTGCAAATTTGGGAATCATTAGTATCCCAATTTTCAAGTTAAGGTTTTTATTATTATTGACCCAAGAGTTTTGATTCTCTCATTAGTCTGTATTCACATTGTAAACATAAATTAACTAGGTATTTTTTTTTTCTTTTTTGGGAGGTGGAGGGGGTATTCCTGGAGGCAAGTTATACATACTATGGAGGTATGAATGTGTATTAGACCACACAGCCAATTTTCTGCTGCCAAATCATTTAAAATCTCAAGACAGGGATTCTATTTTGAAATTTGATATAAAATTACATAAAATAACAAATGAATCTAAATTTCAAATAGTCATTTAAAAGCATGTTTTCTCAGATAATATTTCTAATGTGGCTATGAAGTGGTTGGACTCTCTAGATTTCAATTCTGGTTTGAAATCTGGGTTTTTCGGTCACTACCTATGTGAGTTTGGACAAGTTATTCAAGTTTTATTACCTTCTATCCCTAGTCATTTTGTAAGACATAAGCTTGTTTTATACTATTGCTGACTGTTTTCTTTCTCTATGTATATATTTTTCTTATTAAGATCAGTGATAATTTAATATATATTAGCTTGTTGTTATGTAAAATGAGAAATTCACTACCACTTTCAACCCTATCATTATCTCTTTACATTCCCAGGTTCTATGATACACTTTAAATAATGTATTTTCAAAATCCTTATCTTTGCAGAATTATTAGTCGTGTTGCTTTGCTTCATAATCTATTAAGAACAATTGTCTGTCTCTTTATAACCAATTCGTTTTTTCTATAATGTTGAATGTTATTTTAATACTTGTTAAAGATAGTAAAGAAGACTTTATTCAAGGGATGACTTCAATGAGGTTTTGCGGTAGGGGAGAGAGATTGGCCTCAACTTTGAATACAGCAAGGAAGAGTCGGGATTTATAGCCAAGGAACAAGATGAGGAGCCAGTGGGTAGAAATACAGATTTGGAGAACAATGATGTTATAGCCTTTTCTACCATTCTTTGAGACATTACAGAATCCTCATAAATTTGATTCTAAAAGATACCATAAATTTATATGCCCCTCTTTAAGTGCTGACATCTATATAGTACAATGATTGGATTTAATGTTTTATAATCACTAAGAGAAACATGAGGGGTAAGGGGTGATTCTGGTTAAACTCACTTGATGGGATTCTTATTGAAGGCAGACCAGGGTGATGAGATAGCACCTGAAGGATGGTGGGGGATGAGAAATTTGATCAGCTATTAAGGTAGATAAGATATTGAGGGTGGATAATTTTTGCTAAATTAATTTAGCAAGATTCCTGATAAAACTGGATGATACAGACCTGACCAAGGTCAAAACCTAAAGGGCTTAAAGGAGCCTGATTATAGTTTGATCAAGGAGAAAGGCTTTGTTAGTAATACTCTGTAAATACTAATGGTTAACAAGGTATCATTTTCTTCTTTATGACTTTTTAATCTCAGGTTGCATTACACAACAGTGTCCTGGCTTCTTTCTGTAAAACGTGTCTGCTCCTTGTTGGACTCTTTGCCAGCTTGACTTCCACTAGATTCCTAAATACTAAAGATTCTTAAGTCACTCCTGTGTGATCCCTAGGAATTCTTGCACATCTCTAAGGATTTAAACACCCTTGATTTGCAAATGACTCCTTTCCGTATTCCAGACTCAACATATACAACTGTCTACTTGATACTTTCTCTTAGATGTCTTCCTGGCATTTCAGATTTATCCAAAGCATACTTCATTGCTCCTAACATCCAAAACCAGCCTCTGGTGAATTAAACTTTTTATAACTTTTGTAGTGACACTCTATAATACTGCTTTTTGTTTTAAAGTCTATATTTTATGGTGAATATAGTGAACCAAAGTTTCTTTTGGTGCATACCTGGTCTGGCATATCTTTTTAAATTACGTTCAGACTTTTGGGTCCCTGTGTTTTAGGTATGACTGTTATAAAGGTCATATGGTTACATTTAGTTTTTAATCCATCTTGACAATCTCTGTGTTTTCACCTCAAGTTTTGTCTATTTACATTTATTGAAATTGGAAAATTATTTGGACTTGTATATCTCACCTTATTTTTTGCTTTCTTTGTTTTTTATTTCTTAGCTCTTTAAGGATTTTGATGTTTTTCTCTTTTTTTAAATATTTTTTCAGATTTTTAGATTTAATGGAAACACTGAAAATGAACATAGTCTACCAATGATATGTATAATTCAATTCAGCACCCACTTTCTATGATCCTACTGTGTGCCTGCTCAGAGCTGGGCAAAGGAGCCACATGATGTAGATGGCACAGTCCTTGTCTTACCATCTGTGCACATAGTAGCCTTCCCTGTAATTAGAAATTGTTTTGAGTCTTATCAAGCAGTTAAGTGATGAATCTAGGACAGTCCAGGGTTGGAAAATGTGGGTTTTAATCAAGACTGGAAGTTGGGGACAGGAATGGGCATGGAGCTAGCTGTGGGGCTGGGGCATCAAGAAAGACTCCTTCGGAGACCAGGCAAAACAAGTGAGTGAATGGGGCAGAGGTTGTCTGAGGATGAGGGCACAGGCCCAGGTGAGCCCATGGCCCTCCTTGTACCTTCTCCTATCTCTGATCTGTTTTCAAAGGTTCCCTCCATCCTCAGCTGAGCAAGGGCCACTGAGGACACAACTACTGCCCAGGCTTCATATCTCTAAACCAAGGAGGTCTTTAGGTCAGAAATAATCAATGTCTTAAAAACAAAAGCTTATCCATTTGAGCTCCATGATGCTAGGATTTATACTTCAAGTTTAGTTTTCCTTAGCCAACTTCTTCAGAGCTGACATGGTAGAAAGCAATGCCTTGGGGAACCTTGTTTCCAGTCATCCTCAGACACTGCAGACATCACAGTTAACAGTCATGAATTCATCTTAACTATCAATGAAAAGGAATCCCAGGCAGCCCTAGTTCTTTCCTTTGTCCAGCATTTTATTGATTCACACATTATCTCACTTGTGCTGACTCTCAGGAAGCAGGCCACACACTGGGATTGGTATTTGTGCCTCTGTACTTTCTTTTAAAGACAAGAAGTCAAAGAAGAGATGCTAGGTGACTATTCAAGAACACAGTTTGTAAGTAGCAGGGCTTGGATGCATGTTTTCTGGCTCCTTGTCTAGGATTCAGATCAGTCTAACCCAATGCCAGCAGTCACATGTAGGAGCAGTGCAGGCACAGTATGTCCCATAGGCCGAGTGAGATGTGTTCTTGGTTGGCTGGCTTTCTACTCTATGAGAAAAGGCTACACAAGGCAGCCCCATGTTGGTAAGACCTTCCACAGTCTGGGCTTCAGAGGGACAGAAGTGAAACTTCTTGGCTGGTGCGCCCAAAATTGGCTGGATTTGGCGACCAGTTCATGAGGAGTTGACATAGAACAGTGGTTGGGATGGAGCCGAGACCTTGTAAGTACTTAATGAATGGATACATTCTAAGAGCCAATTCAAAAACCTGATGAAGATTTATTGAGCAAAGGGAGTTAGTTGGATGATCTTAATGGCATGATTTTGGAATATGTAATTACATTAGAACACAGAAGCTTCTTACCACCTTGACACTGACCTGTTATGTTCTAAAGCTAACTCATGTCTTGGCACATTTAGGAGACAGTCACTCCAGGACTCAAAGGTGGGGAAGTAAGTTACAATAACACAAGGGAAATGTTGCATATTTGGAGGAGCAAGACTGAGGACTCTGGAACTGACCTATATGGGCAATAGTGACCTTTCCCTTTCCTTTTCTTTTTCCCTTTCCCTTTCCCTTTCCTTTTCTTTCTTTCTTTCTTTTTTTTTTTTTTCTTTTTTGACAGAGTCTCACTCTGTTGCCCAGGCTGGAGTGCAGTGGTGCAATCTTGGCTCACTGCAACCTCCACCTCCTGGGTTCAAGCAATTCTTCTGCCTCAGCTTCTTGAGTAGCTGGGATTATAGGCAAGTGCCACCAGGCCTGGCTAATGTTTGTACTTTTAGTAGAGATGGGGTTTTGCCATGTTGGTCAGGCTGGTCTTAAACTCCTAACCTCTGGTGATCCACCTGCCTAGGCCTCCTAAATTGCTGGGATTACAGATGTGAGCCACTGCACCTGGCCACTCATTCTTTCTTTGTCTTTCATGACTTTGTACTTTTGGCAAATACTGACTTGTTTTGTATAATGTCTCTTATTTAGATTTCTCTGCTGTTTTCTCATGAATAAATGTATTTAGGCAAGAATGCCACTGAATTAGTGTTATATCCTTCTCAGTGTGTCATATCAGGAATCATATGATGTCTGTCTCACTACTGCTGATATTAACCTAGATCACTTGGTTAAAGTGGCATCTGCTGGGTTTCACCACTGAAAATATATTACTACCTTTATAATTAATAATTATGGTAAAATATTTGTAAAGCATGTAAATATCCCAATTTTTAATCATACCATTGCATGATAATTTTAGCATGCATCGATGATTCTTGTTGGAAGCCTTTATATAGTATTGCTTGTCACATAGTGGTTTTTTGTTCCCATCATTCTTTCCAAATATGTATTAATTGGAATTTTCCAATAAAGAATATCTTTCCCTTTGGTGCCATCTATCTCTTTCTGCTCTTTTCCCCTTTCTATCTATCTATTCTGTCTGAATGAACTCATTAGTCTTAGTCTTATTTTATGGATTCTGTTTCATAGTCTTAGGATTTTGTTGCTCCAGTTTTCCCACATGTGATTGGGAGCTCCTTCGTGTTGCCTTATGTTGTCTTTAACACTGTTCTCATCAGGTTTTGAGGGTGTCCCTATATTCTGGCACCAAAAGATATTTCAGACTCATTTTATTCTTCATCCAGGTTTGAAATGAGCAATTTCTGCAAGAAACCTAATTTTTTTTTTTTAAAGATTGGTATTTAGAAACCAAGATCCTGAGCACTAAGGGTGCTCATTGCAACTTGCATGTCACAATTTGTAAGCCCTTTCAAAGCGAACAGGACTAGGAATATATCTGTTTTTATACGTAGAAACACTCATCTATAACT
Organism: Macaca mulatta; assembly: GCF_049350105.2. NCBI lineage: Eukaryota > Metazoa > Chordata > Mammalia > Primates > Cercopithecidae > Macaca > Macaca mulatta. Next base: position 112,158,681 of record NC_133408.1, read on the forward strand.
GTTTCTACATTTGTAACTGAGTGTCTTTATATGTAATTTATAATCTAGCTAAAAGAAACCATTTGTTGATATCTCTATTTTTCAGTCCAACATCATAGAATTTTCTAGCTCTCCTTTTTCTGATATGTAATCCCTCTCTCCAACAGTATCTTACTCAACACAGCATACACATAGTATACCTTCAGAATTGCTAACCCATATCTCTTAGAAAACAATAGTACTAATTACTATGATAGTTTTATATATGGCTCTTTGTCTTAGAATATTGAATCAAAATACTAATTTCCAAATTTAGTTAGAGCCACCTTCTTCAGTTTGGTTCTTTATTTATAGTATATTTTGGTTCATTTCATATTGTTAATCGATTTTAGAGTATTCCCACTCCATCCTGCTTGATTCTAATTATTTTTTTGGAGTGTACTAAACATTAACATAGTTTTGAAAGTCAGATAGTCAAAGGCTATTCAGTTTGGAGTGTTACCTTAGTCTTTTGCCTCATTGTTTTTTGAAGAGCAGGCGAGTCATTAATTGAGATAATTGAATTTTATTTTATGTAATAACTATACATTTATTAAGTTCTCTCTGATTGATTTCTTGTGGATTTGACTAGGGTTTACAAGATACCTAATTCAATGCTGCCCTCTTCTGTCACTGTAGCAGAATCTGGCTTCTTTAGTTAATTAGTCTTATTTAATGGTGGAGAAAGGAGTTATGTGTCCTCCAGTTGTTTGGTTGTCTTTTGTATTTCAGGACCCTAATTTTTTTCCTTTTCCTCTTCATTACTCTATTGCCAAAGATTTCTTCTCCCTTGTTCTTGTTGTGTGTGTGTGTGTATGTTTTCTCCAGGAGAAGTCTGCCAAATCAAGCATAAGTCCCTTCTTTAAAGTCTTGCTGGTTATACCTTCACACATTTTAGTATTTTCACATTTAAGTCAGGATTACTGTTTTTGGTGGTGGTTTTAAATAAACTTTATACTCATCAGTAGCTCCCTTCTTTCTTTTCATATTTTTTTAGCTTGCCCTTAGTTGCCACACAAACATTTATGGCAGAACAGGAGAAGGAGAAATTGCTCATTGAGATTTGCTGGTTTTTTCTTATTTTCTTTAACTTGCAGTTACTTTGAAGTTTGGATTTTTTTTTTTTTTTGTCTTAAATGATATCAAAGGGGTGTGTGTGTGTGTGTGTGTGTGTGTGTGTGTGTGTGTGTGTGTCTACTTTGATCTTGTTCAGTACTATTTTTGGAGAAAGTATTGAGAGTCTCCATTGGCTTTAGCCACCTGAGATCCCCACTGTTTTTACTCTAATTTCTCTCTACTTGTTAGAAGTTTCACATCCTATTTTTATGCATTGAGCAGTCTCTTAAAATTTTTCTTTGCATATTTATTTGAAAATCTGAAGTCAGTATTTTACTCTCCCAACACTTTTATCAGTCTTAGAGCATTTCAAGTTTGATCATTTACCTCCTAACTTTTATGCTACTGTTCTTATCCAGTATTTTGATTTTGTTATTTTAAATATCTTTTATATTTAGATGTTACTTATTTGTAATTTTCTGGACAGTGCTGTGTTTAGATTTATGTACTTATTTTAAAATCATTTTTAAATTTTTCAAGGCTTCCTGCTCTTTAGACCTTGATTCAGAGATTATTTTCCTTCCATATGAGTTGCAGACTTTAGTGTAAGAAGAGATTTTAAGGATACACTTTCATATTTTATTTCAAGGAAGCAGTATTTTATTTCTAACCTTGAAAAATAATGTTGCTGTGTGGAGGGGGGAGTGTTGTAAACATTCTAGTTTGATAGCTTTGTTGAGGGGTGGGATAGTTTTTATTTTGATTTTAGCACTTTGAAAATACTGTCACTGTGTTCTTGCTACCATTATTTTTGGGAGAGACACTGCCAGGCTAATTGTTGGTCTGTTTTGATGTATTCCTTCTTGTTGCTTTAAGATGGCCTCTACTTAGTATTTCAGTTTCCTTACAGTTCATCTACTTGTTGTGATTTTTTTTTTAATCCACCTTGAAATTCATTAGGTTTCCTTGATGAATTTTTGTTCTATAATTGGTGGAAAATTTACAACCATAAATTATTATTATTTTTTGCCTGTTGTTTTTATTCTCCCTTTGTGGGATTCTGATTAAATATATATTATTGTATCTGCCAAATCTTTTAACTTCCTACTATGTTTTCCATTTCATTGTCTGTTTAATATATATTTTGAGTAATTTCCTTAATTATTTCTCCAGTTTCAGTAATTCTCTCTTCAGCTGCATCTAATCTATTGCTTTTGAGATTCTTTTTTCTTTATGTTCAACAATGCTTTTCATTTGCAAAAAATCTGTCTTTTGTGTTTCAAGTCTCATTTCTGTTTGTTATTTTGTTTCAAGGCTCTCATTGTGACAGCCTTGTCTTGCTTTCTTATTTTCATGATTTTATATGTATTTATTTAAATATTTTACATAGTTTGAAAGATATTTTGTGCCTGAAAATTTTAATGCTGAATTTATTTTGATGCTAATGGGTCTGTTTTTCATAGATTTTTATTTTACAAATGCATTTCTGTATTTATGTATGTGGCTGTCTTGCCTAACTACATATTCCATCAGGGGAAAAAAATCTATATATTCATATCTTTATATGTAGCTTAGAGTCTGGCATAAGGTAAGTTCCTGAAATATAGTCCTTGAATGAATAAAGGAGTTCCCATTCTTCTCCCTTCTCCCACAACATTACTTATTTAATCACTGGACAAATTAAGTTTCTAGTTTGTAAACAGTTTTTCCCCCAAGAAAGTTTCCATTAATTGCACTACTTTCAAAGTCCTTGCACATAGTACAATGTCTCCTTTTTTGTTTCTCTGACAGCCTGGAGTCTTAGGTAACTACTTATATTCCATTGTTTTTTGTTACTTAGTATTCTAGAGAAGTTACACATCAATCATTCTTCTCTTAAAAGCAATCTGTATTGTCTGCTGGAGGTTATTGATTTTTTTTCTTTAAATTTGAAGCTATCTTCTAGATATAACTTCTTTTTTACTGTTCTTTTACTAATTTTGTAAGGCACCCAATGATAGCTGTCTATCTACAGATCCTGATCTTAGTTCAACTAATGGTATTTTCTTTCTTGAAAAATGTTTTAGTAAATTGACTTTTTTTTTTTTTTTTTTTTTGAGACACCGTTTCACTCTGTTGCCCAGGATGTAGTGCAGTGGCACAATCTCAGCTTACTGCAACCTCTGCCTCCCAGGTTTAAGAAATTCTTCTGCCTCAGCCTCCTGATTAGCTGGGATTACAGGCGCATGCTACCAGGCCTGGCTAATTTTTATATTTTTAGTACAGACAGGGTTTCACCATGTTGGCCAGGCTGGTCTCAAACCCCTGAGTTCAGACAATCTTCCTGCCTCGGCCTCCCAAAGTGCTGGGATTACAGGCATCAGCATGGCAATTTTTAATTATATAAGTTTATGGGGGTACAAAGTGATGTTATAACTTATGAATACAATATGAAATATTTAAATCAATCTAGTTAACATATACATCTCTTCAAGTACTTAATTTTTTTATGGTGAGAACATTTGGAATTTACTCAGCAGTTTTGAAATGTACAATATTCCCATTATTAACTATATTCACCACATTCCCATAGAACTAAAAAATAAAAATGAAAACATATTTATCCTGTCTGAGATTTCTATGTCTTGTGATCATTATTTCCCCATTCCCCCAACCCCGTCTTTTGTAACCACAATTCTACTCTGCTTCTAATTCAATTGTTTAGATTCCATATGTAAGTGAGGACCTGTGGTATTTGTCTTTCTGTGCCAGGCTTATTTCATTTAGCATAATGTTCTCTACTTCCATCCAAGTGGTTGCAAATGACAGTTTCTTTTTTAAAGGTTGATAGTATTCTGTTCTGTATATGTACTGCATCTTCTTAAACAATAAATCTGTTGGTGGACACTTACGTTAATCCCATAACTTAGCTATTGTGAATAGTGCTGCAATTACCATGGGACTGAGTGCAGACATCTCTTTGAAAAACTGGTTTTAAATCTTTTGGGTAAATATCCAGAAGTGGGCCAGGTGCGGTGGCTCAAGCCTGTAATCCCAGCACTTTGGGAGGCCGAGACGGGCAGATCACGAGGTCAGGAGATCGAGACCATCCTGGCTAACACGGTGAAACCCTGTCTCTACTAAAAAATACAAAAAACTAGCCAGGCGAGGTGGCGGACGCCTGTAGTCCCAGCTCCTCGAGAGGCTGAGGCAGGAGAATGGTGTGAACCCAGGAGGCGGAGCTTGCAGTGAGCTGAGAGCCGGCCACTGCACTCCAGCCTGGGCGACAGAGCGAGACTCCGTCTCAAAAAAAAAAAAAAAAAAAAAAAAATACAAAAAACTAGCCGGGCGAGGTGGCGGGCACCTGTTGTCCCAGCTAGTTGGGAGGCTGAGGCAGGAGAATGGCATAAACCCAGGAGGCGGAGCTTGCAGTGAGCCAAGATCCGGCCACCGCACTCCAGCCTGGGTGACAGAGCGAGACTCCGTCTTAAAAAAAAAAAAAAAAAAAAAATCCACAAGTGGGATTTCTGAATTACATGGTATTTCTAGTTTTAGATTTTGAGAAACAACCATACAGTTTCCCACAGTGTACTAATTCATATTCCTACCAACAGTGCACAAGAGTTTTTTTCTCCACATCCTGCCAACATTTCTTGTCTTTTACCTTCTTAGTAGTAGCCATTCTGACAGGTGTGAGATGATATCTTATTGTAGGTTAAATTTGCATTTCTCTGATGATTACAGATATTACGCATTTTTTCATACACTTGTTGGCCATTTGTATTTTTTCTTTTGAGAAATGTGTATTCACGTCCCTTGCCATTTTTAATTTTATTTTGTTTGTTTTGTTTTCTTGCCGTTGGAATGTTTGAGCTACTTAAATATTTTAAAAATTAACCTCTTATTGGGTATATGGCATGCACATATTTTCTCCCAATCTGTAGACTGTCTCTTCCTACTGTTGTTTCCTTTTGGGTTTGGTCTAATCACACTTGTCTACTTTAGCTTTTGTTCCCTGTACTAATGTAGTTAGATCTGAGAAATCATTGCCCATGTTGTGCAGTTTTTCTTCAGCCTTCTTCTAGTAGTTTTATAGCTTTTGGTCTTATGTTTAAGTTTTTAGTCCACTTCAAGTTAATTTTTATATATGGTGTGAGATTAGAGCCCAATTTCATTCTTCTGAATGTGGATATCCAGGTTTCCCAGCACCATTTATTGAAAAAACTATCCATTTCACATTGTGTGTTCTTGGCACCTTTGTCAAAAATCAATAGACTGTATATGCATGTATTCATTTCTGAGCTTTCTACTCTGTTTTGTTGGTCTTTGGGTATGTTTGTGTATGTCTCTCTCTCTCTCTCTCTAATCAGTACCATGCTGTTTTCATTACTATAGCTTTATAGTATAGTTTGAAATCAGGTATTGTGATGCCACCAGCTTTGTTCTTTTTGCTCATGGCTGCCTTGGCTATTCAAGGTTTTTTACAGTTCCATATGAATTTAACAATATTTTTTATTGTTATGAAAAATGACTTTAGAATATTGATGGGAATTGCATTAAATTTATAGATTGCTTTGAGTAGAAGGGGCATTTTAACAATACTAATTCTTCCAATATGTGAACATGAGATATCTTTCTATATATTTGTGTTGTCTTCAATTTTTTTTATCAGTGTTTTACAGTTTTCACAATATAGGTTTTTACCTTCTTGATTAAATTTATTCCCAAATATTTTTACTGCTATCATGAATGTAATTGTCCTCTTGAGTTCCTTTTCACAGGTATGTTGCTAGTATATAGCAATGCTACTGAGTTTTGTGTATTGATTCTGTATTTTGCAACCTTATTGTATTTGTGTATTTTTTTTCAAGTATTAACAGCTTTCTATATACATGAGATCATGTCATCTGCAAACAGTCAGAGTTTCACTTCTTTCTTTTCTATTTGGATGTCTTTTATTTATTTCTCTTGGCTAATTGCTCTGGGAGGGACTTCCAATATTGTATTAAATAGAAGTGGTAAGTGTGGGCATCTTTATCTTGTTTTGGAACTTATAGAAAGGCTTTCAGTTTTTCAGCATTAACTATACTGTTAGCTGTGGCATAATGTTTCTCATATATGACCTTTATTGTATTGAAGTAAGTTTACTGTACCTAATGTGAGAGTTTTAACATGAAAGGATGCTGAATTTTGTCAAGTGCTTTTCTTTTGCATCTGAATTAGATTATATGGTTTTGTCTTTCATTCTGTTAGTAATGATGTACAGCACTTGTTGATTTGTATATGTTGAATCATCCTTGCATCTGTCATAGTAGATTATCCTTTTGTTTTTCGGTTTGCTAGTATTTTGTTGATGACTTTTGCATCTATGTTTCTGAAAGATATTGGTCTGTAATTTTCTTTTCTTGTAGTGTGATGTTCTTGTAATACAGTTTATTTTCTTGTAGTTTTTTAAATATTTGGTAGAATTCAGCCTCGAAACTCTCAGGTCCTAGACTTTTCTTTGGTGGGAGAGTTTTTATTTCTGATTCACTCTCCTAACTTGTTATTGGTCTGTTCTTATTTTCCATTTCTTCATTTCTTCGTGGTTCAATTTTGGTAGTTTGTATTTATCTAGGAATTTATACATTTATTCTGGGTTACCCAATTAATTTACTTATAATTGTTTGAGATAGTCTCTTACTCTTTGTATTTTTGTGTTATCAGTTGTAATGTGTCCTTTTTCATTTATATTTTATTTGAGTCTTCTCTTTTCTCTTACTGTGCCTAAATATTTGTTAATTATCTTTCCCAAAAACCAACTCTTAGTTTTATTTGTGTTTTGTGTTGTCCTCTAATCTCTTTTATTTATTTTTGCTCTTATCTTTATTATTACCACTTTTTTCCTGCTAACTTAAGGCTGAGTTTTTTTCTTTTTCTAGTTCCTTGAGATGTAACACTAGGTGTTTCCCTTGAAATGTTTTTTTCTTTTTTTGGTGTAGGCATTTATCATTACAAACTTTCTCCTAAGGCCTGATGTTGTGTTCCCATTTTTATTTGTCACAAAATATTTAACAAATTTTCCTTTTCTTTATTGATTTATTGGTCTTTTAGTAGCATATTGTTTAATTTTCATGTATTTATATTTTTTCCACCATTTCTCCTGTTATTGATGTCTAATTATATATTACACTATGTGGCAGAAAAGATACTTAATATAATTTTAATATCATAAATTTGCTGAGGCTTATTTTGTGCTCTAACATGTGAGATCTGTCCTGCAGAATATTTCATCTGCTTGAGAAGAATAAGTATTCTATTGCTGTTGGACAGAATGTTCTGTATGAGTCTGTGAGGTCCATATGGCCTAAAGTATTGTTCAAGTACAACATATCCTTATTAATTTTCTGTCTGGATGATCTTTTCATTGTTGAAAGTGGGATATTGTTGTCCCCTACAATTATTATATTCTAATATTTATCTCCTTTCAGATCTTTAATATTTGTTTTATATATTTAAGTGCTCTGTTGTTGGGTACATATATATTTATAATTGTTATATTCTGTGGACCTTTTTATTATTCAGAATATCCTTTGTCTCTTTATGCTGTATTTGGTGTAAAGTCTATTTTGTCTGATATAAGTATAGCTACCCTTGCTATCTTTTGGTTTCCCTTTGCATGAAATATCCTTTCCATCCCTTAATTTACAGTCTATGTGTGTCATTAAAAGTGAAGTAAGTCTCTAGTAGGCCTATAATTGGGCCTACTTGTTTTGTTACACATTTAGTGACTCTATGTCTCAGATAATTCAATTCATTTACATTCTTGGTAATTATTGATAGGTAAGGATTTACTATTGCCATTTTTGTTGTTTTCTGTTATTTTGTAGATACTGTATTTTTTTCTTCTCTTGTGATTTAATGGTTTTCTGTGCTAGTATGCTTTGAATCTTTTTATTTTTGTTTTGTATTTCCACTAAATATTTTTTTCTTTGTGGTTACCATGAGGCTTATGTAGAACATCTTCTAACTGTATATTTCATGTTATTTCAAAGTGAAAAACTAACTTTGATTGCATTTAACTCTACTTTGTACTTACCCTGTCCTCTACATTTCATATTTTTGATGTCGGAATTTTCATATTGTATAATATATTTCCCTAACAATTTTAGCTATATTTATTAATAGTGTTTTTTTAACTCTCATACTAGTATAAAACCCTCATACTAGTCTTACCATCATTACAATTTTAGAGTATTATGAATATGACTGTTTTACTTACACAATGTATTTTTTTGCTTTTTTATGATTCATATTATTAATTAACAACTTTTTGTTTCAGTTTAAAAACTTGCTTTATCAGTTCCTATAAGGTGAGTATACCAGCGATGAACTCCCTTTGCTTTTATTTTATGAGAAACTTTTTGTTTCTCCTTCATTTCTGAAAGATAGCTTTGCTGAATAAAGTATTCTTTGCTGTTTGTCTTTTTTTTTTTTATTTAACACTTTGAATATATCATCCCACTTTCTCCTGGCATACAAGGTTTCTGCTGAGAAATCTGCTTATAGTCACATTGTCATTCCTTTGTATGTGATATGTTTCTTATGTCTTGCTGCTTTCAGACTTTTATTTATTTTTTGATTTTGATAGTTCATTATATGCCTTGATGAACTTCTTTCTGGGTTGCATTGATTAGAGACCTCTGTGCTTTCTGTCCTTGGCTGTTGGCATGCATCCCCAGAAAGACATTTCTCAGCCATTATTTCTTTGAATATGTTTCTTTTCTGGCCCTTCTGCTTTCTATTCCTTCTGCAGTTCCCCATTATGGAATGTTCGGTCCTTTGCTGCTGTCCCTTAATTCCTATAGGCCTTCATTCTTCTTTTGTGTTTTTTCCTCACTAACTGTATAATTTTAAATGTCTGTCTTCCAACTAATTGATTCTTCTGCTTAATTGAAACTATTGTTGAAGGATTCTTTTGAGTTTTTCAGATCAGTAATTGTATTTTTTATTTCTAGGGTTTTTATCTGATTTCTAAAAATTATTTTTATTGCTTTGTCAAGCTTATTTTTTGTTTTCCAAATTCCATGAAATTTCCTGTCTGTATATTCTTATAGTTCAGTGAACTTTTTTGAGTATTATTCTGAATTCTCTTCATCAGTCATTTCATAAATGTACATTCCTTTGAGGTAGAAAATTGGAGCTTTATTACTTTCTTTAGAGGTGTCATGATTCCCTTATTCTTCGTAATTATTATGTCTTTGCATTGTCGTCTGTACATTTGAGACAGCAGCCCCCTCTTCTAGCCTAACAGGTGTTCTTTGGCAGGGATAGATCTTCACTATTTAGCCTAGCCTGTGGTTCTGGAAGGGACAGCTGGTAACAACCCCAGACAGGTAGAACTTGTTCTGAGTTCTCTAGTTGACTGAGTCACTGCCTTTTGCTCAAATGTCAGGTGGGGCTACTGGTTGGGCTCTGCTGTCCAGTGGCTGGGGTCTGCTGTTAGGCATAGTTTCTGGCTGGATACTGTAGTAGCTTCTGGTCAGACTAGTCACAAGATATATTCCCTGGATGGCCAATTCAACTCTTTGGGATCTATAGTTGGGCAAGGCTTCAGGCTGGACTCCAAGTTTAGGCAGAATTGCTGCTCAGGACAGGTCAGAAGAGAGGCTATACTCTTTAGAAATGCATGATTGATAATTGACTACCTGTCAAGGTGGAGCCACAGGATGGGTCTTTTTGCAGAATTGAGTGGCTGTTTGCTCCGTGGTCAAGCAGGTCTAGCTCTTATGCTTCTCCAAATTTGTGGAAATGGGAAAGTTATTGGGTGGGCTTTTAGGCTGGTTGGAACCCCTAAGATTTACGTTCCACTGAGTGGAACAACTGAGATTTAGGCTGAGTAGAACCACTGCTTGACTTCCTGGGTCAAGCTGGCTACAGTTCTCTGAGATGTACAGAGGTGGAAGTCTTCCTGCCTGTGCAAAGTTGTTAGGAGGGCTTATTGGCTTACTGGAGCCACTGTTTGACTTTCTTGGTCAAACTGGTGTCATCCATTCATTTCTCTAAAATCTAAAGAAGTAGGATTCTTCTTTCCTGAATGGGGTCATTGGGTAGACTTTTTAGCTTCATAGAGCTGCTGCTTGGCTTCCTGGGTTAAGCGAATTTAGGCTCTTCATGTCTCTGAAATGGAAGGAAGTGGGCACCTTTCTGCCTGTACAGGATCTTTGGAGTGGTCTCTGAGATTGGGCAGGACAACTTATGATGTCTAGGACTTAAGTTTTGTTGAACATCCCATCAGGTTTCTGAAGGCAACCAGCTCAGCTTTGTGGGCGTTGACTGGTATCTGTAATTGGATACCACAACTGGTAGGAACACAGAGGTACCACCAAGATCCGTGACCTGATCACTAGGACCTCTGCCTCCTTTATTTGTTTCTACCTGATCCCAAGTAGTCTAGCCATGACATTTTCACTACTGTTTTCTATGAAATAATAAAACGAAAGTGGGCTGTCTAGGAAGCATCCCAGAATGGTAGGGATGGGTATGACTGCCTCTATTTCACACCCCTGCCCTCAACTCATAGAAACTATGGGGGCCCAAGGAAATTCTTTTCATTTGGCATTGTGCCAACTTAAAGGAGCATGAGGGATGTCATAGTTGGAGTGAGACCATTCTTTTTACCTTTCTCATTGTAATTTCATTCATTTCTATGGACCACATTGGTGTCTTAGTCTTGTTTCCAAGTGTTGGAGTTTTAAAAAAGATATTCTTCTAGTCTGTGGATAGTTGCTAGTTGAACTTTCTCTGGAGGGCAGTGGAGGAGAAGACTTCCCATTTTGCCATCTTGCTGACCTCACCCATTCTACACCTGTATGATGACTTCCACAATATCTGTTGTGTTTTATCTCCAGAATTCCCTTAGATTTTAAATTAATGCCTTGATTTTACTGTCACTGTTTTCACTGTTTTCTTCTGAGTTCTAGACATTTCAAGTATGTCTTCTATGTATATAATACAGCTTTGGTGATAAAGTAAGTTGTACACTACCTCTAATGAGATTTTTTTCTTTTTTTCTTTTCTTTTTTTTTTTTTTAGATAGAATCTCGCTGTGTTGCCCAGGCTGCAGTGCAGTGGTGTGATCTTGGCTCACTGCAGCCTCCGCCTCCTGGGTTCAAGCAATTCTTCTGCCTCAGCCTCCTGAGTAGCTGGGACTACTGGCTAATTGTTTTGTGTTTTTAGTAGACACGGGATTTCGTCACACTGGCCAGGATGTTCTTGATCTCCCGACCTCGTGATCTGCCCACCTCGGCCTCCCAGAGTGCTGGGATTACAGGTGTGAGCCACCGTGCCTAGCCTCTAATGAGACTTTTAATTCAAAATACATTAAATATTCACATGAACTCTTCTGACACAGATTATTCTTACTTTGTGCCCACCTCTGTAGTTGAAACCTCTTCTTTAGTCTTCCTGAGACAGAAAATCAGAAAATATGTAACATGCTTTCCAATTTTACTCAAAAGCATCTTTTCAGAGAGACATTTAATTATAATGATTCTTAGAAGTTCTTTCCACCTGGAGAATTACTTCATCTATATGCTGATTTTTTTCTACCTCCCTATTGGGAAGAATCTCTATAGGCAATAATTCTACCATCTGTGACCTCAAGAAAGGATTGCTTCTGCTCTTCATTCTAGGAGGGAGCTTTGCCAGGCTAGGATTTTGCTAACTAAGGCTGATAAAAATTGGCACTGCTCTGTTCAGAACAGAAGTATTTTTGCAGGTTGTAATTCATGGCCACCTTCTTGGAAGGAAATAATTTCTAATACAATGGTAAACAACTGTGAAATTTTGAGATTAACACTTTGGATACTAACTATCCACCTACTAACCAATATTCAAAAGCCTAATAGTTATTAACCAGGGGTCTTTTTCACTAGTCAAAAATATCCTTTAAATGATCCTTTTCTTTGCCCCACGTCTCTGCCAAGAAGATATGTTTGAATTGGTCCATTTTATTCTTTTTTCCTTTGATGTTAAGTTTATAATTTAAAATTTTGAAACTAAATTTTATGCGAACAAATCTAACCAGTCTTTCTGCTTCATAAGAAATTATCAATATTATTCTACTGACACCTGGACCATTAACTAGAGAAGTTAAGCTTTCTATCCCTCCTGTAAGTTAACATATGTTCTGGAAATTGTATCAGTTGCCTAACAACAGATTGTGTATAGCTTTCTATTTATGCATCCACTCCATTTAAGAGAATGCCTGCCTCATTGTCTGCCCTTATCCCCCAGACTTGGATGTGTTAGTGTAGATTTGTCAGTGTCCCTTATACTTCTTAGACAGGGTGTTTTTTCATAGGAGGAAGAATCCTGGAGTACAAATTCCTAATTTTTGACACCATTTCCAGTTCCCAAGTACAAATATAAGGTTTTTATTTTTATGGTGTTATTTTCATGACAACGTAGCCTTCATCTAAAACGTTTGATATTTCTTTTCTTAAAATTATACTTTAAGTTCTGGGATACATGTACAGAATGTTCAGATTTGTTACATAGGTATAAACGTGTCATGATGGTTTGCTGCACCCATCAACCCATCATCTACATTAGGTATTTCTCCTAATGCTATCCCTCCCCTAGCCACCCACCCCCTGGCAGGCCCTGATGTGAGATGTTCCCCTTCCTGTGTCCATGTATCCTCATTGTTCAACTCCCACTTATGAGTGAGAACATGCAGTGTTTGGTTTTCTCTTCCTGTATTAGCTTGTTGAGAATGATGGTTTCTGGCTTCATCCATATCCCTGCAAAGGACATAATATCATTCTTTTTATGGCTGCATAGTATTCCATGGTGTATGTATGCCACATTTTCTTTATCCAGTCTATCATTGATGGGCATTTGAGTTGGTTACAAGTCTTTGCTATTGTGAACAGTGCTGCAGTAAATATATGTGTGCATCTGTCTTTATGGTAGAGTGATTTATAATCCTTTGGGTATATACCCAGTAATGGAATTGCTGGATCAAATGGTATTTCTAGTTCTAGATCCTTGAGGAATCGCCACTGTCTTCCACAATGGCAGAACTAATTTACACACCTGTCAACAGTGTAAAAGCGTTCATATTTCTCCATACCCTCTCCAGCATCTGTTGTTTCCTGACTTTTTAGTGGTCGCCTTTCTAACTGGCGTGAGATGTCATCTCATTGTGGTTTTGATTTGCATTTCTCTAATGACCAGTGATGAGCTTTTTTTTCATGTTTGTTGGTCTCATAAATGTCTTCTGTTGAGAAGTATCTGTTCATATCCTTTGCCCACTTTTTGATGTGGTTGTTTGTTTTTGTCTTGTAAATTTGTTCCTTGTAGATTCTGGATATTAGCCCTTTGTCAGATGGATAGATGGCAAAAATTTTCTTCCATTCTGTAGGTTGCCTGTATATTTTGATGATCATTTCTGTTGCTGTGCAGAAGTGCTTTAATTAGATCCCATTTGTCAATTTTGTCTTTTATTGCCATTGCTTTTGGTGTTTTAGTCATGAAGACTTTGCCCATGCCTGTGTCCTGAATGGTATTGCCTCGGTTTTCTTCTAGGATTTTTATGGTTTTAGGTCTTACATTGAAGTCTTTAATCCATCTTGAGTTAATTTTTGTATATGGTATAAGGAAGGGATCCAGTTTCAGTTTTCTGTATATGGATAGCCAGTTTTCCTAACACCATTTATTAAATAGGGAATTTATTAAATAGGGAATCCTTTCCCCATTGCTTGTTTTTGTCAGGTCGGTCAAAGATCAGATGGCTATAGATGTGTGGTGTTATTTCTGAGGTTTCTATTCTGTTCCATTGGTCTATATATCTGTTTTGGTACCAGTACCATGTTGTTTTGGTTGTTGTAGCCTTGTAGTATAGTTTGAAGTCAGGTAGCATGATGCCTCCAGCTTTGTTCTTTTTGCTTAGGATTGTTTTGGCTCTATGGGCTCTTTATTGGTTCCATATGAAATTTAAGGTAGTTTTTTTCTAATTGTGTGAGGATATTCAATGGTAGCTTTAGGGGAATAGCATTGAATCTATAAATTACTTTGGACAGTAGGGCCATTTTCACGATATTGATTCTTCCTACCTATGAGCATGGAATGTTTTTTCATTTGTTTGTGTCCTCTCTTGTTTCCTTGAGCAGTGGATTGTAGTTCTCCTTGAAGAGGTCCTTCACATCCCTTGTGAGTTGTATTCCTAGGTATTTTATTCTCTTTGTAGCAATTGTAACTGGGAGTTAACTCATGATTTGGCTCTCTGTTTGCCTATTATTGGTGTGTAGGAATGCTAGTAATTATTGGTTTTGTATCCTGAGACTTTGCTCAATCCAGGAGCTGTTTTATTGAAAAGATTAACAAAATAGATAGACCACTAGCCAGACTAATAAAGAAGAAAATTGAGAAGAATCATGCAGATACAATAAAAATGATAAAGGGGATATCACCCCTGATCCCACAGAAATATAAACTACTATCAGAGAATACTATAAACATACCTACACAAACTAGAAAATCTGGAAGAAATGGAAAAATTCCTGGACACATACACTCTCCCAAGACTAAACCAGGAAGAAGTTGAATCACTGAATAGCAAGTTCTGAAATTGAGACAAAATTATTAGCCTACCAACCAAAAAAACCCTGGGACCAGACTGATTCACAGCCGAATTCTACCAGAGGTACAAAGAGGAGCTGGTACCATTAATCTGAAACTCTTCTAAACAATAGAAAAAGAGGAATTCCTCCCTAACTGATTTTATGAGGCCAGCATCATCCTGATACCAACACCTGGCAGAGACACAACAAAAAAAGTTGTGTCTCAGGCCAATATCCCTGGTGAACATCGATGCAAAAATCCTCAATAAAATACTGGCAAGCTGATTCCAGGAGCACAGGAAAAAGCTTTTCCACCATGATCAAACTGTCTGCATCCCTGGGATACAAGGCTGTTTCAACATACACAAATCAATAAACGTAATCCATCACATAAATAGAAGCAATGACAAAAACGACATGATTATCTCAATAGATGCCAAAAAGGCCTTTGATAATATTCAACACCCCTTCCTGCTAAAAACAAATTAGATGTTTATGGAACATATCTCAATAGATTCTGAAAAGGCCTTCGATAATATTCAACACCGCTTCATGCTAAAAACACTCAATAAACTAGTTGTTTATGGAATATATCTCAAAATAATAAGAGCTATGTATGACAGTCCCACAGCCAATATCATATTGAATGGGCAAAAGCTGCAAGCATTCCCCTTGAAAACTGGCACAAGACAAGGATGCCCCTCTCTCACCACTCCTATTCAACACAGTGTTGAAAGTCTGGCCAGGGCAATCAGGCAAGAGAAAGAAATAAAGCATATTCATATAGGAAGAGAGAAAGTCAAATTGTCTCTGTTTGCAGATTACATGATTGTATATTTAGAGAACCCCATTGTCTCAGCCTAAACCATTTGATATTTCAAAGGTATCTTAAGGTCAGCTAAAAAGTCACTACTTTATAAAGTTAATTAGCCAATTATTCTAACTAAAAAATATTTACCAAGTGCCTACTATGGACATAGTACTATGATTGAGCTTAGAATTTGGAAGAGTTCTCTTTTAGTATCTTACGACTTAGCTGAGAAATTAAGTCCTGTAGATTGCAAACCAGATGAAAACATTAGGGATTTTGAGAAAAACTATGATAACATAAATTACTGATATGCAATAAAAAACAGATGACATCTTAAGAGGTAGTCATTACAGCTGGGTCTTTAAAAAATATGTGAATTAGCCAGACAGTTACTGGGAAACCATTTTTCTGGGGGCTGAAATAATGATTATACTGGGATGGCAACAAAAGTGGATTCTGAACAGTAAAGAATGAGAATTGCAGAAGGGTTGATTAGGTTGATTGTGGATGGCCTTGAAAGCTAAGAGGAGTAGCTGAAAATTTGGGTTTGATAGAGTGAAGGTAACTATTTTAGGGAGGTTGGAGCAGTAGCCAAAAACAGAGAGAAGTGCCAGTTAGAGCATCCTGGAGGAGTCCAGGCATAGGATGGTGCTAATGTAGCTTACAGTGGTTGAAGCATGACAGTAGAAAACTAGCAGGTGTTGGTAACTGCTGGGTGAGTTGTGTAGGATCAAAACATTTTTTGCTGATTAAAAAAGACATTGTATATGACACTGCTTTTTCAACTTTATTAAGTTGTGGAATTTACATTATGATTGATTTCAGAAAATAAAGTGTAACAGTGTCACAAGTCCCAGATCTAGAAATATTGGATGCAGTAATGAACTCTTTGTTCTTCAGGCCAGAAGTCTGATGCCTTTTGGCTGTCTACATTTTTCCTCACTGCCGTCTGGCTCTGAGCACTTGTAGTTTGGGTCTTTCCAACTCTCTGTTCCTGCTCAGTAAAGTTTGGGTCTTTCCAACTCTCTGTTCCTACTCAGTAAAGTATCGGTGCTGCCTTACAGGGTTTTACTGAATTTTATTGACCAACCTTTCCCTCCCTTCTCTTTCCCTTTTTCCTTTCCTTTTCCTTTCCCTTCCCTCTTCCCTTCTCCTTCTGTTTTTCCTGCCCTTTTCCATGCCTCCTTTTTCCTGTCCTTTTCCATCCCTCCTTTTTCCCTTCCCTTCCCTCTCCCTTCCCCTATTCTTCCTTTCCCTCCCCTTCCTGTCCCTTCATTTTTTCCTTTCTTTTCCTTTTTTTCTTTCCTTTTTTTCTGTCCCTCTCCCTCTCCCTCCTCTCCCTCTTGTCTTTTTTAAGAGATAGGGTCTTGCTCTGTCACCTAAGCTGGAGTGCAGTGGCACAATCATTGCTCACTGCAGCCTTGAACTCCTGGGTTCAAGGGATCCTCCCCACTCAGCCACCTGAGTAGCTGGAACTACAGGGCTTAAGCCATGGCACCTGGCTTCCTGATCCTTTTTTCTTAATTTTCTCTTTCCGAAACGGTTATTGAATTCCTACTGTATTGTAAGGCCCTGTTTCTAGACACAGAAAATAAAAAAGACTAAAACTGTTGTGTGATGATTATGTTAATCAGTAAACCCAAGTGCCTTTTCATTAGTATTATCTAAGTTTTTGAGAGACATTTGTTTTCACTCACAGGAGCAAGAGGAAAATGTTTCTCATTCAGAGAGGGCTGTTTTGTTTTTCTCACACCCTATCAATAGGTGATCGCTTTTTCCTGCAGTTTTGGCAATTGACATACACTGAAAAGTTACTTTCATCTCCACTAGGGGACAGTGTATCACCGTTAAGTTTTTTCTTCCATATTGGCAAAATGTATACAAAAAGAAAATTTAGCTTCAAATTACTTTGATTTGATATTAATGGTCTTATAACAAGCTTGTTGAAGGTTTAATAAGTCTAACACTTGTGGTTTTTGTATATTGTATATGGTACAGAGATAGGGATGTGTATATTTATGACTAGATGTAAATATAGCTAGTACACTTGTTTAGTGTTTGAAATTTTGTGACATTTAAATAATACCTTTTGCATAAGTTCACCAAAACAAGGATGGAAGATGGGTATTAATATCAAACTATAAGCAACCTGATTTTCAGGAGATTTTGTAACTCATGGAAATTGTAATTCAATTTTTAGGTATGGAATTTGCTGAGACAATGTAATGTTTACCCTTAAAGAAACATTGTGTAATCTCTTGAGACATCTAAAGCTTAAATACATATGCATACATTTTAACTTTATAGTTTTCCTTTTAGCAGAGTACATTGTGTTCTTTAGAAGCGATGTGTATAGAAGATAGATATCGCTAAGAGATTTCCTTTCAGCTTGTCCATAAAGATTTAGAGGACAATTACGTCATAGCTTTTCCTGCTATTCTTTGAGATGGTATTCCACCAAATCCACATAAATTTGATTCTAACAGCCTACTATAAATTTGTTTACACTTTTTAAATTCAAATGCTGATATTTGTGTAGTTCAATTATGGGATTTAATGTTTTAAAATATACTTTTAAAAAAGGTTTGTCCATTTTAAGTACTCTGGGAATAGTTTCTCCCAAAATTATCCTTTGAGAAAATTGAAAATTGAAAGGGACTGTTAGTAAGTAAGGATTTGTGAGGACATGGGCATCATATAAAACTGACCACTTACACACTTGCAAGATGCTACGTATTAGTAATTTACTTCACTGCAGGCTTTCCTTGCTCAAATTTTGAGGTGGGAAGGGGAGAAGGATGTAAAAGAAGAGCCGCTATGAGTTAGGGGAGGTCCCACTGTCATTGCCAATCTTCTGTGAAAATAAATCTCCTAATTTCCCACAAATTTGCCAAAGGCTTAGGAGTCCCTTCAAAGTTTCATCAAGACTTCACTACTCTGCTAAAGATGCTGGATATAGTCATCATAAAAGAACCAACTCAACAACAAAAAGAGGCAAACACAGACAAAGATTGGCATGTGGGATTTTATTGACAAGACTTCATTACTATGGACTAAATTTAGAATTACCTTATAAGATAAGGTTTAAAAGATAATGGTAATTAGATCTCTTCTTTTGTGCATCTTTCACCCAAACATCGTGTATTTCATCCTAAACTTGAAATTATAGGTGACAGAGAAGTAGCTAAATATAAGTTTCTAGGTAAAACTCATGGTGAATTTTAATCCTAAATAATTCAGTTTGATGATTTAGAAAATTAAAAATACCTATTTTGTATTGCTATTTTTTTTGTCTTCTAATAGTCTTAAAATACAGCTATTATGAAACTATTTAAGATCTGTGTGAACAATTGTTACGTGCTGGGTAAAATTAAGTACACTTTTTTTTTGTTACTACTTTTAGCTGGAATTTTAGATAATTTTCTTTATATCTAAGACGAAAGCTAAGACTTTGTGAATTATTAATATGATTCCTTTAGGGGCCTTTTACTAAAGCCTTGAATTTTCAAGCAAAAAAGATTTTCTTTGTATAGATTTTGAAAAGATTTATGGAGAGAAATGTTCTCCCGGAATTTGGACAATGTTCAGTACTATTGATTTTCTATGACAACAAATCAAATTTAGCTCCGTGAATTTAACAGTCTTAAAACTAAATTTTAAAATAATTTGTTTTTCCTCTGTGAATAAAATGTGTTCATTGTGGAGGTTTTGAAAATATAGCAAAGCAGAAAGAAGAAAAAATATTGTCATAAAGCCATCATCCAAAAATAACTTCTGTCAACATGTTTATATTTTCCCTCCCAGTATTTTAAGAAAGCCGACTACTGAAGAGTATACTATTTTTCTCCTTTTTAGCTGGTCTCTATTTTTGCTATAATATAGTTGTAACCAAGAAAAAGAGTGAAGCTGGATGTAATAGCTCACACCTATAAGCCTGGTACTTTGGGAGGATGAGGTAGAAGGATTGCTTGAGAGTAGGAGTTTGAGATCAACCTGGGCAATGTAGCGAGACCTTGTCTCTTCAAAAAATTAAATATTAGACATGGTGGCACATGCCTGTAGTACCAGCTGCTCAGGAGCCTGAGGCAGGAGGCTCACTTGAGCCCAGGAATTCGAGGCTGTGGTAAGCTGTGATTGTGCCACTGCACTCTACCCTGGACAACAAAATTTTCTTAAAAAAATTGACACTGTTATGAAGTGAACAAGATGATAAAACAAGCACACCGGCTATGACAATAATTTAGATTTAATAGAAAATGCAGACTTCAACACATTATATAGGATTCAATAGTTCTGTTTTTAAGTTGCACAAGTGTATGCTTTTTATTTTTATGTGTGGATATGTAAACATTGTTATGCAGTTTTATATCTTATGCTCTTTATGGCTGTTGAGCTGGAATCAAAGTAAACCAGTTCCAGATTTTTTTTTTTTTTTTTTTTTTTTTTTTTGCTAGTTATAGATAGTAAATTAACTGCTGCTGAATGTAATCTCAGTGGTTTTCCTTCTTTACTTTTTAATCTGGAGATCGGGGTACCTACTTTTCTTGCAACACCTTTGTAAGACCTATCTTATCACATTGATATGCCACAAAAAAATAAGTCATATCTTTTGTTCCCAAAGTATTTCTTGTCCAATCTGGACTCATCTGTTTTTGCCACCTCTTTCTCTCATCCTTTGATTCCACTTCTTTTATGAATCATCTCAGCATTATTTAATGTTATCATGCTCTGAATTCCCTCATCTTTTTATGCCCAGAAATGGTGATACTGTCTACCTTCTCACTTTATACTTATTTGTGTTTATTACATCACATTACTTTTCTAGGAATGGGGTTGATGTTTCCTTTATCTTGTTTGTTTCATGAAAGCAAATATTCCCAAATGACTTGGCTGCTAGGATAGCCCACATGTGGTTTTCTAAATGTTCCAAACAGGTTTCCTAATGTTAAGGGGATTACCAATAGATAAGGTAGGAATAGAAAAATAGAATAGTAATATGATCATGAAGTATTAAAACGACTATAATACTAATTTGTCATTTTCTTCTCTCTGTGCTACAGGTCAAATGTTTTTTTACTGTCTTCAAGATCACTTATACTGTGTTCTGCACTCCCTATTCATTATAAAACCAGTCCAATTAATTCTTAATTTCAAGGATTTTATAACTAAAATTCTCTTTATTATAGATTCTTTGTTGAAAATTTCCATTTTTCATCAACATTTTTATCTTTAGTTCTATTTTTTAATGTGTTAAGCATGGTTATTTTGAAATCCTTGCATACTGATTCCAATGTATGTCTCATTTCTGGGTCTGCTTAAATTATTTTTTCTCTTGATAATAGGTTTTTTTTTTTTTTTTTCTGAATCTTTGCTTTCTACGTCTTTGCTTATCTAGTGATCTTTGATGCCACGCTTTGAGTACAAACATTATAAAAGCTCTAGATTATTTTAATGTCCTCTAAGGAATATGAAATTTATTCTAGCAAGCGGTTGTATTGCTGAATCAATTTGATCCTGTGGACGTTGTTGACGCTTTTTTAGGGCAGGTTGGGTTCAGTCTTGCCTTATACCCAGGCTGTAGTCATGGCTTTTCAGACATCCCAGTGAAAGCCATGGATGTTCACCAAGGCCTCTTCATTCTAGCTGGACTCAAATGTAACCTCCTGTTCCTTGGCACAGTGGGGCCTCAAAAATCTCTCCTGGCTCTCCAACTTTCCAGCAGTTATTCTCTGCTAGGCCTCGTTGAGTTCTTCCTTGGGCATGCACAGTTAGGAGCTGGCCAAGGACTGAAGGCATTTTTAGCAGATTTTTAGGAGTTCTCAGCAATTCCTTCCTGTCAGGGACGCTGCCTGCAGAAATACAAGCCACTCTGACAGCTTTAAATTGTTATCTATGTCTTTTCTACCCAGAGAGATTGCTATGCTCTCCTTGGGTTCTGTTTTTCTTCTGTGTAGATTGCAAAAATGCTCTCAGCATGACAGCTGGGGAGAATGTTAGGAGGCTCTTCTTTCAAGGATTATAGACATGCATATGTTACTGTCCAAGACCTGCAAAAAATATTCTCACATAACTTTTCCAGACTTAATGGCTATATATGGTGTGAGGGAGATATGTACTACTCTGTCATAGCTGAAATTAGTTTACTTCATAAAGGTAATAATTCCAACTGCGATTGTTATTGAATATTTACTAGGTACCAGTGTTTTACATGTCTTATCTAAATTCCCACAAAAAATGTTATCCCATTTTTAGACGAAAAAATGGAGAGCTATACAACTTCAGCAGTTTGCTCAAAGATCACTTAAGTTGTCAAAGCTGTATATAAATAGCAGCAGTCTGACTTCCCAGCTGCATAGTTTATTAAAGGAATACTGTACATTTTTCAAGGAATATACAAATGGGCCAATGTGCAAAAATAAATTACCTTTGTAACTCAGGTTTTGTAATCCAGCACATAATATTTGTAAATGGTCATCAATTTAAAAATGCCTTTTTGAAGGGAATATGCTTCAGTTTATAGACATACAGAAAAATTCAGAGGATGCTGCAGAAAGTTCCCATACACTCACATCCAGCTTCTCCCATTATTAATATGATATGTTTGTTACAGTTTATGTACCAACATTGATGTATTGTTATTAACAAAGTCCACAGTTTAGTCAGATTTCCATAGTTCTACCTAATTTGTTTTTCTGTTCCAGTACCCCATGTTACTTTTAGTTCTCTTCAGGCATCTCTTGGCTGTGACAGTTTCTCACACTTCCCTTGTGATGACCTGTACAGTTTTGAGGAGCACTTGTCAGGTATATTGTAGAATGTCCCTCCAATAGGAACTTTTCTGATGTCTTTCTCATGATTAGCCTGGAGGTACAGGTTTTTGGGAGGAAGCCCACAGACATAAATGTCATTTTCACGTAATTTAAAGAGTGTATACTATCAGCATGATTTTTCACTGTTCATATTGACCCTGCTTACCTGAGTTTAATAAACATTTTAAATGTTTATAATATTTGGAACTCACAAAGTAATATGTGTGTGTATATATACACACACACACACATTTATGTATGTGAATAATAAAATGATCTCCTGTATTGCACCTCTGCTTCCCACTCTCCCCAAGCATTTTTTTTGTATATTTGCTGGAGGCAAGAAGTGCTTTTATAAGATATATTGGGTTTGCAGTTTTTTCCTGTGTTAATACTGTTCTAGAGTTATCACATTTTGAGATTAGTTTGAAATCCATGAATTGTGTGACTATCTAATCTTTCCACAAACTAGAGTTTCCTGAATATATATGTGTCTAACCATCTTAATCAGTTTTTAAATTTCCATGTTTCTTAAGGGTAGAATGATCAAATGAGTTCAGGCAGAGAGGGAAAACAAATGTTCAGTAGAATGACATAGTTTCTTGTCCTTCAATTCTAATCTTTCAAAATGAAGCCTGTAAAAAATTGAAGAAGTAAATTAATCTTTAAAAGGACATCTTAAATTCTTTACTAAAAATATGTACATTATGGAGATATCAAAATGAACATAGATGATTTATTGTAAGATATAGAAATGTGATTTTTCTAGCCCTGGGATCTTAAACAGTTTTTCCTTAATTTCTTCATTTGTTACTGTGCTGCCTTCATTATAACAAGTATAAACTGGTTTCAACAGGGCGATAGAGACAGACTTGTTCTGTTTATTTTTGAAAGAGGAACCTTAATTATCATCTGTGTTATGTCTCAATTTAATAAATGAGACTTAGGAATAGATGTGTATTATAGACCCTGCAGCACTGTAATTAATTGATCATTAAGAATGACAAATACATATCAATAGTTGGTTTGTATTTGCTCATTTTAGAATATTTATATGTTTATGAATGATGTGACACAGATGAAATCTACTCTTATATAAATCAATCGTATTTTAAGCCCAAACATACAGAGTTTTATGATTTGTTTAGATATGGTTTAGGTATTGTGATATTCTGGAAACCAAAATGGCATTTGAATCCAATTTTAAAATGTCATATAAAACTCGCTTTCAAGAAGCAAAGCAGCTGACATTCAGCATCTTGCAGATCTTTTCCAGCTCTACCCCTTAGAACACAATCGGAGAAATTGATAGAAAAGAGCACTTTAAGCAGAGATGGCCTCTCACCACCATCCTCATAGCTGAGGAACCCAGACACAGGGTGGTGGGAGCATGTAGTAGTTGTGGTGAGGCTTCAATAACATATTTATTTTGTACTATTGCCAGGCTTTAGGCTAAATATGCAAATAGGAGAAAACAAAGTAAGCAATTGTAGTTAGTGTTAACAACTGAGCTCAACTAAAAGGGTGATATGTCTATCATAGTCAGAACCTCTTTTGCTTTGAATTTGTTACAATTTATGGAGTGCTACCATGTGTTAGGCATTGAGAAAAGTGTTCCATATTCAAAGATAAAATGAAAAATTCTTTACATCAAAAAACGCATCATCTGGTAAAGTAGATGGTCAACTAAAAAAGACTATTAAAATTTAGTGTGCTAGAGGAATTCACAGCTGTGGAAACATATAGTCACTTCACCCAAATTGGACTGGAGGATAGGAGTCAGGGTAGATTTCAAGAATCTCTGATACCTAGGTTGAACCGTGAAGAGTAATTAGGGTCAGATAAGCTAGAAAGGGTGTGGGAAAGCTTTTCTGGCAAAGGAATTAGCTGGCCCAAAAAGATTCAAGCTCAGAAAAATAGCTTGTTTGCCCAATTTTAAGCAGTTCTATGTGGCTTGGAGAATTGAGCAATTTTAGGGGAATATCAAGAAGAGGCCAAGAGGATAAGAGACATTTTATTATCAGGTAAAGAGATCAGACTTTATCCTGAGGTTTAAAAGTGATCTTCAAAGGATTTTAGTCAGGATACTGATGTGATCAGATCTATATTTTAAAGTAAGTATTTTGACTTCCCTGTGGGAAATGGAGTATAAGAGGGTAAGACTTTAGAGGGACTATCTGTGTGAATATTCCAGTTATTGAGGACAGAAGGTGCTATGCTGGCAGTGGCAGTTTGAGCAGCCTTATCCTTAATGCCTTATCCCAATGTATATGGATGCAAGAAACAAGAGGAAGGAGCTACAGTAGATCCTAGTGATATACTGGATATTGGGTTAAGGCATTAAGGATGATTCTGGAGTTCACATCCTGTTTTAACAGATAGCACAATTCACAACACAGAGACCTGAAAGATACTAGCTCTGTTTCTATTTTCCCTTCACATTATAATCTCCTCATTATAAATAATTAGAATAAATGGATTCTTACAGGCAATATGGTTTCAAAGGCAAAACCACTTTTTAGCAACTTGTGAAGTAACTCATTTCTTGAATTTTCTCTATTCTTACTTTACAAACAGCAAGCAGGGGTTTTCCCCCCATACCAGTACTCACAAACAGTTCCTAACAAAGTTGGAGAACACTCAGAAACAAGATGAAGAAAAGGATTGCATCATTGATGAAATATTCACACTTCAGTGAAGAGCCAAAGGTTGTCAGAAATTGGATTAAGGGAAAATAATCTTTTCTTTCTGTTAGCATTTGAAATTGTGTCATGTTTTTCCTTGTATCTTAAGCAAATATTTTTTGGTCTCTAATGAAAAGTGTTTGTGAAAGTATTTCCTCTTTATTTGGGAACTGTGTCCATGACAGTGGCTAGAGTCTGAGTTTCTAAAATGCCAAATCCGGACAGCAGCAGATTTTGAAAAGTGACTTGTTTTCAAATTTAACACATGGCATATATTTTTTTTTAATATTATTGTTTTATCCTTTCTTTTCAGGATGAACAGAAGCTACAGGAGAGTTTAAGGCAAGGTGCTATCATTATTGCTTCATTAGTCAAGGAAAGAAATTCTGGACTCATTGGTCAGCTTCTGATAGCATGAAGAACACAGAAAATTACCTACTTTCTAAAACATCTACTTGAGTATCTTTATTGTGCTTTATGCCCCCACTACTGTGTGTGGTAGAATGTTTCAATTGTCTTTTATATCTTCTCTATGTAGGATGTGATGCTTAGATTATAAAGCAGATTAACGTTTATATTTATGAAATAAAGAATACTTTTGTGTATGACAAATATTAATTGCCTGAACCAGAAAAAAATAGTAGGTAAGTGGAAAATAATAGCCTTCAAATGAATCTTTTCACAGAGACATGAAAGGTCAAATAGAAATAATGATGGGTGAGCTATTCTTTCAAGGAATGAGAGTTTAGAAAACTTCAGCTATTATCCTAACTGATAATTAATCATTCACACTATTATGAAGCTAATGGATAAACTTCAGAATTGTTCTCACTTGTGTAATTGTCCTGTCACCAGGTGATATTTTGTCTTTTTGTCTTGTGTTAAAAATTTCTACACCTTAGTAAAAAAGGGTGAGGGGGAGGGCCAGGGAACGGAACTGTTTGTTTCTAGTGTTTTCCCCATTTGCCACATATTACTCAAGATCTCTAAAAGAGATGTCATCTCCTTCTTTTCTGTTTTTAAATTGTATGTTATTCTTGGTTTGTGAACTATAATTATGACTTACATTATTTTAAAGGGTCTCTAGTTTTCTGAATGAACTTAAAAGTGTCTGGAAAGTTTTGTAAGTGATTTTGGTCAGTTCCTGGTTAGTTTTCTTCCAGGTAGAGAATCTATTGTACATCATAGAGTTAAATTAGTTATTTTGATTCAGATGCTGCTACCTTTTAAAATCAAGTTCTTATTTCCATTTTCCATTGGTATATCCATCTTAAATATTAATATTTTCCCTTGTATTTTATAATTATGGGTGTCGTTTAATTCATTAGAGGTGCCTTTTAATCTGTACATACATTTTATTTACTTCATTTTTTATTTTTTTGAGATGAAGTCTCCCTCTGTCACTCAGATTGGAGTGCAGTGGCACAATCTCAGCTCACTACAACCTCTGCCTCCTGGGTTTAAGCAATTCCCTTCCCTCAGCCTCCCAAGTAGCTGGGATTACAGGAACCTGCCACCACACCTGGCTAATTTTTTTTTTTTTTTTTTTGTATTTTTAGTAGAGAAGGGTTTTCGCCACGTAGGCCAGGCTGGTCTTGAACTCCTGATCACAAGTGATCTGCCTGCCTCGGCCTCCCAAAATGCTGGGATTGTAGGTGTGAGCCACCATACCCAGCCAACATACATTTATTTTATTGAAACAGATTAGGGCTTAGGCTGCACATGGAAACTATAAAAGTTGCATGAAATGTTTTCAATTAAAGATACACTATACAATATCTACCTTGTGGAATTTTTATTTAACATGTTGGGTGATTTTTCCCTCTAGTGTTCATGTATCTATATAGTAGGAGAGTTTCTATTTTACATTCTCCTAATTGAAATGTGTTATTTGAATGTAGGCTTGTATCTAAATTCCTGGGCCTGCCACTTTCTTTCTCTCTAGGAATATTAAGAAATTTAAAACCCATTAATTTAAGTTTTTGAGGGTGGAAATAGGTGAGCAACATGTGGATTGTGGTTAGAATGTCTGTGCCCTTGTTCAGGTGTTGGCTGTGTGTGTGGCGAAAACCACAGCTGCCGAGTCCACAACATGCACCTGTTGAAGTCATCAGGTGAAAATGTTTAAGACTTTGAACATGCTCATGAAGGAAGAAGGGGAAATGTTATCAAGGCTTTAAAGACAGGGTAAGTGCCTTTAAGAAGAAAGAAGGAAACTGGGCATATCTGTGGCACAGCAAAATCACCCTGATCTCTGGAGCGCTGGCTGAGTTAACATGGAGTTCAGCTTAAGGAATCCTACAGCAGACAAGAATTTATCCCAGAGCACTTACTATAACATTACCCTGGGCAACTGGTAACATTTAGTATAATTTAGTTAATAAAATATTAAATTGTGCTTGAAAAAAATAGCATTTGGTCCTTCGTAGCAGACAAAGCAATTCACAACATTGAAATATATACATGCATATATATATATTTCTATATTTCTATATATTTATATTTATATATTTCTATATATTTATATTTTTATATATTTCTATATATTTATATTTTTATATATTTATATTTATATATATTTTTATATATATTTATATTTATATATATTTATATTTATATATAGTGTGTGTGTGTGTGTGTCCCTCACTATTTTCTTGAGGAAATTAGAGCTCAGGGATCTTAGGTACCTTGCCGAAATCATGTGACTGAATAGTAACGAAAGGTTGGACTTAAACTCAGGAAGACTGATATTGAGTGTTAAGCTTATATTCCTGTCTAACGATGACCCCTGGGAAAGATACCTGAAAGATGTGATATATAGGCCAGAGGCACTAAATGAACATTGGCGAAATGGACAAGAAGGGTGGGACACATATGTCCAAGGACTAGATGAAAGTCCTGGAGCTTTCGGCTTTCCAGTCACCTTCTCAACATAAAGAAATTGTAGCTAAAGTTAAGGAAATGAAGAGAAGTATTGGCCAAAAGAGAAATTATTTTGCTGTTTAAGAGATCTGGCCGGGCACGGTGGCTCACGCCTGTAATCCCAGCACTTTAGGAGGCTGAGGCGGGTGGATCACAAGGTCAGGAGATCGAGACCATCGTGGCTAACACGGTGAAACCCCGTCTTTACTAAAAATACAAAAAATTAGCCGGGCAAGGTGGCGGGCGCCGTGAGTTGGAGGCAGGAGAATGGCGTGAACCCGGGAGGCGGAGCTTGCGGTGAGCCAAAATTGCACCACTGCACTCCAGCCTGAGGGAAAGAGCGAGAATCTGTCTCAAAAAAAGAAAAAGAGATCCAGAGGCAACTTTACAGTTACATTTTTATCACTGCTTCTGTAAATTTACTTTAGTAAAAGCTGTCTACTCTCACTTTATTTTCCAAAATCTCGTAAAAAATAATAGTGATTATGCTTCAAGGTTTCTGAAAATGCTTCTTCTTGTGAGAAGTTGTGTTGAAAAATGATTATTTTCTTTCTAAACTTATGCTAGTTAGTTAAATGCAAATTAAAGTTAGTCGTCTTAGGAATTCATCACAGCGTAAGCAGTGGGTTGATTAATGACATTTTGGTAGAGGTCCTATTTTTTTTCATAGAAGTGCTCAATTTGAGATGACTTGTTGCAAGTACACTCATTTACAGGTAAGCGTCAGCTCCCCATATTCTCTCAGAGTCTTTGTTATGGTTATTATTTTAAGCATTTTGCATTAATTTAACAGAAATTTTTTTCTTCACTAACTTAAAAGTATCAACTTTATGTAAATACAGAGATCATCTTATAAAAATCAAATTGAAAAAATGTCTTAAAATCTGTACATTTCACTTTGTTTTAATGTTGAAACTACAGATTCACAGAGGCATAAATCATAACATCTTAATTAGAATGTCAACCATATGCAAGAAGAAAGATAGAAGTTATTTAGAAAGTTTAATTTGAAAATAGAATAATGGAGCATTTTAATTGATATACTATTTGTTAATATGGCTTAAAATCAGTGGACTAGAAGTAGCTGTGTAGATGGTGGTTGGCATTATAGTTGCATTTACATATGTTCTTATTAATTTCAGTTTCACAATTATAAAAAGCATATGCATATTTTTAAGGTGACATTGAAAAAGTACTATAAAGATTCTAAATATGTTGTTTTTACAAAACAAAATATACGTAAATAAATTGATTTAAAATCTAATGGCATTTTTTTTTAGTTTATACATGTTTTTTCAAACTCACTCACAATTGAATAACTAAATGTAATATTCTCAAAATATAACATTGTGATGGTTTATATTATAGAAAGATAGAATTTGAAGTCCAGATCTATATTCTCTAAATATATATATTTAAATATATATCTATGTATGTAAATATATATATTTTATAGTACTCACATATATATAATTACATGTATAAACATATATATGATTATAAAAGCAGAAGTCTTAATTAGATTTCCTCTTCTTCTCCTAGTTTTTAGCAATTATAGTGGCTGCTAAGGATATAAAACCTATACTTGGGCACAGTGGAGAAATGTATGATGATTTAATCTCTGTAATCAGGTGAATTATTGCTCAGAAATAATCTTTTCTTCCCATTGCCTTCTGGAGAAATATTTGTTCAGGACTTTGGTATTCATCATATGACCTGCCTTGGCCAGTACAGTGGGTCAGAAATGTCAGTGTGCCACTACGACTAGACCTGCAGAGACCTTTCGTGTTTCTACTCTCTCTCCTGCTTCCACCACCACCATGAGAAGAACATACCCAGCCTAGCCTGCTGCCTCCAGAAGGAAGTCGAGAGCCCATATCAGCTGACCTCCAGCTAACCCATAAACAGACGAAGGGCCTAGCTAAGATCAGCAGAGCCACCTAGCCCCGTTAGGTTGGCCTCCAGCAGATATGTGAGCCAAATGAATGCTCATAGATTTTGCTAGTACTGAGTTTTGAGTAGTTTTATTGCACACCAATTGGTAACAAACGAAAATCTTTGGCAATATGAGGTATACTTGCCTTAACAAATCTAGGACATACGTAGAGACACACATTTTGCTAAAGCAGAATGCTTATAGGAGAGTTGTTAGAGCAATGATCCCAGAGTACTAGAAAGTTCTGAGGATAACTCATTTCCTACTCAATAGTTTTTAAAGGAGAAAGATAGACCTGAGTGTTTGTGAAAAGTTTTTGAAAGAGGTGAAACTTTCTTAGACATGAAATTATATTGAATTAAATATATGGACATTTAAAAGAATAAATAATAAAAATAGCAAACTTGCTGGATGATCACTATGTTCCCAAAACTGTTCTTACTATTTTACTTGTGCATAACTTCTGTATTCTTCATAATTACTTTGTGTGCTAGGTAGTACACCTATAACCATTTAAAAGATGTCAAAACCGGCTGGACGCAGTGGCTCATGCCTGTAAACCCAGCACTTTGGGAGGCCGAGGCAGGCAGATCATGAAGTCAGGAGTTTGAGACCAGCCTGACCAACACGGTGAAACCCCATCTCTACTAAAAATACAAAAATTAGCTGGGTATAGTGGTGCGCGCCTGTAGTACCATCTACTTAGGAGGCTGAGGCAGGAGAATTGCTTGAACCTGGGAGGCGGAGGTTGCAGTGAGCCAAGATTGCACAACCGCACTCCAACCTGGGCAACAGAGCAAGACTGTCTCAAAAAAAAAAAAAAAAAAGTTGTGGAAACCAAGGCGCATACATTTTCAATAACTTATTCAGATATTCAGAGTCAACCAAGCAGCAAGTGGGAGGAATGAGATTCAAATTTGGTTATTGAGCCCCAGAACCTATATTTGTGAGCAGTATGCTATGCAATATTTAAAAACATACTATTTTAAGATCCCTTAAACAAATGACTCTCAAAAATGAGACCTTTTTTAAATTTAATAACAAGAGAAATAAAATGGGTAAAGCCCATTACTTTTCAGTGTTTCAGTACTCTTCCTTTCCCCATCTCCATGCCCAAAAGACATATTTTAGAACATCCTTGGATCTGTATGTGCCGGTGAAACCAATGAAGACTGTTGATGTACATAAGATTATTATCAGTGTTATCTCTTTGAGCTCTAAAGTTGTTGGGATTTCCTCAGGCAATGAATGATGAGATACACTTGGATATTGAAAGTGGAAGATGAAAGTGGAAGCAAGCACTTTCTTGATGGACAAGAGATGCAGGTAGCCATTTGTGCCTCAGCAACACAGCAAGACATGAAAGAGAGTTGAAATCTATCCTTACTAGAGAAAGAAAGGTTCAGAGAAGTGCCCAGGAATGAGAAAGTATAAAGTCTTTCTTTGTCTTGGGATTCTCCTAATCACATATGTTCACCAATGTTTGGTCAGCAGGAAAATTTTGGGGTGAATGGTGCCTGGTTTGATGAGAGGCCAGAGTGGAGCCAGGTGGGTTTTCCCTTATCTGAAACATTGGACGCTTGTAACAAAGTCTTCACAGCTGAGATGTATTATGCAAATTAATTCTCTACTTAGGATGCTACCAAATGATCTGAACAGTTGTTAAAACATCTGAATCTGTTTAGCTGCACTGATGAAGCCTAGCTTGTCAAATGCATTTTTTTCTTTCAATTTAACCTTAATTAGTCCTTGCAGGATCTCTACGAGGTAGGTCTGTATCATCCTCTTGATATGACAGTTGCAAAAAGGCAGATGCAGAGATTAAGAACTTGTGATCGCTGGGCACACTGGAAGCCAAACTGGAATTCCAGCATTTCTAATGTAGGACAATTTTGGACCAATAATAGCCCATCTACTCTGGATAATTTTTTAGGAAATTGTATCACATATAGGAAGGACTGTTCTTAAGGATTAAAAAACTCGATTTAAATCTATATCCAGAATTTTACCTGGATGCATTCACTTATTTTCCATTTTGCAAAATTGCAGTTAAGCCCAGAGGCAAAAGCTTCAACAAGACAATCGTAGAGATGGTTTTGACTCGAGTTGGAGACATGATTTGAGATTCTAGGTAGAGGCCAATTTTGTAAGAATTTCCACTAGTCTGCAGACTGTAATAATTGTGTTATTTGGATAAGGTTTGGCAAAGCATCTAGTAAGATTAACTGAATGAGTTTTCTGGAGCTTTGCCATTTGGCGCTATCCATTATGTTCTTTGTTCTACCTCATTATAAAGTGGGCTATTGAAATTGGTTGGTTTATTGGTATGTCAGGTTTTTATTTCTTTTTTTTTTTTTTCCTTTTCTATTCTTAACATCTGAGCTCTTAATTTGGTTGAAAGCAAGCTCTTCAGCCTAAGTGGATAACAAAACATCCCTTTGAGGATGAGGAAATAGATGATAAAATCTGTGTTACTAATTTTCTTCAATAGTTTGGAGGATTCTTTTCCATCCTGTGTGTGTTTTTAAGACCTTGTTAAGTTCATAGTTCTTTTTTCTTTTCTTGTTTGAATAGAAGATCATTCTCTTTAATCCCACCTGAGTTTCAAAAATGTATTATTGAACTGCCCAGTTCAGGAATTCAGTTGCCTGTTTTACTGAATGGAGGTATGTATGACCCAATGGTAAAAGAATGTTATTCAAAGACATTTCCGCCTGTTTGTTTCTTGGATCAGTTACTATTCACATAAATCTGGAAAGAAGCCAAAATATGTAAACAAATTAAGAGTTTGAGGATCCCAGTGGGAATATCTATAAGTTCTGCTATAATACAGGAATTTAAGATAAATGAAGATAAATGCAGTATGTTATAATAAGATAGCCAGGAGAAGCAGCTATAGACCAACTATTCTTGGCTCTGGTTTGGGAATGTTAATGAATATTAAAATATTTGGGTTAATCATGACATTGTGTATAATGTCACTCCTTCCCAAGCCTATATATGTTGCCTAAAGAGAATTTTTTTTTCATTTTACTAGCTTTTAATTGTTGCTTAATATCAAACAACTATTCAACTTAGAAGCTACTTATATTCTCAAACCCTATTACATATTTAAAATATGCAAATTACTTATTTTTATTATTAATCTATGTATTTACATAAATCAATGAACACAGTAAGGTATAGTTTGAAAGACTGGATATTTTCCTCCAAGAGCTTTTTTGATATACTCTCTTCTTGAAACTGTCAGTCTCAGCCTGTGAACTAAAAACTGTGTTCGAAGAGATACAAAGTAATGTGGTGTTCTCTCTTCGTTTTATTACCTTTGACCCAGGGCTACAACTTAAATCTAAAACTCCCTCTTAAGAAAGATAACACAAAAGTTTTATTCTACCAGTATGACATGTCCATTAATTTTCGTGTGAGTGTAGAGAAGGAAAAGTGTATTTTTTGTGAACATTTTCTAGAAAGAGTTGGAAAACAATTTCATTGTGAGTTTGTGCTTTGCATGCATATACAATAACTTCTAGAGACTGGGTGTCACTGATTTGGCAAAGCGGGAAAACAGAGTAAATGAATATATCTGGTGCATATGTATACATAAAAAATACATGTTTATACCTAATAATGATACATGCACAATTAACAATGCGCATTGGCAATGCAGGTTAAATACATTTTTAAAGCAATGGCATATCTTTTATGTTGGCAGCCTGACGACATAAAAAGCCTGTGACATAAAAATGAGATTACACTTTCATTTTTTTAACCCAAATTATTGTAACATCAGCCCACATTATTACTGCTAGAAATTAACCTGACTCAAGTTATTCTTAGCAATTTTATGCATGCTCTAGATAGGCCCCTCGATTTCTTATACCTTTAATTTTTCATCTTGTCACCATGCTGTTACCTCTGATGCTGATGATCCTCATGAGAAAGCCACTCTGCCTGGCACTGCTGCCTCCAGTCTTAACTATCCTTTCCTTGCATCGAAGGTATCAGTTTGGGATGCTCTTCCAGCTTGATCTCAGATGCATGCAATTGAAGGAGGTAGAGGCTAGACTTTCCCTGAAACTTCAGTAATCTTTCTGGACAACAGAAACATGTACTACAATCAGAAGCAAAGGTGGCTTTGCCACTCATATCAGGCCTGTCTCCACCTGCCTATCAGAAACACTTCAGATCACTGGATGTTTGACCCCAACTACTCCTAAACCAGAGGGCAAGCAATAGCTACTCCCATCCAAAGGATGTGCCTTATTGGTTATATGAAGATTAGATACTCCTAGAATGGGTGATACCACTATCATCCATTCTCTTCAAGAAAAATGCTCATGTGTCCAGCAAGTTAAACACAAAACAGTGTGGGTATTGATACATTTCCCTAAGTCTGGAGTAGCCACAGTCAACTGTAACATTGTAATTTTAAAAAATGATTTTTTTTCAAAAGTATATTTAACTGGGGGAAATATTTTGTGACTTGAATAAATTCATATGATTTCACCAAGGAACACAAGCATGGGCAATGTATATAAAAGACAGACTCTGCCTTTTTCTTTATAAAACCTCTGTGATCTTTATTATGGTAAAAAAGTATCTTGGAAACAAATGAGTTATTTAACGATAATTACCAGTAAGTTGTGTCTTACTTTTTACCAAATAATTTTCTCATTATCTGATGTAACTTTCTTGAGAACTTACAGTTACCCGTATATTACAAAAGAGCCTGAGCCTCACGGAAGCCAAGTGAGGATCCTGAAATTACACCGCTAGTAAGTTGCATGGCCAGTACCCAAAGCCCCTATTTTTTGTATTCTCCCTACACTGCTTCATATCAATTAGGATATAAAAGTGATCCTAAAAAATAAGAAAATAATCTGGTGACAAAATATATATTTAGAGTCTACATATTCAATTGTGTTCCAGTTTTTTAAATTTTGATTCTCATGCTTCTATGGGCTTCAGGCCAGTTGGCAGTGTCATTAGCAACAGATGTGTGCCTCTTGGTCATTAAGATGAGAACTGTGTAGCAGACCAAATCCTGGTTCCTAATAATTTATTGAGCATCTCTTATGATCAAGACCTCTAGGTTACATGGAAATTCTAAGAAGAAATAAGTCAGGATTCCTATTCTCCTTGATATGTTTTCTGGAAAAGTAAGAAAGACACAATTTATGACAATGGAAAGTGGTATATGATAAGAGTGAAGTAAATGGTATTGTTACATAGTCATAGAAGCTCAGAGGAGAGAACTTTCCAGGATCTGATGTGCAGAGAATACTCTATCTCTTTATGGCCTTAGTATTCAAGGTGTGGTTTAGGCTCCTACGAAATTCCTTCCCTAAACTTTCCTAGAGGGCAACATATCCTCTTGATAGTCACATAGCACCAGTGGACACCTTCGCTTTGCTGATTATATTCCAGATTGCTCTCTTTATGTATCTCTGTTTACTTTTAAGATGTAATCCCCTTCAGGCTAATCATTAAGTTGTACCTATGTAGTTAATGCCAGCTTTCATTAAAATTAATTTGCCTCATTTCCCTTACCCAAGGATCATTTGTATAATCTAATGGATTTTGTCTTTTACACCACAACCAGTGGCACCTATAAATTTAGGCTCTTCCTTCTCTCCTTCTGTATTAGTCAGTTCTCACAATGCTAATAAAGACATCCCCAAGACAGGGATTTATAAAAAAAATAAAAATAAAAATAAAAGAAAAGGAAAAAAAGAGGTATAATGGACTGGCAGTTCCACATGGCTGGGGGGGCCTCACAATCATGGTAGAAGGCTAAGGAGGAGCATCATGGTAGGTAAGAGAGCTTGTTCTGGAACTTCCCCTTTATAAAACCATCAGATCTGTGAGACTTATTCACAATCATGAGAATGGCAGGGGAAAGACCTTCCCCCATGATTTAATTACTTCCCACTGGGTCCCTCCCATGACACGAGGGAATTCTGGGAGCTACAATTCAAGATGAGATTTGGGTGGGGACACGGCCAAACCATATCACCTTCCTTCTGAAATCTCTGAAGCAAAGAACTGTAAAACCAGGCTACAAGCTTTTCAGTAGAATGGGGAGGAAAAAGAACAGGACAAAATAAATGAATAATCAAAGTAGTCCTGCCTTCTGTATACTGAGTAGTAAATGAGAGGTACAGATTATGACTGCCTCTCTTTTCAGTGCAGTTTTCTCTTCCCTCCCGGACCTATGCTGCCTCCCAATGACTATTGCATGACCTGCAATCCTGTATCTTTGTCTACTGAAAAACATGTTTATATCTGTCCATCTTTTCAGTTAGAAACAGACTATGTTTTCTCCCCCAAGCTTGACTTGTTCTCCACATTCTTGTCTTTGTTGATGTTACTGGTGCTCACTCTTGCTCTCCTGCTTTTGGAGTTTCGGACCCTTTTCTATTTTCCTTCTTCCCTATCCAACCACCTAGTTCTCTTTGAGCTATCCCTCAAATCTAAGTTGGCTTCTTTACTTCTCCTTCCATCACTTCCATCTACACACTCATCACAAGCCACTCACGCCCTACGTGCTTCACACTCCAGCAAACCACTCGCCATTTCCTGATCAGCACTGTCTTTTTTGCCTTGTGTCCTTGAATATGCTGTTGCTGTCTGATGTGGCCTGCTGTTATCTTTTTATACACATTTGGTTCTTCTTTAGACTTATGTCATATTTTATTATAGAACTTAGAGTATTTTAACACTAGACAACTTAAGAAGGCATATCGATGGCATACAGATGTTCTTTATTTTCTTTGAATCTAGAAGAATAAATGTTGGTGACAGGTATAAAAGAAGTTAGAAATGCAGAATCAATACTAAATGAGCCTCCCCAATTATTTTCCCTTCCTAAGCTCCACAAATAATGCTCTTCTCACTCTACATTCCTATTCCACGATCTTCAGTAACTCTCTACTTATTTCTCTAGCAAGTAAATCCATCATTTTTCCTTTACTGTGTATTTCATCATTGTAGTCCACCTCTCTATTTGCATTCTAGTCCTACCTATTAGGCCAACATTAGTCCTGCACCTTCAGTGGAATCAGACCAGTTGCCTTCCTGACCACATACCCATACATCGCCTTCTTGCTGTTGCACTTTGATGGCCTTGCTCTTACTGGGAACACATCACCTGCCCTCTTTTTATTCAATTCCCATGCTTCCTACAGTATTTATTCCTGTTGCTGCTCAACTAGCATACCTTCTTGGACCTTTCCATTATTTTGATATTTAAAGGCTGTAAACTCACAAATCCATACTGTATACATGCTGACTTGGGATATACTAATTAAATGTAGCATCATTTCTCCTCAATTTAAGAACAAACAACATGTTTTGGTTTACAACAGGCTCTTCTGCAAGGCCCTGCCATATTTGAACACACAATGACATTCGTATATATGCAAACGTCGATTTGGTAGGACTGAATCATTATGGTTATCTTCTTTGAGAATATGGTGGAAGACACTTTTGCTACCACCTGACTCTTATTTCAGGCGCTGCACCTAGATGCTTTCTGTACTGTATTTCATTTCATCTAACAGCAAATGCATGTTCTGCTGTGTGAATTAGAGTCAATGTTTACATAATATAGGTGATTTGTTTTGGTAATTTTACTTCTTAGGCTCTGTTATTGTGATAATCTGTAATTTTTATTTAAAGTCAGGCACTTAAATGTATAGGAATTTAACATTCTCATACAAAGAAAGGGAAAAGAACAGAAAGGAAGGAAGTCAGTTGTCAAGCCATTCATGAGTGGTCCCCTAGCACCTGATCAAATGAGTGCTGATGAAAAATACTTAAAGGCCTGTGGTAACTGGCACTTGTGACAGGCTTTTAAAACACACACTCTCCTTTGAAGTTCACCTTTTTTCTTCAGGTCTTTCCTGAGGGACACAAAGAAATCAAACAAGCACTGGAAATCCTCTTTATATATCTGCTGCTTTAATGGAAACTAAGCTCCACCTGGTGGTAGAATGGGTTTTTGTCTTTGGACTTCAGCATGTCCACTGAGATGTACTCAGCAGGGAAACAAAATCTGTGTACATCTAAACATATGCATACATTGATGTGTTATATGTGTGTGTGTTTTCAGATGTTCTGTCACAAAAGTTGTGAATTATGCTTACTCTTGTGCTTTATTGGCATTTAAAGCAACACATTCAGCATTTGCTTATTAATGTCTCATGATGTTCAGGCTCCCAGCAGTGACCAGAATGATCTTATTGTGATAAAATCTTTCCTCTGTTTCATATAAAGATTGTTTTTGAAAGAATTTGACTTATGCTTTGATAGTAATAGTAGTTTGTGACTAATATAAAATAAAAAAATGGAGAAATACTTGAAAATATTAACTCAAGTAATAGTGCTGGTTCGTCCAACTCTTAATACATGACTATGTCTTTTCTCTCATGTAAGAGCATTATTATGTTGAGTGACAGAAGTTTGTAACATTTAGCTTTATAAGAACTAGAAGCCCTCCAGCTGGATTTAGCCCACAGATCTGTTGTTAGATCTGTATTAAAAATACAAAATAGGTGCTTACATTTGCAAATTGGGGCATTTCATTATAAAAATGCAGCCATCTAGCAATGAAGGGCTTTTTTCTTTTATTGAAACACGGTCTGCTCTGTCACCCAGGCTAGAGTGCAGTGGTGTGATCTCAGCTCACTGAAGCCTCAACCTCCTGGAGCTCAAATGATCCTTCCACCTCAGGCTCCCAAGTGTCTGGGACTACAGGAGCCTGTCATTACACCTGGCTAATTTTTGTATTTTTTATAGAGACGAGGTTTTGCCATGTCGCCAGGCTGGTCTCAGACTCCAGATTTCCAGCAATCCTTCCACCTTTGCCTCTCAAAGTGCTGGGATTACAGGTGTGAGCCACTGCGCCCAGCCAAGGGATCTTTTTCCTTCAAGGCAAGTGACCTCAACCTGAAGAGTAGCTAGCCTTTTAAGAAGGGGCACTGATATGGTCAGGTTTTTTGTCCCCATCCAAATCTCATCTTGAATTGTAATCCCCATAATCCCCACAGGTCAAGGGAGAGACCAGGTGGAGGTAATTGAATCACAGACCAGGTGGAGGCAATTGAGTCACAGGTGTGGTTCCCCCCAGTCTGTTCTCATGACAGTGAGTTCTCACGAGACTGACGGTTTTATAAGGGGTTCTTCCCCGCTTTGCTCAGCACGTCTCCTTCTTGCTGCCTTGTGAAGAAGGTGCCCAGCTTTGCTCTCCGCCGTGATTGTAACTTTCCTGAGACCTTCCCAGCCATGCTGACTGTGAGTCAATTAAACCTCTTTCCTTTATAAATTACCCAGTCTCAGGCAGTTCTTATAGCCATGTGAGAATGGACTAATACAGGCGCATTTATTTTTCTCAGGCCCCTTTACCCCTTGAGGTAACACGCTGCCTTCTTCACTCATTATTGCCTGATTTCTGTAGTCATTCACATTTATGACCACTGTATTTTATTTGTAATGTCTCTCTGAGAAATTTTTAGTTTAGCAGAAGGAGAAAATGAAACGAGTTAACAACCATCAAAAATATGAAAGAAAACCACCCAAATGGTATTCAATTGCTTTCTCTATAGTTTTTCACAATGGCTCAGTGGTGCAGTAGGTATGCTTCAAATAGTATGATAGATATTTAATTGAATTTGTGTTGTTTTAAGCCACCAGGTTTGTGGTAATTTGTTAGGGCAATAATAAAAAAAACTAATACACCAGCAAAGAAGTTTTGAAGTTTGCTTTCTGAAGTTCTTATGAGAATATTTTTTCAATATATTAAATTATAGTACTAAGCATGCAAACTGCCTACCATTCCCTTCCTTGTGCTCCTTATTCCCTTGAGAATTACTTTTCTAATCCCTCCCTACCCCTGTACAGCAGGGAGAGAAGGTCATGGTTAAAGAACTGTACTTCTGTAGCATGGCAAGGAGGGCAGGCCATGGCAAATAGAACTGTGGTAAGAGTTAATAATAGGGAGGAGGTTTCAAAAGATAAACTTTCTTTTTCCTGAAGATTGCCATACTCTCTGGGTAGATTATATAGATGTTTAAAATGACATATGGATATGTTCTCAAAGTAGTAGAGGTGATTTTGCTCATAGTTTTTCTAGTGAGATAGAAAGGCCATAGCCACTGGTGTAACAGACGTAAAGACATCCAGGTTCAGACTCATAGTATGTAGATTTTTGAGGATAAAGTAGGTTGAAGGATTGAGTAGGAAGCATAGTTAATTGATCTGTAGTGGGGAAGTGGGAGAGAGTTTAGATGTCAAGATACTGAGAATTTCTAAATAGAACTGGATTTAAATGTACATCACATATTTATATGTAAATATATTGCAGAACGTTCTCTCCAATTTGGAAATGCTCCTTTTATAGCCAAAAAAAGTGAGTCAATACTCTTCCAGCTTTATTATGAATATAATATTTAGAAAATAAAAGCATAAGTTTGTGTAGCCTTTTCAGGCACTTGCAGATGACCACCTTAAGAATAGAGAGTACATTTTATTTATCACGTTGTTCACATTATTGCTGTTTATTCTCTGAGGTGCATAATATTTGTTAGGAAGAACTTTCTGTTGCTTTTGAATGACAGAAAACTAGTGAGCCACCTTGCAACCTGCTAGGAGAATGATACTTTAAAATGTTTCCGTGAGATTATGGCACTGTAAGACCCGCTTTGCAGTCTGTGTAGTATCACTGATAAGCATACTGACTGTCAGGTATGTGGTGGTGTAAGGGGGATGATGTAGTTAACACATATTCACAGTCAAGCCCACAGATGCAGAAATTCATGGAAATAGATCTCACAGTTGGCTACTCCTGAGAATATGCTGGATTTGCACAGAGAAGTCCAGGGATACTAACTACGACTGCATTTAAATACCATCAGCTGAATAGGTCAACAAACTGATACTCTAAAATGAACATTTAAATACATCTTTTCTACAGAAAAAAAAAGTTTATTTTTGAATAGAGACAGGGTTTTATTCTGTCTCCTAGGCTGGAGTGCAGAGGTGCTATCTTAGCTCACTGTAACTACGAACTCCTAGGCACAAGTGATCCTGCCACCTCAGCCTCCTGAGTAGCTCCTAGCTACAGGCACATGCCATCATGCTCGAATAATTTTTAAATTTTTTGTAGAGGCTGGGTCATGCTATGGTCTCCAGGCTGGTCTCTAACTGCTGGCCTCAAGTGATCCTCTTGCCTTGGCCTCCCAAAGTGCTGGGATTACAAGTGTGAGCCACTATTTTTTTGGCTGTTTTCTTTCTGTTAACCCATGAATAATTGAAACCTATCTCTAAACTTCTAACTGGTTGTCCTTATGGATTTTTTTTTCCACTTAACTAGAATACTTAATGTGTTTTAATATATCAACCTGACAGTAAAATCTAGGGTAGAAAGTTCTCACATTACGTTTTAAATTTTTCACCATGTTATTTTTTTGGAAGCACAACAAATGCTAATGTCACCATTTATCTTGGTATTCATGTCATTAAACATACTAGTTGCTCAATATATGGGTGGATGAAGTAATAAATGGATACATCCATCTTTTCCATTTATTGGCACATATTCTCACTTAACCAAAAGGATCTAAAGCTGCTGCCACTTTAGCTGGTCTCAGTTTTGCCCTGGGCTTCTCAGAGTGTAATTTCCCTAAGCTCAAGATGGTTCTAGAATTCAAAGATAAATATTTTTTCAATGTGGCCTCTAAATGTTAGCCGACTTATGTAACGTAGTGCTCAAAGAAGAAAAATTCTTTTTCCACACAGAAGGAAAATAAAATTGAGGGATGGTATATTAGTCTTCAGATGTCAATTTTTAAGAGATTTGTAAAGATTTATACGTGATTTCCCTCATGACGGCTGATATTTTAAAGCCTGAAGTTTCCCATACCACCATTCCCTCCCACTACATGGAAAATGTTTACATTCTTGGTGCTATAATTCATATGTTAATACTTTTCTATATAGAAAGTCAGCTGGTAAGTTTGTTAAATATGTTGCTTATCAGGTAGCCCCCGTAGGAATACAGATTGAGTAGCCTTTGGGCTGCAAGTATTTATAAAAATTGCGGGTCAATGTTAAAGTTTTGATAGAAGGCCACGCTGTGATAAATGTTGCTTAGATTGCTTGGTGCACTTACGTTGTTGTTTAGTTGTACAATCTTCAATAGTTGCCTAAGCAACCCCATCTACAAGTAAATTTGCTGCCATAGTGGTCCCTGTCCTGATACCTCTCCCCTGCCTCATGACTCCACCCCATGATTTTACAAAGTCATGCTTCTGAGGAGACCTAGGGCAGATAGAATTACTGCCTAAAAGTCCTGTAATTCTCTGGCATAGGTAGCACTAAGCTTTCAAAAAAGGTTAAGCTTTCTTTTCTGTGGCATAGCAGATCTGACCTGGCCCATGA
The DNA here is from genome assembly GCF_049350105.2 of Macaca mulatta. Classification (NCBI taxonomy): domain Eukaryota; kingdom Metazoa; phylum Chordata; class Mammalia; order Primates; family Cercopithecidae; genus Macaca; species Macaca mulatta. Next base: position 112,200,941 of record NC_133408.1, read on the forward strand.
TAGGTTTGTATCTTTGGTATCTCTACCACTCTTTCTCAAATACCATCTCATCCTATGTTGATAATGTTCTGCCTGCCAAGATTTCCGCACTGTCACACACCACAAGGCTTGTCCAGGATCACATGGATCTCCATACCTTTCCTGACTCCCTCTTCCCACGAAAACACTTCTTTCAGTGCAGATAATCCAAAAGGCAATAATTGTCATATGGTGCAAATGGGAATTAATAAATGTTGGCAAGCCCAAGCATTCAATCTGGGGCTTCATCTTCATCAACAATAAGCATGGCTTAAGTATCAACTTAGTTGTAGGTTCTGTGCCAACTCAGAGACAGGAAGATTTTTCTGCTCAAAGGGTATATAATAGTAGGAATTTGAGAAAAAAAAGCCTTTATCCTATTTTTCAGCTTTTTTGAGGTATAAATGACAAAAGTTGTATATATTGAAAGTGTACAATGTGATATTTTGAGATACATTGTGAAATGATTACTGCAATCAAGTTAATTAACATCTGTATCACTCTAGAAATTTACCTTTTGTGTGTATGGAAAGAAGACTTAAGATCTACTCACTTAGCAAATATTAAGTATATATTAGGTTGGTGCAAAAGTAAGTAATATTAGTAACAATATTATTAACTACAGTCAGCACAGTGTATATTAGGCCTCCAGAAATACTCATAATGGCAAGTTTGTGACTTTTGACTAATGTATCCTTGTCCTCCACCCCTGCCTGACCACTGGTAACCACTCATCTACTCTGTTTTTATGAGTTAAACCTTTTTTTTAAAAATTCCATATATAAGTAAGATCATGCAGTATTTTTCTTTCCATTTCTGGCTTATTTTCACTTAGTATAATGTCCTTCAGGTCCATCCACATTGTCACAAATGGCAGGATTTCCTTCTTTTTGAATGATGAATAATATTCCATTGTATACACATGCCATATTGTCTTCATTCATTCATTGATGGACACCGGTTATTTACGTATCTTGGCTATTGTGAATAACACTGTAATGAACATGGGAGTACATATGATACTTCAAGGTGGAGATTTTATTGCCTTTGGATATATACCCAGAGTGGGATTGCTAGATTATATGATAGTTCTATTTTTAATTATTTGAGGAACCTCCAGTATGAACCCTTTTATTTATTTATTTATTTTTGAGACACAGTCTTGCTCTATTGTGCGACCTGAGTGCAGTAGTGCAATCTGGGCTCACTGCAACCTCAGCCTCCGAGGTTCAAGCAGTTCTCATGCCTTAGTACCCCCACCAAGTAGCTGGGAATACAGGCGTGCGCCACCACACCTGGCTAATTTTTGTATTTTTGGTGGAGATGAGGTTTCTCTGTGTTAGCCAGGCTGGTCTGGAACTCCTGGCCTCAAGATGATCCACCCATCTTGGCCTCCCAAAGTGCTAGGATTACAGGCATGAGCCACTATGCCTGGTAGTATGAACCCCTTTAAACTGGGAAGATGAATTCAACCATCTGGTAAGATAGACATACCTTGAGTCACTTTGACGAAATCCTGCTATTTTTTACACATATTTTTGCTTCACCCTTTGGGCGGTGAGTCTTCTGAGGCCTTTTAGGCTTCACACGGGGCTCTTCTGCTGTGGGCTAGCAAAAATAATGAGTTGCTCTAGATTTTCCATGAAATAGAAATTAATTATGTAGTTTCATACAAAGAGAAAAACATTTTAAAATTTGAATTAAACATTGTTGGGGCATATTTTCTATGCTCAAACGATTGTCTATTGGATTCAACCCTTAGTTTTGGTTGTGATGGGCAATGGCATATATAATGGCAAAGAATATAACCATTTGATGTTTCTAATTTCATGGATTATTAATGCATTCTTATTTTGTTACCTCCGCCTGAAACAATCTAGTTTAAAATGGCTTATTGTTATTGATTTTCACATTTTTAGTATTTTCTCTCATTCTGAGATATTTTAGAAATATACCATGAGGATTGGCAGAATGGGAAAGAGAGTATACTCTTCCCAGTTTCTTCATGAGGCCCAAGAATTACATGGTACAAAGAGTGGAATTCGGATTTGTTATAAACGTAATTTCCTAACAATAGTTATACTAATATAGAAACAGTACGTTTCCTGAGGGAACGACACTTAGGTAAATCATAAGCTGACTTATCTAGAATTGCTCCAACACAAGACAAACTGCAAATACCCTTCCCATTCAGAATGGTGAGAATCCTGAAACTCAAAATGCTCTGGCGCCTGCAGGGAGGTTGCTGAACTTTCCGTTTAAAAAGTGCCCACTAGAGGGAGTATAACATCATAAATATTTCCTTTTGCTTGCTGCCTTGCTTCTGGTAAAAGCTGGCAGGAAAGCAAGATTGAGTGCAAATATCTAGAATCTCTTTTATATTCTAATTTTTTCTTATTCACATTTTATGAAATATTCTGATAAGCAAAGAAAAACAAGAAAAATTAGTATATAATATGTAACATTAATATTTTTATATGTGAAAAGTTCAGAATTTAAAATCATTGTCTCAAAATGAAATATGGATTGTTTGCATCTAACAATGTAAAGCATCTTGGAGTAGGAGAACACATCATCAAATTTTGGGGGGAGGGTTGTTGTTATTGTCGTTTTTATTTGCCATGGATATGATCAATATATTTACCTGTTAGTCTGTCATTTTCTGTTACAGTGTTCCCAGATATTTAAGATAAATTTTGTTACTGGGCAACTGTTTTGGTTACACAGTAGCAAAATCAAATGTTTAATTCTCAAGTTCAAAGCAACAATCTGCTACCTGCGTTAGGAAAAATAACAATTAGTATTTCTCAAGAGTAAAAGCACTTCTGGTAAAATGAATGGCCTGTATTTTAACTTTTTTGTATTTTCATTAAAAATTTTATATGTTTTTCCTGGTTTCCATAAATTGAAATATGGTCAAATTCTAACATAAGACTCCAAGTTCGATTTTTGGATTGCACTTTTTATGTTTGATCATTTGGAAATAAACTAAAAATAATTTCTATAACTCATTTTGAAACATTGAGAAATGAAACAGCATTTTCAAAGTTCAAAAGGAAAATCTTTATGAAAAATCGAGATGCTATTAGCTCCTTATATATTAAAGTACATTTTAAATTTGAATTTACATAATTTTCGGCAAGGAAAAAAAGCACATGTATGGTTATTTCAAATTTATTTTTAATGAAAAAAACTTAATTTCTTATGATCTTAGCTATTTGAAAACCATTTCTAACTGATTTCTTTCTTTAGTTACCTATTGTTAATATCAGTGGCCACAACTCCTCCAGTTACTGAATATTCCTGCTTCTTTTTAAATGAAAACATTTTTGTTCTCTTTTCCATTGCAATAAAACACACACACACACACCTTTGCAAGTGATGTGTCAACAGGGAAACAGTGAAGTTATTTTGATTGTACGTTGCCGTTTTATAAGCAACTTGGGATAGGGCTGATTCCTTGACCTGCTCTTCACATCCTTTTTTTTTTTTTTTCACATCTGCCTCTCCTCTCCTGAATGACTCTAGGACTAGGTCGGCTCCTTCGTTACTCTCATTTGTAAGTAAAACCATACCTCCAACCTACCTCAAAAGCCAGGCTTACCCGTCACATTTTATTTTTCTTGTGTTTAGAAAAGTTCAGTATGAAATTAGCACTTATTGGTTGTAGATAAATAAAAATATGTAAATTGTACTGAAGGATAACGATTAAAAGGTAAACAAATATTTTTTCTCCTTCCCTTAGACCTTGCTATTCCTCTGCAGTTTGAAATCTCTTCAGATATTTTCTAGCACATGCAATCTTGTATATAGACACGTTATTATATATGCATATTTCCTTAACTTTTTTTTTTTACAAAAATTGGGTCATATGAAAAATATTCTTCAGTGGCTTGACTTTTTTGCTAGTAATGTATTTTTAAGATGTTTCTGTGTCAGTACTTACAGACTTACTTCATTTTTTATGGTTGCATAAAATCCTATATTTTATTTAGACTCCAGACTTCTATTAATATATATTTAAATTGTTTCCAGTATTTCGTTATACCAAATAGTGCTGCAGTGGAGAAACTTGAATAAACACCTTTGGATCGTGTGCATTTTCTACATTTTTCTAAATAAAATTCGACAGATATTGAAAACACAGCTGGCTTGTTATTATTTAGATTTCATTCATGGCCTGACTACCTCCACAAAGCTTTTAAGACGTCTGTGTTTTATGTTGTTCAGTGTCTCTGAAAGATATTTACTTTTATCAAGAAAACATGTTGGTTGCCAACAATCAGATTTCAAAACAAAAAAAAATGCTGATTTCTCTAGGTGCATCTTTACCAGAAAGTGAAAGAATTATGTGTCTTGATAATTCAGGTGGAAAACTCTTACATAAAAGATTGGAGGGAAAAGGTTCCCTTGCTGAATTAACCAGAATCGCTGTGACTTTAGATGAGGCTAATGGAATATGAGGTTAACTATTGGATGTTAATATTTTTGTATATGGCAAGCATTGAGTGGTTAGGTAAAAATGCAGTAGGCACATACTCTGGAGTATTCTGGAGTAATTAAAAGCAACAAATGACAGGTAGACAAAATAACACGCATATATTATAAGAACACTGTTGAGAGCTTAAAAGTGACAATAACAATCTGTGTGACTCAATACACTTCATTGATTATTAGGTTATAAATCAGGGCACTTTACACTAAAATACAAAATGCTACATATTCTATAAGAATTCATAGAAATTCAATGATACCAAATACGTTAGTATGGTTCTAGATGGGAAAGCGAATGGGGATTGGGGAATAGGCATTAAAGATCTTTTACAAAAAATAAAGCACAAAGATAGTGTTCTTGTGTTTTCAGGGACACTGAAGTGTTGTTTTCTAGAAATAAATGGTTCATTTGCAATGAACACTTTCTAAATTGTCTTGTGATGAGAATTTTTTTCTCTGTCAAGTTGACATTTGTTGGAATAGGGCAGAAAAGATGCAATGCAAATGTTCTTCCAATGCAGAGATGGGAAGTAGTATCCAGCAACACTCTTGTGGCAGCAAATGATGGTGTATTTTGGAGACAATTACGGTTGAGAGTTACTTGTGTTCTGCATCTATCTGGGGCACTGTTCAAGGTGGTTAAACTTTTGGAAATATGAGAGGTACATAATTGTATTACAGCTTTCTTACAACGTGACCTCCAAGTAAGGGCACAAGGATAGCCCAGGTAGCTAGCTGTCTGAACCCTCATCCAGACTATCTGAAGAGATGTTCCAGGAGCTGGGAGCTGGGCCTGAGACTGGGTAAACCTGTCCAACAGGCAAGGCTTAGAGCCAGGGGGAACTAAAGCCTGCATCCTGAGTGAGTGATAAAGACCAACAGCTAAAACTTTCATGCACTTATTATGTACCTGTCACAGTTGTAAGCACTTTACACATAATCATTCAGTCTTCACAACAAAGGTATGGGGTTATGAATGAGGAAAATGAGCAATGGAAAACTTATTTCCTGAAGATCATCCTATTACTTAATAGTAAATGGTTGAACTGGGATCAAAACTCAGAGATTGCTAGTGTCTATGTTCTTATCCAATATTGCCTCGGAAGAAGATTGGGGAGGGGCTGAAATACAACCTGCTTAATGTCTTAGGTTCTAATGGACTTGCAGAGACATTGTGGAATTAAATCCAAGGGATCTGCAGGAAAGGCTGTTAGTCTGTGGGTAGTATGGTCAAAAAAAAGGGGGTGGGGAGAAATTCCTCGAGGTGCCACTCTGTGGAGGGAGGAGCTCTGAGAGCCCTCCAGTCAATTTATATATTACCACGGTTTCAATCCAGGGCATTACTAGAGCCATAGAGTGGATTTCGGAATAATAAGGTCACCAGTGTGAAGGCAGCCAAATCAGGATTCTCGAAACGTGATACTCTTTGTTTTGGTGAGGTTGGCAGCCCTCTCTGCTTCTCCTTTCTGGATGAATAAAAACCCCAAACATCATGAGCCGGATGTTTGAATGTTTTTAAACCTTGTAATTTTGTAAATTGTCTGTTCCTGGCCCCTTCCCCACCCTCCCACCCCAGCTGAATGTCACGATGTTCTTCCTTTCCGTTGACTTTCGAATGAAGAAAGTGTGGTTTGAGTTTGTTTTCTCAGCAAGGTGATGGCAAAAGGATATTTATGGTGTTGAAGAATTTTAATTTTCTCTCAGACAACTAGGATGTATAGTATATTTTAAATCTTACTCTCCAGGATATCTGCCTTCTGCCCAAATAATAAAATTGATCAGATGTTTTGAGGTTAAATAAACTGTTGTAATAATCTGGCAGCTGCCTGCTGGTTGTGGTTTTCAAAAGCAATTACTCACTCTAGAGTCAACTTTGAACTCTACATTTTAATTGAAAAAGCTAATTGTAGGCTATTGCTCCTGATTTAGCATTTGATTTGGCAGATTAGGAAGTAAAAAGACATGTGGAGGGGAGGGGAGAGGAAGAGAAAGTAAGCAGGAGTATTGCTGAGCTCAGATTCCTGTTTACTTGTGAGTGTTTGCACACAGGGTACATTGTATGCTAACCGGAGAGAATGCATCTGGGCTAAAAAGTCTCTGAGGCATTCATCTGAGGCTTGTCTGCAAAATCCTTATTTTTGGCTTATTTGCTCACTCTCTCTCACCCACACATAGCAGAGAGAGAGATGCTACATATGTTAGTGTCTTAACTGTAATTCAAATCTGAAAAGAATTTTTAAGAATATTATCAGACCATCTCTGATGAGAAGCTTATTTCTTAAAATGTTGGAAATGCGAATGGACAGAGATGGCCACTCACTTTCACTAAAACACATCTAACAATTTTACTAAAATTCAGCACAGTATCGGAATTGTTCTTATGGGCGCCCCAAATAACATATCAAGTCTCTATTGGAATCAAGATTTGAATAATTAGGAAAAAAGAGACAGCTACACTCATATTTTCCATCCAGGTCGATTAGTAGCATCCTTAAAATGGCCAGAAAATACCTGTTAGTGCCAAGCTGAGAAGAGTGAGAATTTGTATTTCTGCAGTTTTTTTTTCCCTCATCGAAAAGCAAGCTCAGTACTGTTAGGTTGACCTAGTACAGATGATATTGTGCATTTTAGAGATAGACGTTCTTTAAATTTAAAAAAGGCATATGTGTATGTATGCGACTTCTTCAGACTTTATGCTCTGAGATCGACTGACAAACTCCTGGGAATTTCCTGCGAATATGATAAAATGTTGACAGTCCAAATTAGAGCTGAAGTCAAAAGCACAGATACAGAAATACATTAATTTTATGAGATGTTTTCAAATACTAGTTACATGTCATTTGGAAACTCAATTTAATTTTAGACTTTATGGAATGCAGATTTGGCTCATCACAGTTCTGTTAATATTTTGTTGACTTCATAAATATAATTTAATCCCTATACATCAGCTTTCTGATCTGTAAGAAGAAAAGTATTCTTCCCACACATTTTGCACTCAGAGCTCCTCTGTTGAAACAATAAGCAGTGTTGTAACACATGAATTTGAGCATGGCTTCAGAATCCAATGTTCTCTTTATCAACAAAGAGTGACTGAAATTTATTTGGTGTTTCAGTATCACCAAATTTGAAGATATTACCGTTAATAAAAAAAAGAAACATCTTTGTTGATATAAGAATTATTCTGAAATATGAATATCCCTGGAAATGTCAGCTGCCTACTACATAATTTCCAAGAGTCATTTTTGTGATCTTAGTATTCAGAGGTCCTCAACTAAAAATGACTCATAAAAAGAAAGAGACCCTACAGATAGGAAGACTCTGATTGAAAACATATTTACTTCATTCCAAATATATTTTTCATGTATTTACTTACATATTATTTACTCATAGATCTCTACTTTTGGCAAAGTTCATCGGTTTAGAATGCAGGGGAATAATGACTTCTGTGGTGAGATTTTAAAACTTTTTTTCTGTGGGAGGAAAAAAGGTTGAGGAAGAAGTTAAGCTTTTTAGATAATATTATTAGTGGCAGAAATCAGAGACAATGGATTAATGCTTTAGTCATGGGAAATCAGATCTGAAGAAAGGAAAAATAGTTACATAATGGTTTTTAAAAGTGCTATGAAATTGTTCAGGTAAATAGAATTTTCCCTTTTGATTGTCTTAAAATAGAAAGAAGACGTGTTTAAAATGACAGTTCTCGAGTCTGAATTTCAAGAACCAAACCAAACCAAACCCAAAACCCTTTATCACGATGGTATGATAGACATTTCAGAATGCTGCCTCTGGAAAAGCAAGGTGGGGTTGCATCTCCGGTGTGTTGCTTACTTTTGACCTTGGACAAATTACAAAATCCTGATAAATCTCAGTTTCTTCATCTGTAAAATACCAGGATAATAACACCTATCTTTTTTGGTTATGGTTAAGATTAAATGAGTTACTATTAACTGATACAAGATGAAACTACCAATGTATACTAACTGCTACTTTATTACACAGTATCTTTGTTTTTATAAGTAATGATAACCAAGTTTCCTCCAAATTGTCACAAAGGAATTGTAGAAATCAAAATGCAAAGTCACATTTGACATTAAAAAAAATGAAGCTAATTTTCAGGAAAGTTAAGAACCACAATTAAATAAATTTAAAATTGGTATTTAGGTTTATGGATAGAATTTTCTTTAGTTGTCTACACTTCTAGAGAAAGAAAAGTGAAGGCTGAGAAGAAGCCAGAGTTTTAGGAATTCTTGCACCTCATTAACATACACCATTATGATCAAATTATGAGAAATGAAAAAATACAAGCAAGGATAATCTCTTGTCTTGAGGTAACTTCCCATGTTATTTCTATACAATGTATCAGGATTTTAGACTTAGTGGGGAATTTACTCCTTTTCAAGGAAGACAAAAGATCAAAATTGTGCTATTGATATAAATGAAAATTTTGTAACTAATAATGATTATTGGGGTTTTGTTGTAAAGCACATACTGTAAGTTTCTATAGCTGTACTTATCCTTTTCTCTTGTCTGTCATACAGACATTTCAGATATCTCACTGCCAATTCTCCAATGTCACCTGAATTATTTCTCCTCACTAAAAAACTGTGTGTGTGTGTGTGTGTGTGTGTGTGTGTGTGTGTGTAGTATGGTGTGTGGATGTGTGGTGTGTCTCCCTTGAGACACTTCACAGAATGACGTGCAGGTCACTAGCTGCTACTACCTGCAGTAAGATCAGGTTCACTGAGAGTGCTAGCCAAAGCAGAGGCATGACTCTTAGCGTCTCCGGTTACTTGGTCCATCTGCGCTCTGCTCTGGTGGAGGTCTGACTATGAAGACTGCATTTTGCCTTACAGACATACACTTGAGTCTTATCGAGATAATTTGCTGCAAAGAAACTCTGGCTACTGCTCAGGTGAAACAGCTTTCTTTCCATAAGGTTTCACTTTACCGGAGGTGAGATTCAAGAATGCTTTTTAATGGGAAAAGAAGGATTTCGCCAAGACGACTTGCTAGGATTTCTTTGTTCAATCTATTTTCTTTCATTTCGAGTTGATTGAGGGACATCAGATAGGATTCTTGTTTCACCCTGCATGCTTCTTGTCAACTATCTTGCCTTTCACAGTCTGACTACACAGGGACGTTTACAGCCTTCCAATGGTGTCTGCCAGACCTAGGTGTTATGCACCATACCTCCAGGGATCATTACCATATGGTATTTTAGGAGACGACACAGTTCATTTCAATGCAATTCAAATGAGCAGATTTCTTTTCTTTATTACACCATTGCATTTGGCGGCAATCCACCAGAGGCAGAGCCTAACTCTCAAAGGAATACTCTGCCCACTCTGTCCATTTAACTTGAAAATCTAGTCGGTTGATCACACATGTGCAACAGATGTGTGAGCATGCGTAGCGAAAATAAAAAATAAAAAATCCCAGCAGTGTACTGTGGGAAATGTAGCAGAACTACTGGAAAACAGAGACACAAAAAAGTCTGGTACTAAAACTTTGATTTTTGTCGTTGGAAGGGCAATGTTTTTTATTAATCTTTCCCTCCTTTCTTAGGTGGAAAAGGTATAGGTTTCCATTATGATTTTGCAGTGATTACTCATGTAACACTGGTAAGGAAAGTTTGTTCATTTTCACAGACTTCATGTTATATTGAAATAATTCTAAATATTTTGACCAGATTTTCTTGGGCCCCTGCCTCTCAGGAACTGGCTGTTGGCACAGTAAATGGGTGAAAAAACCACCCATTTACAAGAGAGGATATCAGAAATATATATCCTTTCATCCGTGCCCCACAGGCTTACATGGAAGGAGAGAGCACCAGCTGTTTTTCTCATGGTGAATAAGGGTTACTTGGGGAAATCTCTCTTCCTGTTTTTATATGGACAACTAAATTGTTGCATAGCCAGTTAATTTTGGTTAGGTCAATAGCACAAGGTTAATTATTGGAACCTTCCTCTTTTTGCCTCTGTGAGAGTACAATATTAACATGAAATAGAAGAAAATGTAATATAGTGACTTATTCTGGAAGTGCTGTTTATTTGGGAAGTATTTGTTTTTATTATACTTTCAAAGATTTTACACATACTCAACTTTGTCTTCTAGGAAATAGTGGAAGAAGATTTTGATGTGAAATTAGATTCAGAAAAAGTTTTAGAGTATGTTAACACATTTAGAAAAAATATATCACTTTTACTTTAAATGGGAACATGTTTTTAAAGCTAGAACAATTGGCTAACCTATGAGAGAACTTTGAAGTTATGTTTTCCTGCTCTCTGTTACACCTCAATTTGGCTTGTATGATTTTATGCCTTTTTCTAAAGGTATGTTACGATGTCACATTATCTTTCTAACCTTGGATTTAATTAATGCATCAAAGGGCACATAGATTGATTTATTTTAATGTATTATACAGTATTTTTATCCAGCTGTATAGTAGTATAGAATTGCTTTAGAATAAAGCAATAATATAACTGTTGATATATTCCACTTCTGACTTTGGATTTGGTCAGCATTACATATGGAAGGAGAAACCCACCCTGTATTGTTACAAGGATGGTTTTTCATTCATATCCTTATTGCTCTTAATAAATGTCCCAAAGAAAAATATTCTGCAGCAGCCACTCATAAAGAAGCAGAAAATGGCAAAACCACAGCATAGGAGGAAACCTATGTGAAAACAGTGGTTGTGTCTTCCTGGATACAGAAAACAAATAGAGCTTTTGAAAAAGCTTGCCAAAAGATGCCTGCCAAATAAAATATTGTTTTATGAAGTCAGGAAAAAACTAATTTTAAAGGTTATTGTAGGTTATTTGTGGTCACTTCTGGTGTGCATACAGCATGATGTCATCCTGAACTCTTCTCTATTTATATTTCAGTCTTAGAGGTCTTTTGTCTAAGACTTGATCTCAGCTACTAGAGACATCTAAAATGCTCTTATTATTTGATACTCATAAAAATCGAGGCTGAAAAAATTAGACTACATGGAAGGGAGACCTGGCCAAGTCCAGACAAGAAATCATTCAGGCAGATCCACCTTCTGAAATCATACACTGTAGACATCTTCACGGGACTCATTTGCTGGAGAACTTCTCAAGTGATTGGAAAGTAGTCATGTGTCCAAATGGCTCCACTAGTGAATTATTGCCTTTGAACGGGAGTAGATGGAACCTATGCCAGAGACATCTCATCTGAGGAAGGAGAAGGAGACCAGGGGATCCCATGGGCAGTCCAGCTTCTTTCTCTTCCTGAGTGGATGTAGCCTATATCTCTGGTATCTTTCAATTTGCTTATGTGATCTCTTGCAGCAAGTTCTCTTCACCCTTGTAATGGGGCCAATTATTTTTTCTCTGTGGGATCCTTTTTTTTTTTTTTTTTTGTCTTGGAAAACCCCTCTTTGTTGAGGTAGTTCTCAGTAAACTAGGAAATGTCAAACACTGGTTGAGGACAGACTAGATAGCCAGTGAGATGTTAGCAACTGGAAATGGAAGAAGCTGAGGAGTCTCTTGAGGGAAAAAAATCCCACAGCATTTGGGTATTAGAAAAAACATAAAATGTAAAAGAAAATGCATGTTTATAGTGGAAGGATGACACATTAATAGCCATGTCTAGATAGACAGCTGACATCATTTGCATAATCTTTAAATGTATTAATTCATTCAAAAAATGTTTTTTCATATATCTAGATGTACCAGGTGTATTGGTGTTAGAGAACAGAGAAAAAGTTATATTTAATACAAATATATAAAATAAAAACTAAGTCATACAGTAGAAGACATTAAGTGCTATGGAAAAAAATGTAACAGAAGAAGGGTATGGAGTGCTGGGATGGTGGGGTTGTAATTTAAAATTTGGTGGTCCAGTGACACCTCACTAAGAAGGTGACAGTTGAGCAATGCATAAAGCTGTGAAAGGAACAAACCATATAGTCACCTTCAGGAGACCATTGCAGGCAGTGAAAAGTAAACAAAAGAGGCCTGAGCCCAGGGGACATGTGGTGTGTTGGAGAAACAGTACAGCATATGTACTATGCTGGCCAGCATATGTATACCACAGTACTGTGCCGGCCAGCATAAGTACACATCACATACACACGTGTGTGTGCAGACACACCTCTCTCCTTCATACATGTAGGTGCTTCAAAATGCCAGAGAGATTTAGAGCAAATACTTCTTCAATAACACAGTTTTTCTCGCTGAATGCGAAGGGATACTATTCATAATTTAGGCTTAGCTGAACTTTGGAAAATCTGCTCTTTGCATGAGAATGGAAAGTTCAGCAAACCCAGGGAGCTGAAAGATGATTCTCAAGTCACCACCCTAAGTCAGCAACTGTCAGGTTAGAGAACATACTGGTGTGTTTGTAGTTATTTGATCATTACAGTGATTATATTGTGTTAATGTTTAACTGTATATTAAGCACTCCAAACCTATAAACAGATTTTATCATAAGATTGGCAGTGATTCCTTACTAATCCTTTCTTTTTGGGAAGCCTAGCCTGAAAAGTTATTTCCTCGTCTCTCTTTGCATAGCTTTGTAAATGATACAAACACAAGATTCATTCAGTTCTGATGAAGTAAAACTGCAGAGAATAAATAGGACAGGACGTAGGAATACATGGTGAGTCAGCAAACAAGATCTAGGAAACTCAAAAGTGGGATATTAATTATCCGTTTCATGCAATGAACACTTGTCCACCAACATGGGATAATTTTAGGAAGATGTGATTTGGGGTTTCTATGTTCCTGGGTTGCAATGTGCTGGGGAGTAATCTCTTGAAAAGAAAGAAGAATGAATTAAAACTGGCAATAAGGCCAGACGCAGTGGCTCACGCCTGTAATCCCAGCACTTTGGGAGGCCGAGGTGGGTGGATCACCTGAGATCAGGAGTTCGAGACCAGCCTGACCAACCTGGTGAAACCCCATCTCTACTAAATACAAAAAAATTAGCCAGTCATGGTGGTGCATGCCTGTAATCCTAGCTACTTGGGAGGCTGAGGCAGGAGAATCACTTGAACCTGGGAGGTGGAGGTTGCAATGAGCCAAGATTGCGCCATTGCACTCCAGCCTGGGTAACAAGAGTGAAACTCTGTCCCCCTGCACTAGCCCCTGCCCCCAGCCCCGCCAAAATAAGAAAAAAAAAGGAAAAATAAAACTAGCAATAAGACAAAGATTGGAACTCTCCCTCTTTCCTCTTTTAATTGCAAGAGGAAGAGAATACATTTTGGCCCCTTGATAAGATCCTTCATTCTCTTTGACAGCGTCTAGGGAGCTGCGTTGATAGCATAGGTAGCTAACAGCAAACAACCCAATGAACTGAGCGAACGTCAGCTACCTACCACACTAGGGGACGAATTTTCAATTTGTAATTCCTGCTTCTATGGGAAGAAAGCAAAAAGAATATTTTGACTCCAATATTTTCTTCAGTTTTAACGCTTGAAAAAAAAAAGGCAAACCAAGTACACTTTGTACAGGGGTAACTAGAGACAGAATGGGACCGACTCGTCAGAGGAGCCACATCTCTGCTGGCTGATCCTATGTCACTGTAAGGTTAATTGAGTGATCCTCAGACCGAGAGCATCGTTGCATCTGTTTAGGTGTGTTTGGATTAAGGGGCAGTCCTGTTCAGAGGGCTGAGCAACCATCTGAGCAACCCTGTGGGATCTCTAAATTCCAGTTGTGCTCTGGCTATAGGTTACCTTGAATGATTTCAGGAACTCTTTGATGGCTTCTTTCTGTTCCTCTCCCATGACTGACACTGACAATTCAGCTCACTTATCAGGATGATGATAAAATATTTTACAAGCTATTGACAAAACTTCCTGCAATTCATCTCTAGGATTTATTTAGGTTCTCTTCATGCAAAGGAAGATAGGTATCATGATATGGGCTAGTGCATGGACACAGGAGTAAAAATAGTCTTGCGTGGAGGATGTCAGATAAGGCTGTGTCATCTAGTTAACAGTAGTTCAATGATAAAAGTTCTGCACAAGTCATTTTATTTTGGTGTTGTGTTATTTATCACTTATTATTTACTCATTTATTTAGATGAAAGTGATTTATTCAAATAGGAGAAAGATTACCTAGTAGAGGAGGTCTCTCCTATTAATATCATTATAACAATGTTTTGGTTTTATGAAATATTAACTATGGATTTTCCAATCTGACAAATGGTGGTATAGTTTATCCACAGTAGCAGGAACAAAATGTCCCTGTTTTCAAATTTCAACAATTACAATACTATTTCTTTATTTTATTGGTTTTATTGAGTTAAAGCACTTAGACAATTCTTTCTAATTTCATCAAATACCAGTTTCTTGTAATTCCCAATTATAAATGAGAATATTCATGCTACTAACTTCTGTCCCTCTTTCCTCCATCTCCTAACTTTGTTCATTTGTACCTTTACTTTTGCATTTTCAAAATTGGTAAGATTTACATGCTGTGCTAGAATCTTAAGCACAGAATGCTTTAAATTTTGTCTCCTATATTACTCAATAGTATAGTCTTAAATTTTTTTAAATTATTATTATAAATAATAATTATACAAAACCAAAAATTGTGCTGGAAATATACTCTCTCACTTAATTCTAAAAGGGTCAAATGTCATAACCTATGTGGTACTTGTAAGAAAAAAGAATTTTAGAACAGTCTCAAATGGATTTTCTTTCTCAATGCTATCTAACTCAATGCTTCATTTTTTTAGTTCATTATGTTTTTGTAATTTTTTTCATTTCTTTCTGAAACATTTCCAGTTTGTTTCCTCTTTACATTTCTATCTCCTGTTGAGAGACAAAAGATATATTTTTGCTCTATTATTTTCTTTCATCTGTTTATTCATTTTCTTTCTAGTTGCATATTTATATGTTTACTTTAAAATAACTTCTAGGAATACAGAATTAAAATAATTATAGTTATTTATGACATTGCCATCACTGATCCATACATTAATATATTATTAATATAATGAACTCTCACAACAATAACCAAGGATTAGAAAACTAATATCAGTTTTGAGTTTTATAAAAAGGGTGTCACACAGTTTGTAATCTTTTGAGACTATTTTTCTTATGTTTCTAACATTCATTCAGTGTTGTCACATGTGGCTTTGATTAACTGATTTTTACTATAGTATAATTCTCCCTTGAGAGAATATACTATAACTTGTCATCCTGGTGATATACATTTAATAGTTTCATTATTTAATATTACAAAGAGTGCTAAAATGAATACTGTTAAACATGTTTTATGATTCATATATGTAAGAGTTAACTTGAATATGCTCATATGGTAAAATTATTGGCTATGGAGTATATGGTTATCCGATTTCAAAAGTTAATACAAAAATGTTTTATAATGTGTTGCAACTGGAAGATACTTCCATTAGTAATGCACAAAATATTGCATTTAGCCACGTATTCTCCAATGCTTGGTATTCAATGATTTCTTCATTTATTTTCCTTTAAATTGGCTCAAAATGCAATCACATTAAGGGGTTGACTTGCTTTCACCTTATTTTTTTTTTGCCACTGGTTTAAAAATACTGGTTTTGTTGAAGTATAAGTGCATGGAGTATAGTCATCAAGGTTAAAAACCATAAATTAATGAGTTTGAAAATGTGTATAGTCATATAATCACCACTGCATCAAGATATAGATAATTTCCATCTCCAACAATTCCATTGTCTCATGCTGCTTTGTCATCAACCCTTTCTCCAATCCAACCCCAGGGAAAATGCTGATCTTCTTCTGTCACTACACTTTTATCTTTTTTAAAATTTCATGTAAATGGTATCGTGAAGTATGTAGCCTTCTATGCCTGCTTGTTCCACTTATAATGCTTTTGAGATTCAACCACATTGCTGTTCATATTAGTAGTTCATTCCATCTTGTTGCTATATAGCATTCCACTGTATAGATAAAACATAATTTATTACACATTAAATGAAGAGTGGACATTTGGGTTGTTTCCCATTTTTGGCTCCTGTAAGTAAAGCTTCTATAAACATTGGCTTACGAATCTTTGGTGGGGATGTATGTTTTCATTTTTCTTGGGTAAATATGAAGTGAGATTTCTGGGTGATTTGTTTAACTTTATCAGAAAGTACCAGAATGTTTTCCAAAGTGGTTGTACCATTTCACATTTCCATTAGAAATGTATGAGAGTCCCAGCTGCTTTACATCCTCATTAATTTTTTGTATGATCAATCTTTATAATTTTAGCTATTCTGGAAGGTGATAGTGATATCTCATTTTGTGTGTGTGTGTGTGTGTGTGTGTAACATGTCCAGAGAGTTTTTCTTATTTTCTATCATGTTGCTTATATTCTGTATATATTCTGCATACAAGTATTTTACTAATTATATGTTTTACAAAATTTTTTTCCAAGTATATGGCTTGCCTTTTATTTTTTTTGACAATGCCTAGTGACAAATATATATTTTAAAATTCAATTATCAATTAATTTTTCTTTTACTGTTTCTACTTTTTCTGCCCTAAGGAATCTTTCCCTGCCCACAGCTTGTGGAGGTCTTTCCCTATATTTTCTTTAGAAGTTTTATATTTAACTTTTATTTTGAAAATGTTTTTCAAAATAAATTTTGTATATGGCATAGGATAAGGGTTACGGTGAATTTTTCCCTTATATTCAATTGTTCAGCATACTTTGTTAGAGAGACTACTGATATGGTTAAGCTTTGTGTTCCCCCTCAAATCTCATCTTGAATTGTAATCCCCATAATCACCATGTGTCAAGGGAGAGATCAGGTGGAGGGAATTGAATCATGGCTGCAGTTTCCCCCACGATGTTCTTGTGATAGTGAGTGAGTGCTCACAACATCTGATGGTTTTATAAGGGGCTGTTTCCCCTTTGCACAGCACTTCTGCCACCTTATGAAGAAGGTGCCTTGCTTCCCCTTCGCCTTCCACCATCACTGTAAGTTTCCTCAGGCCTCCCTAGCCATGCTGAACTATGAGTTAATTAAACCTTTTTCCTTTACAAATTACCCTTTATAAATTACTCAGGCAGTTCTTTATCGCAGCATGAAAATGTACTAATACAACTATTGTTAAACTAAATTTGACCTGAGAAAGGCTTCTTAACTTGCATAGTTCAGTTTTCATGAATTGCAACCTAACTTAGCACATAAATAAATTGAAAACCCAACTTAGGAGTATGTGTCTGTAAAAATAGGTGAGGCTCAGTCAACCACAGCAGCTGTGCTTCAGCCAATCACAGACAACCAACTGTTCAAACTGTTCAAATAAAGCAACTGCTGAGCTGTAACCAAATCAGCAGTTTCTGTATCTCACTTCTATTTTCTGTATATCGCTTTCCTTTTTCTGCTCAGAAATATTATCCAATCATGCAGCAGCCCCAGTTTCTCTAAGCATCTTCTGGTTCTGAGAGTTGCCTGGTTTGCAAATCATTTTTTTTTTTCTCAGTTAGACTCTGTTAAATTTAATTTGTCAAAAGTTTTTGTTTTAATACTACCCTTTTCCTATTGCATTCTCTTGGATTCTCTGGTTTCTCTTCAGCGCATATAAACCTTTCACCTTTTAGTTTTGCATTATCTTGGTATATTTGTTAAAAATTAACCACATGTGTAGGGGTCCATTTCTAGACTCTTCTCTTCCATTGATCTTATACCAATAGTGTGTTGTCTTGGTTATTGTAGCATTAAAACAAGTCTAGAAATCATGTAGTATAAGTCATTCAAACTTGTTCTTCATTTTCAAAGGTTTATTACTGTATTTGCGTATAAATCTCAAAATCAACTTATTAATTTTTACTTTAAAAAGCCCATCAAAATTCAAGTTGAGTTGAATTTAAAAATCAAACTGACAGAACTGACATTTTAACAATACTGAGTGTTCTGACTCATGCAATAGTATATCTTTTCATGTATTTAGTGCTTTATTTCTTATGCATTCTGTAATTTTCAATGTAGAGGTCTTAAACATAATTTTAAAAATTTATCTCTAAGTATTCCACTTTATTGGTCATGTAGTAAATGGTATTATTTTTAAAACTTTTAATCTAATTATTTGTCATTCACATATAGAAACACCATAGATTTGTGTATATTGACCTTATGTGGTATAGTCTTCCTATTTTACTTAGTAGTTCTGGTAGTTGTTTTTTTGAGGTGGGGGAGTAGATTCCATAGGATTTTCTATGTAGATGCCCAGATGATGGGCAAATACAGACAGATTTACTTTCTCCTTTTCAATGTGTATACATTTTTAATGCATATATGTCTATATACATTTATGTGTTATTGTACTGGCTGGAGCTTCCAGTACAATGTTAAATAAAATTTGTTTGAGGGAATATCTTTGCCTTTTTTTCAGTTATAATGGGTAGGTATTAGTCTTTCATTAAGTATGATTTTGGTTGAATTAAGTATGATTTTTGATTGATTTTTGCATGTAGGTTAGACATATATGCTTTTTATCAGGACAATGAGGTTTCCCTCTAAGTTAGTTGAGAGTTTTGTTTCTTTTTTTTTTTTTTTTTTTGCCATGAATTGTTGTTACATTCATCAGATACTTTGCATCATCAATTAGTGATGAAATTATCAATTAACATAATCTTTTTGGTTTTATATAATGTAAAAAATACATATATATATATATAACCTTTATATATAAATCTTTGAAAGTTGTTCTCTATACCCCATGTATTAGGATTTTTTTTTGAACTATATAAAACACTAATCTCATATTTGTGTGAACGCCAGAGATTGTTTAGCCTAAAGGTTTCCTGATTTTTATTTCTACTATCTCAGGCAATTTTCTCTCACATATGTGCAGATCAGTATTCCAACAAATACTTGCTCTCTGGAGCCTTTTCTATATGCAGCTCCCTCCTATTTAGCAGTCGTACAACAAATGCTAGCTGTTTTAACCTCTCCATATTTCAGTCTCTCTGTATTCAACTCGTTCACACCACTGGGCTCTGCGTGGTTCCCCTGCCTGGGTTGACAATCAGAACTCTCCTCATTACTTCTGCTTTTCTGTAGGATCAAAATTCTGGTGTATAATATCTGAAAACTATAATTTCATATATTTTGTCAATTTTCTGTTTCTTTAAGGCAGAAAGATAAAGCTGGTTCCTGATATTTTAATTTGACCAGAAGCAAAAGTTAGCCACTGAGTTATTCATTTTTTTATTACTAAAAAAGTTAATTAATTAATTTTTTTTTTTTTTTTTTGAGTTGGAGTCTCGCTCTGTCACCCAGGCTGGAGTGCGATCTCGGCTCACTGCAAGCTCCGCCTTCCGGGTTCACGCCATTCTCCTGCCTCAGCCTCTGGAGTAGATGGGACTACAGGCGCCCGCCACCACGCCCGGCTAATTTTTTTTTTTTTTTGATTTTTTGTAGAAACGGGGTTTCACTGTGTTAGCCAGGATGGTCTCAATCTCCTGACCTCGTGATTTTCCCACCTCTGCCTCCCAAAGTGCTGGGATTACAGGCGTGAGCCACCACGCCTGGCCAAAAAAGTTAAATTTGATTATTTTCCAATCTGAGTTATTTTAGAGCTTTTTGCTCTGTACTCACATATCTAATTCTTTCTTTGAATTTTGATTTATCCAGGCCAATATAAATATATTGGCTAGAAAAAATATATTAATTTTTAACGAGTTACTTGACACACAGAGAATCCGGCTCTACTGTGTTTATTTTTTTGTACACCTTCATGGTGCTTGACTTCCTACATGTTTTGTAATTTTGTTGATGAGTTCATATTTCTTGGAAACGTGTCTGTTATTTCCTTAAGGTATTGGTTTACCACTGGTGTCCCCAACAAGGATATTAAGTTTTTTTCTGTCAGAGCCTAGAGTTACTACTAATCTGGGACCACTTCAAAATAAATTTATGGCTTAACATTTTCAGACATTCCAGGTAGTATAGCATTGGTTTGCAAAACTCATTGAGAACCCACATGTATTTACAAATGCTTAGGAGAGTTACTTTTCCCCCCCACTACCAGCACTAAGTTTCGAGATGAGCAATTTATTCTTTTTATCATTAGCAGCAGAGGTGTGCGTAGGGCGGGATGAGAATGGGGAATTATAGGGAGATTATAGGGAACAGAGTTTACATATATTCCAACCAAGACTATGTTAACCACATCCTCTTCAGTTTATGCAGAAAAATTATCGGTAGGGTTGGATTAGTTATAGGGCTTATCTCATACTTCTTGTGACCTGTGTATCCTTGACAGGCAGTCAAGGTTACCTAGGTTTGGAAAATATCCTGAAGGTGAAAACAGTTTTATTGCTTAGTTCTTGTCATTTACTTTTTGCCTTCAGATAACTCTTACCTTTTTATAGCACATTCACAAATTTAAACTGATGCTATGCATGTTGTATCCAGCAATTTTAGTTATTTTCAGGGCAGATTATGTTAGGCTGCCACACTGCCAGAAAAAGAATTCTCCTCATCTATTTTTTGTTGCTGTTGTTGTTCTTAAGTTCTCTAGTATGCTACTCATTCTTCTGTTTCTTCTACGATAATGAGTGCATTCTTTAATTTTATTGTTACTGTCATTTTACGTGAACTGCCATAGGAAAGGAAGACAAATATAGTCAAATTCAAGTTATAAATTATGACAAGTCTTCTAAATTACTTCCTTTGAAATGCTAATTTTCAAAATAGAAGACAGCAGGAAGTTAAAAAAATAAATATCTGATATTCTTTATTTTTTATTTTGAAAGACTGGTAGTAGATTAGTGAAAAAAGATTTT
Organism: Macaca mulatta; assembly: GCF_049350105.2. Taxonomy (NCBI): domain Eukaryota; kingdom Metazoa; phylum Chordata; class Mammalia; order Primates; family Cercopithecidae; genus Macaca; species Macaca mulatta. Next base: position 112,222,210 of record NC_133408.1, read on the forward strand.
ATACTGAACTGGATATATCAAAGTTTAGACAATCATAATTAACATGCTAATATGATAAGATATTATATACAATTATATGTCTAATTTGCTCTTGCAATAAATTCAATCTTTTTGAGCATGTACTGTATGCTATATGCCCAGTAAAAATATTCACAGAAACAATTAGGATATTTTCCTTAGAGTTGTGCTAAAGAAATAAGAATATTCTTCTATTTTTGAATATTGTGCATATTTTAAATATTATTTGAGGCTGGTTATATAAATGTAGATTTTACAAACGTGTTAAGTCAAAATATCTGGATATAATATAAAACCTTTTTTTTTTCTATTCTTTTAAAAGCTAGTATGGCAGAGATTTCCGGCCTCTGATCAGAACATATATATTAACATTTCATAAAGAAAGGGAAATTTGGATCAAATTTATGATATGCCAAATAGTAAAATAAATATACACTAGATAAGAATATTTCTGTGGTTTGGCCCACACAGACTCATTCCCTGGCCAGCTGACAACTACTCTCTTGGGGATTGTGAACATCAAAAAAATTTTTCTTTGGCGCTGTCTGCTCTAGAATGGGCTTAGCTAGGGCTGTTTAGTGTAGCAGCTGCCAGGGTTGGTAACCTTCAGTAGATAAGACTAGATGGAGAAATTAGAGGGTATTTCTTTTGGATTGTTGTAAATCTGAGTTTGGCAAACTTTTTCTCAGATTCTAAGATTGGGGGAGCCTGAGTTGTGTCAGTTCCACAGACAACTGATCCGTGTCAGTTCCATGGATCTTTGTATTTAAATCTGCATCACTGTTAAGAGGACATGTATTGTGTTAGAAAGACAAGGAAGAAATGTCTTCAATAAGATATTCCTTTGTTAAATTAATACCACAATAACTCTGATATAACTCAAAACTAAATTTCAGTAGATTTGATTCTTACTGTTGAAATTAAAAGGCATTTCAAATTATGAAAGACCTTGAAAATCAAACTGGCTAATCTCTGGATATGTATTATTATCTATCCCAGTTGTGGGTTATCTTAATTACTGGAATAAAGTTCCTTTGGAAAGTTTTTATAAACCAGTGGATAGTAGTACAAACCCATAAACAGAAATAAATGTTCATGTCTCTTCTATTTGAGTGCTGTTTTCAAATTATCAACACAAAGCTGAGATTTTTGTAGTTGAGGTTTGAGGATTCTACCGCAACCAAAAGTTATTGTGCTGGCATTGTTCAATCAATATGGAGTCTTGTCAAAAGTTTATTGGTTATGTCTCATAGAAACACTTTGTATATTTAGTAGGACATAGAAGACAAATTTGTACTTTGCTCTATTTCCTTATTATTTTTTGACTATTAGAATCAGTACCAGGCTACAACTCACAGTTTAACAGTGATTTAGGTAAACAATATGAAAATGTTATGTTTGTGGTATTACTATGCTAAAGCACAGACTACATTATGGAATGATATATTTCCTCATCACTTTGAATGCAGATACACATTAGCTGCCTTTTTTTTTTTTTTTTTTTTTTTTACCTTTTTAATGGACTGAAGTTGGCTTTATTTCCTCATGGAATTACACCCTTAAGCGCATCCAATTTAAGACATGAACCAAGGAAGGTAGAGTTCCACTGTTAAAAAAAATTTTATTAGCATAAAAGAGTAGATCCTTTTATTTTACTCCAAACCCATGTTCAAAATAATCACAATTATAGTGTTGCAATATACCACATTGCAATTAACATACTCCAAAAACTTAATGAATTCAAGTTTAAGAATGGTCTTAATTTTTCTCTGCATTATAGCAGGCTCAAGAATATCCTTGGAGTACTGTCACTCTTATTTTTACTCCTAAAAGCTTTCTGACAAGAGAAAGTTCACGTTGATTTAAACAAAATATTCAGTGAATTGTGTTTGATCTTAGTATGCCCATGGAAATGTTTTTTTCTAAATTATTTTACAGAATCCTATATTCTCAATATTGTAGCACTGATTATGTTTGACTTAAATTTTAATTTTTGTTTGTCTCTCAAGAGATTATAAGTTTCATGAAGGTACATACCATATATCATATTCCACTGTTTATTACAGTGGCTTTCTCGGAACAAACTCTCAAAATACATATTTATTGAATGGATAACTGAATGAGCAAATTACTTCTTGGTTTGAGAGAAAGTTTAACTTTTTTGCTCTAATGTATAAAAACTCAGAATACTCCTCTCCCACAAAGATGTCCAAGAAAAACAAACAAAAAAAAAAGAAGGAAAAATACAGGGATACATGATTTTTAAGCCTATCTACTTACACCCTCACCTGCAATTTTGTTTTTATTTATTTAGGCTGTGAGTGTGCTTATTCAACCTTAATTTGTAGTTGTGCTAAGCTGATTATCATAGCTACAGATAGAGCTAAAATTGAGTAGGAAATGGAAGAACAGAACAGAGAAACCAAATTTTTTTGCCACCAATTTTCAGCCTTTGCTAACCTTATGGACTATTTCCCAATACTGTGCTAATATAAGTTTCCTTAAAAATAGCTTATGAGATAAGGGAACAAAGAATACAAGCCAATTGTCCTCTGAATTTCGGAGCAACAATCTTCTGATCCAAGCAGAGGTTGTTATGATATCCTGTACCTGGCTTTGTAACATTTCCTAAGGTAAACACATAATTCAGGCACAGGATACCTCTGGAAATATTTGTCAGTTGTTCAGCTTTTAAAAATGTCTTTGTATTAAATTTGCAATGAATGGCATTGAATATTATAGTTTTGGTAAATGGCCTAATTGTTGACAGTAACGTAATGTAATTTGCTTATTTCAAAAGGACATTTTTCTATACCCTAGTACCTTCTTCAGCTTTCACCAATAATAATTCAATTTGGAGACATTTATTGAATGTCTCCGTTCAGTGGGAGAGAACTCTTTTTTATGGGTCACTTCATTCTTAGTTGATGGGGCAAAAGTACCCATTTCCCGAGTTACAATAGAAGGAAAGTATAGGAGAGTGGGTGAAGAACTGGACTAGGAAGCTGAATCCTGGATTCCAGGCTTGGCTCCTTCCCTTACTGTAAATGAACCTAAGTTATATAAATAGCTGAACTTATCCTCAGTCTCCAAATTTATATTTGTAACACTCCCTACTTGACCTACCTCATCAAAAACAAGATAAGAAACATGAAATCTCATTATACTCTAAGATGCCATACACATTTAAGATATTACACTTATAGATCCATATTAGTGTCAAAAAACTGAAGAATGCTGTCATCTTGAAATGAGATTTGAAAGGTTAATAGATATGAAAATAAAAAGGAAAACAGAAGGGTGGTTGCAAGGTGGAGCTCTACCTTAAGATAGCAGATTTAGAAGTCCTAACCTGAAAATCTGCCTCTGGGAAGATAAAAAGATGAGAATGCAAGAAACACCTAAGACTTTTGTTCCTACGGCCAAGAACTATGGCATATTTCTTAAACTGTTGTTGTTTAAGATTGCCAGTGAGTGACATGTAGCATCAGGAAGATCTATCCTAAAATGTTTTGTTGGCTGAATTTTCTGGGATGGTGATTAATCAAAAATATTTTTCCTTGTGCCTTTGAATGACATGCTTTTTCTGAGCCAAGGAGTGGTTTAGATGGAAAACCAAATCATATGAAACATCTCAGGTTTTTGCTCATCATGGCAACTTGTTTTCTCACATGGGAGGTAACTCCCTCAAAGAAATAATGCCTGACAGTTCAGCAATTGAATTGAACTAAGGCTTCTGAAATGAAATAATGCAATTGGCAGGGAGAAATTGCTGAAAAAAGTATAGGTTTTTAATAAGTTCTGTTAACTAAGAAAACATAGGGAAAATCTCTTAAAAATTCACTCTTTGTTTTAAAGAGTCATTTTGACAATATGCTTTTAACTTTATGATGTTAAAGATTATGTATACCTTATCTTAAGTAATGATATAGCCTCATTTTAGAATAAATCAGATGATAGCCTCCTTTTCTATTTCCTTCCCTTTTTCTTTGCATGGAGAAAGGAAATAAGAATTACTAAAAGCAAAGGGTAGCTTTCATTTATTCTCTTATATATAAGGCTATGGTTTAAAAGTAGAAACAAAACCAAAAACTCCAGACTGCTAGGTCCTCAGGTTCAGTGGTATAACTTTTGAAGTGATTTTTGTATTGACAACCGCCTATCCTTTCCTTAGAACTATGCCCTAGACATTTCCTTGAGTTTCAAAAAAGTGGCTAATATACCCAAAGAATAAAGAATCCTCAAGTCTTCCTCTTTAAAATTCCTACTTTTCTACTCCTCTGCTAGTGAAGCTGTTTGGAGAGGTCTCAGTGAATAGTGAATAAGTGTTGACTACCTTCGTATGTTTTAGTAGCCCACAAAATTTAAAACTTTCTCAAACCCATATCGAACAATTAGACTTTGCCCATTCTGTGGCCATTGAAAGATGATCACTTGCTCTGATGAATTAAAAATTTTTAAGTAGGTCAAAGATCTTGTTTTTTTGTTGTTGTTGTTGTTTTCTGTATTTCTGAGGTAGCTGCCTAATGTAATGAGAATAAACCTCAGAAGAATAATATTTATTTTGATTAGCATTGTGCTATTTGAGTTGTGAAATAACATTCTCTTGGTCAAACAATAACAAAACTGTTTTTTAAAGAGAAAAATGAAGAATGTTAATATATGAGTCTGGGTTGTAAAGTATGACAAGCTTAGATGATTTCTGCATGGATAGGTTTTTATATGTGAAAAGTTGTAATTGGCTAATGATGTCAATTGTGTTATTTTTATATTGCTATTATTTCTGTCAATCAATAAAAAGTATAGCGATGGCAGTTGTTGGTATCTGTTGAATAGCACAAGAGTGTCAGGAACTCAGGGATGGATCTCTTAGCCTTTTACTTATGATCTTTGAAAGGCTGTTGGACCTCAAGATATTACCACCATGTTTTGCAAAAGAAAAAAATGAGAAGGGTAAAGAGGGATCCGTCAGCTGAATAAACTTTTCCAAAAGTGTCACCTAACATCTTGTTTATAAGATATATCTTATAGGCCGGACGTGGTGGCTCAGACCTGTAATCCCAGCACTTTGGGAGGCCGAGGCGGGCAGATCATGAGGTCAGGAAATCGAGACCATCCTGGCTAACACGGTGAAACCCCATTTCTACAAAAAATACAAAAAAAATTAGCCAGGCATGGTGGCAGGCGCCTGTAGTCTCAGCTACTTGAGAGGCTGAGGCAGAAGAATGGCGTGAACCTGGGAGGTGGAGCTTGCGGTGAGCCAAGATCGCACAGTAAGCAAGACTCCGTCTCAAAAATAAAATAAAATAAAATAAATAAATATATATATGTATACATATAAACCATTCTTTGAGCAAGTGAGGCTGAGAAATGCGTTTATAGCTGCGTACATGGCCTTCCCCTATTCTCTCTTACAAAGGAAGAAGTAAAGAATGTAGATAGTACTGGGAGTGAAGAGTTACTGTTACATACATGTAGCATTTCAGTGCCATCTCAGACTTCTGTTTGGAGTTAAGCAACCAAAGTGAAAGAGAAGAAACAGAACTTCATCCACAACGACCCTTGGAATGGGAAGCTAAGTTTCATCTCTCATTGTTAATGGAGCAGCAACGAGAACAGACTCAGAAAGGTGTGGATGAGATTGTCTAGGAAAGCTACAGCATAGGACAGACTTCTGACATTCAACATTTGAGGTTTTCATTGATCAAGGCCAACCTTTAAAGTCCATGGCATACAATAACTTTAACTTTTTCTGTCAAGTCACTTTTACAACCAAGGCTGGTGTATTAGTTTGCTAGGACTGCCATAGCAAAGTCTCACCAAGTGGAACAACAGAACCTTACTGTCTGACAGCTCTGAAGACTAGAGGTCTGAGATCAAGGTGATGGCAGGATTGGTTTCTTCTGTGGGGTATGAAAGGGAATCTGATCCATGGCTCTCTCCTAGCTTCTGGTGGGTTGTTGGCAACCTTTTGTGTTCTTTGGCTTGTGGATGTATCACTTCAATCTCAGCTTTCATCTCTACATGTCATTCTGCCTTTATCTCCACATAGTGTCTGTCTCTGTTTGAATTTCCCCTTTTTATGAGGATACCAGTCCTATTGGATTAGGGCCCACTCTAATGACCTCATCTTGACTACATCTACAAAGACCCTATTTCTAAATGAGATCACATTCTAAGATACTGAGAGTTAAGACTTAAACATATCTTTTTTAGGGGGACATAATTCAATCTCATAATACCTGGTATGCAAATTCATTTGTTAAAAAATGAACCTGGAGGATCCCTTACCTGACCCTGAAGCCTCCACATTGCAACAATCATTTCCTTTTCATTGGAGGAAATTTTAGACTATAGAGGTATTTGAGAATTTTTAAGGGTCTATTTAATGGCATACATTGAAAATATTGCTTTCAGTCCTTATGAAATTATCTGGATCACAGCGGGATTGTTTGTGAATCTGAAGATGTATATTTATTTCATGTTATGACTATTCAGTTAAACAGTTTTACCACGCAGTTCACTTTTCTCAATGTAACATTTTTTTTTGGGTGGAAATAACAGTTTTTTAAATCCCAAAACACCTTGAATACAATATACTAAGTTAATAATATTTTAGAAAAGACCCATTTATCCACTTCACATAATAATCTCTAATCAAAGAGTATCACATGGAAAAAATTAAAAGTGAGCATCATGTTTGGATTAAAATTCACTTTTGTTTTGTTGGTATGCCAGGTGGGAAGAACGAAGAGGAAGCATCTTCTGAATCTTCAGTTTATTTTACACATGTGTTTTCTATGTTTTGAACTGCTCTCAGGTTGAGCCTTTAATTTCTTGTAGCCCAAGACAAAGACATTTTTTGTCCAGTGGGCTGAATTGTGTTCAATAAAAAGTTAGGTTCAAATCCTAACCTCTGGTACCTCAATATGACCCTAGTTGAAAATAATATTTGCAGATGTAATCAAGTTATGATGGGGTCACAATGGAGGGTGGATCCTCCAATGACTGGTGTCCATATAAGGAAAGGAAAATCTGGCCACGGAGACACAGGTAAGAATGCTGTGTGAAGACAGAGGCAGAGGCTGAGTGATATGTCTCTAAGCCAAGGAACTACAAAGATTGCCAGCAATCACTAGATGCTAAGAGGCATGGGACAGCTTCTCCCTTACCACCTCCAGACAGTTTGCTGAAACCTTGATTTTGGATTCAGCCTTCATAACTATGAGAGAATAAATTTCTACCTTTTAAAGCTACCAAACTTGTGATAATTTGTTGTCAACCCAAAGAAATCAATACATCCAGCATATCCAACTTTGATATCAAATGCCTGCCTGATGATGTGCACCAACTGCCACACCAATTCAACCACTGCCTTCCTTGGTGAGCATAAGAAACTTCATTACATTACTTCTTATATTTGAACTAGATCTTTCTCATACTTATTATTTATACAAACTTGTTTTCACTGTTCAATTGATGTATGTTCAAATCTATAAAAATTGGGAATTTTGGATTGGGATAATATGAATGTTAATTTCCTTCTGAAATTAGTGGAGGTGGTTTTTTTGTTTTAGTTTTTCAATCTGTGGCTTTTCATTTTAGGACAAGGGTTTCAGGAACACACTTAAAATCATTAAATGAGACATAGACTTTACCTTGATTCCTATGATCACCTCAGTAAAGAAAAGCGGTCACAGCAAGGATAAGGTAAGTGGGCATGTTGGTTTCCTGAGAAGATAGTAATACTGGAAACACTTCTAGTTATTCACTTAATTTTAAAAGTGCTTATATAGAAACAGAGAAATCACATGAATTTGGCAGGAAAAATAGAAGAGTAAAGCAAGAAACGAGAACAAAGAAAGAGGTATGGAAAAGAAGCCTTTGGGAGAAGCAATCCAAGTGAGATGAAAGTATTTTTACCATTTGTGCTCTCTAAAATTTAATGATTAGTCTTCAGTTCTATTTATCAGATCGGTGTGTAACTCTATGGATTTGAGAATTACACACCGATCTGATAAACAGAACTGAAATATAGCAAGTATATTTAAAATACAGCAAGTATAATATAGCAAGTATATTTAAAAATACTTGCTAATGCCCTCACTTCAAGTGTTGATTCAAATGTCACCTTATCAAAGAACATATAGATAATTCAGATTCTCTGACCTGTCCTCCTTTTCCAATCCCTGCACTTGGAACCTCCCTTCCCCTACTCCACCTGTTCATCTTTTCATTGTACTTACCATCTTACCATAAGCTTTATAATTTACTTGTTATTTTCTTTGTTTCTGTCTGCTCCCTGCCACCCTTCCTGCCCCCCAACTCTTTTTGGACAGAAACTCCTTGAAATCAAGCCCCTTAGACTTTGATGAATTCCACAGATCTGGAACAGTGTCTGGCATACCATAGGTGCCCGTTTTTAACAAACGTATTTTCTTTACAATTAATAATCTGTTGTGATATTTTCAAGATTTAAAAAATCATTCATGTTATATTTTATATACATGTGTAATCCTTGCATGATGAGCTAAAATTTTTGTGGCTTGTGCATTCTCATTTTATCTCTTGACATGAAATTATGTATGGTTAGAGAGGATTTGTTGTTGCTTGACCTGATGTTTGCCTCCTGAAAAATGTCTATAACATAGTTTAGCAAGATGCTAACAAGTCCCAATGAAACACATCTGCTCTACTGTTGTCTCCAAGTCCTGGTCTCTTCAAACTTTTAAAACTGTCATAGATTACTGGAAACACAACTGCATCTGAAATTAGTTCAATAAAAACAGTAGTTGCAGATGCTTCATGAAGGGTTTGAAAACAAAATTGTCAGCCAAAGAAAATGGCTTGTAAATGTCTAGCCATTACTGCAGTGTTGCAGAAGTAAGTTTTCTGGCAATGAAGGAAGTGGGGCTCCCTGCTTGCTGACACATAAATGACTAAACTGGAGAGATTTCTTAGTCTGTCTGCTTAGCAGTAGTGTGGATGTGTAACTGGATGCTGGTATTGCGGTGCAGTTGTAGGTGAAAATCCTGGACGTGATGAAAGACAATCTTTGGTAATAGAATTGCAGGAAAGCAGGGGTTTGAATCAACCAGGTACAATCTTGCTGCTTTCTCTTTCTCATTTGTATACGATTTTTTCTATAATCTAGAAAGCATAAGGGCAATGCTTTCCAATTTAATTGATGGCTCAGTCTGACATAATTGATTTCACATGGTAGGTGACAAATGACTCTTGGGTTAACCCCTCTTCCTATTCAAGAAATAGATAAATCTACCAGGATTTTCTCTTTTCTCACTAAACTATCACTTGGGCATCAATTTATCTATCTTTGATGAAATTTTAAATATTTCATAAACTGGTGAAACCTCTAATTCTTGTTTTTTGGGGGAAGGTGGAAAATAATAGAATTTTCTTACATTTTGTCATTGAGTTGACAGATGGCTGAAGGAAAAGCAGCATCCTAGGTTTTTCAGAGACATGTCTATGCTGAAGTCAGATTATATGGTGACTTGCAGTGTAACTATACTAGTATCTGTTTACATCTGTACACAAGAAAAAATTTTTGTTAAATAATATCAGTTTGGAATTGCTCAAGGGATTTAATAGAACGACTTGGAATATGGCCATGGTAATACACATTCAGAAGGTCAAAATTTCTCAGCTAGAGAATGGTTCAGTATGCTCATTCATCACTTTCTACTTTTGCTTATATTAAACAAAGACACACAACTACATGCAAGTTGAACTGTAGCACCTGCACAATCAGACTTACAAAGTACTAAATCCTAACCTACTGTCAATTCACAGGATTCATCCTGATATAATCTTTATGATATAGATGTTTATTTTCAAAACTCATGCAAAGAAATTAGCTAAATGACAAATAATGCTGATATCTTTTATGTATATAACAAATTTCATCCAAAAATTGCAGTGTACTATATGATCAGTCAGTTAATAATGTATGTAAAATCCAGAGTAAAATATTCTCAACTTCTCAAGAATCAGATGACTGAGAGGAGACAAAGTTCATTTTTTCCCTCAATCTATTGGATAGGGTAGCTGAGAAAGATGGCTTTTGCAGCATTCTTGGAAAGTTCACAGTTTAGGATTCACAGCCTGTGATTCTTAGATGAGGACAGCTGATGCTATACCTATTACTGAAGCCAAGTGGTGGGATGATATATTCCATCCAAGCTGTTTTCATGAGTGAGTAGACTCTGGCCTTTCTAGCCAGGTTTCTCAATGCTGAAGAAGACAACACACATTCTTTGGAAGTTGAGTGCAAACCAAAACTCCACTTGATCTGCAGTTCTGCCTCTGGGTGGTCCTGGGTGACCCAGTTTAGCTTGGGGAAGCCCTGGGAAATTTGATATGGCCACATCCAGTTTAAAGGCTACTCTTGGGTGGTCTTCAGCAGTTAATAGAGTTTGGTTATGGGGCCATTATAAGAGCTTCAGAGAAGTCCAGGAATCTGGGCCTGGACAAGGTCCAGACTTCTGAGTGATGATTACTCCTGAGCATATCAGTATAATAAAGTGGAAGGACTAGAGTAGTTCTGGGAGGACTACGTAGTTCATGCCAAACACACCTCAGCAATTCTATGCTGCCGACATCGTTGGCATCTTCCAAGGCCCAAACTCAAGGCACCATGTTGTCAGATTGAACAAGAACTGGGCTGCCTCAAGGCAAGGGATCAGAACTTTCCAGGCATTGCTTTATGGCAAGGAAGACAGAGAAATTTTCTTTGATAAATTCAAGTCCTGGGCCGGACGTGGTGGCTCACGCCTGTAATCCCAGCACTTTGGGAGGCCGAGGCAGGCGCATCATGAGGTCAGGAGATCGAGACAATCCTGGCTAATACGGTGAAACCCCGTCGCTACTAAAAATGCAAAAAATTAACCGGGCGTGGTGGTGGGCGCCTGTAATCCCAGCTACTAGGGAGGCTGAGGCAGGAGAATGGCGTGAACCCAGGAGGCGGAGCTTGCAGTGAGCCGAGATCCCGCCACTGCACTCCAACCTGGGCGACAGAGTGAGACTTTGTCTCAAAAAAAAAAAAAAAAAATTAAGTCCTGTAAATTTGCTAAATAATACCAACCCTTAATTAGATAGCTATGATAGATAGATATGAATATATAGATAGATAAAGGAGAACTGAGTTGAGTTGATATCAACCCTTAATTATATATATATATATATATAGGGTATGTGTGTGTATATATATATATAGTGTGTGTATATATAGAGAGAGAGATAAAGGGGAATTTTATCAATCCAAAATCATTTGTATTTCGCTACAGAAAATGGTACATTATAGTGAAAACAACAAATGCTTTGGAGATAGCCACTCGTGGGTTCCAAGGTCCCTCCACCATTTATTGTCAGAGAAACTGGCTGAGAGATGTGGAAGATTATCCCAAAAGATAGTTCATGCAGGCTGGGCATGGTGGCTCATGTCTGTAATCCCAGCACTTTGGGAGGCTGAGGCAGGTGGATCACCTGAGGTCAGGAGTTTGAGACCAGCCTGGCCAACATGGCAAAAACCCGTCCCTACTGAAACAAAACAAAACAAAATTAGCTGGGTGTGGTGGCAAGCGCCAGTAATCCCAGCTACTTGGGAGGCTGAGAATTGAGGCAGTAGAATTGTTTGAACCTGAGAGGTGGAGGTTGCAGTGAGCCAAGATCATGCCACTGCACTCTAGCCTGGGCAACAGAGCAAGATTCTGTTTAAAAAAAAAAAAAAAAAAAAAAAAAAAAAAAGATAGTACATGCAGAAAATATTAAAAAATCTAATTAAAGCATGTTCATTCATACTTATATATGTCAGTTTGTTGAGATAAGTAATGATATTTCAAGGGTAAAAAGAGTTAAATGGCAAAACCATGGGGCTTGGGTTCAGACAGACTTGCATTGACACTGATCCTGATAAATTTCTTATCTTCTTTCTGAATCAGGGTTCTTCATATATACATGAAATTAATATGATCTACCTTGTGGAATAGTTACAAGGATTAGATAAGATGGAAGTTCCTAGCCTGATGCATGACACATTCTAGGTGCTAAATCAATGCTAGCTTACATTTCTTCCTTTTCTCACTTTAAGATATCCCATGGAGGTTTGGAACCTCTGTTTCCCTCTCCCCCAAAAAGGAACAAAATTTTGAGCAGATAAAGTGTGGGTCTGGACCATTCTGAGAGTTTTTTTTTTTTTTTTTTTTTGTGAGATGGAGTCTCGCTCTGTTGCCCACGCTGGAGTGCAGTGGCATGATCTCGGCTCACTGCAAGCTCTGCCTCCCAAGCTCATGCCATTCTCCTGCCTCAGCCTCCCGAGTAGCTGGGACTATGGGTGCCCACCACCACGCCTGCCTAATTTTTTGTATTTTTAGTAGAGATGGGATTTCACCTTGTTAGCCAGGATGGTCTCGATCTCCTGACCTCATGATCCACTCGCCTCAGCCTCCCAAAGTGCTGGGATTACAGGTGTGAATTTTTTATTTTAAATACAAGAAAGAGCAAACGCATGCTTTCAGTCCTCAGTATGGATGCCATGGTAGAAGTCCAGGGTAACAAATGAGACAATGGAAGATTTTCTCTCTCTCTCCTTTTTTGTCTGAGCCACAGGTTTTGCTATGTTGCTCGGGCTGGTCTTGAATTGCTGGCCTCAGGAGATTCTCCCACCTCAGGATCAGCTGGTGATCCTGCATATCATGTCCCTGCAGGACAGTTCTCTGGGCGGTCTTGCACTGACCCAGTGCTCCCCCTACTTCCTGCATGCAGCTTTCAGAATAACCATAGAATGTGCTGGGAATACAATATTGAGATAGGAAGGAATTGCCTGAAATGGCTTGGGCCTTGTTTCTGTCCCTCCTAGGGAATGTAATACCTTGAGTTAGGGAGGAGCTGCTCAGGGCTTTGTTCCTTTCTCCCCTGGAAACAAAATGTCCTTCAAAGCTTTTCCCAGTGGGTCATGTAGCCCAGAGGTCTCCAACCCCTAGGCGGCAGACTGGTACTGATCTGTGACCTGTTGAGAGCCAGACCACACAGCAGGAGGTGAGCAGCAGGTAAGCGAGCATGACCACCTGAGTTCTGCCTCCTATCAGATCAGCTGCTGCATTAGACTCCATAGAAGCACAAACCCTACTGTGAACTGAGCATGTGAGGGATCTAGGTTGTGCATTCCTTGTGAGAATCTAATGCCTGATGCTCTGAGGTGGAACAGTTGCAGTTTCATCCTGAAACCATCCCTTCCCCACACCCCACTGGTTCATGGAAAAATTGTCTTCCATGAAACTGGTCCCTGGTGCCAAAAAGTTTGGGGACCACTAATGTAGCTTCTGAGGTATATAACCCGGGCAGGCTGTCTTTAAGGTCCCTCAGCTATGATACTAGCAAAGCAAGTCCACTAGAGACTCTGTCCATCCCAGGCAGCTTTCTCGAGGCTTGAGTGACTGGCTCACAATGGATCTGAAACTTCTTTCCCTTTACTGCCTGTCTGTAAGTAATAAACCTGCTTCACGTAACTTGTTGCATGTGAGTGAGATCTGTCCCACTGGACTCAGGCATTTAGTAAAACTGTAGCCCAAAATGCAGTGGGCAGAGGTGTTTGGATTCCTATTCCTGGTGGTTCCGTAGTGATGATCTTCGCCATCCTACACTGAGTGGGTGTCTTCCCTTAGAATTGGTAATTGGTGAACCTGCTTTGCAGACCCAATAAGGGTTCTTGGTTTTTATGACCCCCTACTTTCATCACCTTGTGACCACACTTTATTGTGACTTAACTCTTTGCTCACTCTGCTTTAACCCCATTGGTCTCCTTATCTCTTTAACATGCCAGGTATTCTTCCTCCTTCTGGGACTTTCTTCCCCTCTCTATTAACATATCTTGCTTCCTTCCCTCCTTTAATCTATTTGATATTGCAAACCTCCTTTGCATTGTGTCTTGATAGCAATCATCAGCCTCAAACATAATACATATTTTACATATTTGCCTTTCTCTCTCCCTAACTCTCATCTCCACTCTACTCCTAAAAGTAAAGTGTTGTTACTACAGAAACTTGTTTATTTTGTTCACTATTGCATCCTCAGGAACTCTACAGTAGAACCTGGTATATAGTTTTGGTTGTTTCCTAATTGTAGCACAAGTGGCCAGTTTCTGATGGGTCATTTTTCCAGTTGTCTGGGAGTCAATCCTCAGGTCAACTCAGCGGCTGTTTCACCATGTATTAGTTCTTTCTCACATTGCTATAAAGAATGACCCAAGACTGGGTAATTTATAAAGAAAAGAGATTTAATTGGCTCATGGTTCCACAGGCTGTACAGGAAAATGTCTGGGAGGCCTAGGAAACTTACAATCATGGTGGAGGATGAAGTGGAAGCAGACAGATCTTACATGACTGGAGCGGGAGAAAGAGGGTGAAGGGGGAGGTGCTACACGCTTTTAAAAACCAGATCTCCTGAGAACTCACTCACTATAACGAGAACAGCAAGAGGGAAATCTGCTGCCATGATCCAATCACCTCCCACCAGGTCCCTCCTCCAACACTGAGGATTAGAAGTCAACATGAGATTTGAGCAGGGACATAAATCCAAACTATATCATACCACCTTGACAAAATTTGGTAAGCAGTAATTAAATAGATTGATCCTTTTTCTACTTAAAATTGCTAGAGTCATTTCAGTTTTCTGAGACTGAACTACGATTATAATTTAAAGAGTGAAATTATTTGGAAATAGCTGTGCTGTGAGTACAAGATATAAAAGCAGAGGGTGAGAATGTGCTTTATTCTTTAGATCTAAAGGAAGAGCTTTAGAGAGAACACTGAGAGCTTGATGGGAATCCATGGCAGATTAGGGGAGACACAATAGACTAGCTTCTGGATACAATCTGTTAAATTTGAGGGTCACAATTAAGTGACTAGCTGCAGCTGATAGATGAATCAGGGAGAGGGAGCCTGGGATTGGCTCTCGTCTTCAGAGGTTCTCAAAGCAAAGGGCACACTGCTTGAGTCCACACACAGGATAAGTGCCATGCATGAGGTAAAGGCTGCATGTTATCATCTCAGGTCCTGTCAGTCTCAGGACTCCCCAAAGGGGAAATGTAATCTCAAGGGATATGCAATTTGAGAAGCATGAAAAATAAGTCTGATTAAAAGAACTTACAAGAGAGGGAATGAGATGTGAGTTATTGTGCCCAGAATTGGTTCCTTCCAGTGGGTTCTTGGTCTCGCTGACTTCAAGAATGAAGCTGCGGACTCTTGCGGTGAGTGTTACAGTTCTTAAAGATGGTGTGTCCGGAGTCTGTTCCTTCAGATGTTCAGATGTGTCTGGAGTTTCTTCATTCTGGTGGGTTCATGGTCTTGCTGACTTCAGGAGTGAAGCTGCAGACCTCTGCAGTGAGTGTTACAACTCTTACAGGTGGCGTGTCCAAAGTTGTTTGTTCCTCCTGGTGGGTTTGTGGTCTTGCTGATTTCAGGAGTGAAGCTGTAGACCCTTGTGGTGAGTATTACAGCTCATAAAGGTAGTGCGGACCCAAAGAGTGAGCAGCAGCAAGATTTATTGTGAAGAGCTAAAGAACAAAGCTTCCAGAGCATGGAAGGGGACCCGAGCGGGTTGCTGCTGCTGGCTTGGGTGGCCAGCTTTTATTCCCTTATTTGGCCCCAGCAACATCCTGCTGATTGGTCCATTTTACAGAGTGCTGATTGGTGAGTTTACAATCCTTTAGCTAGACACAGAGTGCTGATTGGTGCATTTTTACAGAGTGCTGATTGGTGCGTTTACAATCCTTTAGACACAGTGCTGATTGGTGCATTTACAATCCTTTAGCTAGACACAGAGTGCTTATTGGTGCATTTACAATCCTCTAGCTAGAAGAAAAGTTCTCCAAGTCCCCACTCAACCCAGGAAGTCCAGCTGGCTTCACCTCTCAGTATAACTAGAGAAATGCAATTAAAGAAGATTCTATGGCAACAAATTTGAAAACCTAGATAAAATGTTTTTCTAATATAATGTACATTTCCAAAATGATCCCAAAGAAAGTAAAACAAACAAACAAACAAAAAAAACCCAATAATCATAAAACTGAGAAATTTAAAAATCTGTCACTAACAAAAGTAACTAGGACTATAGATTTTCACAGCTGAGTTCTATCAAAACTTTAAAAACTAGATAATTTTGATGTTACTTATGCTATTACAGACTATTCAGAAAAAGTTTAATATAAAGCCTTATAAAGTTAGAAAACACCCACAAGTATAGCTTAACTTCACATATAAGTACAAATGCAAAAATAGTTGTAAAATAAGAGAGATTTCCATATAGTCAGAAATTATCAGTAAAATTGTTTGTATCGATCTGTAAAAATCAAAACCATATGATATCAACTAATCCTGAAAAGATTATATAATAAGCATTTTAAATAAATCTCTAGGAATAAAAATATACTACAGAATCCAACAAAATAATTTACCTCAAATCAAATCTAGTTATGGTTCTAAATTACAGAACTCTCATTTTAATTAATATGAAAAATAGGTTAGAATTTCTACTACCACCATTACTTTGATATAGTGAACTAAGAAAATTAAAGTCAGTGTAAACATTGGAAAATTAGATTTTTTTCTTGTAATAACACTGTATGTCTAAACTCCCAAGATTCTTGTTAAAATCAATACCAATGAATAAAACCTTGAATAAGTGAATTTGTTAGAATAGAAACATGATAAATAAGTACAGATAAACTGTTTTTGTCTATATTATCTGTAAACAAATGGCAATGAAAATTGAAAAACACTCTATTTACAATAAACAACATAATATCCTTATAGATAATTTAAAAAAGGAAACACAGGATCTAAGCAAAAGTGTCTGAGAAATCTTATTGAAGAACATAATATAACATCTGAACTATGGAAAGGCATACTGTGATCTTGGATAAGAAGAATTAATACAGTAAAAATGCCAATTCTTAAACAAATTGTTCTATAAATTCAAGACACTTCCAAATAGAACTTCAAGTGTTGATTTTAGAATTGGATACAATGATATTAAAGTTCACTTGGAAAAATATATGTCTGAGAACAGCCAAGAAAAGTTTGATATAGGAGAATGAGAAGCTGGGAAACTTGCTTTACACATTATTTGTCAGACTATAAAGTCAACTATAATCAAATCAATATGGTTTTTAGCCATATGGATCCATGAAAAAACAAACAATCTGGAAAATAGATGTCTGTATATGAAAACTTTATATATGGCAACATTCATATTTCTATTCAGTGGGAAAAGAATGACTTACTTAATACCCAAGACTGACAATTGGCTATTTATCCAGAGAGAAACAAAGCTGAACCCACTCTCACTATGTCTGTGCTGTCCAATATAGTAGCTACTAGCAAGAAGCACTATTTACATTTAAATGTAAATTGATTAAAATTGAATAAGATTTAAAAAGTGTGCTCCTCAGTGACATTAGCCATATTTTAAAGTGCTCAAAAGCTACACGTGACTAGTATATAATTTATCAGGCAATGAAGATTATAAAACTTTTCCATCATTGCAAAAGATTCAATTGGATAGAATGCTGTCTGTCTCATTCTCTCTATATATAATCTTTAGCTATATTTATGTATAATTTATATATGTATATGTCAATATGAACATAAATGTATATACATAAATATAAAATATATTTTATATAGTACATTATATCTTATATATAGTTCTCAATTAATTACAAATATAAAACACTTAGAACAAAGTCATCAAAGTGACATAAACAATATAAGCGTTCAGGGAAACCTCTTAACTAGATACCTACAAAAACCAAAGATTTGTTTGACATAAAAAAGTTGAAGTGTATACAGGGTGGGCATGGTGGCTCAAACCTGTAATCCCAACACTTTGGGAGGCCAAGGAAGGAGGATTGCTTGAGCTCAGGAGTTAGAGACCAACTTGGAAAACATAGGGAGACCCCCATCTCTAAAAAGAAAATAATTATAATAAAAGTTGTATATTAAAACATAAAAATGACATACAAAAAGTATGTGTATCAAAATATCACTTCGTACACCTTAAATACACAATTTTTATGTATCAATTATACCTCAATAAACCTGGACAAATATAGATGTTAATATCCTGGAATACGTTATAAAGGGAATAAGCTGTATGATGAGTCAGAAAATAATTGAATTCAGCTAATTTAGAAAGGGTGGTTTGGGATTGCCCCTCTCAAGAGGGTATTTGAGCTGAGACCTGAAAGATAACAAACTTTATTGTGGAGAGCTGGGCAAAAAACACTCTAAGCTGAGTCCATGGACCCGATAGCTCTTTTGAATGACAAAGAAGCCAGGGTGCCCTCTGTGTTCAGGGGCAAAAGAATGGGTTGTATAAATGAAGATCAGAGTAAAATTGTGGACCACTTCTGGTCATGAAAGTTAAATACCTTTACTGTAACCTTTCACATTGCTGAGAATCCAACACTTGATCACTGGACTCATTTCAGGACATAGAACAGTTCAGGTGTTTCAAACTCACATGGTATATCTCATTGCTAACTGCTCCTAACCATGTACAAATAGAGCCACAGTGTAATGGAAAAACAAAAGTAAAACAAACTCATCTCTTTACAGATAGGTAGAGAAACACTGTTGTTAAGTCCTGGAGAGATATTTGGTTGCTTTTCATAGAGCAAAGAAACCCACCAAAATATTTTATAAAGAAGTGAATTTTTACATATGTTTTCCAAAAGAACTCTAGTTTAAAGCCAGAGTTACCCTAGATTATATTGTGCAGAATGGATTACAAAGGTACAGGAGTTAAATTAAGGAAGGTATTACGAGGCTATTGTTGTGGTCCAGGGAGGAGCTGCTGGTGGCTTGGGCAGGGTAGCAGCTGCTGCGGAGGGGTGAGAAAAAGGGAAGAGTAACAGGGAGCCATAAAAGATTTCTAGTTTTCTGCTTTTTTATTTTGCCAAAATCACTGATGACATCTGTGGAGATAGAACATAAGGAGAAACGAGTTTGAAGGCAAAAATCAAGTTCTGTCTTGAAAAAATTTAAGTCTGAAATGAATATTACAAATCCAAGCAGATCTAAAACTCATCAGAGATGTCTGGATTGGGAACATAATCTTGGGAGTTAGCAGCATGTAGACCTAGGGTGATCAAACTTCCTGGTTTGCTCAGGACACCCCCGCTTTAGCACTGAAAGTCCCAAGTCCTGGGAAACTTCTCAGTCCTTGGCAAACCAGGAGAGTTGGATACTCAAGATAAATGGTATGTATAAGAGAGCAACCAAGAAGATCACACAGAAGTATTGAGTCAGGGAACTATTTAGAAGAAAGAGAAACCTAGAAATTATAGCCAGTGATGTAGGTAGAAGATACGAAAGTGTCAGATTTTTCAGAAACCAAAGGAAAAGATGGTTTCGAGAAAGAGAGAATGCCAACCATAGGATGCCAGGGAATGTCAAGGAAGAGGAGAATCAAACAGCAGATTTGACAAGATGGTGGTCACAAATTACCTAAAGAAGATAAGATTTTGAGGAGTGATGAAGAAAGAAGCTACAGTGTAGTATGTTGAAGAGTGAAGAGTAGGAGAAAAGATCAGTGAGTGTGAAAAAATCATCACAGTATCTTTGCATTGAAGGGGAGCAGAGTGATGGGTAGTAGTTGAAGAGAAGAGAAAATACAAAACGGTTTTATTGTGTGTGTGATTCTGTTGCAGGACTTTTCCTTAGTTCAGTTAAAAGCAGGGTTCATTGTCCCACGGCCACAAAAATTCAGGCTCGCAGACAATTTGGTGAGTAAGGCAGGGTTTTTTTTTTTTTTTTTTTTTGAGACGGAATCTCACTCTGTCTCCAGGCTTGAGTGCAGTGGCGCAATCTCTGCTCACTGCACTCTCCACCTCCCAGGTTCAAGCGATTCTCCTGCCTCAGCCTCCCAACAGAGGGACTGCAGGTGTGCGCCACCATGCCCAGCTAATTTTTTTATTTTTAGTGAAGATGGGATTTCACCGTGTTAGCCAGGATGGTCTTGATGTCTTGATCTCGTGATCAGCCCACCTCAGACTCCCAAAGTGCTGGGATTACAGGTGTGAGCCACCGTGCCCTCCAATACAGGCTGTTATTGGGTGAAAAGGAAAAGGAGGAGGAAACAGGGACTCCAGCTAGTCCACAGTCCCTGCTAGAGTGCTTACAGCCGGGCCATTGGAATCCCAGTTTCCACACAGGAAGAGGAGGGGCCAGGCTCCTTCCCTCTGCAAACAGTGAATTTCCTGAGGCTCCACCCCAGTGGACAGGCTGTTTGGAGTTTCTCCAGGGACCCTCTCCCACCTGGCTGTCTCAATTCTACTGGGGAGAATAGGCTTGTCAGGCAGTGTTAAGTATGTATATGGATGTTTTAGCATAAATTTAATGTGATTTTATTCTTCCTAGTGTATGACTTTCTACAATTGTATTCAGCTTCTCAGGCATTGGCATGAAAAAGAGTTTTTGAATGGTTTTTAATCAGTGTTTGGGTTTCCAAGGGAGGATACTAGGGAAGACAAGCAAGTTAAAATAATGAAAAGATAATTACTTCAATTAGTGAAACGTGGATTAAAAGCCAGGTAAAGGGGGAAGAGGAAACAGAAGCACATAGGAAGATAATGAAAAGCAAAGTCAATGTTTTAGAGGTTTCATTTAAGTTTGAAGAATTATTGCAAAATGAGTACTTGAGAATGCAAACAAAGCACCAAGTGGCAGCCAGAGGAGACCGGGGTTGATTTTAAGCTTTTGAGGTACGGTGAGTTAGTGCTGATGCAATGTCAAGGGTGTGACCACTGGCTGGGGATTGGTGGAGGAAAAGGTGATTGGCAGTGAGGAAGGAAAGTCTTTGTCAGGCAGGGTTTGAATGGTTCATCCCTATGAATTCTGAAGTTATCAAGAATGATGATGCAGGAAAGCTTTCCTCTTGGCCTTCCGAAGGTTCGCTGAAAAATCAGCTTGCAAAGGCATATTAATAAGACTAAAGGCATACAAATGTATTTAACATGTGTACATAGGAGCCTTCAGAATGAATACCTAACTGCCAATAAGATACAGAAGCTTATATGCTGTCTTGAGGTTATAAAAAGAATAAGGGCTCAGAGCATGGCCAAAAAAAAGTTATGGTGGTAGACCAGGTTTTAGTGGCAAGACAGGTTATGGGAGGGAGAAAGGAAGAGGCCTGGCTAGCAAAGTTTCCTTGTTATGTAGTTGAATCCTCATAGGTAACAGTCTTCAGAGAGAATAGATGGCAAATGTTACTTTTCAGACCTTTAAAGGTGTCAATTCTCAATCTCTTCTAGATTTAGGAAAGGCCTGGATTAATGGAGATTCTCTGGATGCAAATTTCCCCCACAAAAGACAGTTTTTCAGGGTTATTTTAGTCGGCTGGTGTCAGCCAACTGGAAGAGTCTTCAGGGATTACAGGAATTTAATCAATTTGAGTAATCAGCCTGTTTTAAGGCCTCCTGCCCTGTAGCCTGTTTCTTCCTAAACTGTGTGGATTGCAGTCACCTAGTTGGTTAGAACCAGCTCCTGACAGACCCCAACAATTTGTAGATGAACCCTAGTGAATTTTCCTCATTACCCTGGAAAGAGCTGTATCTTCTTTACCATAACATGCAACCTATGAGCTGGCATAATGACTCACTACGTCTGCACAACTGGGACTCCTCCTCTACATGAGATGATGCACCCTCTCCCCTCTCCATCACCCCATAAAACCCTCCTGTCACCTTCCGTCCGGGGAACACTGCTTTGGAGAATACACCCTGTGTTCTCCTTACTTGTGCCAACTAATAAAACTCCTATTTGATCAAAACCAGCATTCTCTTGGAGAGTCATTTGTTATTCACCAGGAGAGCAAACCCTGGGTTTTTTTTTTTTTTCCTTTGAGGTAACCCCTGCTGCAGCCATTTCAAAATATGTCAAAGAAATAAGAGATGAAGATAAAGAAGAAGGAAATGAATCCAGCAAATTTGAGAATGAATGGGTCAGTATATGAGAGTAGGAAGGAGGTACAATGTGTAGTTTAGTAGTTCAAGCTTCAAATGGGTGGGGTTGATAAAGAAAATTGGAAGCAGAAAGTATCTCAACTTCCTGGCTTGTGATACTATGATATATAGGGTATAAAGAAAAATATATCCTCCATTTTATACTGTTTGTTGTAGGGAGAATGTCAGCAGGACTCAAATTAAGAAGCTAATGAGAATATCCAGAGAAGAGTGAACTTGAAGTTATAAGGATATCTCTTGATGACATGCTGTTTAGGATCTGCTACATAATTTCTGAGGCCCAGTAAAAAATGAAAATGCAGGATATCATATTTAAGATTAAGAATTCCAACCATTATACCAAGTGTGGACCCTTCTAAGTGTGAGATCCTGTGTGTGACTGTACAGATCACATACCCGTGAAGCTGGCCTTACATATTCTGGAATTTCATAGACCTAGGACAAAGATTTGAGAGCGAGGGCAGACTTGAGTCACATTAGGGGATATACTCTATTTATTTAGTTAACAAATATTTACATGGAAAAACTTTGTGTCAGCCATTGTTCTAAATGATTAACAAATGTTATAATTTAATCCTCCTAACATCCTTATGATATTTTCCCATTTTATAGAGAAAAAACCTGAAATGCTGGAAATTTAAGCAACTGATCCAGGGTCGTAGTAGCAATTGAGTTCTAGAATCTGTGTCCAGGCTACGTGGCCTCTCAGCAGTTCTAGAGATAATAATAGTTTGGGAGATTTAAAATTAGGGTTGACCAAAATAAACAGGAATTTGAGTCCTGATAGGATTAGTCCTGATTAGGTCTCTAGAGGGAAAAGAATAATCAGTTCCAGGGATAGTTTTGAATCCATAACATACAGTCTCAGCCTTCTCTGATTTCTGCCTTCGAGAGAGGAAAGATACTTTAGGAAGTTTCTGGGTGTGGAATTTTTTTTTTTTTTTTCCTGGCTGATATGCAAAGTGATAAAGTAGAGGCCTCAGGGTACCTGTCCTCTGTAGCAGCTCAAAGCTTGAAGCTGTCTGCTGTGAGCTCCTTGTGAGCAACACAATTCAGTTTTATTCTTGGTGCTCAAGATGGCAGGTGTGCTTGGGAAGGAACTACTCAGAGGCAGCCCTCCTCTACTTCCCCCTTCACCTTCATAGAACTCTTCAGAATTAACAAAGTTTGTTCACAATCATTATCCCAATTTCATAGAGTACAATGAGATGTTATCTACAACCTATATATTCTTATTTCTCACAAAGGGTTATAATCAGAAATAATTGGATTAAATTGATGAGTTTAAGAAACATAATTGAGTAAATAAAACAATCATTTATGGAAATGCCACAAAAGGAATAAAATCCATATATGTATATAAATTTTCATACATTCAAAAATGTTTATATTCTTTGGGAAAATTTGCATTCTAATTTCTTAATACTCTGTAGACATATTAACTCAATGATTCTATGATTCTATTATGTATTACTTGTTATGCATGCTGAATAATTTTGTGATAC
The DNA here is from genome assembly GCF_049350105.2 of Macaca mulatta. Taxonomy (NCBI): domain Eukaryota; kingdom Metazoa; phylum Chordata; class Mammalia; order Primates; family Cercopithecidae; genus Macaca; species Macaca mulatta. Next base: position 112,245,775 of record NC_133408.1, read on the forward strand.
TATATTATTTATGACAATCTTATATTTATTTTTTGTGTGCAGATGCTTTCACACTGCTGAGTGTAGGGGTGTGTAGAACGGATGCAATTAATTTCAGTCCAACTGATTATTTACCAATGCTTTAAAAAAAAAGAAACAGCTGCTTGCATGATTTATTGGCCTATGTAATCTGTGTACTTATTGAAATTGAACTGATTAATGTTCTCTTTCTAAACGTTGCTTTTGCTTTAATGAATTATAAATATAAGTTTTTGTAAGGTTGATATAATCCAAAATTGAAAACAAAAACCAACTAATGACATAGCCTCCTAATTTCTTTAAGGCATTCTCTGGAGTATGTCATTTCCTTTCCAGTTATGTGGTCTTGATGAATGTAACTGTTAGTACATTCAGTTAGTACTGTATATGCTACACCTTTGAAAGGCAGAACTTGATTAAAAATGAAGGAAACACATTCAGCTTCTTTCCATTATTCAGCATTACTGAAAACAAAAATTTTTAATTAATTATACTTCCTGGTTAATAAAGTTATATAGTCACTTTTAAAATAATTATAATAAAACAATAGTGCTCAAGAGATACATAAAATGTATATTTTTCATTATTTTGATATCTAGCTTATGAAATTTAGTAATATAAAAGCTTTTTTACTTAAAGTATATTTTAATATACTTATATATTATATAATAAAGTATATGTTAATACTTTATTTATATAATTATATATTATAATTTATAAGTAAATTATATATTTATAAATATAATTTATAAATTATAAAAAATTATAAATATAATTATATATTAAAAACTTATATATTATATAAGTATATTTTAATATATATTATATAATATAATAAAGTATATTGTTTCTGATGAGAAATCAGTGGAAATTTAATCATCGTTCCAAGTTGAAGACAGTTTAAAGCCTGAAAGCCATGTTGCGAGTTAAATCTTCGGACTGGATTGAGAACTTGTCTTCCTCTTGGGAGCACTTTCCTCTGATTGATCCCTACCCTTCACCTATTTGACATATACCTACTCTTTCTTAATTGGGATAGAGCAACACAATGTGAGATAATGAGAATCTAATAAAGATTTGCTGGGCAGTTCTATCTATAAAACGAACATTTCTCATTTTTAAAATCAGTTATTACACATGCACACACAAAAGTGCAATGCAATCTATTCTATCTTTAAAATATTTGTTAAAATTTTGTTTTCTCCAACTTAACTGTAAATTCCTTGAAGAAAAAACTTGTGTCTTGTATTATTTTTAGACACCACACACATAAAAATACACTAGTTATGCTCCAGATATTTACCTGATAATTAAAATTTTTCTCCTCAGTGAACATTACTGAGAAATGAGTTAATAAGTCATTAATGCATAGTTAATACACATACCTTAGCAATTGTCTTTTACCTTACCAAGTTGGGTAAACAGCTACAAGGAGCTAATGGCACTTTTCCCTCTCATTCGCATCATTTTTAGCACTATATAAGGAGGACAAATGGAAGGGGAAAAATATCTTCATTCTTTTACACTTGGGAGATTACATGCCTCTGAACCTTAGGTTCCTTGCATTCAGGGACTGTGACTCAATATTTTATCTCTAGTATCTGGCACATAGTAGGTGCTTAATGCATGTTTAAATTAATTAAAAAGAAAACTCTAGGTCACTGACTTTTAAGAATCATTCTTAATGATTAAATGGAAAGAACAGAATCTGGGGTGGGGACTCCAATCAATAAGCACCAGCAAATAAAAACTAAATTTTACCTTAGAACCAGAAACAACTTCCCTTTGGTGGGTTGAAATTTAGTTAGAGCTAAGAAAGTTTCAGATCACCTCTGTCACTTGATTTGGGGTCTTGAAAAAGTGATAAAGGAGTGGCATTCCATGATAAAATAGAGAAAATGGATTTCTCCATCCTTTTTGGTATAGGTCATTTAATTGTTTGTGTGCTTCCCATTCTTAAATGTTTTCAAATTATGAGAAGCAAAATCTCCCAATATCGTAACCAGACATGGGGTGGCCATTCTAACTCCAACCATAATTACCTATAGGGCTTCTAGGGCGGTCTGGTAGGTGCGTCAGACGTGGCAGCTTTGGCGCCTTTAAATAATTATGGTGTGATACATTCGTATGTATAGAAGCACAGAGCTAAGCCTCTTGGCTGGAGAAACTGAGACAAGCATTTGGGGTTTAAGTTGAGACATACAGTTGAATAAATACTAATGTTGACTTTAGAGTTGTGCCAAAATGAGGAATTTGTTTGAATTATCTAGTATGACATTCATCTTCTTATTGCCGAGTGAAGAAGTTAGAAAAGAGTATTTTTGCTGAATTGTCCCTATCACTTTGAAATTTAGCCCTCATCATCCAATGCATAAAACAGGGAACACTGGAATTTCATGATGGGTATTCCTAAAAATAAAAGAAATGTAGTTAGTACTGTTCAGAAGCCAGGGAATCCAACTAGTCCCCTCATTTGCTTTTCAAGTTTTGCTTAAATTGGCTTACAGATTTATCTACAATGCATTGCACATGGATATTTTTGTCACCACATATTTTACAACAGCTGTGATCCTGATGGGGATTTAGTTAACCAAAGGCCCCTCTGCATGCAAGCGGTCACCAGGCAGCTAATGGGTTGAGGGCTGAAACGACAATAAAGTGAGTACAACCCTGCAGCTGTGGACCAAATGTAGAATAATAACTAGCAGTTGGCCATTACGGGGTTAACTACTGGTGTTCTGGTAAGTGTAAAAAAATGTTGAGGTCCGGCTCAAAAACACAGCCAAAATGTGAACATTTCCATTGGGTCAAAGTGAAAAATGCCTCGCTTCCTTTTAAACTGGTGATTAGTTTTAGGATGCCAATCTTGTTGGAGGGCCTAACACATACATTATTATAATTATAATTTTTTTGATAATGATGTTGTACTTTTCCAACATGCTTTTAATCTAAATAAGGGATCCTTGCAGAATATCAGCCTCTTAGTCTCTGGGGTTTCAGCCACCAGTGCCTGTGACTTTATAATTTCCAGACTTGTTACACTTACCCTGGGAAGAATTTTTACCTACATTTGTTGAGTTAAAGAGCCAGTCCCTCTGTTGTTTTAAACAAATGAAATAGTATCACTACAATGTCAGTCCAAACATGTGTAATTAACATGGAAAATATGTCTGAGTCAGATTGGTCAAGATAGATGACTTCCTTGCATGACTTGTAAACAGTCAGAGGCATAAAGCCAGGATGTCAAAACCAAGTTGTATACCACAAAGGTTTATCTGGGAGGACTTTCAAATTACAAAGGAAAAAGAAAGACAAAAGCAGGCTGCCATACTTTCTTAACAAGTAGAGAAGTTTTCTGCTATCTGAAGAAAAATAAGCCTCCTGTCCTGCTTTTTCGACATGTGTTACTCACACTGCAAAGTCAAAACAGACATCTCATTCTTCTGGAAATGTTCATCAAACAATCTAATGGTACATGTCAGGCCTTTCAAATTATTCTGGATGGAAATAGGTCTCTAATCTCCTTTTAAATTTTAGTGGTGTCTGTGCACAGAACTCTCTTTGGAATTCTCTGATTAGTGGCCTAGGCCCTAATGGAAAGAGGTCCAATTCTGTCTCCTTTGTATTTTTCTGAGTACGCTGAAGACCAGCAGCCCTCTTCTTGTGTTGTTTTCCTAGATAATTATCCAATCATGCTACCAGCTAGGTAATAGACTTGCAGCCCATGGGAACAAAGAGGACTTACATGCAGATGCTCTGTTTCTTCGCTGGGTAAAATGAGCTTAGTATACCAGAAAATGCTTTGTGTTTTCCAGTTTATCTCTGTCCTTGTTTTATGTCATCAGTGGCATCAGTTAGAAATTAGGTATGACAAAGAGCTTTGAGAAAATCCTACTTGTGACTGAACCATATCCTTATCCAAGGAGGTTTTGTTACCGAGGCACCATAAGTAACCCAGGATGAGGAAAATCCAGCTTGACTGTGGCTCTGCAGAAAGAGCTCTCATTCCAGGAACTGCAATGAATTTGTCCACGTAGAGCTGAGCCAAGTTACTTCTGAAAAATAATGTCATTGGAGAGTCTTCCTCTGAGAAAAGTCCCTGATCTCATCCTGGTGCTATACTATGAAGGTTCTTATTTTTCTTTCTTTCTTTTCTTTTCTTTTTTCTTTTTTTTTTGAGACAGACTCTCACTCTGTCACCCAGGCTGGAGTGCATGGGATTATAGGCGTGTGCCACCACACCAGGCTAATTTTTGTATTTTTAGTAGAGACCGAGTTTCACCATGTTGGCCAGGCAGGTCTTGAACTCCTGACCTCAAGTGATCTGCCCGCCTGGACTTCCCAAACTGTTGGGATTACAGGCGTGAGCCACCACGCCCAGCCTAGGTTCTTGAGCATTAGATTCATAAAAGCTTGCCGTTAACAGACTAAAGTCATGTGTATCCTAATAGGAAAAGCCTTAAGATTTGTAATTCAGTCTTTAATTATGAAGCAGTTTGGGCTCTGAGTGGTGTGTGTGTACACATGAACAAAAGGGAGCAGCAGAGGGAAAGACCTAGGAATATTTTGCGATGCTGTTCCAGAAGGGAAAACTGTCCTTGGTTCTGAGATTGCTTCAGGCAGGGTGCTCTTGAAATAGGGCTGCTGCCAAGATCCATTTCACTGTGAGTTCCAAGAACAAGATAGGTGCATTTTTTCTATATCTGTGAAGAAAGGGAGGTTCACGTGCTGCCAATGACACATACTCCTGTGGGCAGGGAAGGAAGGTATACTGAAGCATGTGAACTGCCCAGGAACTGAGCAAAACTGTGAGGTCTTCACCTGTCCTTGGGAATGTGGTAAAGCAACAGTGCATCTCCATTCTTGTCTTTCTTAGTATTAGCCATATGCCAGGATTCTACAAAGCCTTCTCTACCCTTCTTTCTCTGCATTCCACTTCAGTGATAAGATCTAAAAATATTGGCAGGATAAACTTGAATAAATCATGGAAAAGAGATGGCTTCCCTTCCCATCTTTACCATAGTGGGTACTTTACATAGGATTCAAGAATGAACAACTCTTTCTTAGGTCCTGTTCCTCATCTATGTCTAAGGAAAAGCCTAACTGGAGGATGTTGGCTGCTGTCTTTTACATAATGGACTAGTGTTCCCAGGGTCAACTGGCCAGGTCCCAGCAGTTAAATAGTTTCACCCTGTCTATTTATCTAAGCTGAGCTCACTTCTGAATAATGTAGCTTAGAAGAACTCCTATCTGGATGGAAGACCTTTAAAAAGAGTGGTAAAGGTATTAGGCATCTTTAGAAATGAAAACTAAAGAACTTATCAAAACAGGAAGAAAAGTTCAAACTTGTAGCCATAAACCTAATTTTTATTTTTTTTTTAGTACATGGTTTAATGCCATCATTAATGTGAGCAACTACCAACAAATCTATAATTATAGTCCAAGAGCTTTATTCTTGATTTGAAAAAGTTGAAGGTGTAAGGTAGTAAATTTCTGTAAGATATATTTTTAGCCAAAGGAAATCTGGGGATGTGTTATATAAACAAAATGGTATATACCCATGGGTATATCTTCACATGTGTATACATCAAGAGGTTAATCTGTCACCATAAATATATTCAATCCCTCAAGAAATACTGGACACTGGAAGCTGGTAGCTGCAGCAACCACAGCATATGCTATAAGCATTTCAACTATTAAAGTCTGACACTTGGCAGGTGCATTCAAGAATGACAACTCTTGGCAAGTTCATCCTATCCTTACACATGAATAATAAAGAGAAAGGAATATTTTCAGCCTGGCAGAAATAAGCAACAGGTGCTGAAGGCATTGTGATGTAGTTTAACAGGAGGGAGTATATTAAACAGTGTGAAATAAGCAAACATAATTATAACAGGCTTATAATGAACATGATGACTCCTAGTTAATTCTGATCTAGACTGGTTCAAAGACCCTAAGGCCAACACACCTTAGGAGGGATTACACCCTTTAAAAATAACAGAATGCATAAAATATTTAACAGTGTACCCTTCAATAGTAAAAGTCCTTTAGGGATTCTAAAGTTTAAGAGCTATTTTTTTTCTTTTTTCTGATGTGAAGCTTTAAGGGCTATCCCATATGTTCAAGTCTGCGGAGCCTCTAGTATATCCTTATCTAGAGTCTATATGTGATTTCTTTAGTCTAAGTAGGTGAATCCAGCAAGTGCTTTATCCACATCTTTTATTCATTATGGTTCTTGCAATTGATTGTTTACTGCACTGAGGTTCTTATTCATCATGCATTTACAATTTCTAATGTTAAAGGCAGTTATTCCCGGGGGACTCCCATTTTAGAAGCTAGCAATGATAGTGGTGTCCTCTTTACATAACTATATCCCTTATCGTACCTTTTGTATCCAATTCTTTGTTTGCAACCAAGCAAAGAACTCATTCAAGAATGCCTTGATAATTGTTGTCACATTGACTAAGACATTTAGGTTCTGGGGTCAGATTGTCTGATTCAGAATTCTGCTTCTAAATCCTGTATATGTGGCCTTGACACCATTAACTAAATTTTCTAAGCTGAAGTTCCTCTTTCTGTCAAGTGGGGATAATAAAAGTATTTACTTTACAGGCTGTTTGAGAGTTAGATTAAATAATTTGTTCACCTTAGTAAAATGTCATACTGTGATTGTTTTAAAATGTTAGCTACTTTTATGTGTTTTAGAGTGAGTTGCTTTGAAAGGAAAAGAATGGGAGAGGCAGAAGGAGTTTTTTAGAGTTTTTTTAATGTTTATTAGAGTGAGTTCCATTGAAAGGAAAATAATTGGTGAGAAAGATCATTTGCTATTCAGACTTCCCTAGATGCAACTTCTAGGATAAATCTTGTCTCCTTTGTCATTACCTGGGGCTTTGCTTCTTAAAATGTGGTCTGCAGGCCAGCAGCAGCAGCATTGCTTGGGGAGTTAGAAGCGTAGAATCTGGGGTGCTATCCCACACCTGCTGACTGGGAATGTGTATTTTAATGAGATCTTAGGTGATTTGTGTGCATTTTAAAGTTTGAAAACCCTGGTCTATACAGCTGAGGTCCTTAGGTATCCTTTCAGGTTTTTCTGACCTTCCCCCTAACGTAATAATGTCTATCATTTTTCCTGTATATTTTCTTTAACCCAATAAATATACAGGTCTTAAAGTATAAGCAATACTTATTAACATTATTTTAATGTTTTCTAATACATACTAGGCTCCAAATAGGCAATATTGATAACAGTTACTCTTCCCTGTCTCACTCTGAAACAGCTTACTCCTTTCATCATCTGAATCATAGATTTTGACTTTAAGTTGCCTGTTTCTAGAGAAACTACTAAGATAGATTTTTTTCACTTTCCTCTCCTGATCTGGAAGCTGAAATAATATCTATGTTGGGTTTTATAGGAGGAAAGGAAAAAGAGAGCTATGGATAGTTGCACAAGTCTATAAATTATTTTTCTTTTGTCTTTATTAAATTCTTGATAAATTTAATTCTGTCTTGAACTTTAGAAAAAAAAGAAAAATGTAATTATGCCCAATAGAAGACAAATGCATTAAAATGAATTGAAATTAATTAATTCATTCAAATGAGTCTTTAAAAAGAACAGCAGGTAAATATTTTGGGGAAAATATGATTGTAAGTTTCTGCTAAATTGACTTACTTTTCCACTTCAAATAGCACTTCAGAGCTCCATTTTGTCTTTCTGATGCTTAAGACTGTCATGATTTTGATTAACAGAGGTGTTTTCTATACTGATTATTTTTTCACTTACAATATGAGCTCTATCTCATAACAATGACAGCTTGATAATGTGTGTTAACAAATTCAAACACTACAGATGAATTTTACAGTCCTCTGCATGGCTCATTCTCAGCTCATGAATACAGAAGTGTCTATGAATTTGAAAGATTGCTGTTGGTAGATGATCTCATCTTCTATACTTACATCATCTCTGGTTACATTTTTTCCCCTGTAAATGGTTCCCTATACTTGGAGATGCAGTGCCAAACTTTCTAGACAGGTGTAAATTACTACTACGTCTTCCTTTCCTTTTTTCTTCATTTATGTTTTATACTATATGACAAATTAAAACAATGGTGCCAATGGCCAGTGACTTTTTATTGCATTTTCTTCATATTTGGGGCATTTTATGTGTTTCAAATACTGAATTGTATGACACTGAGTTATATCAATCATATGAGATCAAACAAGAGGACTTTACAATTTTCATTTGTGGGAGGGTTTTATAAAGGCATCTGCAAATTAGATTTTAATTGCTAACTGAAAGGAATGGTTGTAATACATAGCCAGTCAAAATATGAAAAATATAGAAAGGTCAAAGTTGTAAAGTATACATTTCCTCTTACAAAGAGCACAGAATCATTCACTGAACTGACGTTCCTGCCATAAACTCATTCGGTCTCATAGAAAAATATATATTTTTTTACATTTTGGGAGAGAGAAAGATGACTGTCATTCTGTGCATAATACCTAACCTATCTTACCAGGAGGGCAACACAGCAAATACCTTCTCCTACTTTGTTCCTTTTAAATTTACAGACCTTTTAACTGTTTAGCTAATTTCCTTCCTCCCGTCCTTCCTTTTTTTTCTCCCAAATAATCTTAAACTTTTACTCAAGGGAAATACCAGTTTTCTCCTCACTGCTCATAAGGTAAAAACACTCTTCCAGTTTTTATTTTTACCTTAAAGAAGATACAGGTTGTCTTATGCTCTAAAACAGACTTGATCCCAATTAAAAAGAAAAAAACAAGTTACAAAACGGCCAATAATGGTAAAACTGGATAATTTCTTTCCTAAGTGTTTTTTACCCAAATTAAGGAGCCAAAGGCTTGATGTGATATTGGAACTGAAATACCCAAGTTAAAAGAAGGAAAGAAATTAACATTTATTGAGGGTCTACTATGTGCCAGAAATTTTCCATAAATGTTTTCTTTCAATCCTCATAACACCACTGTGGGAGAGCTGTTATTCTCTCTAATTTGCAGTTTAACAACTGAAATTCACAGGGATTCAGTAGCTTGCCCAATGTCATATAATTACTAAGTCTGTATGACTCTAAAATGTTGAATCTTTTCCACTCTGTTCCATGCCTCTATCTTCCTAATTTTGCATATGAGAGCCATGCAGTATAAAGAAGTTAAATTGATGTCTGTGTTTGGACTGGAAACAGGTCTTGTGACTCAGTTTACTTCACTATGCCATTGGAAACCCAACGATGGGGGAAATAATAAAATTGGCCCTAAAATTAAGTCACATTTAAAAATCTGTAAGAAAATTTACCATGTTCATATTTTGAGGAATGGAATCTATTAAAATATTTCCTATTACTAGGAAAAAAACCCACAAACTCTTGGGATTCCTTGCTTCTCTTTTTATCTCCTTTCTCTCTTCAATGCCGTGAGTTGATCAGACTTCAGAGATGATAACTGTTATTCCTAAGGAATTGTGTGTGTATGTTTATAGGAAGACAGCTTTCCCTGTCTCCATGGGGCTGGAGCATAGGTCAGATTATGCTGTGCCAAATTTCAAACTTTAGCACGGAGTTTCTGTTTTCTAATTGTTAAGGCAGACTGTCCTAACTAATAAATTTGAACAGCCGTCCAAAGAGTGAGCCTTATCTTATTAATATTTCCCCTGTCTCTGCCTCCTTCCCCAACCTCCAGAATAGGAACACAATAGGGACTTGCACCATAGTGAATGTTTTTGCATATTTATGTAAGTCCTTTTTTCTTCCTACCAGAATTTACACAGAACAAGAACTCAATAGATAGAGATAGATGTTCTGTATAGTTCTTGCTACACTTGCAGATGAAAATACAAGCTCTGGTAAGTAAGAGTTCAATTAGGGGAAAAAGGATTGAAAAAAGCATTTCAATATTGTGTTAATTCTTATACCCATTGCTGCTAAAGATTTGGTTTCAGAAAATACTACAAGAGTAACAAAGTCTGAACACCTCTGGCCCTAGGACTCCTGCGTTAGAGGTGTGCAGAAAGTAGGCTTAGGCTCTAACTCCTGTATACTCAGGCTAGCTTGAGCTCCTCACTGTTCGCAGAATATATCTTACGTTTTCCCTGCTCTATTCTTATAAAATGTTACCTCTTAATTAACTGTCCTTCTTTCCTTTCTTCTGCCTTTCACTTTTCCATCCATCTCTCAACATTGGGCTTAAATACTGCCTACTTCAAGCAGCCCTCTCCTGAACTGAGTGGCATGAAGTTCCTTGTACAACTGGAGCACTTCTTCTAAGGGTTTTTGTTGCACTTACCACTCACTATACCACATTTTAAATATTGTTTTATATCATCTTATTTTCTTTACTTGTTTCGACATAACTACGAAGTATAGTCCTCATTTTATATCACCATTTTATATCACCATTTCTCTTGGCTCCCAGGACATGATACTTTCCTGACTTCTACCCCCCATCTGTCTCCCCTAGGCCCCCACATGGTAATTAGTTCTTGGTCTCTTATCTCTATTCCTCTGCCTCTGTTTTTTGTCTTTTTTTTTTTTTTACCCCCGCTTTGGTTTTGGCTCCTTAATCTGGACTCTTAACCATGTGGTAAGGCTCAGTTTTTGGACTTGATCAATATCCACTCCCTCCCTAAGTGATCTCAATGAATTTTATGACTTTAGATACCATCTATATACTGATGACTACCAAATATATATCTCTATCCTGAACCTCACCGCTGAACTCCAGATGGTTATGTCTATCTGCATGCCACATCATCTTTGCTTGTATCTTTACGTGGCACCTCAATTGAAATGTGTCCAAAATGGAAATCCTGATTCCAACCCCCCACCCCCACTATAAAATTTATTTTACTTCCTTAGTCAATGGAGGTACCTTTTTATTTACCTTTAGTAAATGGCAATCCGTATATTAGAATCATCATTGATTCATTTTTCTCTCATATGGTACATCCAATCTTCCAACGAATTCTGCTCGTTCTACCTTCAAAGTATACCCAGAAGCAGACTACTTTTCTGTGTTTCACATCATCACCTGGTTCCAGCAGTCATAATAATCTCTTACCTGGGGTACTCAATGGCTTGCTAAGTGGTTTCTCTGTTTGTATACTAACACTCTACTGTATATATGCAACAAAGCAACCATATTGTTTTTGGCACTATTATGTTATTAATACAACAGAAATTAGATACTGTCTCCCCTTAGTCAACCTCTCCAAAAGCTCCCATTTCACCACAGTAAAAAAAAAAAAAACAACAACAAAATTTTTCTAATGGCTTATGGACCATGTATAATTTGCCCTGTTACTTCTGCAAACTTGTCTCTTACCACTTCCCATGCCAGGCATTCACATACAGCATCACTAGCCTTCTGTATTTTCGAAAGTGTCCAGGACTTCCGACCTGAAGGCCTTGACGGCTCCCTCTGTGGGGGGCAGTCTTCTCCAAAAGACCTGCATTGCTCACACCCTTACTTCCTTCAATCTTTCTTAGAATTTCCCTGCTATCATTTTATTTTCCCAAATAGCATGTTCCTGATCATCCTATTTAAAAGTCAACCTACCTCCAGCACTCTGTCTTCCTTCCCTGTTTGTTCCTCTTTTTGTTTTTATAGCTCACCTTTTATAGCCTGCAAGAGGGCCTGACCCAAAGAGGCTGTTCAATAAACATCTTCAGATTTTTTTGGACTCCATAGAGGCTGCGTTGCATGGAGTAGGTGTCCCCTATTTTTTCTTTTAATTGACAATGTGAAGTTCCAAATTATATTTAACTCTAGAATGGGAAATGCAGATTTTTTTTTACATTTCATGAATTTTTCACAGTTAACAAGAATTGAAAGTGGTTGTATATCAGAAACAGGTGTGTTTCATCTGTGGCAAAGCATGAGGTTTCAAAGTGGAAAATTTTGGTCGTCCATAGCAGAAGGAACTATTGAATCAATAACAAGGACATTGAGCCAATGGCTATATTCTTATACAGACTTTGCCACATAACTCGGAAAATGCTCATTCAAATGCTCTGAGGGCACCTTTGTTCATATTTAATTAGATAAAATATAAAATGCACTTTTCACTTGAAGTTTTCTTGCCCAACCACAATTAGGCAAAATCTTTCAAGCATAGGAGCCCGACAAAGATAAGGCATGGTGGTCTTCTACTCCCAAGCACCATAAATAATTTTATTCCCCCCAAATAAAGCAATAAAAAAAGCATTTAAAAAATTGAAAGCACAGTTTTAAAAATGTGTTTCTCTGAGTTAAAGGAAAATAACAGCCACTCATATTGTGAAAGTTGTTTTGCTTCAGCTTTACTCTTCATTTTTTTTCCCCTTTAACTTTTCCTCTCATTGAGAACTGTATGGCTTGAAATTTTATTCCAAAGGTTTAAAATAGAACATAGAACTTCAGGCAGAGTTAAGATCCATTGTTAGAGCAATCTCTTGTGGGTTTTGTGGCTCTTACCATATATATATTTCCCGGGGACCATAACATGTACAGCATCCATAATTTCCCTGGGATCAGGATATTTTTATTCCTACCCTGGTCCAGTGCCCCTGCACATGATCATCCTCCTTGCCCAGGAATAATGGCATAATTGAAATAGATAGCACTCAAATTGAAAGAGTCTGTGAATTCTAGTCCAGTGAAAACCACTAGGAATTCTTAGAGGTCATTGACCTTAGAAGTAAGAGAAAGACATTCCCATCTTCACTGATCACTTCACTTTCTGCTGAAAGTTCTAGAAATGATTTCTGAGCTACCTGAACAATTTTCATCACCGCCAATTTAAGCAAAGAGAGGATTTATTGACTTAAGTATGCTGTTCATGTATTTTTTTTAAAGCAGTAGATTGGCAAAAAATACCCTGAATATTTGACCATAATCTCCTTTGTCTCTTATCCTTAGCCCAGCCAGATCTAAGATACATGCCAGAGGCCGGGCTCGGTGGCTGATGCCTGTAATCCCAGCACTTTGGGAGGCCAAGGTAGGCGAATAATGAGGTCAGGAGTTCAAGACCAGCCTGGCCAACATGGTGAAACCCCATCTCTACGAAAAATACAAAAATTAGCTGGGCATGGTGGCATGCGCCTGTAATGCCAGCTGCTCGGGAGGCTGAGGCAGGAGAATTGCTTGAATTCAGGAGGCAGGGGTTACAGTGAGCTGAGATCACGCCACTGCACTCCAGCCTGGGTGACAGAGCAAGAATCTGTCTCAGGGGGTTGTGGGGAGGGGAAGATATATGCCAGAAAGAAGCTCCCATCTGCCTTTATCCATGATGAATGATTTGGGAAAAGTCCAAGTAGTAAGAGAGGAATTTAGCCTAGTTTCCTTGATTCTAGCTCCATTTATTTATGACAAGGTTGAGAGAAGATTTACAGGGAAAGTGAAAAAAAATTCCATAATGTGGCTTTTCATTCAAACTTGTGCTTAAGAGTAATCATTGCTGTTACCTCTAAGGGGGGTAAGGGGGCAGGGTATGGCGGGGGAGGGACTTCTGCAACCCAAGTAGTGCAAAAAAGGGAAAAAATGCAACAGAGTAATTGCAGTTTATTAGAAGTTCTGTAGTTTGATACTTTCTTTCCAGCTCCTTAGTTTATCATTACAAATCTGGCTCAAATTTACTTTTCATTAAATCCCATCAAATTAATTTTCTTTTCTGTTTTCTTCTTCAGTTTGTGTGTGTGTGTGTGTGTGTGTGTGTGTGTGTGTGTGTGTGTAGGTGTGTGTGTGTTTGCGTGATAATAGTTGTTAATACCCACATTACTTTGTTATTCCTCAGAAGGACTCTTAAGGGTACATGCCAATAATTTGCTCATTTGGTAAATGATGAAACCAAGACTCAGAAAGTTTCAATAATGTTTACAGGGAAACAAAGCTAATGAGGGGGTGAGCCCAATTCAAACTTAGACGCTCCTGACTTCAAGACCTCGAGATTAAAACTCCATGACTTTTGCCCCCTATGTATAGAGGAAGAGCTTGTGCCATTTGCTCATTGTCACGATGTAGGTCTGTGAGCAGGCAGCCATGCACCAGGCTTGTTCATTCCCTGGCCAACACACTTCTACATTGGTTTCCATGCCCTTCATTTTGAGAATGGTGTCCTTTTAGGGAAGAAAATCGTTTCTTTGTATGTTAAATACAAAATTCCTTTGTTAAATCACACGATGTTGATTTAAACAGAATAGCAAGCAGAACATGAAAGACTTGTATTTAGACAGCTATATGCAGTATTTCTCTTGCTGTTTTCGTTTCAACTTTTAGTTTTCAGGAGCAATCCTAAAAAAGTTCATCTGCATGATCTGTTTCCTACTATTTTATCATGACAATTTCCAAACACATAGAAAATTGGAAAGGCTTACAGAATGAACTTTCATATACTCAGCTCCCAGCATCTATAATTTTGCTGGCTTTACATTTCACTTATCCATTCATCAATCTGTCTCTCATAAAGTGGACCTGTAGGACAGATAGAATTCTACACTGAGCTGGCTGGGCACAGTGGCTCACGCCTGTAATCCCAGCACTTTGGGAGGCCGAGGCGGGTAGATCATGAGGTCAGGAGATCGAGACCATCCTGGCTAACACGGTGAAAACACGTCTCTACTAAAAATACCAAAAGAAAATTAGCCGAGGCATGGTGGCGGGTGCCTGTAGTCCCAGCTACTCGGGAGGCTGAGGTAGGAGAATGGCATGAACCCAGGAGGCGGAGCTTGCAGTGAGCCGAGATTGGGCCACTGCACTACAGCCTGGGTGACAGTGCGAGACTCCATCTCAAAAAAAAAAAAAGAAAAAAAATTCGACATTGAGCCATGGGATTTATTATGCAATTAAATCAATTGATCTTATGTTTCCAATGCAATTCAAGTTAACTGCAGATATCAGTACTCATTACCCCTAAACACTTAGTATGCATGTCATCAACTAGAGTTTAATATTTATTAACGTTTCTGTTTGGGTAAATTTTTATATAAGGCAAAAATCAAATGTCTTGTGTATCATATGATGGTTTTTTGGTGAATATGTATAAGTATATATGTACATATATATGTATATGTATATATAAGTATACGTATATAACATGTACATATATAAGTATACTTATATATACATATGCATATATACATATACATGTATAAGTACATATATACTTATGTATATGTATATTAAAGTATGTAAGTACATAAGTATATAAGAACATAAGTATATAAATACATAAGTATATATATCTATATAAAAGTATATGTGTATATATACTTGTATAACTAAAACTACTTTCAAGGTGCAGAATGTTACTATTCCAAATTCACAACTTAATCCTCACCTCCTAGGCCTCTGCTAACCAAAACCGAGACACTTAGTTTCAGTTTTTAGGTCATACGTTAGTTTTACCCATTTTAGACTTCATGGTCATTCAAAGGAATCAGATAATCTCCAACTCATTTGTTGTAAGACTTCTTCTACTCAGCATAATGTTTTTGAGATATATCCAAGTTGTTGTGTGATTTGTTGCTTTTTATTTCTGAGTAATATTCCAGTGTATGAACATATCACAGTTTGTTTATCCATTCTTCTGCTGATGAAAACTTCAGCTAGTTTTCAGCTTAGGGTTTTACCAATAAGGTTGCTATGGTTATTTTTGCACAAAGCTTTTTAATTTACACATGTTTTCATTTCTCTCAGGTAAATAGCTAAGAGTAGAATTGATGGATCATGAGGTAGGCATTTGCCTAGTTTCAGAAAGAAACTGGTAGACCTTTACCCAAAGGGTTTGCATAATTTTACATTCTCATCAACACTGTATGAACATTCTGATGACTCCACAAGCTTGCCAACATTTGATATTTTCTGTCTTTTAAAGTTTAGATTTTCTGGAGTATACCTAGTGGTGTCCCATTTTGGTTTTAATTTTAATTTCCCTGATGATTAATGACACTGAATAATTTTTCATGTGCAAATTGGCCATTTCAATAGCTTTTAACCGAACAGTTGTAAACTGTTCAATATTTTTGCCCAATTTAAAAAATTTGATTGCTTGTTTATTCTTGCCTGATAGTGAAAACTGAGCAATATTGAATTCAGGTGAAATCACTGATATTTAATTAGTTGCCTGAAAAACTCAGTCTTATAAAACCATCCAAATGTACTAGTGTTTGTAGATAAAGCAGGTTAAGTGCTATCAGGTGTGGTCTACAATCGAAGAGAAAAAAATATGATTTTAATTGGAGTTACTCCAGGGCTAATGTAGAGCTGTCCTATCCGGAGCAGAGCATGACAGGACAAATTAGTCTGGCATCTGTCAGCCTATTTTTGAGTTTTATTTTAACTCTTGGAAATCTTAAGATGACCATCTGATTTGGTTAATGCTTCTCTGAAACTGTCCTTCAAATCTGCCACTCTTTCTGCCTCATTCATTATTTCCTTGTAAAACTCAACTGGCCTTCTCATTCATTACCCTGAACATTATTTAACAATTCTATAATATCAATGGCCAACTGCTGAACTTAACAGTAGAGGATCAACTTGAGAAGGAGCAGAGGAATGATAAATGCATTCCCCTTATTATCATAAAGTAGGAAAATTATGACCATATGCATGGACTGAGCCAGAAGGGCAGAGATTTCCCTTTGTCTCATTATTATTCACCCATTGTGCTGTACTAAGTTCCTTTAGTGGTCAAAGGGTGACAGAAGCAATACATTAAGCCTTTGCTGTAAAATGTTATCTAAAGGCAAAAAGTGGACCTGTAGGACAGATAGAATTCTACACTGAGCCATGGGATTTATGATACAATTCTATAACCAAATAAAAAATATCTGTGACTACATTTATGTGAAGCAATGGTGCCATTCTTTGGCTGGTTTAGGTAATCACAGGTGCACATTCTTTGTCATACTAGAGATATATCCCAGTAGACATTTGGGATCTGTTTTAAATTTAAAGTGGAAGTTCCAAGACAGATTTGGCAATTATTTTCAAATTTTATTTTTCAGAGGAAAATATACATTGTGGAAAAATACTAAAAAAAATTGTCACTCAAAAATAGTGCACTACATGTATAAATACAAAAACTCTTTTGGTTTTTATATGTTACTTCTTTTAATGCTCTGTGTATGCATTGGGCCCATATAAAAAGAAACATATAAATAAAATGCAAAATATGGAAAAGGAAGTTTAGCAATGTGCACATGTGGCAGACAAAGCTTAAGTACAGAAGATCAGAGGGTTTGAAGTTGAAATTCAGTGCTGGATAAGGTACACCATGATAAAATGGTTGCAGTATTATTATTAAACATGCAAATGGATTATCTGGAGATACCAGCTATTCCTGTTTCAAAGAAAAACACTTTGGGTATTTTGACCATAATTGAGAAATAATTTTTCTTCCTTTACCATTTTAATTAATGTGCCTGCCTCTCCATCAATGTAACTTTTCTACCATTACCTAATGCAGGCAATTATACTGTGCTGTCTGAATTTGTTTTTTCATTTTCATGAGGTAGGAAAAAGAATTTGGAGTATTTCTGTATTACCAAGAAAGAGGCCAGCCCGTGAAATATTGTAAAGATTAGCCAGCTATATAGCCTAATGAAGAAAAAATGCAGCATTCCTTAAGCAGAACCAGTCACTTAACTTTTCTCCTCACTTCTTTTCCCTCTCCCTCTGGCCTGCTAGCATGAGTGTATCAGGGAACTATCTTCAACAGGAAGCCAGTAGTGGAGGTGGACTTTTGCTTGTGTTATTCCTGAGAGCTGTGCCATCCAATACAGTGGCCAGTAGCCACAAGTGGCTACTGAAAATTGAAGGGTGCTAAAAGAAATCATAGATGACACAAACAAATGGAAACACATCCCATGGTCATGGATGGGAAGAATCAATATTGTGAAAATGACCATACTGCCCAAAGCAATCTACAGTTTCAATGTAATTCCCATCAAAAATACCATCATCATTCTTCACAGAACTAAAAAAAAAAAATCCTGAAATTCATATGAAACAAAGAAAGAGCCCGAATAGCCAAAGCAATTCTAAGCAAAAAGAAAAAACCTGGAGGCATCATATTACCTGATTTCAAATTATACTACAAGGCTATAGTTATCAAAACAGCATGGTACCTGGTATAAAAATAGGCATGTAGACCAATGGGACAGAATAGAGAAGACAGAAATAAAGCAAAATACTTACAGCCAACTGATTTTCAACAAAGCATACAAAAATATAAACTGGGAAAAGGACACCCTATTCAATAAATGGTGCTGGCAAACTGGCAAGCCACATGTAGAAGAATGAAACTTCATCCCTATCTCTCATATGATACAAAAATCAAACCAAGATAGATCAAAGACTTAAATTTAAGACTCAAAACCATAAAAATTCTGGAGGATAACATTGGAAAAACTCTTCTGGACATTGGCTTAGGGAAAGAATTCATGACTAAGACCCCAAAGAAAATACAACAAAAAAATAAATAAATCTCAATTAAACTAAAAAGCTTCTGCACAGCAAAAGAAATAATCAGCAGGGTAAACAGACATGCCACAGAGTGAGAGAAAACATTGACAAATTATGCAACCAAGAAAAAACTAGTATCTAGAATTTACAAGGAATTCAAACCGTCAGCAATAAAAAAACAGAGTTCCATCAAAAAGTGGGCAAAGGACCTGAATAGACATTTCTCAAAAGCAAGTAGACAAACAGCCAACAAATGTGAAAAAATGCTCAACATCACTAGTCATCAGGGAAATGCAAATTAAAACCACAATGAGATACCACCTTACTCCTGTAAGAATGACCATAATTAAGTAAAAAAGCGATAGAGGTTGGCATGGATGTGGTGAAGAAGGAATGCTTTTACATTGCTGGTGGTAATGTAAACGAGTGCAGTCTCTATGGAAAACAGCATGGAGATTCCTTAAATAAAATAGGCTGTAGTCCCAGCTGCTCGGGAGGTGAAGGCAGGAGAATCACTTGATCCCAGGAGGCAGAGGTTGCAGTGAGACAAGATTGTGCCACTGTACTCCAGCCTGGGCAACAGAGTGAGATTCTCTTTAGAAAGAAAAGAAAAAGAAAAATAGAACTATCATTTGATCCAGTAGTCCCATTACTTGGTGTCTACCCAAAGGAAAAGAAGTCATTATTTGAAAAAGACACATGCACATACATGTTGAGCAGCACAATTCACAATCACAAATATATGGAATCAACCTAAGTGACCATTGACCAAAGAGTGGATAAATAAAATGTTTTATATATATATATATATATATATATATATATATATATATATATATATCACCATAGAATACTACTCAGCCATAAAAAGAAACAAAATAATATATTTTCCAGCAACTTGGATGGAGCTGGGGGGCCATTATTCTAAGTAAAGTAATTCAGAAATGGAAAACCAAATATTATATGTTCTCACTTACAAGTAGGAGCTAAGCTATGAAGATACAAAGGCATGATGATATAATGGACTTTGGGGACCTGTGGAGGAGGGTTAGGAGGAGGGTGAGGGATAAAAGGCTACATATTGGGTCGTGTGTACACTGCTTGAGTGACAGGTGCACTAAAATCTTAGAAATCACTACTAAACAACTTATCCATGTAACAGAAACAACCTGTATCCTCAAAACTATTGAAATAAAAAAATTCAAGGATGGCTAGTTTCATTTGAGATATGCTATAGATGATTGGGCTTCTGAAGACTCTGAAAGAATGGATATAAAATATTTCTTTAATAATTTTAAAAAATATTGAATATATTTTGAAATGTTAACATTTTAGATATATTGGGTTAAAAATAAAGTATATTATGAAATTTATTTCACCTTTTTCAGTTTTTAAAATGTGGGTACTAAAAATTTTTTAAATTTTAAATTATATATGTGGCTAATATTATACTGCTGTCAGACAGTATTGCCTTAGAATACAATGTAGTAATTTCTCTTTTTACCTCATTAGTAAGAATGGTAGTCCTCTCCTGCCCCAATTTTTATTCTTGTATTAGACAAATCTTTAAAACTCACACTCAACATTCGGGGCTTGGATTCATTCCTTTATACTGTGCACATAGGAAACAGAATGCTCTACTTACCTCCTTTGGTCTATCTAACTCTCCAAGTCTTCCTTTAAGAGCAATTAGTTGCTAAAGTAGAAATCTGCTCTTACATTTTATTACAACTTATATTTATAAACCCGTGATCAAATGTTTTGTGCATATAAATTATGCATTCTGAAGAAGGCATATGCCCTGGTTCCATAGTGTCCTGTAAAGCAGAACTTTCCAACAAGTGACCTCAGCAATGAGTTGCAGATTTGCAGCCCCCAGGAGTCCAGGAAGGGCCTAGGGTGGCTGTCATCCTGGTTCAGTAACCTCTAGTTATAAGCAATATTCAGATGATCCATGTATGGATGGCCTGAAAGCACCCAAATATGAGGGAAGGCCTAATAATGCCGGCAGCCATCAGACAATCTGAATAGTCTTTCTTCCTGGGTAAGAAAGTGTTCTACACATGGTCATCTATTCAGGACTTAGGTTCAGATTGTGCTAGTTGTACTAGAAAAGCAGATCAGGTCTCCAACACCCAAAATCATGGCACACAGCCTTTAGTGGGAGGATATTTTTGCAAGAACTCTTAGTAGACCTAGCTGTGACTAGCAGCCTCAATCTCTGTCTTCACACATATGGATACTTATACCTATTTTTGATATGTATATTCTTCTAATAATGTTTAAGCTTCATCTTTGTCCATTATGTGCTACAGTAACAGAATAGCAGGGCTGGGTAATTTATAAAGAAAATAAATTTATTTGGCTCATGATTCTGGAGGCTGGGAAGTCCAAGGTTGAGGTGACGAATCTGGTGAGAGCCTTTTTGCTGCATCATAACATGGTGAAAGGCATCACATGGTGAGAGAGAGCAAGAGAGGCATCATTTGTTTTTATAACAAACACAATCTTCAAATAACTAATGCATCCCCTCAGTAATGACATTAATCCTTCTGCCCTTACGACCTAATCAACTCTCAAAGTTCCCACCTCTCAACACTGTTGCATTGGGGATTAAGTTTCCAACATATGAACTTTGAGGACACTTTCAAACCATAGCGACATTCTTGTATGTTGACTGCTTTAGTAATGCATACTCATTCTGAGTCCTAGTTTGAAATATTTTATATAAGAAAGCTCAATTGGATTAAAAATGTTTTACCTTTAGAAATGCCAACAATACATTTATCAGTGAAAGACAAGAATGAGTTCTTCAAGCTGAAAAGCTAGTGTAAAGTTTAACTCAAGTGTCTCACTGGAAATTTGAAAATAATTCATTTGGAAGTATGATACAAATTTAACATTAAATATTTTCCCTTATGCTTTGTATTATTATAACTATATAATGTTAAGAGAATGTTATGCTTTTTTTTTTTTCCAAAAGGAGTTTTATAGACACAATTAAATCCCTCTGGTTTCTAGTGAGCCATGCAGATATTGTCATTTTCTCTGTATACTATGACTAGAAAAGCACGGGGAAGCCCTGAAGTAAGGCGTGTTTGTTACTTGCCTTACATTTATAGTATCAGCTACTGATAACTGACAGAGCAATATTGCTCATCTCACTGCATTTACTA
Source organism: Macaca mulatta (assembly GCF_049350105.2). Lineage (NCBI taxonomy): Eukaryota > Metazoa > Chordata > Mammalia > Primates > Cercopithecidae > Macaca > Macaca mulatta. The sequence goes on from NC_133408.1 coordinate 112,267,422, forward strand.
ATGAATTAAAACTGCTTTCTCCCATGAGAAATTATAAAATAACAAAGGAGCCAGTAAGTACCAAAAGCAATTATAAGTAAGATATAGGAATAAGTATCTAGTATTATCTATCAACTGCTTCTCCCAGAACCCTGGCCCCAGGAATGCTGGGATACTAGACTTTAGCATTTCCGTTTGATAGACAGTCACTCCTTTGCCTACCTCTCGTTTCTCTTGTCTGCTCTTCTGCCACATGCTTATGTCTTCTCTTTTCAGTCTGGTATTTATTGCAGAGAGTCTCCAGAGTCTCTCTTTCAAATGCTTGAAAGAACTTTAATATAGAGAAACTTGCTTAGTTTATACAGAGTCCAGGAATGCATGCTATTTGTGAAAATCATAGTAAGCAAGAGTATGTACAAGGGAACTTACAGTTCTTTCTAAAACTCTCCCCAGTGTCATACCCATTGCCCAGGTAATTTTCCCCAACCTTTATTTCTGATGATAATAAAACTTTATCTTAGCTGCTCAGATTTCATCAACTGCAATTTATTCAACAATGGATATATAACCCCACAGGTGCAAAAAATATTTGAAACAACTTTAAAATAAACTTCTCATGAAGAATTCATGTTTTTTTTTTTTTTTTTTTTTTTTTTTTACTAGTTCTGTACCTAGCTCAATTAAACAGTTTTTTTTAAACTATACTTCACCAATTTAAGGAGTGTAATGTTAAGAGAAACAAATTTTCTGATTGGAGAGTTGAGGCTAGAGTTTCATTTACTGGAACACTTCAACCAGAAGGTTGGGCCACTGTATCAACAAGGACTGGAGGACTAAGAGAGCCTTTCAAAATGTCTTTGGGAGCTTGATGCATGCAGACAGATTACTTTCATTTCTGCCATCACTCTAGTCCAAACCACATCATGTAGGACAACTGCAATATTGACCTAGCCTGTCTTCTTGCTTTTGTTCTTTTCGATGTATCACCTATTTTTCACAGAATAGCCAGTTACAACATGCTGTTCTTCTCCTTATTGTGATACACAGTCTTATGTCATCAGTCCTGATCATCTTCTATTCTTGTCCCTGCTCACTATGGTTCAGCCACATTGTGCTTCTTTCTGTTTCTCAACCACTCTTAGTTCTGTGCAGACTTAGGACCTTTGCACTGGCTATTCTTATCATCTGTCAGATCTTTTCCATCTACCTTGATCTATACAAGGCTAGCTTTTTCATATTGACCATATGCCAGCTCAAATGTCACCTGACCATCCTACCTGCAATAGCACCCCTATGCAAAAACCCTCTCAGCCTCCTATTTCTATTTTTTATTGTACTATAATATTCTATATTTATTTATATAAATGTGTGCATTTATATACATGTGTGCATTTATGTGCATTTTCCCATAAAGACGGGAATGCTCTCTCTTATTTCGTTGTTACATTTGCAGCATTACAGCAATGAGTAGCACTCATTGATGAATAATTCTTACAAAAAACAAATAATGGTTGTAATATAGATCTAAAAACCAATGAGAAAATGATTTTCCATTGTAAGCATATGAGTTGTTATCAAGTAAAGTAGCAAGATAACTGAAAATCTCTCTTTGGCAACTATTTACCTCATCTAATTCTTCCTCTTCTCTACCTCCCAGGCACTGGAGCTATTTTTGTATTAGGGAAAATCTAGCTTGGTTACACTTCAACCAAATCTTTGCTATGAAATATCTCATGGCCCAATAGTTTTTCTTCTTCTCCACTTAGAATAAAAATACCCATTTAATCAGTACCCATACTTTCCAGCAAAGGGGAAGGACAAAAGCAATCTGATTAAACCTCACCCTTCATAGGCATGTCACATTTAAAAGAGAAACTTATTGATACAGATATTTTCCCTAATAGGAAAAATATTTGGATGGGTATTTTTGAGTACTCCTGATTCCCACATGTCTTAGTCTTGAGTTAAAAGTAAAGGATTTAGGAATTTGGCATCTTGCATCTGAAAGATTGCCAAGATCTTGCTTAAAGCATACCAACCTACATTAATCCCTAATGAAAGTATCACGCAATATTTCACTCTTCCTTTTAAATTAGTCATGCATGCCTTACCAATCTTCCCTTCCTATAATGATTCTATTGGCAAGTTTGATTGTAAAACACATACACTATATTAAACAGTTGATCAAAAGCAACATTGGTTGTATATTAACATTTTGTTCACATGCATTATGCCTATGCAACCTTGGCATGGTTGTATCAGAATTCCACTAGCAGAGTTTTGCTTTTGATCTGTGAGCTATTAGAAGCACTGTTACTACAGATGAAAGGAGTTAGAAAGTTCTATATCATAACACAGTGCGATCAGTAATTCACAGAGCAGGTAATTTGCAATGACTTGCCAAGCCTTTGATTGCACAGGGTTTATGGCTATTAGCAGTTTCCCCTTTCAAATTTGTATGGTTCCATACTTCCTTTTTGACCTCTTTTTCATCATTTATGGTCCAATTTGGTAGTGAAAAAACATAACTGCTTGCTTAGCGCATGGCTGTCATTCAAACCCCGGTGACTTACTGAGCACTTTGACATTTGTGATGATGAAAAAAACATTAAGCAGGTGTACAGAACACTAACCAGGTTCCTGAAACAATGCTTTATGGGATTCACAATGTACCTCTTGGCTATAAAATGATTCAGACTTGATTTTCTCTATCAATTTAATCTCAATGTTCAAATTCTCATTCAAAGAAGGAGGCATAGTTTTCACTAAAATTGAACTTAAATAAAATTCCCAATAATAATATTAATATAGGATCTCATAGGAACAATTGGAAGGGCAATGATTGCATGCCACTAAAATAATATGAAAGTGGGGCTCATATGTCTACTTTGAAGTCATGCAATTAGGGGTACTACTTGATACCGGACTATATAAAATTTAAGCCCTATAAAATGTCTTCAGCAATGAAAACTTACAGCTAAATGGCATGATTCAGCCCCTTAGCTGTCTGAGTTGTATGTACACCATGTGAAGTAACATCATATTATTTTGTGGAGTTTTTTCTTTGCACATTAAAATTGGTCATCTGTTGTACAGGTGTGCAGCACATCTTGGCGTGGGTTAGTCTGCCCTCATGTGCAGTTTGTCTGGAAGATGTGGAAACCTGCAAAATTCAACATAATCCAGGTCCCCAATTAGTGTTTGAGGAAGCATTCAAAGTTGGTACCACTGAGCACAGGGAACAAGCTTTCAGTGATTTCCTTGTTACCAGAATCCAAACCTGGTTACTGTTAGATGCTGCAGAATCCATCATTCAGGCTCAGAATCCTTTTCAATTTAAAGTGGCAAAAATGTTGCAGACTCACACATACTTAACAAAATCAAGACTGTTTTCAGGATCATCCATTTCCCGTCATCATTACAGTATTACAAAAAAAAATACCTTTGTCAATAATACAGGACAGACAAACATTGTACTTTTACCTTCTGAATATTTGACAATCAGGAAATCATTTGAAAAGTTTTAAACCTAGAATAGACAATTTTGAATCATTTTATGTTTGAAAGTGATGACTTCTAACAGAGAGCATAAAAGTTGCACACATTTACATATAATGCAGAAATACTTTCTTGACATAGAAGTTCTGGAAGGGTAGCTGGAAATATAAGCTAAGTCGGAAGATATGATAATGGCAGCTTCATTTGTCCTTACCATCTTGTTATTTTATTGTTACATTTTTATCTCCTTTCTATACATACCCATTTCATATTCAATACCATGAGCACTTACCGTCTTCTTTCTCTGTGCCAAATGTGTGAGGCAAAGAGCAATGACATGAATGAGACTAAGACAGGAAGTTCAGTTTAAAAACAAGGCAATGGTGATGCTTTATGAGTTTTACAGTGATGGCAAGAAATTTTATATCTGCCGTGTCCCTCAGGCTGGTTGTAATTTCAGTGTAGAGTGGAGCTGTTCCTGAGAAATTATTGATCTTGACTTTTACTAGGCCTGCAGTAAAGCAAAGGTAACAAATAATGTCATGCTTGAAGTTAGTGAAAAAATATTTGCAGTCATGGTTGTAAGTTGGGACGAAACTTGGAAGCACTGAACCTAAACCCAAAAGCACCCTGACTTTTTTCAGTTTCACATCATATTTTTATTTGTTTAGTTTTACTGATGAGATTTTTAGGTTAGTTAACTAGTACTTCCTTCTAGCCTATCTTGATATTTTACCAAGTCCTACCTAAAAACCCAGCCTTGTTTTGTGTACATGTGCTAACAACTACTTAGATGCAGCACTCCTTATTTATTGCAACCTTTGCCTGTGCTTTCATCTTTCAAAGACTTTGTGTGATCCTTTGGTATAGGTTATTTAGAAAAATGAATGAATTGATGAGGTACAACTTTGTAGGAAAAAGCATGAGTGTCTCATAAAAGAAGTGCAAATGTAAACCAAACCAAAGAGAAGAGACACAGAGTTTCTTTCTTTCTTTTTTTTTTTTCGTGTACAAAACTGTTGTATTACATTTCTTTTCTTTACAAGTTCATGCATCTTTGGCTACAATTATATATTTGTATTATAATGTGGGGTCTGAATGAATTCTTTCCAAAAGTGGAAATACCAAGGAAAATCATTTCAGTTTATGAAATTACACTTAGCAGGTTTATTTGTTCTCTCTCAACTTGAAACCCACAAGTTTTTATTAAGGCTATGGTTCATATTTCAAATAGCAAGAAATCTTCAGGTCTCTCCCTTTTCTTCCCCCTCAAAATAAATCTACAAAGCACCTGGATTTAGAAGAACAACATGGATATATTGCCCATTAACTCTGAAAACTAGCAAACACTTCCATAATAAAAATAAATAGCGTGTACTGTAATCGATGAGGAGGCAACATCCCACATTGTTTATTGATTCATAAGGTTAAGATTAAAGTGGGATTCTTGCCTGTGTTTATCAACATTTTTTTTTTTTAAGCAGTAAGTGAACCTGGAATCTCACAAACCAATCAATAAAGTTTAAAAGCTTCAGTGAATCTAACCCATAACAGGTCCTTGTTTGGAGAACACGCTCAAGAAACACATGTGCCTTTAAGAGGTCTTGAAAGACTTTACACTCATGGACCATTACCATTTCCAAACACCCTGCAGCATTACCAGCCCAACATATGCTGACTGTATATCACCGTGACCCTCTCACTAAAGCTCTTTTGACTGGAGTGCTTTTAATACCCACTTTCTCAGCTGAGCTCAGGAGTGATTTGTTTTACATGCCACATTAATCCTTTCCACATTTTCTGGATGAGGCAACCACAATTCCACTTGTGAGGTGTTTCTAAAACACAGTTATAGGAATAAAGCAGCAGGGTCCCAGACTTGACAACTTCCCTCTAGGCAGCTGACAAAGTGGGCTATCGTGCCTCGGTTTAACTCTTCAAACAAGCAATTGTGCCCAGCCACTAGGGTGGGCCAGCCTTCTAGGCTGGTAGGAGGCCCCTTTTATTGTAGGCAATTTACTCTCAATTAAAACGCTGTAGGAATCTTCATAGACCTAATGCTTTATTGATACTAATGCATATTAGTAAAATTAACATCAAGAATAAACTAAAAAGAGCAGTAGAACTAAAAATACATAAAACACAGCTCAGTAAAACCAAAGAAAGTTCTTCCATCAAACCTTCACAATAGTAGGAAGAGAGCTTTTTCTTACTTAATGCATGGGCAATTAGTGTTCAAAGCACAGGTTTTTATTATGTGGTAATTTTACAGTTTTAACTTTAAAGGTAACTTCCCCCCTCCCCCACCAAATATATTCCAAGACCAATGAATTTCTGATGCACGCATTTATGAACTTTTCTACATTTTTAATTTCATTGAATATAAGTAATGTAGGTTTTTAAAATTTCAAGTTGTCAACAAGGCTAACTGATTGAACCCACCAATTGTTTAAAGAAACGTTTTTACATGTCAGCACTCAGCTAATTTTATTAACTTGTTAGTATTATGCTCCCAATTTTATGTGTTAAAATCTAACTACAAGCAACTTGAGGCCTAAAATTATGCCTTTATCCAATCCTAATTTATTGTTCTTCCCTCATAAATTTTATTTGCAGCTTCTATGGTCTGAAAAAAGCGATAAATCAGAGGTGAGTTTTACATAGTTTAGATTGAGTTCCTTATTTTTGTTTGAAATTAATCCAATCCATTCCTCCTGGTGTCATCGTCAGATGGCTAATAGTATGTCTCAAAGCAAGAGATCACTTGATTCAAAGAGATCTTTTTCTTCTAAAGCAGAGGATGGCAGTTCCACATGCTCAGGTGATAAATCATCTACATAAATTATGTGGGAATTGATGTAATGTTTATAAAATATGTAGAGATCTGTAAGTGAAAAATACTCTTCCATTTATCTCTTGTTTCAGATTGTCTTCCTAAGATAACCAGGAATATGATTCTAGCTGTTTCTGAAGAAGCATTTTGGAGGACCAATGTACCGTGTTTACATTACCATGGTTAAAATCCTAGTTGCTAGACTGCCTGGCATACCATAGTGCTCATTAAATATTTGTAAAATGGATGGTGGATTCAAACACACACCTTCACATTCTAAATAACAGTGTAATTATAAAACAACCACCAACAACATTTATTTTAGCACTGGAATGCTTACTAGAAATTTTGCTAATTTCACTCAATTGTTTAAATTTCTGGTATCCTTTAAAATTAAAAAAAAAATAAGTGAAGGAAAAAAGACGCTGATAATAATCTTTCTCTCCATACACACACACACACACACACACACACACACACACACTCCACACTTACAAGAGACCCTGCTTTAAGAAAATAATGTATTCTCAAATGTAGAAAACAGAACTGATACTTAACAGACCATTTGCAGAAGTGAGGCCATGTTATACACATATTTAAGAGAAATTGTTTTAATTTTAAGATTGCATAAATGTTTAGGACTCCAAAAAGTTGAGTTTAAATAAATTTGTCAACAATGGATAGAGAACTATGAATCCATTTAATCTATATTTGTGTTAAATGGTTTTATAAAAGTGAATTTTAGTTTTGGGAGCTCTAGTCTCACTACCTAGAATCATCTCGAATGAGAGAATGCTTTTAAGAAAAAAAGTGCCTGAGTGTAAAGTTGACTTCTGCCTTAAACTTTATTTTAAATATGCTGTTTTCAGTATCTTTAAAGAAAACTTTCTAGATTACTTTCTTTCTCTAAATTTATGTTTCTTTAACGGGATCTAGAAGTCCTTGGCCGGTTTAGAGAATTGTAAAAACACTGTTTTATACTCTGCTTGGACATTTGCTCAGCTGAGTTTGGGTTCAAATTTAGTTTTATCCACTAAAATTGCCCATTCCTCTCTTGCCATTGGGCATTTTTTCAATCTTAACAAAACCAAGTCCATATTATAGGCCTGCTGGCCAACATTCCAGGTAAATGAATGGTTTTAAAGAAAAATGGTGCTATTTTTCAAAAGCCTGACATTTAAAAAATACAAGTCCAAAATTGAAACCTTCAATAATTTTTCCATGCCTATATGCTGCAAGAAGCAAATAGTTACACAAATGAATACATCTGGGATTATTTTCAAGCTGTTATTCCCCACCAGGGAAAATATTTAGAAATAAGGCTCAGTCTTTGTGCTGGAACTACAAAGAGGCCAGCCATCTTGATGCTTTTCCAGATCGTTTAATGATTTTCCTCATATTGTGTGGTGGCTTTACTGCCCTGTTTCCTATGCCTTCCCATTTGCTGTTGGTAACCATTTATGTTGGGTGTGTTCCAATTTCCAAATCTGTTTTGTGGCATTTATAGCTTGCAGCTAATAAGGCCATTCAGTATTTTAAAAATATAAATATTAAAAAATATATTTTGCCATGGAAATCTAGAGGAAATTATTCAAAATTTAAAAACAGCCTTATTAAAGAATGGCATACGCTACTCTTTAAACTGTTAAGTGAGTGTGATTGTACTTGAGAGATGGCAATTTGATTCTAGAGTCCAGGAGGTGCATGATTAGGCATGTATGTGTATATGCGTGCATGCTATATATATGTAGACATACATGTTATATATATGTAAACATATATAAAATGCAGTATGTGTGTATATGTTTGTATACGTGCACATGTAAAATTAGTATATGATTAAATAATTTGTACAAAAGGAATGGTAATCCATATATCTTATTTTGCAACCTTTGACTTCTGTAACATAAAACCTCCAAAAAGTTTTCCTCTTGTTGCCCAGGAAAATAATTTGAGGCATCCCTCCTTATGAACATCACCTGAGTTATTGCTGTGATGTGTGTAATATACATTACCACCTACTTTTTTTTTTTTTTTTTCTTTTGAGACAGAGTTTCCCTCTTGTTGCTCAGGCTGGAGTGCAATGGCGCGGTCTCGGCTCACTTGCAACTTCCACCTCCCGGGTTCAGGCGATTCCCCCGCCTCAGCCTCCCAAGTAGCTGCATTACAGGCATGCGCCACCACACCCAGCTAATTTTTGTATGTTTAGTAGAGACGGATTTTTACCATGTTGGTCAAGTTGTTCTTGAAATCCTGATCTCAGGTGATCCAACCACCTTGGCCTCCCAAAGTGCTGGGATTAGCTACTGCGCCCAGATTCCTGGTGTTATTTATATTATCAGCTTGGATTTTAGAATTTTTGAATTTTTAGAGTTTTTGCCTTCCTGTGTGACTTTGTGTAAAATAAAAATTAATTGGGTTTTTAAGGTGCATAATTACTATATGTCTAGGAAACCTAAAATCTCTAGAACTAACTCCAAATTAAACAATAAAAAATAAATATTATTGAGGTAGTCTTTTCACTAAACATGTATTCAAGGAGATCATGTTAAATATGCATTTATAGCCCATTTTAAATTAAATATAAATTAAATATTTAACATTAGCTATTTAACACTTTGATTTAAATGATGTATTTCTCAACCTCAATTATATTAGATTTAGTTCATAGTTTTATTTTAATTTCTTATATTTAAAATGTACCTTACCAATCTAAAAATTTTTATATTATTTTTTTCTTTAACTCAAAGTAAAAATGATTAGATATTTTCATTATGGCCAAAGTTTGAGATAAATATAAAATTTTCTTTTTTAATATTATGCTCAAGAATTTCAGATTAAATGTCAAAATCATATGAGAACAAGGTTTCTTTTTTAACATTTTTAATTAGTACATAACTGTACATATTTGTGGGTTACATGTGATATTTTGATATGTGCATACAATGTGTAAAAATCAAATCAGGATAATTAAGTTGTTCATCACCTCAAATATGTACTATTTCTTTGTTTTGGAAACATTTCAGATAACTAGCAGAGAAGATTTGATATTCAGAACGTTTCTTCCAAGAAAATCTGAGCAATTAATTTTTAAGAGTGTGCCAATAATGCATACGGTGAGAAATATGGGTTGGTTAACACTATTGTAGCTCATTAATTTTCACATATGAAGTTCTGTGAAAAGAAAAATTCTCAACCATAGCCAAGGGAGGTGAGGATAAAAAACCTTGTTATTCTATTTTTATGTTACTGAATGAGAAAACAATACCAACTTTAGGATCTGGGCATCAGTGAAATTGTTTACAGTGATATTGCACAGATCTACAGAGAAATTAATTGCTCTGAAAATAATTTCAGGCATATCTACTTATGAATGTCACCTGAGTTATTGCTGTGATATGTGTAAATAAACAATATTTAAGCTCGTGGATATTGAACAGAAATTATGTCGTATTGATAGGTATTCACATATATTAGATTAACTTTGATTTACTTTATGGCAAAGACACAATGCTTAATTTCACTAGTCAAGTTACCATTCATGTTAATGATGTATTTGTATAGACATCCAAACTACTAAAAAGAGGTGTTTTTAAATTATCATTTGTAATACAGTTTAATTTTTGTGATTTTAAGAGTAATAAATGCTTATTAGAATTCATCAATATGACAGCAGAAATTCAGGGAACCCCTTTAATGCTACCCTTGAAATATAACAAAGGTTTATATGTACATAAATAGATTAGTGTATACTATTGCTGATTTTTTATTATACACTAACAAGGTAGAGACTAATGGTTCTCGTTGTTACATAAATAATGTTACTATTATCAATGTACAGAAATTATCAAATTTTAAGTCAGGTCCTCCAATTTCTTACTTTTGCTTAATAATTCATGGGCCACTTCTGCTAATACACAGAAATCTGCTTCAATACTTTAAATATTGCCGTGTATCCTTGTAATAAATAAACTTACTATAATTTGTTTAACCAATTCTTTACTGGTCAAATATTTAGATTATTTCTAAATTTTGAATATTAGAAACAATTATTTAATGAACATTCTCTCAAACAGTTTTGTTCACTTGGGCCTATATAGCTATTGTGTAATTTTTGAATATATCATGATTGGCTCAATGTGTATGAACATTACTCAATTCATGGATGCTACCAAATGCTTTCCAAAAAATTGTAACAACTTACATTGTCATAAAATTGTCAGAGGATACGTGTCTTTTTACTGTTATACAAACATAGTTATTAAAGCAACCCCTCTCATTTTTCTTCTTTTCATTTTAAAATAATGCAAATAGTACATATTCATACAAAAAACTTCTAGTAACCCAGAACTATATAAAATAAGATTACAAGGCCATTTTCACCATCCTTCTCTTTGCTCCCCCATGCGCCACACTCACACACTGATCTCATTCTCCTCTCCACTATGCATGCTGTGGATTTCCAAGCATTTCTGTTTGAGCATGTTTCCTTAATATAAATACTACTAATTAGTCATGAATACAATCTTATTCTATATTTTATTCTTCAACATTGTTTTCTTCACTTGAAAATGTATCATGTATATCTTCATGTTACTTTTAATGTCTGTATTATGTAGTACATATGTTAATTTATTTAGTTCTTATTGAACAATGTTTAGGTTATTTTTAGGTTTTATAACAATTTTATTCTTCTCTACCAACAGTATAAAATCACTACCTATTATAAAATCGGTACATATGAAGTACATATAGAAATCTTTGCCACCTGTGTATTTGCAAAGAATATTTAGAATTGGAAATAGGTGGTCAAAATATACACAATTGAAGTTTTGATAAATTCTGCCAAGTTTTCTAATTATTTGAATACATTTTCCAGCCACAGTGCCCCAATATTTTATCGTTTGTACTCATAATATTGTTATATTGTTGAAATCAATAAATAAATGTTTTTAGGTCATCAAAAGCTTTTGACTCTAAAATGCCACATCAGGAAATTTGCTAAAGTTTTTTTGTGGTGTTCTTCGCTTACTTTATGACTCACGTAACATTTTTTCCCTATTGTAATTGTTGACCATTTGGCTATCATATTTTTTCTTTCAAATTTTTTAAGTCTTTAAAATTTTGTTTTGCTTGTATAATTTATATTTTAAAATTGTTTTTTTCTTTGTGGTTTTTGGATTTTTGTAACGTGCTTAAAAAAGCTTCCCTACCTCAAAGATGAAAGATATTTACAAATGATTTTTTATAGTATGTTTGTTGTTTTTTACATGCGTGACACTTTGAAGTCAATTTGAGATTTATTCTGGTGCAAGTAGGTGTTCAGATTTATTTTCCAAGTTTATTTTATTTTTTTCCAATTGCAAGCCAGTTGGCCCACTATCGTTTGATGAATGATCTAGACTACTTAGAAATGTTAACTTTCATGTATATGAATTTCCCATGTGTGCTTGCATCTATTTTTAGATTCTCTATTGTATGCTATTGATATGTTTGTTTCTGCATCATACCAAATGTTTCCAATCACTTTAACTTTGTAGTAAAATTTAATGTTATATAAGATTTGTCACACTCATTGCTTTTATTTCAAATATTTTCTTAGCTTTACTCATGTTTAAGACCAGAGACAAATGTCTGCTTTCATTAGGAATGCATTGAGTTTTTACATTAACTTAGGAATCACTGATGTTTTGAAATCTTGTAAAAAATGTAATATTACTATTTGAGATACAATATGTATCTCCATTCATGATCTCTGAATTGTTCTTCAGTAGAGTTTTTATAATCACATTTGTATGGGTATTAGCTATTTTATAAAAAGTTTACTTATAAGTATATTGTATTTTTACCAATTTTATAGACGAAAAAATATAGAAAAATAAATATTTTATATTTAGTTACTGTTGGTAGAGAAGAATATTTTGCTACTGGCAAAATATTGAAGTGAGCTATAATTCTTAATAATCTGTATAGTAATTATACTTTGCTATAGATATGATTATACAATCTATAAATAATTAAGGTTCTGTTTCATCCTTTCTTTGCTGGTTTTTTTTTTTTTTTTTTTGTTGAGACAGAGTCTCCCTGTGTCGCCCAGACTGGAGTGCAGTGGCCGGATCTCAGCTCACTGCAAGCTCCGCCTCCCGGGTTCACGCCATTCTCCTGCCTCAGCCTCCCGAGTAGCTGGGACTACAGGCGTCCGCCATCTCGCCCGGCTAGTTTTTGTATTTTTTAGTAGAGACGGGGTTTCACCGTGTTAGCCAGGATGGTCTCGATCTCCTGACCTTGTGATCCGCCCGTCTCGGCCTCCCAAAGTGCTGGGATTACAGGCTTGAGCCACCGCGCCCGGCCCTTTGCTGGTTTTTTAATGCATTTACTGATTTGTTGACTTCTTATGGAAAAATAAAATAATAGTGATAACTGATACCCTTATGCTAATTCTAACTTTAGTACTCTTTAAAATTAAACTTTTACCCTAAAGTATATTCTTACTGGTTTGTGATAGGAGAGTTATTTTGACTTGTTAAAGACCTCTGACATATTTCTGATTTAGTAATTGGTATTGAATCTTATCAGATGATTATCCATTTATATTAAGGTGCATGTGCCATTTTTATTATTTAACATATTAATGTAGTGAATCTTATAAGTTTCCCAATACCAAATATCCTTACTCTTTATGAAAGAAATTCTTAAGTTATGTAAATATATTGTTGGATTTTATATGCATTTTAATATATCACAAATTAGATTATAATATTTTTAAGTATATGTTATTTTATTAGCTTGGATAAACCAAGTCATACTGGAATTTAATTTCCTTTTTGTATGATATAGGCTTCCTTTATGCTTTGAGATAGTCACATGACAGGTGATTTTTGCTGTTGTTCCTAAGGGTTTCTACAATTTGTACTTAGGCTCGTTGTAAGCTAGTTTTTTTTTTTTTTTTTTTTTTTTTTTTTTTTTAAACTTTAAGTTCTGGGATACATGTGCAAAATGTGCAGATCTGTTACATAGTTACATAAGTGCCAAGGTGGTTTGCTGCACCTGTCTACTCGCCATCTAGGTTTGAAGTCCCGCATGAATTAGCTATTTGTCCTGATGTGACCTTGTTCTTGAATAAACTTTTTAACTTCTTTCATAGATATTGTCTCATTCAATTCTTTATATCTTTAATCAATTTGGTAAGTTACACGTTTCATAAAATAATCAATTGATCCATGGTTTAAAATCATTTTTATTTTACACTGAATTTTCTGTTAGAATTTTAAATATTTCTTCTATTTATAAATATTTTTATTCCTTCTCAATATGTGTTCTTATTTTTCTTGATATTTCTAGTTAATATTTAATCCATTTTATTATGCCCCCACAAAAGAACCAGAGTTTTTTGTGTGTTCTATTGTTTTCCTTATTTCTGAATAATTAACTCGGCTTTTGTTTTATTAAATTGTCACTTCATTTTTCTTTAGGTTTTATTTCAAAGGTCCATTCAAATTTATTCTCATATCCTGCAAACAAAGCCAAATTTAGGTGGATATTGTTGCTCAGCTAAAAGACTGTTTCTCCTCTGAAACAGAAATATAGAGGCATTAGTTCTATTGCCTGCAAGAGAAAATTTCAATAGATTTGTTCTTGGAAAACAATTTTCTATTGCCATGCAAATAGAAAATTCTTAGAAAGGGTAACATTTAATAACCTAATAATCTTTATTTAAATAACATTTATTTGCAGCAATTGTTGCTAAACAGAAAATATTTTATAGAACAAATTTTCTATAATGAATATAAAGTGACTAGATATATAAAAGCACATATATTTTTTATCCTATACAACTTTTCTGAATTTATCAATTCTAATAGTTTAAGTGGAATCTTTAGGTTTTTCTAGATCTAAGACCATATAGTCAGCAAATGAGGATAATTTGACTTCTTTCATTCCAATTGGGTGTTCTATTTCTTCCTCTTGTTGAAATGCTTTAGCTAGGAATTCTAGTACTGTGTTAATTACAGTAGTGAAAGTCATCATCTTCTTCCAGATTTTAGGGAAAAGTCTTTCAGTTTTTTCTCACCCAGTATATTAGGTGTGGGTCTGTCATATATATGGCTTTTATCATGTTGAGTATGTTCCTTGTATGCCCAGTTTTTTGAGAGTTTTTAATGAAGACGTGCTAAATTTTATTGAATGCTTTTCCACCATCAGTTGAAATGGTCATACATAAATTACTGGCATTTCTATATGCCAGCAATGAACGATCTGAAAAAGAAATCAAGAAAGTAATCTCATTTACTATAGTTATAGATAAAATAAAGCACTTAGAATAAATTTAATCAAAAAAGTGAAAGATCTCTACAATGAAATTGATAAAACACTGATGAAGGAAATTGAAGGGGACACAAAAAATGGAAAGCTATTCCATGTTTATGGATGGGAAGAATCAATATTGTTAAAATGCCCACACTACCCAAAGCAATCTACAGATTCAATGCAATCCCTATTAAAATACCAATGACATTCTTCATACACCAGTGGCACCTGGAACACCAGCAAGACAGGAGAACTGCCTCACACAGGAGAGCTCCGGCTGGCATCAGGCCAGTGCCCCTCTGAGATGAAGCTTACAGAGGAAGGAGCAGGCAGCAATCTTTGCTGGTCTGCAGCCTCCACTGGTGATACCCAGGTGAACAGGGTCTGCAGTGGACCTCCAACGAACTGCAGCAGATCTGCAGAAGAGGGACCTGACTGTTAGAAGAAAAACAAACAGAAAGCAACAACAACATCAACAAAAAAGACCCCCCCACTCAACAAAAACTCCATCCAAAGGTCATCAGCCTCAAAGATCAAAGGTAGATAAATCCATGAAGATGAGGAAAAACCAGCACAAAAATGCTGAAAATTCCAAAAGCCAGAATGCCTATTCTCCACCACATGATTGCAACTCCTCTTCAGCAAGGGAACAAAACTGTACAGAATGAGGCTGACAAATCGACAGAAGTAGGCTTCAGAAGGTGGGTAATAACAAACTCCTCTGGGCTAAAGAAGTATGTTCTAAGCCAATGCAAGGAAGCTAAGAACCTTGATAAAATGTTACATAAACTGCAGACTAGAATAACCAGTTTAGAGAGTAACATAAATGACCTGATGGAGATGAAAAACACAGCACAAGAACTTCATGAAGCATACACAAGTATCAGTAGCCAAATAGATCAAGAGGAAGAAAGAATATCACAGATTGAAAACCACCTTGCTGAAAAAAGGCATGCAGACAAGATTAAAGAATGAAAAGGAATGAACAAAGCCTCCAAAAAATATGGGACTATGTGAAAAGAACAAACCTATGATTGATTGGTGTACGTGAAAATGACGGGGAGAATGGAACCAAGTTGGAAAACACACTTCAGGATATTATCCAGGAGAACTTCGCCAACCTAGCAAGACAGGCCAACATTCAAATTCAGGAAATACGGAGAACACTAAGATACTCCAGTAGAAGATCAACCCGAAAGACACTTAATCTTCAGATTCTCCAAGGTTGAAATGAAGGAAAAAATGTTAAGCACTGTCAGAAGAATCAAGTCACCTACAAGGGGAAGCCAATCAGACTAACAGCAGATCACTCCATAGAAACCCTACAAGCCACAAGAGAGTGGGGGCCAGTATTCAACATTCTTAAAGAATTTTCAACCCAGGATTTCAAATCCAGCCAAACTAAGCTTCATAAGCAAAGGAGGAGTAAAATCCTTTCCAGACAAGCAAATGCTGAGGGATTTTATTGCCACCAGGCCTGTCTTGCAAGAGCTCCTAAAGGAAGCACTAAATATGGAAAGGAAAAACTGTTACTGCAAAACACACCAAAATATAAAGACCAATGAGATTATGAAGAAACTGCATCAACTAATGTGCAGAATGGCCAGCTAGCATCATGATGACAGGATCAAATCCATACATAACAATATTAAAATGTAAATGGGCTATGTGTCCCAATTAAAAGACAGACTGGTAAACTGTATAAAAAGTCAAGATCCACCAGTGTGCTATATTCGGGAGACCCATGTCACATGCAAAGACATACATAAATTCAAAATAAAGGGATTGAAGAATATTTACCAAACAAATGGAAAGCAAAAAATAGCATGGGTTGCAATCCTAGTCTCTGATAAAAAAGACTTTAAACCAACAAAGATCAAAGAAGACAAAGAAGGGCATTACATAATGATAAAGGGATCAATGAAACAAGAAGAGCTAACTGTCCTAAATATAGGTGCACTCAATACAGGAGCACCCAGATTTATAAAGCAAGTTTTTAGAGACCTACAAAGACACTTACACTCCCACATAATAATAGCGGGAGACTTTAACACCCCACTGTCAATATTAGACCGATCAATGAGACAGAAAATTAACAAGGATATTCAGTACTTGAACTCAGCTATGGATAAAGTGGACCTAATAGACATCTATAGAACTCTCCACCCCAAATCAACAGAATATACATTCTTCTCAGTGCCACATGGCTCTTATTCTAAAACAGACCACATAATTGTAAATAAAATACTCCTCAGCAAATGCAAAAGTATGGAAATCATAACAGTCTCTTAGACCACAGTGCAATCAAATCAGAACTCAAGATTAAGAAATTCACTCAAAACCACACAACTACATGGAAACCGAACAACCTGCTCCTGAATAACTCCTGAGTGAATAATGCAATTAGAGCAGAAATTGAGAATTTCTTTGAAGTCAATGAGAACAAAGAGACAATGTACCAGAATCTCTGGGACACAGCTAAAGCAGTGTTAAGAGGGAAATTTATAGCACTAAATGCCCACATCAGAAAGTGGGGAACACCTAAAATTGACTCCCTAACATCACAATTGAAAGAACTAGAGAAGCAAGCACAAACAAATTCAAAAGCTAGCAGAAGACAAGAAATAACTGAGAGCAGAGCAGAACTGGAGGAGATAGAGACACAACAAACCCTTCAAAAAATCAATTAATCCAGGAGCTGGTTATTGAAAAAATTATAACAAAATAGATAGACTGCTAGCTAGACTAATAAGAAAAGAGAGAAGAATCAAATAGACACAACAACAATGATAAAAGGGATGTCACCACTGATCCCACAGAAATACAAACTACCATCAGAGAATGCTGTAAACACCTCTATGCAAATAAACTAGAAAATCCAGAAGAAATGGATAAGTTCCTGGACACATGCACCCTCCCAAGACTAAACCAGGAAGAATTCGAACCCCTGAATAGACCAATAACAAGTTCTGAAATTGAGGCAGTGATTAATAACCTACCAACCAAAAAAAGCCAAGGACCAGATAGATTCACAGCAGAATTCTACCTTCTGAAACTTTTCTAAATAATTGGAAAAGAAAGACTCCTCCCTAACTCATTTTATGAGGCGAGCATCATGCTGATATCAAAACCTGGAAGAGACACAACAAAAAAAAGAAAACA
Source organism: Macaca mulatta (assembly GCF_049350105.2). Lineage (NCBI taxonomy): Eukaryota > Metazoa > Chordata > Mammalia > Primates > Cercopithecidae > Macaca > Macaca mulatta. The sequence continues at coordinate 112,285,201 of NC_133408.1, forward strand.
TCAGGTCAATATCCCTGATGACATCTTGATGCGAAAATCCTCAATAAAATACTGGTGAACTGAATCCAGCAGCATATCAAAAAGCTTATCCACCACAGTCAAGTTGGCTTCTTCCCTGGGATGCAAGGCTTGTTTGACATATACAAATCAATAAACGTAATCCATCACATAAACAGAATCAATGGCAAAAACCACAGGATCATCTCAATAGATGAAGAAAAGGTCTTTGATAAAATTCAACATCTCTTCATGCTAAAAACTCTCAATAAACTAGGCATTGATGGCACATATCTGAAAATAATGAGAATTATTTATAACAAAACATAGTGTCATACTGAATGGGCAAAAGCTGGAAGCATTCCCTTTGAAAACCAGCAGAAGACAAGGATGCCCTCTCTCACTACTCCTGTTTTAACATAGTATTGGAAGTTCTGGCCAGGGCAATCAGACAAGAGAAAGAAATAAAGGGTATTCAAATAGGAAGAGAGAAAGTCAAATAGTCTCTGTTTGCAGATTACATGATTCTATATTTAGAAAACCCTATTGTCTCAGCCCAAATACTCCTTAAGCTGATAAGCAACTTCAGCAAAGTCTCATGTTACAAAAATCAATGTGCAAAAATCACAAGCATTCCTATACATCAACAATAGACAAGCAGAGACCCCAATCATGAATGAACTCCCATTCACAATTGCTACAAAAAGAATAAAATACCTAGGAATACAACTTACAAGGGATGTGAAGGACGTCTTCAAAAAGAACTACAAACCACTGCTCAAAGAAATAAGACACAAATGGAAAAACATCCCATGCTCATGAATAGGAAGAATCAACATTATGAAAATGGCCATACTGCCCAAAATAATTTATAGATTCAGTGCTATCTCCATCAAGCTACCATTGACTTTCTCTTCAGAATTAGAAAAAAACCACTTAAAATTTCATATGGAACGAAAAGAGAGCCTGTATAACCAAGACAATCCTAAGCAAAAAGAACAAAGTTGGAGATACCATGCTACCTGACTTCAAACTGTACTACAAGGCTACAGTAACCAAAACAGCATGGTACTGGCACCAAAACAGACATATAGACCAATGGAACAGAACAGGGAACTCAGAAATCACACCACACATCTACAACCATCTGATCTTTGACAAACCTGACAAAAACAAGCAATGAAGAAAGGATTCCCGATTTAATTAAAGGTGCTGGGAAAACTGGCTAGCCATATGCAGAAAACTGAAACTGGACCCCTTCCTTACACTTTATACAAAAATTAACTCAAGATGAATTAAAGACTTAAATGTAAAACCCCAAACGATAAAAACCCTAGAAGAAAACCTAGGCAATACCATTCAGGACATAGGCGTGGACAAAGACTTCATAGTAAAACACCAAAAGCAATGGCAACAAAAGCCAGTACTGACAAATGGGATTTAATTAAACTAAAGAGCTTCTGCTCAGAAAACAAATATCATCATCATCAGAGTGAACAGGCAACCTACAGAATGGGAAAAAATTTTTGCAATCTACCCATCTGACAAAAGTTTAACATCTAGAATCTACAAGGAACTTAAAAATTCCAAGAAAAAACAAAACCTAATCAAAAAGTGGGCATATGAAAAAAACTCAACATCACTGAGTATTAGAGAAATGCAAATCAAAACCACAATCGGATACAATCTCGTGTCAGAATGGTCATTATTAAAAAGTCAGCAAACAATAGATGCTGGCGAGGCTGTTGAGAAATGGGAACGCTTATACACTGTTGGTGAAAGCGTAAGTTAGTTCAACCATTGTGGAAGACCATTTGGTGATTTCTCAAGGATCTAGAACCAGAAATACCATTTGACCTAGCAATCCCATTACTGAGTATATACTCAAAGGATTATAAATCATTCTACTATAAAGACACATGCACATGTATGTTTATTGCAGCACTATTTATAATAGCAAAGACTTGTGACCAACCCAAATGCCCATCAGTGATAGACTGGATAAAGAAAATGTGGCACATACACACCATGGAATACTATGCAGCCATAAAAAGAATGATATTACGTCCTTTGCAGGGACATGGATGAAGCTGGAAGCCATGATTCTCAGCAAACTAATACACAAACAGAAAACCAAACACCACATGTTCTCCCTCATAAGTGGGAGTTGAACAATGAGAACACATGGACACAGGGAAGGGAACCTCACATACCAGGGCCTGTTGTGGGGTGGGGGGCAAGGGGAGGGAGAGCATTAGAAGAAATACTGAATGCATGTGGGGTTTAAAACCCAGATGACAGATTGATAGGTTCAGCAAACCATCATGGCACATGTATACCTATGTAACAAACCTGCACATTCTGCATGTGTATCCCGAAACTTTAAAAAAAAAAAAAGATGTTATATGCATTTCAGACCCATGTCATAAAGTGCTCCCCCCAGCCCATGTCAGAAGTAAACATTAGTATTTTGTATGTTGATTTCTGTGCCCTATATCAACGTCTCTGCTTAGATACATTACAATAAGCAGTGTCTAGTCACTTGTGATACTTGTGATTACTATTTTTTTGGGGGGGGGATGACTCTCTCTCTCTTAATTATATCAACTTGAGCACATCCTTACCACCAGAGAAATTTAATAGGCCAGTCTACACATCCTCTTGGTATCTAATCCCAGGAATGTGCTCCAGGCTTTGAGGTTTTCGCTTCCTATTCTTAAATGCATTGGCACTCAAGGCACTTAAACACGCATCAACAAAGGTGCCTGTCTTCTTTGAAGTTATTTTCTGCGGAAATCACAGCCACTGACCAAATGATTTGAAAAGATTAAATTGTGCTTATTTTATGACATTCTAAAACAGCAGGGTTAAATGCTGGGCTGGCTGCCAGCACCACAGCACCCACACTTTCATGTTTGGCTGCCAGATACATCCACCAGAATTGCTCTGGAGTAGAAATGTGCAATGGTGCCATTCTGGAGAGAAGAAATGAGTTTTTTGAGTTTTATGCTTTGACAAATGGATAATTCAAATATATTTTACATGTGTATGAACTATTTTTAAAAATTAAATTTAATTTCAGTGGTTGGAGGGATTGTTTTTCCCTTCTCTTGGAGGACAGACGTTGCCTCTACCAGTTAAATTACTACTTTCTTTGTTTCAGGGAAATGTGGGATCCCTTTCTCTAACTCTGAAAAATTAGGATGTGTGCTTAGCCATTGTACTTATAATAGGCACTTTAATAGGTATATGTATAAAAACACCTAGGTACATATTAATAGAACACATTTAAAAATAGTATTATGTGAAAATTATAAAAGAATCAAATGGCTGTATTTAGACATAACAGTGCAACTTCTTTTATGTTAACACTGGAGACATTTTCATCTCTAAACTCTCTGCTGTAGTCAACAGACTATGGTATAATGTGTGGCTGTTCATTCATTTCAGATCTCTTAATGGGAGGAAAAGAGAGTTTCACAGGCTGTGCCAAGCTCTGAGTGGGGGCAGATAGAGAATCATAGCCTCACACTCAAAGTCTACAGCCTAGTTGGAGAGGCTATAGACACAGAGGTAAAACTTAATAATGTGAATGATTTAAAAATGTCAGACAATACCAAGAAGTCTAAATCAAGTATATATTTCAAAGAAACAATGAATGGTTACAGTAAAGCAAAGCTGGAAGTTTTTGGACAAGAGAAGCCACTGCCTCTAAAAAGAAAGTTGTAAAGCACATTTTGGAGAAGGCAGGCCCTGATCTAAACTTAGAGAATATTAGGAATTTCCTCAGATTTAGAAAGAGAATCTATATCCTAGAGAAATAATTTTTATAAAAATAGGGGATGGGGAGATCTATAGGTTGCATGGAGGGCAACTTGAGTGTTTGGCTAGATTCATTGGGGTTTTGTTTTTTGTTTTAAAAGAGATAGAAAAGCAATGTTGGATTTAGATGCTAGAAGATTGGAAATTACCAAGCTGAACTGCATGAACTTAATCTTATTGACAACAGAGAGAGTTAATACTTTTGGGCAGGACCACAGCAAGCAAAACCAGCATTGTCGAGAGACTCGTGATGTGCAGATGGAATGTGTGGAAATCTGCATGTAGGCAGGCAGATTTTTCAAGACAAGGTTCTGGATAAAGTGCTATGAGACAACCAAAACACCATAAATGCCACTTCAAAGAAATTAGTGGACAACAGTAGAATCAAGAGGACCTGGTAACTGAGTTTCTAGTGGGCAAAATATCACTGGTTGACTTGTGAAGGAATGCATCTATGACAGAACCCAGCTTACATCAATAAATGTTCCTGAAACATTGAGAGTCAGTAAGTACGAGATGTACCACTTCTGAGGAATTACCTTGGCAGTGTAATTGCCAATTCACAGAAGAAGAGAGAGGAGAAATGATTGGATGGAAGGAGGTTGGAGAGGGAAATCTAGTGAATAATGAAGTCAATTCTAATTTGAGTTCAAAGGAAGATGAACAAAAGTGACAGGGAAAAAAATCGTATCATGTGTTTGAAGATTTCTTGGAATGGTTGCGTTGATGGGACAAGACAAAGTATCTTGTAGATTTAGGCTCAGATTATATTAAAATTAAAGTCTGGTGACAAACTTTTCACTATTCTTTATTCACTCTTGTGGCAGCATTTTATTTTCACATTAAATAGCTTTTGTGCTCCCTACATATTTCCCTATCCTTTTATTCTAAGCTGGTAGTTAATCTTTGTCATTTCTTTCCTTAGGGTTACTTTGCAGCAGAAAATAGAAGCTGTATAACACCTCCTAAAATCAGTGAAGGCATTGTGTTAGAGTCTGGCGAGGGCAGGACAAAGAGATGTGCTTTGGAGAAGCAGAAAATTTGGAGGTTTTTTCTGTGACCCAAGGGAGAGAAATCCATAAGTCACACAAGCCTCTGGAAATTCGTGGAGAAGGCGGCTCCAGAATCCCAGCTTTTTCAGAGATGCCTAAAAGGGAGCAGCACCAGAGTTTCTGACAGCAATGAAATATCAGGCCTCCCTCAGCAGCCAGCATCAACTGTAGATATTCAACCAAAGAGAATTCCCTTTTCTTAACACTAGCAGCTTCATACCACTGTGTCAGGGGAGCCCCAAGAATAAGGCTGAATCTTCCATCAGTCTTATAGGATGGGAACTCAGATTTAAAATGAGTGTGACTAAATAAAAAAATGAATGCAGTATTTTTTTGTATTAGGATTTATTATCATTTATCAATGAAAATTGGCAAGCTGAATTAACGATCCAAAATTGTAGCATTTTTATTTTTTAGTTCTTTTTTTCTACCTCTCCATAGTCAGATATAGTAGGCATCTCCCAATTTCTTTCAGTCTTGGAATTTGTGTTACAATACTCTGCTACATCAAGGGCCAAGTAGGGACATAGCTCACAAGTATTTACTGATCAGTGGTTCCAACACTTTGGATGTTCTGTCAGGCTCCATCATTCTCCCACACTATGAACGAGGTGGTTAAATTACGCAGAACAATTGCCCACAGGCATTTCTTGCTCAGGTTCTGTGTAGCACAGTCTTAGGGAAGAATAGTTGAATATTTTGGTATTAGATCTGATATCACATGAGGTTTCAGGCAATGGCAGTTCTCTTTTTGAGCAAAAAACAGTTGATGAAATATCACTTTTATACTAAGGTCAAAGTACTCGAGATTCTCCTCTTCCAAATGAGTCTTGATTATTTACATTAAAAATTAACGTGTTTTGCATTGTGCTTAGGCTAGCCATCTCAAATCCTTTGTAATGACAATTGAAATATAAGCTATAAATTCAATAACAAAAACAGTATATTTTTCCTTTATATAAAAAATGTTAATTTTCTCTCTTCTTGAAATCAAGAAGGCCTCATGGAATCAATCTCTGTTTTATAAATCATTCACTGACTTTTCCAATTATATACAGTATTACCAAGTGACTAATAAAATTTGTATGGCATTATAATTGAAACTGCATTGGAAAAATTTGCATATGTCAAGTTGTGTGAAGTGATGTTGAAATCTTGCCGTAAGTGGTCCTGGTCAAGTTTGAAAAACTATTATTATTTCTTTTCATTAATGGCTAAGTAATCTGCATTTTTGATAACTTCAGTAAGCCTCATGACTGTCAGCATTTGCCATCTACTTTTATGTTCTTCCAAATTGTTTTTGACATTTTGCTTTCCATTTAACAAGTAAGTGGTTTTTATTCTTTGAGATGTTACTTAATAGATACCACATGTACAATACCATAAATAAACAACATTTACTATAAAACAGGTTAATAATACAGTGGACATATTGTTGCTACAGCCCTATATTATGGAAATAAGAAAAAAAAATATTTTGTAGCAATTATCTGAACTTGCCAAAAACCAACAGAGGCCATCATGCCTCAGGTGGAAATTAACACAAATTTGTGTTAGTCTTCCTTTGAGGAAGGAAGCATTAGCAAATGCTTAGAGGCAGCTGCTCATTTGACTATACAGCCAAATGCTACCAACAGGAGGGAATACTTAGGAGACCAATTTGAATTAACACTTGAAAAGTTAGTGAATGTATAAACACATATGATGTTAAAAAAAATGGAGAGGACCATACGTAAAATTCTTTCTTGGAGCCACACATTTCAGATTTTTCCTGATAGCTCCATCTCTAGAACTTCTACCCAGGCCCATAATCTGGATGCAGTTCCCTACAAGGACAGTTTATCAGTGTATCAATTTAAAACATCTTCTGAGCCTTATGTGATGAAGGATTACAAACAAAATATGATCACTTTTTTTTAACAAAGTTGAAGTACACTTCTTGAGACTGATCCAAAGTAATACTGACTCCAGATTATTAGCTCAAAAGGAGGCAAAGAAGGAAGCTATTATATGTCCCAGTTTAGTCTGCAAGGATACAAGATTTGGACTACAAAAGGATGACTAGGGAAGGCAGATTGTAAAGAGAATAAGGGAAAGGGCTTCATCACAGTTTTTGAGGCCAGAATTAGAAAGTTGTGTAAAGAGGATACTAGGAAACTGGCTTTATCAGACTAAGAAGTCTGTAGTACTTAAACTAATATTAAAAGTTGAAAAGCTTGTTTCCAGATATTACATGTTTGAAAACAAGTATTTTGTTGTTGTAGCTTTGTTTCTTTACTGGGGATTTCAGAAAAACTTTGATTTGTGGAGTTTATTTCCCAGGTAGCATTATAATTTTTGTTTAACCTGTGTATGCTTCACTTGCAACAAACATTAAGCACCGGTGTGTAGCAGGATACTTTTGCAGTTCTAGCTTACAAAGATTTTACAGTACATTGATTTGTTTGAAGAATACCTTTGTTTACTTTTAATTGTAATAATATTCTGTTTCTTTGTATAATCTTAGGCCAATATAACCTAGGTATTTATGGTTATACATTTTTGAAAAGTATGAGTGATTTTTCAAATATAAGGAATTAAGAATAATATAATGATGACTGCCTTAGTCAGCTTGGGCTGCCATAACAAAATATCATAGGCTAGGTGCCTTCAACAACAGAGTTCTAGATGCTGGGAGTCTGAGACCAGGGTGCCAGCCAGGTCAGATTCTGGCAAGGGCTCCCTTCTTGGTTTGCAGATGGAGACAGTCACCTTCTCCCTTGTCCTCAAATGGTAGAGAGACAGCTAAAGAGACAGCAACCTTGGGTTGTGAGAACCCCACGCTACTGGATTTCATGGTAACATAATTACCTTCCAAAGGTCCAGCTCCAATTACTATCACATTGGGGGTTAGAGCTTCAACATATGAATTTTGGCGGGGGGGGGGGCACAATTCAGTTCATAGCTTTGACTCAGGTGCTTCATTAGACAAGTATAGTATTTTGCCATATTTGCTTCAGATTTATTTTTTATTTTTTTAAAATAAAAAGTTAAAAATTGAAGGCTCCTTTATATTTCGATTACCTTGCCTATCTAAAAATAACCCTTTCCTTGCATTTTTGTGTAGCCTTTCAGTGTTGCTTAATATCTTACTATTTATGTATCTATAAACAATATTTAATATTGTGATGTGTGCTTTTATATGTTACATAAAATGGTACAATAAATGTATAGTTCATTCTTTAATTTGTGTTTTACTACTATACTCAAGATACCCTGAGATAAATATGTGTGTATAGATATATATTTGTAGTGGTTTGTTTTATATATTTGTAGTATTTGTTTTATATATTTGTAGTGCATTTGATATATTTGTAGTAGTTTGTTTTCTAAAATATTGTGAAAAATGTTCCTGTTTTCTACCCATTTGCCTATTTGGTGTCCTTTTTCATTGAATTGCAGGTATTCTTTATGTATTCTATGTAGTTCTTTGTCACACTTAGGAGTGGAATATGTTCTTAAATTATTTGCCATTTTACTTCTCTGAATAGTATTTTGATGAACAAAGTTCTCTATATCTCTCTGATACATAAATAGAGAATCTAAAAAATAGTAAGAGTAAAGTACAAGTTAAAGAATGAGCTATGACTATGTGAATAATATACATGTATTTTAAAGTTCTTAATAATCTGTTGTAAGAACATACCATTATCTATTCTTTCTCCTATCTGAAAGACATTTAGGTTGTTTCCACCTCTTTATGCACATAGATAAGAATTTTCCTACAGTATTCTTCCCTAAGTTAGATATAGAAATCTTGGTCCAAAGGGTTTTATGCATCATCAACTTTACTAAATGTTTAAAGTATCAAATTATCCTTCTAAGTTTTATTTCCTCCCATCTTTGCCAACACATAGTATAAAAAAATGAAAAACTTTGCTATTCTAAGAGGTAGGCATAACATGGTATTTCATTTTAAAATTTACTACATGTCTACCTAATTAGACATGTAGTAAGCACATTTTCATATGATTTTTAGTTATTTACATTTTGAAAGAATTTATTGTTTATATTCTTTGTTCATTTTCTATTGGATTATTTTTCATGTGTGAAAAATTTAATTTTAGAAGTTATCTCTATATTCTAAGTAATAATACTTTGCCAACTATGTGAACTGCAAATATTTTCTCCCAAAAGTCCATTTCACACCCCTTCCCCAAAATATCCTTATGTTAGTATTAAATAATCATTTTGCCTATTTTTGATATGTTTACTAACTGAATAAAGATGTTGCAGTTAATATTGTTTTGTGCAGTTGACCTATGTTGTTCTTTGTAGCCATAGTTTGTTTTGCTGCTGTTTGATTCCACTATATTCATATACTACATTTTATTTATTCATTCTACTGTGATGGGCATTTGATATATTTCTAGTAGTTTGTTTTCTAAAATATTGTGAAAAATCTTCTTCCTGTTTTCTATCCATTTGCCTCTTTGGTGTGGTGGCCTGTCTTTTTCATTGAATTGCAGGTATTCTTTATATATTTGATGTAGCTCTTTGTCACATTTAGGAGTGGCATATGTTCTTAAATTATTTGCCATTTTACTTCTCTGAGTAGTATTTTGATGAACAAAGTTCTTAATTTTAATGCAGTCCACATTTTCAATATTTTACTCTTGACATTAATGGTGTGTGTGTGTGTGTGTGTGTGTGTGTGTGTTCTCTTGAAAGCTCCTAAACTAAGGTCGTTACAGTATTTCCCTGTATAGTTCTTAAAAACTGTAATGTTGTATCTTTTACGTTTAGACTGAAAATCTACATGGAATTTAATTAATTTTTGAGTATGGTAAAAAAGAGAAACTCCTTTCTTGTTTTCTTGTTGTTTTTAATATTAATATATAACTGACTGAATGAAATTTATTGAAAAGATTATGATTTCTGTCATTGTCCAATGGGTCCTGAACATAGTAGCCTGTAGTGGCAGGGATGGAGGTCATACATGGGCTCAGAAACATGGACTTCCACTCATGAAAGCTGACCTGCCTACAGACCCTGCTGAGTGCCCAGTCTGTCATCAGCAGAGGTCAACAGTGAGCACCTGCCATGCCATCATTTCCCCGGGGTGACCAGCTAGTTACCTGGTGGCAGATTGAGTAGATTGGACCACTTCCATTACTAAAGGGGCAGTATTTTGGTTTTTACTGGAATAGACACTCTAGATAGGGATTTGCCTTCCCTGCACAAGATGCTTTTGCCCAAACTATCATCAAGGACTTATAGAATGCCTTTTCCACCATCAGGGTATTCCAGGCAACATTACTTCTGATAAAAGAACTCACTTAACAGCAAACGAAGTATGGCAATGGGCCCATGCTCTTGAAATTAACTGGTCTTATGTTCTCTACCACCCTAAAGAAACAGGCTTGACAGAATGGGGGAATGGCCTTTTGAAGATTCAATTACATTGCCAGACAGGTAGTGAAACTTTGCAGGGCTGAAACAAAGTTTTCCAGCAGGCTATATATGTCCTATATGAGTGCTCAGCATATGGTACTCTTTCTCTCATAGCCAGGATTCATGGATTTAAAGAATCAAGGGATAGAAATGAAGTGGCACTACTCGCTATTAACCATAGTGATTCACTAGCAACATTTTTACTTTCTGTTCTCATGACTTTATCTATGCTGACATAGAGATTATAGTTCCAAAGAAAAGGATGTTTTCACCAAGAGACATCCATGATTCCATGGAAATGGAAGTTAAAACTGCCATCCAGGCCACTTTGGGATTGTCATATCTCTGAATCAATTGGGAAGGAAAGGAGTTACTATACTGGTTGGGGTGATTAATCCTGACTACCCAGAAGAAACTGAGTGCCTATTATATAATGGAGATAAGGAAGAGTGCAGGAGATCCCATAGGGCATCTGTTAGTACTACCATGCTTGTGACTTAAGCCACTGGAAAACTACAACAACTCAATCTAGGCAAAACTACTAATGACCCAGATCCTTAAGGAATGAATGAAGGTTTGGGTCACTCCACCAATTGAGATGCTGACTGACCTCAACACCACCAACTGACCAGTGGGGTGCTTTCAGAGGTCACAGAACAAAGAGAAAAGGTAGTTATAAATATCAGCTATGACCATGTGACTAGTTGCAGAAATTAGAACTGTAATTGCTATGAGGGTTTATTCCTTATTTTGTCATGAATATATTTATGTGTGTGTATAATATTTTGATTTCTTTCTTCTCTACTCCTTATCATGAAACATAAGATGTATTAACTTCACATCGTAGTATTTTTGTTATCTTTACATCATTGTATTTAAGTTACAGACTATCAAGAACATGAGTGTTTATCACCCAAGGAATTTGCATCCTCTTCTGATAAAAAGGTTAGTGTATTTTTAGTTGTACACAGGATACATTGTATCATGTTAGGCAGAAGTATGACTCTGTGATTGTCTTTAGATTTAATTACTGTTTAAGGAGATGCCTATGGGTTTCAAGTTGACATGGGGTGAACTGTGATGGTTAATTTTATGTTTCAAGTTGGCTAAGCTATAGTGCCCAGTTGTTTGGCCAAACACTAGTCAAGATGTTGTTGTGAAGGTATTTTAAAAGGTGATTAATAGTTGAATTATTAGACTTTGAGTAAAGCAGATTACCTTACACAGTGTGAGCTGCATTCAATCACAAATGCCTTAAGATTGCAGTATAGAAACCCTGCCTGTTGGCTTCCCCTGTATATTTCAAACTCAGAAATGCGATATCAACTCTAACCTGAATTTCCAGCCTACTGGCCGACCTTACGTATTTCAGACTTGCCAGCCCCCAAAACTGTGTGAGCCATTTTATTTAAATCAATCCCTCTTGACTCTCTTACTCTGAAGAAACCTTACTAATACAATCTTGTATCCAGCAAGCATCTTGTACCCACTTATTAATTATCATAATTCATATGTAGCTTATTTTGGGTTTTCTGACTATGAAGAATAAGCATTTTATTTATTTATTTCCATTCCTTACATATTTTATTTCCTTTCTTGTCTTTTTTTAATGGCTAGGGAAAACCTGCACAAATAAAACTATATTAGAAAACAGAGAGAGAGAAAAAAGCATGCTTACATTTTATAGCTGCATATGTAAACTCATAATACAAATCATTAGAAAGAAATATGTTCTAACAACATATTTTCAATGTTTGCTTACAAAGATATTTTCTGTCAAACTCTTCCATTCACTGAAAGACAGCAGTTTATGATGCATATTAAATAAACTCGGTTAAAAAATAATGCCTTGGGGCCGGGTGCTGTGGCTCACGCCTGTAATCCCAGCACATTGGGAGGCCAAGGCAGGCGGATCATGAGGTTGGAGTTTGAGACCATCCTGGCCAGTATGGTGAAACCACATCTCTACTAAAAATACAAAAATTAGCTGAGCATGGTGGTGCTCACCTGTAGTCCCAGCTAGGCGGAGGTTGCAGTGAGCTCAGATTGTGCCACTGCACTCTGACCTGAGCGACAGAGCAAGACTCTGTCTCAAAAAAGAAAAAAAAAATGGCTTGGGAATCCCATAGAATGTTGAATAGCAGAATTGATAATAAGATATTCAGGTGGAAAGCTTTTAATATTTTATAATTCTGTATTCTGCCATGGATTTTTGTAGATATACTTTATTACAGAAGGACGATTTTTAAAATTCAGTTTTATTAAAGTGTTTATAAGTAATACATGTTGACGTTTGGCTAATTCTTTTTCTGTACATAAAAACAAAATCTCTTGAATTTTAAAATTCTATTAAGGTAATTAAACACACTGAACAGACCTACCATTACTGGAATGATCTCATCCTTACTGGAACACTTTACCGTTATATTTTGTTAGATTCTGTTTCATCTTTTCTTTAGAATTTTCACATTGTGATTTTTATGATTTTTTAATTCTTGCTTTCTAGCCCAGGTTGTGGTCAAAATTTATAAAATATTCCATATTTATTTTTCTATTTTCCTTCTTTTTCTGTTAATTTTGTATCATAAAATTAAAGCCATGTAATTAAGCATTTAGAAGTGTCAAGTTTTTCTGGTCAATCACACCCCTTATCACTATAAAATGTTCCTTTTTATCTAGACTCATATCTCTCCACTTTATAAAACTCTTTGATATCAACATCATTATGGTAGCTGCTTTTTTTTTTAGTTTGGTTTCAGCTATTTATATTTTCCTATTTGTTACTTTTAACTATTTTCTTAGCTTTATTTTTAGATGTTCTCTTGTAATAAGCATAAATTTATTGCTGTTGTTGATAAATTCAGTCTGAAAATCTTTGACTTTAATAGGGTATTTAATTCATTAAATATTATTGGATTGAATTTTACTGAAATTACTGACATGCTTGTGTTTAACCCTACATTTTACTATGTGCTTACAATATTTTTCACATTTTACATCCATATCTTTGCTCTACTTTATCCCTTCTTTTAGTTGGAATTTTTTTTTATTTAATATGAGCCCATTAACTTGAAAAATCTGATTATATTGAAGCCAGAGCTTACTCTTTGCATGTGTAACTTTTTACCACCATTCAAGACTTAAACATCAAACTCTCTCTGGCTTAAAACTCAGTTATTATTGAGTCAAATGACACACACCAATGAGCAAAGAACCCTAGGCCATGAGAGTAGAATTGACAGAAGTCATTATAACAATAAAATTTTCTAGAAACTTCATGTCTTACTTTAAAAATTCACACATTTTTTCCTCACAGTGTGCTTTAATACACTATTTGCTTTGATTTTTAAAACTATATGTAAAGTGCCCACTAATAACAAATAAACAAGCCCTCTTATTAGTTATTTTGTGTAATGCTATATCATTGGCTCAATCAATTCCTAAAAGCTGGGGTGAATGGAAAGAGACTTGATCCTGCGTATTGAGATCACCTGCATGATTTTTCTTTTCTGTCTCAGTATTGCAGTTTTTAAAAGAGCTAGATGTTTACAAAAGAGCCAGAAGCAGATGTTTACAAATGTGTGTGTGGTGTGTGTGTGTGTTTAATTTACTGCTTTTTAAGTTGTCAGAATACTGAAAAAATATTACTAGAAATGTGCTGGGTTTGGCAGAGATAAAAGTATAATTTTCAGAATGCCTCTGTCTTAGTCACTTCCTATCTGAGTAACCAACCACATTGCTTGATAGAATCTAGGTACTCAGGAAATGTATGTTGTAGTGGTGGTGGCTGTTATGAGGATGTCTAGGTTTGAACTGTTCTCATCTTAATGATTCCCAGTATCTCAGAGTCAGAAGGAATAGGATGCAACTTTGAGGACAGTTCCTTTCCTTGATTAAGAAAACTAATATCTAATCTAAGATTAAATTGCCTTTTAAAAAAAAGTACTTTACACTTCTTTTTTTTTTGGGGTCAAAGTCTGGCTCTGTCACCCAGGCTGGAGTGCAGTGGCGCGATCTCGGCTCACTGCAACCTCCACCTTCCCGGGTTCACACCATTCTCCTGCCTCAGCCTCCCGAGTAGCTGGGACTACAGGCGCCGCCATCACGCCCGGCTAATTTTTTTGCATTTTTAGTAGAGACGGGGTTTTGCCATGTTCGCCAGGATGGTCTCAATCTCCTGACCCTGTGATCCGCCCACCTCGGCCTCCCAAAGTGCTGGGATTACAGGCGTGAGCCACCATGCCCGGCCTACTTTACACTTCTAAAACCACCATTAGGATATGAAAAGGCAAGTCATAACCTAGTGGACACTTCACAGTGTATTTATTAGATAAAAGATTTGTATCAATAGTATATAGAGTTCTTACAAGTCTCTTACAAAAGAGACAAATCAATCAAAGAATAAACAAAGTATCTGAACAGTCACCTCACAAAAGATTACAAATGGTGAATAAGCATATGAAAATATGCTCAATATTACAGAAGCTAAAATTAAATCCACAATGTGATACCACTACACACCTATTATAATGGCTAAAATTAAAGAGACTGTATTATGTTTGTGAAAATATGGAGCAACTGGAACTCATATGATGCTCAAAGGAATGTAAAATGGTAGAATTACTTTGGAAAATAGCTTAGCAATTACTTTGGAAAACAGCTTAGCAATTTCTTAAAAAGTAAAAAAATACACTTTCCTATGGCCTAATCATTCCACTTCTAGGTATATATCCAAGAGAAATGAAAACATGTCCATACAAACACTTGCACCTATATGTTCAAAGCATCTCTATTTATAGTAGCCCCAAACTGTAAACAACCTAAATGTCCATCAACAGAGGAATTGCAGTATATTCATACAATATGATGTCATGCAGAAATAAAAAGGAATTAGTTATTGAGACACAATTAAGAACCAGTGAGTAATCTGGCATTCATGGGTAACTTAACACTTAGAGAGATTGACTACAAATAAAAGTGCGATTAATTATAATGCCACTGACATCTCAGAATGAAATAGACAAACTGAACTGTAGCTGCTGGCATAGAGTCCTCAAAGTAAAATTGATTATCTGGCAAGTAGCTATCCATATTAGTGAATCTAGAGAATACTTATAATACACTTACCTAAACATGCATAGAAACTTGTATACATAAACCTTAGTGTATGTACATTTCAAATTTCAACGATTTTTAATTCAGGTTAATTAACCTGGTTTTGTTCATTGTAGTACCCCACAAATGTAAATGTATGCAATATTTTTGGTGAAAATCTTCTCATGAACAATCTTGATTATTTTATGTGATTTTAAAGTATATCTGCATTAAAATAAGGGACTCTAATTAAAACAATGTAATTTTAAGCAAAATGGATATGAACAAAGTTGCATAGTAAATTGGTCTCCCTCTTTCATTTTTGCATTGCTAACACCTGTTTTTGCTTCCAAATAAACAGGGTCCTCTCCTTCTGACTTCCATCCCATGAAGCCTCTCAATTCAATGGTGCTTGTTCTACTTTCCCTCTATTCACTCAGCACTTACTTTACAATTTGCAGGTTAAAAGGAAAATGCTCTTTTCAAAATCAGAAGTCCTTCTTTGAAGTAACTGTTGGTAGTCATGAGGGCTCTTGGCAAATGCTTTTATATTCCCCAAATTCAGACACATTATATGCAGTTCGTGGCCCATTTGCAGTTGTAGGGCACGATGTGATTAGGACTGGCCAATGAGTTGTAGGAAGAAGTGATAGGTGTCACTCTGGAGGGTTGAACACCCAGTTGTTACTGCAAGACTGAGGAATCTTTTTTTCCTTTAGAGTGATGATAAGGAAAGTCCCTGGGTGACTGTGCTCAACAGAAGCCCTCTGTTGCACTAATAGTGATGTAATCTGAACCAGAAAAAAAGAACAACCTTTGTTGTATTGTTATTGTGATTTGAAGGTTGTGTGTTAGAATAGTATAAGCTAGCCTATGCTGACTGTTATAGTAGCATGCATTAGATAGTCACAGTGGCATTCTAAGGGCATTGATTTAATCTTTGGTATGGAATCTATAAGAGTGACTGATGGTAAAATTTCTGCCATGATAAAGGGAGCAAGAATTGCTATGCTGAAGAATAATTGGGGCAAATAGAATTGTTATGTGCTCCTTAAAGCATGTAATATAAGAAGCTACACTTCAGTCTACTTACAAGGTTAATTGCTGATGGTAGTTTAACTGATCAATACTTTTGTGTTTTGAGTTTCTGGTTAAAAATGAAAATATGGGTACCTACTTAAGGTCATATCTATCTCCAGTCTCCTCCTCTCACACAGTTTCTTAGCATTTTGATTCTCAGATATTACCTAAAATATATGAGTAGCTGATGGGAGACATTGACTACAGAATTCACTTGCTTTAAAGTACAACATTATCAGAAGGCTTCTTTCCTCTCACTATAACAACTGTGATTTATGTAAAATTAAGAAATCAGAGAAACCTACTTTGCAATTACCAAAAAGCTTAGGGGGAAAAAAACCCCAGCACTTGTATTGATAACATTGCCTAAGGCTCCCTGAAAAAAATTTCTGAAGCTTAAGTAGGAAAAATGCATTGTAAGAGTGATGACAGCAGCTCACCAATAATTCTGTAAAATATGACTAATAGTATTGGAACAAGAATAAAGATTTAAGATTTTCTGGGAGGGAACACACACAAACAAAGACTGGTCTTTTGTTATAGACAGATCAGATATAACTCCTTAATGAAAGTCAGCTACCTGCCAGAAACTCAAAAACGTTTTTTGTGAACAATTTTTCAAAGACACTGTGAAGTCTTACCCAAAATAAAGCAAAACGTCAAATCAGTGTATAATTAAATTATATTTATTTTTTTAAATGCAGGCAAAAGGGCATCTGATGTTTTACAGACATTCCAACACCTTCAGGAAATTTGAACTCACACCAAAGGGTCTGATAGTCATTTGAGTCTCCATCTGTACTGGAACACATGTGCACACACCAGGCACATTGAATCACTCCAGTGGAAAAAAAAAAAACCCTCTGGTCTTAAATTATAGAAGCCTTCTACCATTCTTCTTACCATGGAGTCTTTGGCAGCTTGAAACATCAGAGTGACTTAGGGTGATCTGGTCACAAAGCTGCTTTTGGTACCATAAGCCACAATGCTGACTATAAGTAACTGCTGCTCCAGGGACACATTAACTATACACTGGAAGGTCTAGAAGAAACCTAAGAGTGAGGGACATTTGGGGTGCAAACTCATTATTTGTTCTGATGTATCTAAGACAGCCACTTCTTAGTGTCTTCTAAATTTAATTATTTCTTCATTCATATGGTCAGCTTGTCAAAAATTTGGATGTACTAAAAATAATGTTCATATCCCTTAAAACCAAGAAAACCCTTACCATTCTCGAATTCTTGGTGGTCTACAGAAAATAATCTTTTAATATATATTTTGAGAGTAAAATAAATGGAAAATTTAGATTTTATCGGGGTGAGTTCACTAATAGGTTGCTTGGGGGCAACGTATATAAAAGACATTAAAGTAATTGCTGAAATTTACTATAATGTTATTATGTTACTTGTATGTTACCTAATATGTATCATCTCATTTAACTTTACAGTAATGCTCTTGCTCCTATACTACAGGTGGGAAAACTGAGTCTTAAAGAGGTTTCTACTTGTCCAAGTCTGCTTGGAAACAGGCAGAAGGCAGAACTCAAATTCGGTTTCAATTCTTAACCACTGTTTTATGTTGCCTTCTTATATACTCCTTCCTTTTCTACTTTACTAAAATGTTAGTTCCTCTTGTGCATCTATACATGTTGGAAAATTATCACTAGTGTTCATCTCAGAGATTTTATTGGAAAAGTGAAGCAGATGGTTTATTACTTGTGAGCACCAACTCTGGAACCATCATCAATTCCCAGGACTACCATTTCCTAGCTGCGGGACTATGGATGAATTACTTGCATTTCCTGTGTTTCAGTTTTCATACCATATAGCCATGCTGTTGAGGTTAAATGAGTTAATATTTATAAAACCCAAACAGTGCCCAGTAAATCGTATGCAAATACACGTGTTTTATTATTATTACATATGTCTGTCAATGTCATATTTATATATTTAAATAAATCATAGTCCATTGATAAGCTAGTCCAGCTCAGCCACCCAAATGGTGCAGAAAGTCCTTTTCAGAAGGTTAAGTACTAAAAAGGCTCCCTGCAGCTGTGACTCAGAGAAGTCTCAGTCCAGAGCAGGACACAACAAAAAAGTGATGGTGTGTCCCATTGACTCATAAACTTTTAATTCAAACTTTGACCCCCTTCTCTCTCCTCCAAAAAGAAATTCAAATTCGTATTCTTGACATAGTAGTCCCATTCTGAACTTCACCTTACATTTCAACAGCTCTTTGGGCCATCTCAGTTGATACAGTTCAAATTTCCTGCTGGCCAGGTAGCACTAATATCTGCGTTTCCCGTTTATTCCCTCCACATCATCTTAGGGCTTTCTTCGCTAAGGAGGCATTTCCAGATTTGGAGTGAAAATTGAAACTATAGAGCAGTAGTTGGGGGTAGAGAGGCCAAGAGCATGGAAGGGCTCATTAATCAGGATCCAGAACTGCCACTGATTAGAACTCGGGGAAGTGGGGCACATTCTTCCTCCAGTGTGAATGTGGAAGTGCTTGGCCTCTCTCATCTTTCTCTTTTCCTGTGGTGGCTCAAAAAATGTGCAAGCTTTGGCTCCTTGCCAGTGGGGTGGTTTTTTTTTTTTTTTTTTTAAGGAAAAGTGTAAAGTATTTTTACATTAAATGAAGAACTTCAGACATCTCCAGGAATCTGTGCATTGAGGGCTTGTTAAAATTCAACAAAGACCCATTTATACTTTAAGAGAGCCTCTTCTTCCTTTGCTAGGTTGCCTTGGGGATTTTCATTTCTTTCTGCAACACTACTCTATTTTGTCTTAGCTGCTCCTAAGAGGAATCATGGCCAAATGCATTTTTTTAAACCCTCGGTCTCTCTTGCTTTTATTTAATCTTATCTATGTTTTTAGTATTCATACTTTTTTTTTTTTTAAAGAAGATATATGAGTTGATTTTAATCACCTAGTCCCCACGTCAGGGGTGACAGAAACATTTATTTCTAACTTTCAAAGTCACAGGAGATTTACCTAGAAGCTGGTTTTCTCTGAATTTTTGATTTGATTCTTCATTCCAAGTTTTGTAAGACCTCCTACATATATTCAGTTTTCACAAGAGTTTTAAGGAAATACATAGGAGAACATATTCAAATGAAAATTATTCTCACCCACATATATTTGTGTGGGTGCATATATATCTTGCCTTTTTGGCGGTGAATAACTCTTACTTTTCATAAGAGCAAGAAAATTGTAAACTCTCACAAGTTAAGGTTCCATTCGCCACTCCACTGGCCAGCAAAGTGCCTTGCATATATGAGGCACTCAAAACATGTTGTTTGAGAGAATAAATGAAAAACTAACAGATGATACAATAACCTCAAAAAATAGTTTTGAATTGGGTCTTTAATCTTTTATAATTAAGCACTTGATTTTTTATCTGGCCCTGTTTGTACAATTAACTATATACCACACACCTTACAGAAAAGAAACAAATGTAATATTTCTTATTAATGCGGTAGACTAACACCAGTTTCTAGATCACCTTAGGTAGAGTGCCTGAAAGACTGAGATCATGGCTGCAGCATGGGTGTTTAGTGCCACATGGCAGGCTGGCTTGTCTATAATTGTGCCAGCAGTCATCTCCCACTGGTGCCACACTCGACTTCCAGGCTTCAAAGCAACACATAAAGGAAGATTTATCTTTTTTTTTTTTTTTTTTTTGAGATGGAGTCTCTCTCTTTCGCCCAGGCTGGAGTGCAGTGTCGCGATCTCGGCTCACTGCAACTTCTGCCTCCCAGGTTCAAGCTATTCTCCTGCCTCAGCCTCCTGAGTAGCTGGGACTGCAGGCGTGCACCACCATACCTGGCTAATTTTTTGTATTTTTAGTAGAGATGGAGTTTCACTGTTTAGCCAAGATGGTCTCAATCTCCTGACCTCGTGATTTGCCCACCTCGACCTCCCAAAGTGGTAGGATTACAGGCGTGAGCCACTGCGCCCAGTCCCAGGAGGATTTACCTTTATTATTGTTTGAGAGTTCCAACTTAAAAACCAAAAGAATATTTAAGTGAGTTTGTTTTCTGTCCATTCACATTTGATTAATGGAATAATGTAAACTTTATGTGCATGACTTTCGACAGTTTTCTAGCCATATAATAGAGGATGTAAATAATAGCAATCATACAATTTAATTGTCTGAAAAATTAGGTTGAATCATATGGCAGGCCTCGTCTGAGAACTTTAAACAATAAAAGTGAAAAATGCTTTTTAAAAGTATTTTTAAAAACTTGCCTGGAGATGGGGCAGATGCACTTGTTGCTCATTGCCACTTCTAGGTAATCTGTTCTCTTTCACTTGCACATCTTTGCAGCTTTAAAGCTCATGCTGGGAGACTATACATTACCCTTCCATCCTTGTTGCGCTCGTTTACTGACCTCGAGGTCACTCTCTCTTTTTCCTTCAGCAGTTTAGTTTTTAGGTAAAAGTTGCTCTTCTCCAAACTATTCCTGATTTAATTCTTTGTGATTTCAAAACCTATTTTCAATCAGTTTCTCAGTTCTTTGATATCCTTTCCTCTTAAATTATCACCTTCCATCTATGTAAGACTGTTGGTACTATGGCTACACAGTATAGTTTCTTGTTTTTACCAACAATTGTTAACTTTTAAAGACGTCAATTTCAGGCATTTCTCTCTACGATCACCACTTGTCTTTCCAGTTCACTCCCACTATATCCCACTGGGGCTGAAATCAACTGTTTATACCACTTTTTTCTTGTCCATTAGCACAACTTTTGGTCCTTTTATTTAATCACCTTACATTCCATGATCTATCATTATAATAACTTCTCTCCTTACAGTGTATCTGTGTTGACATTTTCATCCCTAGCTAACCTGTGATTAAATCCATCTCTCTACTTTCTCCACATCTGCTTTTATACTGCTAGACATAGTTGTAGAAAAACATAACCCTAATGATTGTCTTCTTTCAACCTTATAACATCTAATCTCAAGTGGGTCCTTAATGCCACCTGACAATCATATTTCTTCACATCATTCATTCTACCACTCTCCCTGAAAAATACGTCATACTTTTTATTCTCTCCTCTAACTTCCAATACTTTCTCCTAAACCCTAACTCCTAGCTGATGACCTTGTTTCCAGAGAAAATAGAAACACTTAAAAGAGAGTTTCCGTAAGCTCCTGCCATCATAACAAACCACATACTTGCATGTGTTTCTTGGACAGTGGATGACTTAAGGGTGTTCCCATCCAATGACAATCTCTCCATGTGGCAGGAGACTGCTTGCTTTCTCTCCTGCTTCAGGATATTCTTCTCCTTCCTGTATCATTTCCCCCTACTTTCTACTGAATTGTTTATGTCAACCTATAAACATGCTCTTATTCCTCCCCTCTGAAAAGAGGATATTATTGCCTTCATCCTCCCATGCGGCTACCATTGATTTTCCTCATTTCCTTTTACAGAAAAACCTTTCAAAACATTGTCTAAATGCACTCCCCAATTGTTTTACTACCTTCTTTCTTAAATCTTCTCCAAATAAGCTTTTGAACCCACTACTCTAATAAAATTTTCTTATCAAAAGTACCAGCGACCTCCATATCACCAAATCCAATGGTAGGTTCTTATTTATTCACCATCTTACTTAAACTTTAACCAGATTTTTATACAGTTGATCACTCCTTCCTCCCTAGAAGTTGCCTTATGTGGCTTCCAGGACACTATACTCTCCAGTTTTTTTCTATTTCACTGACTGCTACTTCTTGGTCTCCTTTGAGGATTTCTCTTAACCTCTCAGAACACAAATTGCCAAAGTACCACAAGGCTCAGTCCTTAGACTCTGCTCTTTTCTCCCTATTCTCACTATTTTGACAACCTCATCTTTTTCGTTATTTTAAAAATTATTTGAATGAATGCGTCCAGCTTAGGTCTCTCTCCTCGACTTCAGCCCTCTTTTCTTAGATATTCAACAAGCATCTGAAATTTAGCAAGTCCAAAGTTACACTCCATCTTTCTCTCCAAACTTGCTCTCAAAGAGTCTTCCCATTTCCATAAATGGCAACTCCACATTTTCATTTTCTCAAACCTAAATTCTGGGAGTCATATGTGACCTTTCTCCTTTCATAACCTGTGTCCAATCTGTCACCAAGTGCTGCTCACTGTACCTTTAAAATACATCATTAATCCAACCAATCTCTACTCTCTTCACGGCTCTTAGTTCATTCCAGATCATTATGAATTTTTGTCTAAGTAATTGCAATAACCTTCTAACTAGTATCTTTATTTCTGACTTTGTTATCCCAACAGTTTATCATCAATATAAGAAATTTATAAAGCGTAAATTCATACATGTCACTCTTCTACACAAACTGTCCAATGTCTTCTCATCTTAAACACAGCAGGAATGAGCTTACATTGTTCTTCATAATATGGTCTGTTCAGGGCTCTGTGATAATCATCTACTTATTAATCTATTTCGGCCACATTCACCACCTTGCTCTTCCTTGCATACTTCTCTCATAATCTATCTTCAAAACTGTTGTACTTGTTTCCTTTACAGAACAACTTTCTATCATAAATCCATCTAACTGTATTTCTGTCTTTACAGATGCACTTAACTGTCCTTCTCAGTGAAACATTTCTTGGTCACAATATTTGATATTCCATTCTGTTTGTTTATATATTCATTTATTTTTTCTCCGTGACACCTATTCATATATCTAGCTTATTATACACTTTGCTTGTTTATTTTACCTATTATCTACCTCTGTTGGGTAGAGTTTTTGCTCCATTCTGTTTTATGAACTACTGTACTTCCTAGAATAACGCCTGGAACGTAGTTGGTATTCAGTAAATATTTGCTGAATGAAAAACTGAGTGAGTTGATGAGTAGGTATAGCAATGCTTCTGATTACCTAATGGCAAAAGCTATTATTGAGATTCTGAGGGAAAAAATGACTGCAACAGACAAAAAAGAAGAAAAATTCTCTTTGATTGTTTAAAAAGGTGACACTGAAATAGAAGAGCATACCTGGTAATTGTGTTAGAATATTAAAGAGCTAAAACATTTGTACAAATTATGTAGAATTCTTTCCTGTATTTACAGCTATACAGTTTACATGATAAATTATTATTAAGAACATTTGTTCTCATGAGAGTTTGACAGAATATTAAGGTGAAGTTCGTTAGTTAAACGTCAATTTTACGGGACAGAAAATTTGTAAGGCTCTACTGGCAATAAAAGAAATAAAATAAGATGACTTAGAACATCATATTTAGAGATTTTCATTAATTTTTTGGTGTTATTCCTGAAAGGATTACAATGAACTAACTTCACATATAGAGCCAAAATGAAGTACCATATGAGCTGGGAGACTTGTGCCCTATAATACAGATTTTGCATTTGGATTTTATGTAGACTCCAAGATAATTTAGTTAGTTCTTAAAAGTTATTTTACTATAATCGGCTATTAGCACTTTATATACTTACAGAGTTTTGTACCACATTATTAATCAGTCTATGCTTCCTTTCCTGCCAGTAATTCTTGAGTTCCTTTAGAAGGTTGAATCTTCTTTCTTTCAGGGAGTGAAAAGGAACCAGAGACAGACTGAAGAATTCCAAATGCTGTCCAAAAAAAGAAAATTTTCATAGTGAATTAGCAGAGGGAGGAGGAGGGAAGTGGAAAAGAGCAGCCGCATGAGTTCATGAGCCTGGCTTTTTATCATGCCTACTCTTGGGGCCACATCAGTGGCCTTGCTTTCATGCCAGAAGCAGTGCAAATCATAATTAGAATATGGAATATTGCAAAGAAAGGGGAACAGTCCCCATCTGTGCAGCCACTTTAACTACAAGCCCAGAATCTGTTTTACAGCTGAGGCACAAAGACGGTATTAATACATGTGGTTAGTTCCTTCTCTATACATACTGTAGATTCATTGTGTCTGCTTTTCCTAGGTGGAGCAAACACAGACATACAATATTTCGTTCTCTTTTTGCTGTTACATTTCCTTTCTTGCCAGATGCGGCAAACCCCTTCCTAAGCCATTCTGTCTGTACTGCTCTGCACGTTGACACCCATCAGCTTGCAAGTGAGCAGGGCTGTCAGCACTGGATATTTTCTCCTCCATTGTCACTGGTCTAATGACATCCTCTGGTTTATGCACTTTTCTCTCCAACACCACCATAAGCTAGAATAACTCACTCAGTCTGGGTGTTAGGCACTTCTCCTATAATTCATGCCAAGTAAAGGAAATCCCTAGACTTAAGGACAAATAGTGTAGCATATGTACAAAGTACCGGGCAGTCTCCGTGTGTAAACTTTGTATTATATGTAATGAAACAAAGCATCTCAATGTACATGGTGTTTTTTTGCAGATAAGTCATTAGAGATGAGAGACCTTCAAACAATAGGGCCATTATTCCCAACATCACCATGGGAATGAGTGAAAGTTTCATATATTTAGGTCGATTTCAGAGTCTAGAGTGCTATGGGAGCTTAACAAATGATTGTTAATTATTATTTAAGCACCAGTTTTGACTGAATCATAATGCTAATGGATCTCTTTGGGAATATTCTTTAGATAGCCATCATTTATCTAGACTTGGTATCAGGCTTTGATTAAATGTGTGTACTCCAGTATCAGCATGAAAAGATCTTACACATTTTTGTACTTACAAAAGCCAGTAGGGCTCAGCACATAGTAGGGGGTTCAAAAATATGTTTTAAACAGTTGAACTAAATTTGTGGGAGTTTTACAACTCTTTGGGTTTTATTTTGGCATTTTGGCAGCTAACGCCAACTAAGAGCTGTGTTCTTGCTGCTCTAAGGATAATTGCATAAGAAAAATGTTTTAGGATTTTTTTTTTTTTAGCAGGACTTTGGACAGTCCTGCTATCTGTGTATCAGTACTTGCTCTTTTGGGAATTTTTCTTTGTTTGGATGGATCAAGTCATTAGAATCAGTGAGGAACAATCTTCAGGACATAGTGTTATGGATGAAATGTTTTCAGTGTGTTTGCTCAGTTTTTGTATTTTTTTATTTTTTTGGCAGTCAAGTTTTTTTTTTTTTTTTAATATACTTTAAGTTCTGGGACATGTGTGCAGAATGTGCAGGTTTGTTACATAGGTATACACGTGCCATGGAGGTTTGCCACACCCATCAACCCATCATCTACATTAGGTATTTCTCCTAATGCTATCCCTCCCCTAGACCCCCACCCCCTGACAGGTCCTGGTGTGTGATGTTCCCCTCCCTGTGTCCATGTGTTCTCATTGTTCAACTCTCACTTATAAGTGAGAACTTACGGTATTTGCTTTTCTGTTCCTGTGTTAGTTTGCTGAGAATGATGGTTTCCAGCTTCATCCATGTCCCTGCAAAGGACATGAACTCATCTTTTCTTATGGCTGCATAGCATTAGTGCAGTATTTTGGTTTTACCTTCAATAATGATAATGCTGTAACTGAGATGATTGTTTAAACCCAGGTATGGTATATTTTAAGGTTGATACCATTCTTGTGTTTCTGGTTAGTGACAGTGCAATGGAAAAATTGGGCCATGAACCATCTTTATTATCACATAGCATAGTAGTTCTGTATGCATTAATGTGAAAATCACCATATGAGTAGCATAATTACATGAAAATGGAACAAATTAACAAAAAAGAGGAAAATGTGGAATAAAACATCATCAAGATTGAAAGAAAATCTGTTAAGAAATTTCTACAAAGTTGTAAGTATGACAATCTCTGAAAAGGATCACTTATTACATCTGTAATGATGTTGAATTTTAAAAAATGCTTTGTATTCTTCACTTAAATTAGAAATGTGGTCGATTTGGGCTTGAAGGCTGAGTTTAGGTTTCTCTTACATGTCTGGATCACAATCAGATCATTTATCTCTTAAGGTTCTTTCAAAACAAATTTTGTTATTATAAAGAAATTCTTAAGAGCTTAACATTGTCATACATGAACATTATTTTGTGCTTGCTAAGGAGTCACTTTCTTATTTTGGTTTTAGGTAATGTCAAAATAAATATCTATTAAGAACTTGTTTTGTGCAGGCATTGTGCAAAGTAACTTCCTTCATTTACATTAATAAATGTATAATTTTAAATAAGTGGCCAACATTTTTCTCTAAGGCTAATACATCAAAAGCCTTTTCTACTAAAAGAAGAAAATAGCCCTCTTTACATTGATTTCCTATGCTTTTTGAAACTACTATTGAAATCTGAATTTTAGTCCATATTCTTTTATTAGACATAATAGTATAATGCTTATCTGATATATAAGACACACACTCCTTTGATCGATAAAGAATTGATATTGTTCATTGTTCTGTTCATCTTTCAAATCACCGGAAGGATGAACAGAGCTGTCAAACTTCAGTCTTATAACCAAGCTATTGCAGTGTTCTTCTCTACTTACATGACATAGCCTTGAACATGGTAGACTCAACACCACATGTTTACTACAAAATTTCCTCTTCATGAGGACAGTTCTTACTTTTCAGCTTCTCTTGAATTTTTGTTACAACTTGGAGCAGACACTATTGCTGCCCCACCCAGACCCTCAGATCCCCTGTAACCAGTCTGTGTGCCCATCAGCCAGCTTGTTGCTAATGATTGGTATATTCACCTTTAGATGTTTCCTCCAGGTACTGATGCTGCCTCATCTTTAAGATGTGGAAACGCCTGAGTTTTATATCTGTGTTCATTTCACCAAATCCAATGGCATATCCACAGATAATGACTGAAATTGCCTCCTTGCTTAGGTTTCATATCTTGTGTTTCTCATTCATTATTGATTTCTCCTAGGATTACTTGTGAAATAAACCACTTGGATGTAAATCGTTGGCTGAGTCTGTTTCACAGAGTAACCAACCAAAGGCTGATATTACTGAGTTCTGACAAATAGTAAACGAAATGACACATCATTTTTGCTCTGAGATAATTAAGAGCCAGTGTGCCTCCTCCATCTCTTTTCTCCTTTGACAGCAACTTTGGAGGCCATGTTTTAGAAGCATCCTGTGTTCTTGGGTCGTCATGTGATGGAACATCGCTCTGGAGAACCAATTTACCTCCTTAAGACTTTGGTGAATGATAAATAAACTTTTATTATGGGAAGCCACTGACGTACCAAGTTGTTTTTGTTATTTACTATAGTGTAGCCTAGCCTATTCTTGAAAGTAAGAGCCTTTTATTTATATTTATGTATTAATATTTTATTCCCCCCCACTAGATTTTAAAAAGTATGCATGTGACTTGTATAACTTTATATACTTCTTAATGCCTAGGGCATAGTAAATGTCCTGTATTTAGAGAACATTTGTTGAATGGTTGAATGTGTAAATGGATTAAAGGAAAAAAAAAAGAATTGAAGCTATTAAATCTACATATACATACTTACAAGTATATGAGTATGTGTATGTGTGTGTTTATATTAAAAGTAGAATAAACCTTTTCATAATCCAGGTAGATTAGCTCTTGCTTCCAATATGTCAGAAATAACTCATATAGTTTATCAAAGTAAATATACCATGTAAACATAACTTCATAATTGTTATGGTTTTAGGATAGAATTAATACCCAGTCTTCTTTCATAAGTGGCCCTTAGAACTAAACAGTACAATTCCAAAGAGGTGAGTTAGAAAGTCCTGCGAGAATCTAACCAAATTTATTTTTCAGATATTATGCTGTTTTCTTGGCCTCTGATCTTGGGGAAGTGTTGGCACATGTCTCCAGTTCCTGCTCTTTAGATTTGTTTCCTGAATGGAGAAACCCTGGGCACTGTTTTCTTTTGTTCTTCTGGTTAATTATATTTCAGGGTGGTACTTACAGGGCAGAACACTTTTATAGCTATTTGCCTCGATCTGGCCTGCTCTGCCAATCCTTGTTTCGCTTGTGGTCAGTGAACCCAAACTCTGGAGAAGTTAGTTTCCCACCCAAACTGCCCACCCAGGCCGGGAGCTTGAAATTACCCTTTGCTTTTCCTGTCAATTTCATCTTTTTCCATTTGCTTTTACCCTCCTCTGGTTCTCATTGAGTCAAACCCAGCATGGTTTTCCCTTAGTTAACTGCTGTGTTGTTCTAGGCATTAATATCATTGTCAGCACAGTTGTGTGAACAAGTTTTATTGGTTATTTTGGATTTTTTTCTGCCAGTAGGAAGACTAAGCCTATTCTAATAGCAATCAAATGCCTTGGAGAACCATTCATTTCATATTTGTCACTTTCCAATTCCATTGAAGAGGGTTGCAGCTTGCTGTTTGGAATGTTTACTATTTCTGAATAAAAGTATTAAGTAGAATATGAATAGAAAAAATAGAAAAGCAATCTCACTCTTAATTCCATCACTCAGAAATAAGCACAGTTAAATATTTGTAGAATTGTTAGCCTTTTCTTCTTCACATTTGTGTATAATTGTATACACATAAAACACATGCATCCATGCTCAAACATGTTTATATTGGAATTGTACCACATATGTAATTTTCTATTGAGTTATTTAATTTACACAATATTACAGAAATTTCCAAAAGTTTTAATTGTTACTATGATTTCTCATGGTTAAAACAACTTCTTAAGTAGATAAATCACCTTATATGCAAACCATTCAATTTTGATACACATATGGAATGTTTCTCACTTTTTAATGAAACTCACCTTATTTTCACTTTATCATGAAAACATCCATATTGTTCTTATATATCAATTTGTGCATGTATAATTATTTTCCTAAGATCATTTTCTAGAACTGGGTTTTTTGGGCAAAAACATTATGTCAGCTTTAATAGCTCTTCCTTTACTATTTCCTATTTCTTTCCTAGATGGTTTTGGCAATTCCCACTTCCCACCTTTTATAGCAATACATTATAATAATTATTGTATTTAACCTTCATGAAACAGATTAAAATTAGGTGTCATTGTGGATGTAATTTGCATTTCTTTAAATAATAGTCATCAAATAATTTTTTCATAGCTTTTTGGTCGTTTGTAATTCTTTCTGAGCAACCTGTCTGTGTGCCCATCACACAAACCTGAGCAAACCTCAATATTTTGCCCTTTGTGCCCTCTATAATTTTAATTTGCTTCTAAGAACTCCTACATATTAAGGATATTAAATTTCTGTCATATATATTCACAATTTTCTTCTCCCCTTCTAAGATTGTCATTTCATTTTACATTTTATTTATTTTTCACATAAAGCATTTAGGTACTATTTATATTCTGCTTTTTGAGTCTGCCTTCACTTGCATATGTAGCAGCATAATCCTCGAAATGAGACTATATAAATATTCTCATATTCTTCCTTGAAAATTGAGAAAATTTACCATCATAACCATTTGACTCCAGCGTCTTTTTGGGGAAGTAATTATTGAGATTTTTCTTCCTATTGGTTCAATTCTAGTAATATGTTTTCCTTAAAATGTGAATCTTATCTAGATAAATGTAGCATACAAATTCATTATTTTTATTTTACTTTAAGTTCTGGGATACATGTGCAGAACATGTAGGTTTGTTACATAGGTATACATGTGCCATGGTAGTTTGCTGCACCTATCAACCCATCATCTAGGTTTTAAGCCCCCCATGCATTCGGTATTTCTCCTAATGCTCTCCTTCCCCTTGCCCCCCATTCCCTGACAGGCTCCAGTGAGTGATGTTCATATGTTCTCATTGTTCAACTCCCACTTATGAGCGAGAACATGTGGTGTTTGGTTTTCTGTTCCCGTGTTAGTTTGCTGGGAGTGATGGTTTCTAGCTTTGTCCATGTCCCTGCAAAGGACAGGAACTCATTTTTTATGGCTGTATAGTATTCCATGGTGTATATGTGCCACATTTTCTTTATCCAGTCTATCATT
The DNA here is from genome assembly GCF_049350105.2 of Macaca mulatta. NCBI lineage: Eukaryota > Metazoa > Chordata > Mammalia > Primates > Cercopithecidae > Macaca > Macaca mulatta. The sequence continues at coordinate 112,315,513 of NC_133408.1, forward strand.
GATGGGCATTTGGGTTGGTTCCAAGTCTTTGCTATTGTTAATAGTGCTGCAGTAAACATACATGTGCATGTGTCTTTATAGTTGAATGATTTATAGTCCTTTGGGTATATACCCAGTAATGGGATTGCTGGGTCAAATGGTATTTAGGGTTCTAGATCCTTGAGAAATCGCCACACTATCTTCCGTAATGGTTGAACTAATTACACTCCCACCAACCGTGTAAAAGCATTCCTATTTCTTCACATCCTCTTCAGCATCTGTTGTCTCCTGACTTTTTAATGATCACCATTCTAACTGTCATGAGATGGTACCACATTGTGGTTTTGATTTACCTTTCTCTAATGACCAGTGATAATGAACTTTTTTTTTCATATGTTTGTTGGCTGTGTAAATGTCTTCTTTTAAGAAGTGTTTGTTTATATCCTTTGTCCAGTGTTTGATGGGGTTGTTTTTTTTCATGTAAATTTGTTTAAGTTCCTTATAGATTCTGGATATTGTACCTTTATCAGATGGGTAGCTTGCAAAAATTTTCTCCCATTCTGTAGGTTGCCTGTTCACTCTGATGATAGTTTCTTTTTCTGTGCAGAAGCTCTTTAGTTTGATTAGATCTCATTCATCAATTTTGGCTCTTGTTGTAAATACTTTCGGTGTTTTAGTCATGAAGTCTTTGCCCATGCCTATGTCCTGAATGGTATTGCCTAGGTTTTTGCCTAGGGTTCTTATGGTTTAGGGTTTTACATTTAAGTCTTTAATCCATCTTGAGTTAATTTTTGTATAAGGTGTAAAGAAGGGGTCCAGTTTCTGTTTTCTGCATATAGCTAGACAGTTTTCCCAGCACCATGTATTAAATAAGGAATCCTTTCTCTATTGCTTGTTTTTGTCAGGTTTGTTGAAGATCAGATGGCTGTAGATGTGTGGTGTTGTTTCTGAGGACTCTGTTCTGTTCCATTGGTCTATATGTCTGTTTTGGTACCAGTACCATGCTGGTTTTTTTTTTTTTTTTTTTTTTTTTTTTTTTTTGTTACTGTAGCCTTGTAGTATAGTTTGAAGTCAGGTAGCATGACACCGCCAGCTTTCTTCTTTTTGCTTAGGATTGTCTTGGCTATACGGGCTCTTTTTTGATTCTGTATGAAATTTAAAGTAGTTTTTTCTAATTCTGCAAAGAAAGTCACTGTTAACTTGTTGAAAATAGCATTCAGTCTATAAATTACTTTGGGCAGTAGGGCCATTTTCAAGATATTGATTCTTCCTATCTATGAGCATGGTATGTGTTTTCATTTGTTTGTGTCTTCTTTTATTTCCTTGAGCAGTGGTTTGTAGTTCTTTTTGAAGAGGTCCTTCACGTTCCTTTTAAGTTGTATTCCTAATTATTTTATTCTCTTTGTGGTAATTGTGAATGGGAGTTCACTCATGATTTGGCTCTCTGCTTGTCTATTGTTGGTATACAGGAATGCTTTTGATTTTTGCACATTGATTTTTTTATCTTGAGACTTTGCTGAAGTTGCTTATCAGCTTAAGAAGTTTTTGGGCTGAGATCATGGGGTTTTCTAAATATAGAATCATGTCATCTTCAAATAGAGACAATTTGACTTCCTGTTTTCCTATTTGAATATGCTTTATTTCTTTCTCTTGTCTGATTGTCCTAGCTGGAACTTCCAATACTATGTTGAATAGGAGTGGTGAGAGAGGCATTCTTTTTTGTGCCAGTTTGCAAAGGGAATGCTTCCAGCTTTTGCCCATTCAGCATGATATTGCCTATGGGTTTGTCATAAATAGTTCTTAATATTATTTTTTTTGTCATATTTTCTGTGTATTTATTTTGTCAAGTTCAAGTTTCCCATGACAATTTTATATCCATCAATTTCCAGACAGCATTTGTTTCATGAATTCTGATGTGAGTTATCAGTATGCATTAACATATCACAACACATGTACATATTGAAGACTATTATATTTTCATTGTGGGTTGTACACTTTATCAACACAGAATGATTCTGCTTTTCATGGCCTTAAAATATACTTTATCTGTAATTAATATTCCTTGTTTGATTTTTATTTATTTATTTTTTTTTTAGAATTTTTGTTGTTATCATTGGTTTGGCATATTTTGGTAAGCTTTTGCCCTTCCTCTTATTTCATTTTTTTTAAGGATTTTTTAAAAATTATGTCAACCACTGTTAATCCAAATGAATATGAAATATGCATAATTAGCACTCTGCAAGCTCAAGAAAAGGGCAATAGTTGTATTATTAGACAAACATTTTCTGAAGAAGATGAGTTGAACCAAGATTTTACAGCATGATTTCAAGGTTGTTTTCTGAGAAAGCCAGATCATATGGCCTAGAGTAGGTATCAAAACACAAGGATCACAAGGGTCACCACTGTCCAGTTGTCTGGCAGAACTGTGATCTGGGACAGGTACCAGGTATTCCACAGGGGCATGGAAGGGAGTTTGGGGCTGCTTTGCATGTTCTGCCTCTCAAATTACTATGGTTTACCTCTAGCTCCTACAAGTCCACCAAAGAAAAAATATTATATAGCATGAAGGAGAGAATAAAACTTTTCTCAGTACGTGGTTAAATCAGCACAATAATGAATAAGAATCTGGGCCAACTTCACCAGATATTTTGTCCATTCAGAATTCAACTGTCACCATGAAATTTCCTGTCATCATCCTCATAGAGATTCCCTTTCTCCATTGTTAGATTTTTATGTTTTCTGTATTCTCATATATTCTTTTTATCTCATTGATTTCGGTGTGTCATATTCTATAACATATTTTTTGAAATGACATGTGAATATTTTGAGATACTGATTGTCAGAGGATATCTTTAATTTATCTTAACGCTTTGTTGATATTTTGGCTGCAATAAAATTCTGTTTGGTTGATCGTTATTTCGTTTCAGAATTTTGAAGGCATGATTTCATATTCTTGGTTATTTGTGTTGCTGTGTAGAAGGAAGACATTCTTATTTTTTTTTATGAGCCTTCCTATTCTTTCCTTTCTGTAAGCTTATAGAACTTCTTTTTTCTATTATTTCGAAATTTCATAGTGATATACCTTGGAGTACAACTTTTTTACCCCATTGTCTTGGGCGCTAGATAGGTCTTTTACATTTAGAAATCTAAGTCCTTTAATTCTGGAAAATATTCTTAAATTACATCATTCATTGTTTAATCTTGTCTCAATTCTTTCTTTCCTTAAATCCATTTATTCAGATGTTAAATCTCTTGCATAGATTTCTATTTTTCTTACTCTTACTAGTTATTTTCCATCTTTTTATTAACTTTTTTGTTATCAAAACTTACATCGTTTTTTCTTGGCTTTCATGGTGTTATTAATTCCAAGGCTTAAAAAATTATCTAAATAGTTATTTCTTTTTTAAAAAGATTCTTTATATCCTTTAATCATAGATTCAGTATCTCTCTTAGGTTATTAATGATATTTTTTTCCTTCTTTTTAAATTATTTTCTTTTCCTCCAGATTGTCTTCTTTTTCTGTTTGCTTTGGCCTGTTATCTTTTATCTGAGAGACTTTCCTAAAACACCTGGTAGCTTTGGGTCCTTTAGTGTGTCTAAGAGTGAAAGGTCTGAAAATCTAATTTTAAACTCTGTGCACGAGAATGGGACTCATTGGCCTTGGGATTCACAGTAAGGCACAGTAAGATTATCTGAGACATTTGTTGGGGCTTCCTTAATGTGAGTCTCTTAAGTCCTCTCCTCTTGGACTGGTTGTATTTCCTAGGAAAAATCCCTCTAGCCTCTTGCCTAGAAGTTAAGTCCTGGTTGTAGCATTCTGGTACAAGGCAGGGATAACTGAGTAGAAAGTCTCATCATTCAGTTTGAAGATGTTCTCTTGATCTTCCTTTCATTGTTGTTTGTTTATTTTGTTGCAGCACATGTGTTCTCAACTTTTCCTGGTGTCCCTCTTTCCAGAGACCCTCTCTTTCAAGTTTCCGGAGAATAAATTTGTAGACATCTATTATGCTAGGTCAGGGAGGAGCCACTAAAGGTACAGAGTGGGAGAGAGCTAGGCAGATAACAGTCCTCAAGCAGCTCTCAACCAACCTCCTTTCTCAACACCAACCCCACTACAGTCTCTTTGGACATCAATTTCCAAGTCTTTGGAAGATTTGGCAGTGTAAATCAGAGTAAAGCCACTTATTCATATGCTTTCCAGGCTTCAGGGTTCTGTTGGTGTGTCTCTACTTTCATTTTCTTCCATTTTTCACTTTGTGTCTTTTAAAATAACATCTTTATTCATGTTATAGAGGGGTTTCAGGAGAGATCCTGAATATTGGATGGCTCAGAGCTATGTTTGATTTTAGGCATTACTCTTATTACAGCATGTGAATGAATTATTTTTTTAAATACAAATGGAGAGTTTTGTTACTTAAGAGGGAGTTTAACTCATTAATATTTATTATCACAAGCAATATGATGAATCCTACTTCAGTAATTGTGTAATGCATTCTGCTCTTTGCCTTTTCTTTGTATTTTTTTATTTTGTACTTTCATTAAAATACATATTTATGATGTTTTCTAACTTTTGCAATGACGGGGCTATTTGGTGGTTCTATAGAGTATTTTGGCTCAGTCTAGAATTGGAGGCTAGCAATTTTCCTCTGAAAAAGTTTCATTCTTTCCTTTATTATGGTATTCAGTTATGGTAGGCATTACTCTTGATTCACAAACTCCGGTGTGTCAGAAAATATAACTTTATTCTCGGTCATTCTTTTTTAAATTCTGACCCGAATCTCTAGTACTTAGGAAAAAGGTAGAAGGTTTAACTTCAGTTCTCGAAATATCCATCCTTCTTGGACTAGTGCGGCAAACACAGAATGGGATGGGGAAATGATAAATGTTGGTTTGCATGGAACTGAAGGATTTTCCTAGTTATGCATCTCTCAGTGCTAACACCTAGAAAGTCCTGGGCTACCAAGATTATTGGTCACTCAAGATGTAGACCATTGCGATTGGTTCCTGTGATTTGCCTTCATGATGTCCATTGAGGATCCCTTCTAGACTCTTCAAGTTCAGTTGCTCCCTGCTGCTTCCCTGACATGCTTGGTCTAGAGGGCTTGCTAATTTTAGTTATGAACTTGACTGAGTTAAGGGACACCCAGATAGATGGGAAAGCATTATTTCTGGGTGTGTCTGTTAGGGTGTTTCTGGAAGCGATTGGCATTTGAATCAGTGAACTGAGTAAGTAAGATCTGCCCTTACCCAATGTGAGAGGGCAACATCCAATTGGCTGAAAGTCCAGATAGAACAAAAAGGCTGAAAAAAGGCAAATTCGCTCTTTCTTCCGAAGGTGGGACATCATTCTTATCATTCTTCTCTTTCCTTTGTATATAAGAACTGCAGGACTTAGGCCTTCAGACTTCCATAGTTATACCAGTAGTCTCCCCATTTCTCAGGCTTTTAACCTCAGTTGGAGAGATATACCTTTGGCTCTCTGGTTCTCAGGCTATCAGACTCAGACTGATTTGAACAAGCAGCTTCCCTGGTTCTTGCAGATCATGGGACTTCTCAGCCTCCATAATTACACACACACACACACACACACACACACACACACACACACAGAGAGAAATTTATATGTGTGTGTGTGTATATATATATACACATATACATATTGTGTGTGTGTGTGTGTGTATATATATGTGTGTGTATATATACAGAGAGAGAGACAGACAGACAGACAGACAGACAGACCCTATTGGTTTAGTTTCTCTGGAGAACCCTGACCAATGTAGGACTCAGGGATCCTGTGTACTGAGCTGCACAACACAGTCAAGCCATTTTTTGTCTGCCATCTTGTTAGCTCTCCAGAGGAACTGCTAGAAAACCAGATGTAGTTCTCCCTGTCTCTAATCTATAGCCTCCTTCTATATGTCCCTCTTTATATACTACAGGCATATTTTTCCAGTCTAGAGATAATTCTTCTCCCTCTGCATTCAGAAGCTTATGCCCATGAAACCAAAGAATCTTGGCGTCATCATAAAATCTTCCAGGTTTTCCTAAGATCTTAAAAGGCTTGTGACCAATTCCTCTTTTTTGTCCTGCCATGTCTTTCTTGAAATGATTGAATATAGAGCTAAATACCTCCTTGAAGGGGAGAGGAGAAAATAAGTTAACATCTCAACATGGCATCCAGCACCATAGCTTTGGAGACAAATGGGATCCCTGGCAACATTAATTCTTTACAAGAAGCCTATTTATTTATCTTCAAATTATTGGTAATTTTTACATCATATAGATATGTACATCTATATGTGTGTATATATGTTTATCTAGAGAGGAATTCATTTGCATGCCTTCCTTTTTTGATGCTGTTTTTCTTTTGCTCACTTTTTTGACTTGCACTAGTTCCATTACACCTACCTTAACAGATTTATGGACAGCTAAAAAGTAAATCCAGTAATAAATCTAAATTGACTTTTAAAATAGTTAAATAAACTTTGTCAGTTGTGATGTAGCTACATAGTCAGAGTCTCTTACTTTTGATCTCCTGCCTGAAGCCTTCCAAGAGATGATAAACTAGCTCTCTGCTGAGATATCCATTCTTTTTTTTTTTTTTTTTTGATACTTCTTATACTTACACTTATCTTTCTTTATGTTGAGCTAATATGTTATTCCTAAGAATTACCATTTAGAAAGTCTGGCTTTCCCTTTTAGTTAATCCAAATGATGCCTCACTAAAGACTTCTTCAGGGCTGCTCTTAAGATAGTTGGAGAAAACTCTTCCAATTGCAGTTTTCTCTTCTGTAGTCTTCATATATTCCCTTGTTATTCTTCTGTGGAATGTCTTTGAGTCCCTTTACCCTTTATACAGTTCTACAGGCAGAAGTTCTGTAGGTCTTTTAAAGAATGAGGCTATGACTTTTGCTCAAAGCCTCCAGTATACTTTGACTATCACAGAGCAAGGACATATATATCAGCTCTGCCATTCAGAACATTTACCCACTCATTGATGCAAATCAGACTAGCATTCCTGGCAGTCTTGTTGCAATGTTGATATACCAATTTTATATGAATAGGAAAGAAGGACTAGATACTGATTTTGAATCTTGTGATACATAGGGTTTTATTTTATCACTCCACAGTAAGGTAGTAGATAATGGAATGTTACAGACTGAGGAGTTTCTCCTGACTTTCTGTCTGTCAACAATGCTACCTATGAATAACCCTGCCCTTTCAAGTGCTCCTTGGCAAACAGCATTGACATATGGGATCAACTGTTTGAGTGAGAGAAATAGTGTGGCCACAGAGGGAGGCAATCAGCCAAAACAAATTGGGGCAGAGATGAGAGACTGTGAGACTAAAAGGCTCTTGTTTGAACTTGGACTTGAATGAGACCTGACTGGGACAAAACCAGAGCACGAGACAAATTAAGAAAATAAAATATTTGGAAATGTACTCTTGGAATAATAGGAGACTTTGAGGTCTGGCTTACACCCAGAGCCTGGAATTGGTGGATCTTTGACCCAAATGAAACATTCAGTCATTATGAACTTCACAAATATGGGTAAGTCAAGTTCAAAAGGAGAATTTGACTCATTCTTAAACTCCTAATTCTCTGAAGACAAGAGATAGACAGTTTTCTGACAATGTGATTTCAATATTGGGGTGAGATTTTTTCAATTTTTAAAACATTCTTAACAATTAAACTGATAGTACCTATAAACAATTTATACAGAAAAATGTCCATGTTGGGTCAGAAAATCTTGAATTATATCCCAGCTACGTTACTAGATATGTAATGTCTCTCTGCCCCAGCTGTGTCACTAGATATGTAATTTCTCTCTGCATTATTTTTTTCATATATAAATTGGGATTGTTATATTTACTTCATAGATTTAAAAGCAGTATTTCACAGAAAGATCTTTTGTAAAATAAAACCTAAAATGTTAGCTATTGCAATTAATATTTATGACAGTACTCATATTTCTTTAAGAGCATTTTTTTTTTGGTATGAAGTGCATCAACATTGTAAATAAATGTTAGGTTGAGAATCTCCTATAATGTTCCTTACTCTTATATCACAGTCTGATAGCCAACCACCAAAAATCTTTCTTCCCTTCTTCTACAGCACTAGAATTGTAACTGATACCATTTCCAGACTTCCTTACAGTTAGATGTGGCCAAATGTCTCAGTTTAAAGTGTTGTCTCAGGCTAAAGTGATGTGTGCTATATATAAAGAAATTTCTTAAGACTAGGGAGTGCCTAGATATTTTGATGTTTCCCTATGATCATAGAAAACATACAGGAGGAAATTAGAGATTATCCTAAATTTAAAAAATTCTCAAATTGGCATCATGTAATGAATACCTACTGGTTGAATGATCAAGGAATGTAACTCTTTAATATTGAAATAATTTTACAGTTACAAAATCCAAAAATAGCACAGAGAGTTCAATCTACCCTTAATCCATTTTACCCTTATGTTTATATATTATATAACTAAAAAATGTTTATCAAAATAAATTACCCTTCGTACAGTGGTATTAACCAAAGCACAAGATTTATGCAAATTTCCCCAATTCTTCCATTAATGTACTTTTTGTATTTTACATCTAATCTCAAATCCCACATTGCTTTTAATTGTCCAAGCTCTGTGGTCTTCTTCAGTCTGTGACAATCATCAGTCTTGACTTTGACATTTGAAGAAGATGGATTAGAGAACTGGTCAGTGGAAGCGTCACATATTTATATATACTTAAACTTTCAACCTAAGCTTGTGTAATGTTTTTTCATGATTAGATTGAGGTTATACATTTATGAGATGAATGTCACAGATAATATGCTTGTCTCCGGGCATCACATCAGAGTACTGAAGATGACACTGTTTGCATGACAGGTAATGTTAACCTTAATCACTTGACTATAGTAGTGTCTGTGAAGAGTTTCCACTCTAAATTTCTGTTTTCCTTGTTGTAAATACCTGGTTTTAGCTTAAACTTTTGCCCATTCATTTTAGCATCCATCTCTGGATCATGCCTGTGGCAATTTTTGCTGTGGTATTCTAATTGTGATTTTCCATTGAGATATATACATAGACAAAGAAGAACCATTACCCATGCCCCACTGTATAAGTCCATTTTCATGCTGCTGATAAAGACATACCTGAGACTGAGTAATTTATAAAGAAAAAGAGGTTTAATGGACTCACAGTTCCACATAGCTGAGGAGACCTCACAATTATGGCAGAAGGTGAAAGGCACATCAGACATGGCAGCAGACAAGACAGAACGAGAGCCAAGTAAAAAGGGAAACCTCATAAAAAACCATCAGACCTCGTGAGACTTATTCACTACCATAGGAACAGTATGGGGGAAAACACCCCCATGATTCCATTATCTCCCACTGTGTCCTTCCCACGACAACTGGGATTTACGGGAGTTATAATTCAAGATGAGATTTGGGTGGAGACATAGCCAAACAATATCACCCCATTTATTTGTGTTACTATGAACTCAAAATTTTATTTTTAGGAGTTTATCTCAAATACCAATTACTTATTTTTTGTTCATGCTATTCCAGCTTTAGCCATTGGGAGATTTTTCAGTTTGGCTCTTGTGATTATTCAGTATTCCTCCATCCTTTGTTTTCTTTATTTCTCATTTTACCCCAGTTTCTTATTTTCTGGCATTATGAAGTTACTTCAGGCTCACTTTGAACTTTACCGTCTCAATCCTGGAATCAATCATGTCTCACAGGAGTCCTGGTTCCATTTATTGGAGAGTGGTATTGAGAAACCAATGTGTGGGTGCTAGGTGTGCTATTTTGTTACAGGAGTCTTAGTGATTCTAGCCCCATTCAGGGATAAAAGTAAGAAATACGTGTAGCATACTAATTCATGCTTACACTCATTTTCATAGCTATTTTTGTATATGTTACATGTCCTTATATATGTGTGTGTGTATACATATACATACTTAAAAATAAGGTAATATTGATACCCTTTACTACAAGTCAGCACCATAGGAGCCATTCTAATCTTCCCCCTCACTTTTTACAACTTCTTTCTCTGATAGCAGGACACCTGGCTTTTGTTATGTATAATACATTCATTTATTTGTTTAATCCTAATATAAAAATGTAATTATTTTAGAATTCCTGATCCATATCCCTGAAAGGAACAAAGTCACAAACCAGAGCATATTCTTTCCCTCAGCAAAATGTATTTAAGAGTCATCCATGTTGTCCTTTGAACCATTAGTTTGCTCTGTTTATTGCTAATTCTGCATTTGAGCTATGTGCCACAGTTTGTTTACATCTTTACTGGTTGAAGGACATCTACGTTGTTTCTAATTGTTAAGAATTATAAACAAAGCTAATGTAAATACTTGTGAATAGGTTTTTGTGTAAATATAATGTTTCATTTCTTCTGAGTAGATGCCTAGGAGTGGACTTCCTGGATTTTATGGGTAGATACATATTGAACTTTATAGGAAACTGCCGAACTGTTTTCCAGAGCGGTTGTGGCACTTTCTAAAATTCCACCAGCAATGTATGGGTGCTCCTCATTGCTCAGCAAGCTAACCACTCTTCACTATTTCTAGTTGTTTTCATTTGAGAACATGGAACCTGTGAGAGACTTTGGCAGCTAGAGCATCTTCTTCATGTAGCAGATGTGCCAAGATCCCCAGAAATATAAAGTCATTTGCTTAGGAACATACAGCAAGCTAGGGATAGCCTGGACTACAAGAAAATATCCCTTGCCTGGCTCTCAGTCTTGCGTGATTTTTTTTCCTGCCAGTTTTTCATATACCATTTGTTTCCATATTTGGTCTTTACCAGACACAATGTAAGCAATTCTTAAGCCTTATCACTTGGAATGGTAAAATGATATTGATACATCTTTCAGGTCTCTTTAATCTCTGGAGATGATAAAATGTGCAGGGAGAGGCAGCAGTATATTAGCCTATTCAGCAGCTGAGATTATAAACAACTTGTATTCATTCATTCATCTGGTAAATATTTATCAAGCATCTAGTCTGTGTCAGACTCTAACCTGGGCACTGAGTTGACTATAATAATAAAAGTATTTTCTTGCTGCCAGTGACCTTTATGTTTAATTCATTAAAAAATATATGCTGCAATGGAAACATAGAGATACATTTCTTTTCAAGAGTGTATTATTAGCATTTCTCAACACAGCATACACCCATAGCTAGGGTGTGTGTTGGATGACACAGGGAACCTACGATGGTTTCTTTAAGGAGAAAAAGATAATAATCACTTTTGATTTTCACTTTCTGAGTGAACAGATGCAAATATTTGCAGCAAATTGTTGGGATATTTCCTGTGGTAAAGCAGTTCTTGGAGACTTGGAAGAGTTATTTGCTTACATCAGTTTTTAGGAAGTAATTCATAGAAGAACAATTCAATTGCAAAACCTAATATCATTCCTCAATCTACACCTTCTCTTTTTGTAGAAGAACACTGCCCAGGCTTCCTATTAAATGCAATCTTTTCCTAAAAGAAGGTGAGTGGCATCAACTTTGAAACAATGGAGTGCCATCTGGAATGACAATTTATAGAAGCTACAAAAAGCTAGCTACAAAAAATGAGCATTATCCTTAAGGAATGATAATACATGCTGAAAATAAACAGTATTGAATTAGATTTAAATCTCATGAAACTTACAATCTTATTGAAAAACATAGGTTTTGAATCAAAACTCAAGGTAAAACAAATACATAGATAAATATTCTCCAAAGTGTGTGTGTGTGTGAATACACACATATACATATATATGCATATTACACATATATTTATGTAATATATGTACAATGTGTTTTTGAAATGTTTTAAAATATTTAACATGATTCCACAGTCTATATAGATGACATGAGAAATCAGAAATAAAAGAGAAAAATAATTTCAAACACTAAAATAATTCAACATTAATTTTGAGAAAATTACCAACTGCTACCTTTTTAAATTATTAATAAAATGTAGTTTCCAACGTGGTGAAAATATTTCCTCATTACTTTTGTAAGTTTTCATGAATTGCATTTATAAGATTTTCTTTAAGATTATATTTTAAAGCACAAAGATACTTTAAAATTGCACATATAAAATAGACTGGATAAATATTAGATAAAAAAGATAGAGGATTTGATCATTCTCATTACACCACTAACAACTGTTTGTTCATGTATGTTTAAAGACATCAGTCATTACTATTTTTTTAATCCAAATCTATTCTAGGCAAAACCATTATTTTTATATACATTTAAACATTGATAGTTATCTTTTGTGTTTTACTATAATATGTGTGACTATTGTATGCCATCTTGGTCTCTGACCATCATGAGGGTTGAGAAATAAGTTATTCTAGTGGCACTATATTGAATCTCATAGCACATCTTCTCATGACAAGAAACTATGATCCCTACTGTATGTAATGAGTGAGAGGGTTTTATATTTGGAAGTCTCAGGAAATAGAACTAGCAGGGGACATTTGGGTCATAGTTTGAAGAACCATAATATAAAAAATAAGATAGATAAGTAGAGGTGTGTGTAAAAAAAACCCCATCATTTTAACAGGAATCATTTTAATGGTATGCAGTTTAGAAGGAACTTCACATATACATTCTCACACAGGCACTTTTTGATCTCCATGGAAACGTCAACTAAAATCATTTACTAAAAGGTGATGATTTTAGGCAAGAGATGAGGGTATGCTATGCCTGAGATTTTAAGAAAACAGTTGTTTCTAGGAAATGTATGGGTGTCTTCCTGTTATGTTCTGGATGAACCCATTCAAAACATATTAATAATGTACATTTTAATGTACCTTTTTTTCTCTCTTTTTCTCCCTTCTTCCCTCCCTCTCCCTCCCTCCTTCCCCCACTCTCTCCCCTTCCCTCCGTCCCTCCCTCTCCCTCCCTTTACCTCTCCCTCTCTCCCTCTCTCCTTTTTTTTTTTTTTTTAATTTGATGGAGTTTTGCTGTTGTTTCCCAGGCTGGAGTGCAGTGGTATGATCTTGGCTCACTGCAACCTCCGCGCCTCCCAGGTTCAAGCGATTCTCCTGCCTCAGCCTCCTGAGTAGCTGGGACTACAGGTGCGTGCCACCACATCCAGCTAATTTTTGTATTTTTAGTAGAGATGGGGTTTCACCATGCTGGCCAAGATGGTCTTGATCTCTTGACCTCATGATCTGCCCACCTTGGCCTCCCAAAGTGCTGGAATTACAGTTGTGAGCCACCGCGCCCAGTCTAATGTACATTTTTAAAAACTTTTGTCTTTCTTAACTTCCCTTTCTCTCTCTCTCTCTCTCTCTCTGTGTGTGTGTGTGTGTGTGTGTATGTGTGTATGTGTGTATGTGTGTATGTGTTTAGGATTCACAAATATTTCCTTAAGAAGGCTAATATACTATCGAGTTCTATAGGCTACCTGAATTTTTGTAGACAACCACATAAAACTTGTAATTTAGACATTCTTTTATGGACCTTGTAGATGTCAATTTCTGAATGCCTGGCATTTTCCAAAAGCATTTCCTGTTGTACCTGCTATATGGTCACTTTGTTGGATGGCTGAGAGGATATACTGTTTGTTACTAAAATGGACTAAATACTGTCATTGAAAAATATGAAAGGTTTCCCTTGTCCAAAAAATTATTATCTATTGTAATACTTAAATGATTTGTTCTCATTGGTAAGCCATATTTTTGTATTTAAATTTTAATTGGTTAACAGAACAGAGATTAATGTTCACATTCGATTAATACTACATATTGTATCTCATGATTATTAATAATGCAACTAGATGTATGAAATAGAGTATATTTGTGCATTTTTATAAATGTATAAATGTACAAATTTTAATTTTAATAGTGATTGAAGAATCAAGGTAATATGTATTATGCTGTTCACATTTCCATGCTTTACTGACTACAGGAAACAAAATTGTAGATTTTTGATGCCTGACCCTGGATATGTCCATGCATGGGAACATTAATTGCTAGGGAAACTAGTATGGAAAAAACAATCTGCAATTTAAGTAAATTAGGATAATCTTGAACAAGAAGATGCAGGTTACATACTTTTAGCCTAACACATTGATTTTTTTAAGCTGAAGTTTTCCTTTGTCAAGTGTGGCTCTGTGGAACAAGCAATAAGTCACCTTGATTCACCTTATATATTTGATGTTTTAAGATGTAAAAGGAGGCCTACTCTCTCCTTATCCCTTTTGCCTCAATTTATTAACTGTTTACTCTGCTGTGTCAGAAACTTTTGCAGCTGCTAATCTTATCTTGACATCTTTGACATTTTTTTCAACACCATGAAAGCTCTAAAATGAAGCTATCAGATGCCAGAATCAAGCTCCGGCATCAGACTGGAAAGAATTAGAACCTGAGAATTAGACCTGCTGGTGGGACAGAGGCCTTTGGGCCAGGTCCCATTTTGGTGACAAGGGATACAATGATGAATATGGCTCTTTGGCTTTGAGGATTTTTCACACTCGGGGACAAAATAAAAAATTCAACTTCCACATTACTTCAGTAATCTTTAAAATTAATGCTTTTCTCCTTTTTTTTTTAACATGGTAAATATAACAGCTTATGTTACAAAGTATCGCATTGCTATGAGAATATACAGGTTTATAAATATTTCCGTTCCACTAGTTATTAGTTGTAATTCCAAAGGGATGGTTTTTATCATAGGAGGCTAGAATAGATTAATGACTGGATATGCTGGAAGTCAGCAATAAAAGATACAGAACCAGTAGCAAGTACTAGAACTAGACTCCAGTCACTGTAGAAATGTAGCTAAAGCAAACAGGACTAAACATTCTGGGAGGAACTGAAATATTACATCAGTTATTGAGAGAAGGACTCAGGCATGGCAGAATAAACTATGAACCCACCTGCTAAAACTGATGTAGAGCTCGAGGACTTGCTCTTAAACCTAATACTGAATCCCTGAATTTAGAACTACAATTTATGATCAGAAAGGGCCTCATGGACCCAGTGATTTGAAAATGAGTCATGGCTTAAACCTCCCCTTAACTAAGGGCAGGACTGATTGAGGGCCTCAGGGGACACTCGAGACCCTTAGGTGAGACAATATGCACCCAGCCCATAGTCTGGCACTTGGGCAAAATAAATATTTACCTCCTTCCTAAATGCCAGGAATTTTTAAATCTAGGAATCACTGAGATCATTCAAAACCATTTTAGGATAGGTCAGTAAAGAAATAATTTATATTATTATCTTCTAAATCAGGAGAAATGTAATCTAGGGAGGATTTTTTAAAATGCAATCTCTATTATGCTTTCTCCTATGCTAGAGCAATACAGTGGTCTATGAAAATGAATTGCTTTCTTATCACTAATATATTGATGGAGAAACTAAAACAGATTTTAATGAAATGGTGTTAAGGAATTGATTTAAACAATATCAATTGTAGGTGACCCTTAAAATATTTAGTTTGAGAAATTCTTCCTACTGCATTCCTTTTGTAGAACTATAAACTGTGAGAAATAAAGAAAACAAGGGTATCTTCAACTTGAAACTCTGCATGGGAAACCATCGTCTCACAAAACTGAGTCATGGGTCAAGAAGACAATTCACAAGCCCCTTTTCTATACTGAATTTCAAATGTTTGGCACAAGGCAGCAGCCAGCCAGCATTATCTGACTCCCTGTGTAAGATAAGGCTAAAATATTTCAACCACAGATTATTTTTCTCCAGAAAGAATACCATTTAAACTTCATGTCTCAGGGTTTACATTCAGTATATAACCACTTGAATATCACTCTTGTTTTATGTGTATATTTTAATAACTCATTATATTGATGTGCTTTGAAGAAAAATCTTCCTTAGAAATCTGAACAAGATGTTCAAAAATGCAAAACTGGTTTTTTGTAAATTTAGTTGAACTTAAAAGTGATGCTGTGAGGAAAAGAGGAACAAAATGTTTCCTTGTGGTTATGTACGATTGTTTTATTAGATTTGATAAGACTAAACAGTCCAAAGGTTTGACAGTCCTGACACCTGGCATATGAAAGATGGAATTCCTGAATGGAAATTATTCCTATTGAACTTCTCTGAAGAGTTTTGGCTGGAAAGAGGTATCTTTTCCAAAGCCAGTACATTCTCGGCGCTCCTTCAACTGGCTGAAAAATGAGGTACTGAATTCTTTGCTTAATGGGAAATCTACTGTTGTTTTAATACATATTTTTTGGAACCCCCTTTTTTAAAAAAATGTTTCTGTCATCACTTTTCCTTTGTGGAAATAAATATGACACCGTGTGGAAAAAAATGTTATAGCTCCATGTGTATAGAATAATCGTTTAAATTTAAAGATGAACTAACTCTAAACTCCATTGAATGATTAGAGATTACTGAAAATAAACACACATACAAGTTTATATGTTTCATGGTTTCTATGGAAAACACTAGGGTAGTATGAATACTGTGTACTTGGCTGTGTTTAGGTAAAATCGAAGGTATTTATAATAAGCATAATAAGATATTTTTATGCAGCTACATTATTTATCTTTCTGGTTCTACTGTGTGATCACGACAGACCCGTTATTGTACTTCAGTTCAGATATTTATATATGTTTCTCTTCAAAGAATAGATTCCTATTCCCCCAACTACTAAAAAATGTAAGACAGAGAACCAAATAAAAAGAGGTCATAAATCACAATAGTACAGATGTTGAAAAAGGTAAGTGCTTTTCTTTTTTTGGGCTGTCAATGTAGCATATGAATTTTTAAGTTACGAAATCCATAAAGAATAGTTTTATGGTTGAAAACAAAAAACGAGGGTATAAATTAATTGAACAACAAAATAGAGGATTTTAAAGAGTAGATTTAGAGCTTGTTTGAGGAGGCTGACCATTTTGAAAGGGCTAAAACACAGAAGTATTTTGTGACTCCGAATTACTTGCTCTGTTCTACCTAAGGCCCAAAAGTGGGAGTCAATCTGGGGCCCTACTTGCAGCAGGGATCAACTGGCATCTCTCTATTGTACCTCTTTAACCCATTTGAATATGTCCCATATGAATTTAATGTGATATTAGGTGATGAAACAGTATGAATACTGTTTATCCATGAGCCAAGTCAAATTCCATCCTAGACATGATTCAAATCACCTATCTGACCACCTCAGATTGTAGAGAACTTGCTTCCTTCTGAGATATCCCATTCTATCTATGATCCAAATATGATCTCCCTCTATCTTTTTCTCATTCCTCTCTGGCACCTAAAGAAACATTTATCTCCTGTTCCACATAGCTGTTTTAAACATGTGAAGATAGTACTCATGTTTCTCAGTGTACCTGTTCAACGAAATGCTGTGTTCTCCAGAGAAAACTTTTCCTAGTTCTTCCTGTCATTTGAAATGTAAGAATTGGTGTAAAGTTTATTCCACAACTTTAATGAGTTATTGCTTGTTCTGTGTGCTTAAAATACTCTTTAAAATATGTCACTAAGCATGTCCCACACACATTTTAATTATTGTAAATATAGGGACATTATCGCCTCCTTATTTATGTTACCTGTGGCCAGAAAATACCATATGTCCTGCAACAATTATAATGAACCATTCTTTCTCCTATGTTACCACTCTTGATTCATCAACTGAATAAACTCTCTCTCTCCATATGTGTATGTGTATATATGTGTACGTGCGTGTAGGTGCGTATATGTGTGTGTACACATACACATATATACACAGAGAAAAATTCTTATCATAACCTAATACAATAAGGAATGAGAAAATAATTTTGAATAGACCTACAAAAATGTTCAAAGTTCATCCTATTTGGAGGGAGATAGGTGGCATTGTTAGTCATTAGACAGTTGAAATATTTCTTTCCTTGTAAATACTATAATCTTATTCAATAGTTTATGTGTAATACAGCAAAGCAATACCTTCATCTGTAGCAGAGTTCTTTTCCATTTGACCTTTTTCATGCTTGCCAGATTTCAAATGTGTATTTTTCTGAAGTGTGAAATAATTGACAATATAGTCATTTTTTATAGCCGCCTCTATTCCAATACTTGGTTCAATTTCAAACACCTGTTAAAATGTAGGTGTTAAGGTTTACCTCTGGGACCTCAGACAGTTGTTTCAGTATGGTCCTTATTTTTTCTTCTGTTAATTAAAAAAATGGCTCATCCGTTGTGATGAAGATCCTCTTTTGTAATCCTTTATTGCATTATTTTTACTTCTGCACACAAGTAAGACATATATGCTCACTCGATATCAAAAGAAAAAAGAGAGGGAAAAATCTAGAGATGAACAATCTTCTCTCTCATCTGTCAGAATATTCTGGAAATACCAACAAGTTGTTTATTAGGATTATTGATTTTGATATTTTCACCCTCAGTGAAAGTTTCTTTTGAATGTATTTGGCATGTCTAAGGAGTGTTTCAGTAGCAATTAGAGATTTATCATTCATCACAAATGCTGTCAGAGCTTACAAATGCATTAAATATTTGGATAGTAAAATTTAAAACCACATATATACATGTGTATATTTATACATGTATTTTTTTACTCTGGGGAAATTACATATAATGTTTATCAATATACAAAATATATATAATTTTCCAGCAGTAACTGATCTCTGTAGATCATGAGAAACCCTTGCAGTTCTTTCATTTTATTATTCATATAGTAGGATCAATTCATAAGAAAAAAAATAAAATTGGTCTGAGCATCTTATTTATCCATTCCAGTCCAAGAATGGAGGATTTAAAAGCCAATTTAAATTGAGGAGAAATTGTGGTTTTTCTGGAGATCAACAAAAGAGAAAAGTAGCAATATTATAGGAAAGTCTGGGACCCTGCCCCAAAGTGGAAATGCTGTGGTGTTGGCAGGTGATGCTGCTATGGCAGGGTGTTAGGAGACTCATGTTGACTCCATTTCAAATATGCTACCATAAGAGAGACTGGGATGCCAGAGTGGAGATGAGGCACATCTTTACATGCAGTATATATTTATATAAAATATCTTGAGTTCCATCTTCACCAATCTGAGAACTCTTAGCAGATGAAGAATATACAAAAGTTTGAAATGTGGAGACAGCAGATTTCTGAGGACAATGTCTTTGGGAAAATGGTATTGTGAGCTCTATGACCAATTTGGCACCTTCCACACAATGTACCTGGGTCTGTGGCACTTGCTTAAGCCTGGTAAGGAAGGCTTTCACAAGATAAGTGGAAAAGCCATGTGTCTCTGCAGTTTGGGGTCACATTGACAGCAGTAGTGGGCAGAAGACCGACAAGCCAATTGCCTGGTGACAGAGCCCACAGAGCATTGCATCATTGCAAACATCCTGCACTCCTAGAGTTTGTCAGAGCAGAGGATGTGAGAGTGTGATTGGCAGGTCAGTGGTGGGTCACGTGGAATAGAGAGTTGGCTTGAGGTAATCTAAGATCATGTCAAAGAGGGTGGATAGAGGCCTGCAAAGATCCCATCAAAGAGAGGCTAGTTAGGATTTATCACTAGATTCTGAAAGAAAAATCAGAGTATCTGCTTAGAATATCAGATGGCCATGGGACTTCAGAATAGAAGTTTCTAGAGCTGAGCACCTCTGAAAAGCCTATACAAGTGCCTCACAAGAGTCAAGTTTAATCATGTGCCAAGAGCAGTGAGTACAGCTGACTTAAAATATCTGATTCTCACTCTCCTGATGCCTTTTGCAGGCTGCAGAATAAAACTAGTCTAAACTAGAAGAGAGATTTATATTTAAACGAATTCAAAGTTCTAATTAAAATCTTGTTCTGGACATGCTAATTATTGAAATAAGACAATGATTGTAACTTACAGCAACCAATCCGGTAAGAATGTGCAGGGAATCACAGGGCTTAAGTTTTCATCCAAGAATGAAGAAAAATTACCCATTGAATAAACCTAAAATGTCTGTGGGAAGCAAAAATAAAGTCACATTTTGATTAGTTACAATTCATGATTTATGCTATTTTGGAAGACTCACTTCCAGCTTCTTTGCAAACCTCTGAGGAAGTAGAAGAACTTTGGAGGGTCATAACTTTAGGGTGATCCTAGAAAGGCTAGATCCAGCACACTGAGGCTGCCAGTCTGGGCAAAATTTCCTCTCTCAAGCCTGCTGAGAGACAAGTGGTGACTCCTACCCTCAGAAGACCATTCCCACTTGATCCACGAATAATGGAAAATGAAATTTTAAAAAAACTGGAGGTCTTTTTCAATTGTTCTGAATTATATACAATCCGTGGGACCTGGGGCTTTGCAATACAAGAGATAGAATTTCTCACTAGTGACTCAGAGTTGGACTTACTTTGATTTGGAAATATATATGCTTTTATATCTAAATGTTGTGGTTTTATTTAAAAAAATAGTGCTTGCTTCATTCTGAAAAGTTTGTGGAAGAGAAGAAAATTCATGGCAGTAATTGAATCAGGACACACACTGGTGAAATGCCCAATGGATGTGCATATGTCAGTAGTGGGTAAGCATTGAGGCAGTATTGTCTAAAGACAATTCCTGTGTTTCTCTGTCTGCTATGCAGTTATATATAGTACAAATCCTGGAATGGTGTTTGTGAAGATTTCTCATCCTGCTTTACTTTCTTTCCTGGCAAATTCTCTGTCCCTGGTTATTTTTGAAACTTAACAGGTAGGGGGTTTATGTCTTTAGAAATGTACTGCAATTTTATGACTCTCCTTGATGAGTGAATTTTTCAGCAACCATATGGTGTGGCTGGCTCTGACTCTATCAGACTCTAATAATCTTCAGAGTCTGTGGAGCAGCTTATTCATTCCTATCTTTCTTAAGCTTTGCTATATTGATTGCAGTCTTTGATAAGTAAAGTGGTTGAGTTTTCAGTCTCTGCCAGAAGGTTTGAATAAAAAAGCTTGAAAGACATCCTTTGAGTTTTCTTTTACAAAGTTTACTTTCTCCAATGGCATAGGCACAACAGATTAACAGAAAACTTTTCTTTTTTTTTTTTTTTTAGATATTTCAGAAAATATTTATCAAGCCTCTACATGTGAAGTAATTGAGTTTCCTGGGTTAGTCTTACTGTCTCTTCTTATTTTATATGTATTAGAGTATGTTATTTCTACTGTAACCTCCCAGAGTATACTTACTTCAATTCGTTCAAGTGTGCTTAATTTGCACAATTATTTCAGAGTTTAAAGAAGTGAAATATTAGGTGGTATAATAAGTTTGCTTTATAAAGTAGAGCTCTACTATTTTATATCCAAGTAACAATTATTTAGTTAATATGTACTGTATACCTAGCATAGCACCTGCTCTGGAGAAACTTAATGTCTAAAATGAAATATTACTGTTAATAATAATGAATACAGCTACAATTTGTTGAGTGATTTCTACTTGCCAGGCACCATCACAGGATTTTACGGGTCTGATGTCAAGTCTCATACATACCCAAATGAATACTATTATTATTTTAACATGAAGGGAAAAATGAGACCTGGGCAAATTCAGTCTCTAGCTCCATACAAATAAACATCACATGGATAGCAAACCATGACTCAAATTTAGGCAGCAAGACTCTTCTGAATTATACTGCCTTTCTAGACAAGACAGAGAAGGATAACTAAAATAGAATATCTCTGATGAGAGAGAAGTTTAGTTCATGAAAGTTTTAGTGAGGTTTGCAAACAAAATGGGGCTTTATCTTGAGGACAGTAAAGACCATTGAGGGGATTTAAGCAAGGGGCTGACATAATTGGGTACAATTTTAGAAAGTTTCATCTCATAGTTGTGTGGTGAGTTAGAGACCGGAGAGATGAGATAAATATCCGTCTCAAGTTCCTGGTTTGTGTTACTGGATGAATGGAACAGTAGAGAGGAGGGAGGAAGATAATGAACTCACGGTTAGAAATGTAGGGTTGCACTGTGTAGAGTAAGGGGTGGAGCAGGATCTGACATTGAAAATAGAGATGTGCATTGGAGTTATGGATGGAATAAATAAGACCAAAAAACTGAATGGTATTACCTTCTGATTATTATAAAACCTTGAAAAAAGAGAGCCAAGAACTCCAGAAAAACTCCAACAATTTTGGAAGTTGCAGAACACTGTTGACAAAGTTGGCTGAGAACAATTTTGAACAATGATGGGAGGAATACAAAGCTAGCAGGTGTGTGCTAGCCAAGAAAAAGGTCATTTCAGGAGACAGGACAACTGTTATATAACCTTAAGATAGGCTTTGCAATCTGATGTTTGAAAATGTTCTGTTGAATTTATCAACAATCAGATTGGCAATCTAGGTGTGGATAATTTTAGAATAATGGATTCAACAAAGCTGGTTGAAGCTGACTGAGGAGAGAACTGGGAAGAAAAGAAGCAGAAATAGTAAATGTAACAACTCTTTAAGAAGCTCAGCTGCAAAGGACATGAGACCCCTATGTCTTACCATATACAAAAATTAACTCAAGCTGGATTAACAAGTTAAATGTAAGACCTGAAACTATAGAAACACTAGAAGAAATCTTCTTTTTCAACCCTTTCCCTTACCCCCTGCCTCCTTCCTTTGGAGTCCCTGGTGTCTTTTATTTTCATCTTTATGACCTTGTGTACCCATTATTTAGCTCTCACTCATAACCAAGAACCTGCACTATTTGGTTTTCTGTTTCTGAGTTAGGATAATGGAATCCATTTTCACTTAAGATAATGGCCTCCAGCTACATCCATGCTGCTACAAAGGACATGATTTCATACTTTTTACAGCTATGTAGTATTTCACGGTGTATATGTACCACATGCTACGTAGTATTTCATGGTGTGTATGTACCACGTTTTCTTTGCCCAGTCAAACATTCATGGACACTTAACTTGGTTCCATGACTTTGCTATTGTGAATAGCGCCAGGCATTTTTGTCCCTATCTCCGAGATGGTATAGGCCCTAGCAAATGACCATTTCCAGTGAAAGATGAAACTGTGGGTAGTCAATAGGCAATATTTCTAGCAGTTTATATTACAACTTAAAAAGGATGAGAATAGAGGATGAAGTCTTTGTTATGAGAGGACTCAAGATGAGTCTTTTTATTTTGTGGATGAAACATATAGATTAAACCATAAAAAGGCAATAGAAAAGAAAAGAGTTGGAGAATAGCATTTCAGGCAGAAGGAAGATCATGTGTGAAGGTTCTGAATTTAGAAATGAGCATGTCCTTCAAATGAACATAAAGATGTCCACTGTGAAGTGGACCAAACAAGGAAAAGAGGGGCTCAAGATATATTTGGAGAGATAGGAAGAGTCAAATCAGGTAGTTCCTTCAGTTCCTGTTAGGGATTTTCAATTTTAATGTAACATAAAGAGAAGCTTTGAAGAATCCCGAGTTAAAAAGTTAAAAAAGTCAAAGTAACATCATTAACTCCTATTTTAAAAAAATGTTTTTCTGGGAGCAAAACTGGGAATGACTTGGACTTAGAAAGCAACCAGAATACAACCTGTGACCCCTGTTATTGATTACAGAGACTTGATAGTAGATTATTTATGGACATACGTATTTGTTTGAGCTCCTTATATATTTTGATTATTCGTTCCTTGTCAGATGGGCAGCTTGCAAATATTTTCTCCCATTCTGTGGGTTGTCTCTTCACTTTTTTGATTATTTCCTTTGCTATGCAGAAGCTTTGAACTTGATGTGATCTCAATTATCCATTTTTGCTTTGGTTGCCAGTGCCTGTGGGTATTGCTCAATAAGTCTTTGCCCACTCCAATGTCCTGGAGAGTTTTCCCAATATTTTCTTGTAGAAGTTTTATAGTTTTATGTCTTAGATTTAAGTCTTTAATCCGCTTAAGTCTTTAATACAATGGATTAAGTCTTTAATCTATTAAGTCCTTTAATCCATATCCTTGATCGTTTTATTTATAGAAGAGATAGGGGTCTAGTTTCATTGTTCTGCATATGGATATACAGTTTTCCCACCACCATTTCTTGAAAAGACTGTCCTTTCCCCAATTTATGTTCTTGGCACCTTTGTCTAACACAAGTTCACTATAGATGTATGGATTTATTTCTCGGTTCTCTATTCTGTTCCACTGAACTATGTGTCTTTTTTTTTTTTTTTTTTTTTTTGGAGACAGAGTCTTGCTCTGTTGCCCAGGCTGGAGTACAGTGGTGCAATCTCAGCTCACTGCAACCTCTGCCTCCTGGGTTCAAGTGATTCTTCTGCCTTAGCCCCCTGGTTAGCTGGGTTTACAGGTGGTTGCCACCATGCCTGGCTACTTTTTTTTTTTTTTTTTGCATTTTTAGTAGAGACGGGGTTTCACCATGTTGGTCAGGCTGGTCTTGAACTCCTGACCTGATGATCCACCCGCCTCAGCCTCCCAAAGTGCTGGGATTACAGGTGTGAGCCACCGCACACAGTCTGTTTTTATGCCAGTTTCATGATATTTTGGTTACTTTAGCTCTGTAGTATAGTTTGAAGTCAGGTAATGTGATTCCTCCAGTTTTCTTCTTTCTACTTTGGCTATTCAAGTCTTTTGTATTTTCATATAAATTTTAGAACTTTTCTCTATTTCTGTGAAGAATATAATTATAGTTTGATAGGGATTGCATTAAATCTATAGAATGCTTTGAGTATTATTGACATTTTAACAATATGGATTCTTCCAGTCCATGAACATGGAATATCTTTCCATTTGTTGGTGTTCTCTTCAATTTCTTGCATCAGTGTTTCATAGTTTTTATTGTAGAGATCTTCCACTGCTTTGGTTAATTCCTAGGTCTTTTATTTGTAGCTAATGTAAATGGGATTACTTTCTTAATTTATTTTTCAGATTGTTGCTGTAGGTATATAAAACATCTCTTGGCCATTGTGACCATCCTGGCTAACAAGGTGAAACCCCATCTCTACTAAAAATACAAAAAAAAAAAAAATTAGCTGGGTGTGGTGGTGGGCACCTGTAGTCCCAGCTACTTGGGAGGCTGAGGCAGGAGAATGGTGTGAACCTGGAAGGTGGAGCTTGCAGTGAGCCGAGATAACGCCACTGCACTCCAGTCTGGGCAACAAAGCGAGACTCCATCTCAAAAAAAAAAAAAAAAGAAAGAAAAAGAAAAGCTCCTGGTTTTTGTATTTTTGTATGTTGATTTTGTGTTCTGTAACTTTACTGAAATTGTTTATCAGTTCTACTAGGATTTTTTTTGTGTGTGGAATCTTTAGGTTTTTCCAAATGTAAGTTTACATAATATTCAAAAAATAATTTTACTTTTTCCTTTCCAATTTGGATGCCCTATTTCTTTGTCTTGTCTGATTGCTCTAGCTATGACTTCCAGTGCTTTGTTGAATAACAGTGATGAAAATGGGTATCCTTGTCATGTTTCCAATCTTAGAGAAAAAACTGTTTTTCTCCATTTAGTATGATACTAGCTGTGGGTCTGTTGTATATAAATTTTACTGTGTCATTTTCATTCTATACCCAGTTTTTTTAGGGTTTTTATTTTGAAAGGATGGTGAATTTAATCAAATGCTTTTTTCATCATGAATCGCAATGATCAGAAGGTTTTTGTTCTTCATTCTGTTGATATGATGCATCACATTGATTAATGTGTGTATTTTAGACAACTGATCCTTAGGTCTTATTTTTTTATCCACTCAGTCACTCTATGTCTTTTGTTGGAGAGTTTATTCCATTTATATTTAATGTTATTATCAACAAGTAAGGACTTACTCCTGTGATTTTGTTATATGTTTTCTGGTTGTTTGGTGGTCTTTTCCTTCTTTCTTTCCTTCCTGTCTTCCTTTTAGTTAAAGTGATTTTCTCTGGAAATATGAGTTAGCTTCTTCCTTTTTATTTGTTATAAATCTATTGTATGTTTTTTGATTTGAGATTACCATGAGGCTTGCAAATACTATCTTATAACCCATTATTTTAAACTGACAACAACTTAACAGTGTTTGCATAAACACAGACACTAATAAAAACTCTATGCCTTAAGTTTTTACCTCAACTTTTAAACTTTTTGCTTTTTTCTATTTATATCTTATTGTATTCCGTATGTATTGAAAAGTTGTTGTAGTTATTGATTGTTTTTAATTGATTCATCATTTAACCTTTATACTTAAGATAAAAGTAGTTTACAAACCACAGTTACAATTATATAATATTCTGTGTTTTTCTGTGTACTTACTATTACCAGTGAATTTTGGACCTTCAAATGATTTCTTATTGCTCATTAATGTCCTTTTCTTTACTGTTGAGGTACTCCCTATAACATTTCTTGTAGGACAGATCTGGTGTTGATGAAATCTCTCAGCTTTTGTTTGTCTGGAAAAGTCTTTATTTTTCCTTCATGTGTGAAAGATATTTTTGCCAGAAATACTATTCTATGGTAAAAGTTTTTTTTTTGTTTGTTTGTTTTTTGCCTTCAGCACTTCAATATGTCATGCCACTATCTCCTGACCCATAATATTACCACTGAAAAAGTCTGCTGCTCTATTGTACGTTGGTTTTTCTTTTCTCTTGATGGTTTTAGGAACATTTATTTATCCTTAACCTTTGGGAGTTTGATTATTAGATGCCTTGATGTAGTCTTCTTTGGATTAAATCTGCTTGGTATCTTATAACCTTCTTATACATGGATATTGAAATCTTTCTCTAGGTTTGGGAAATTCTCTGTAATTATCCCTTTGAAAAAAATGTTCTACCTCTATCTTTCTCTCTAGCTCCTCTTCAAAGCCAATAACTCTTAGATTTGTCCTTTGGAGAGTATTTCTTAGATCCTGTCGATGTGCTTCATTGTTTTTTATTCTTTTTTCTTTTATCTCCTCTGCATATTTTCAAATAGCCTGTCTTCAAGCTCACTAATTCTTCTTCTACTTGATTCATTCTGCTACTAAGACTGATGCATTTTTCAGTATATCAGTTGCATTTTTTGCTCCAGAATTTCCGCCTGATGCATTTTAGTTACTTCAATCTCTTCATTAAGTTTATCTAAAAGAATTTTGAATTCCTTCTCGGTGTTATCTTGAATTTCTTTGAGGTTCCTCTAAACACCAGTTAGAATGGCGATCATTAAAAAGTCAGGAAACAACAGGTGCTGGAGAGGATGTGGAGAAATAGGAACACTTTTACACTGTTGGTGGGATTGTAAACTAGTTCAACCATTATGGAAAACAGTATGGCGATTCCTCAAGGATCTAGAACTAGATGTACCATATGACCCAGCCATCCCATTACTGGGTATATACCCAAAGGATTATAAATTATGCTGCTATAAAGACACACGAACACGTATGTTTATTGCAGCACTATTCACAATAGCAAAGACTTGGAATCAACCCAAATGTCCATCAGTGACAGATTGGATTAAGAAAATGTGGCACATATACACCATGGAATACTATGCAGCCATAAAAAAGGATGAGTTTGTGTCTTTTGTAGGGACATGGATGCAGCTGGAAACCATCATTCTTAGCAAACTATCACAAGAACAGAAAACCAAACACCGCATGTTCTCACTTATAGGTGGGAACTGAACAATGAGATCACTTGGACTCGGGAAGGGGAACATCACACACTGGGGCCTATCATAGGGAGGGGGGAGGGGGGAGGGATTGCATTGGGAGTTATACTTGATGTAAATGACGAGTTGATGGGTGCTGACGAGTTGATGGGTGCAGCACAGCAATATGGCACAAGTATACATATGTAACAAACCTGCATGTTATGCACATGTACCCTAAAACTTAAAGTATAATAATAATAAAAATATAAAAAAAAAATAAAAATAAACAGTTATTTTGAATTCACTATCTGAAAGGACACATGTCTCTGTTTCTGTAAGATTAGTCCCTGGTCCCTTATTTAGTTCATTTGGTGAGGTCATGTTTTCCTGGATTATCTTGATACTTGTGGATATTTGTCTGTGCCTGGGCCTTGAGCTAGATATTTATTGTAGTCTTTGCAGTCTGGACTTGTGTGTACCTGACCTTTTGGGAAGGCTTTCCAGATAACTGAAAGGACTTGGGTGTTGTGATCTAGCTGTATCTGCACTGGGGTACAACAAGCCCAGTAATGCTGTGGTTCTGGTTCTTGCAGACTTGCAGGGGTACCACCTTGCTGATCTTAGATAACGTCTGGAAGAATTCTCTGGGTCACCATGCAGCAGCTCTTATTCTCTTCCCTTACTTCTCCCCAAATAAATAGGTCTCTCTCTTCTCTCTCTCTCTCTCTCTCTCTCTCTCTCTCTCTCTCATTCTCTGTCTCTCTGTTCTGAGTCACATGGAGATGGGAGTGGAATGACACAAGCACCCCACGTGGCCACCACCACTATGACTGTGCTGGGTCAGACCTGAAACCAGCACAGTGTTGGGTCTTTCCCAAGGTCTGCTCTAACCACTCCCTGGCTACTGTCTATGTTCAGTTAAGGCCCTGGGGTTCTATAATCATCAGGTGTAAAATCCAGCTAAGTCTGTGTCCTTTTCTTCAGAGTAGTGAGTTCCTCCAGGCCCTGGGTGGGTCCACAGGTATCATCTAGGAGTCTAGAGTCAAAAACCTTAGAAGTCTACCTCGTCTCTTGTACTGTGGCTGAGCTGGCATTCAAACTATGAAATGTATTCCTTCCCACTTTTCCCTCCTCCTCTCCAAAGGCAGAGGAACCTCACCCTGTGGCCACTGGCACCACAGGTCCATGGGGAGGCTACTGCTGATGTTCCCTTAAGGCTCATGGGCTTTTCAGTCAGCTTATGGTAATTGCTATCTGGCCTTGGACTTACCCTTCAAAGCAGTGGGCTCCTTTATGATCCAGGGCCGGTACAGAAATGTCATCCAAGAGCCAAGGGCTAGAACTGGGGACCCCAAGGGCCTACTTAGTGTTCTACCCCATTGTGGTCAAGCTGCTACCTAAGGTGCAAGATAAATTTCCCTTTACTTTTGTCTCTGCTTTTCTCAAGCAAAATGAGTCTTGCCCACTGTCCATCACAGATGCGAGTGTGCTGAGTCTCATCTGAAGCCAGCAAGTCTCAGAGCCTCACTCAAGGGCTCACAGCATACTTCCTGGATATTGCTGCTTATTATTCAGGGCTCAAGGGCTCATCAGGTAGCAGGTGATGAATCCTGCCAGGACTGGGTCCTTTCCTTTAAGGCAGTGGGTTTCCTTCTTGCCCCAGGTGTGTCTAGAAATGTCATCTGGGAGCTAGGGCCTAGAAAAGAGACCTTGCAACTATTATATCCTCCTGTAGCAGAGATGGTACCCAAGATGCAGGACAAAGTCCTTTTCACTCTTCTGTCTCCTCTCCTCATGTGAATGAAGGGTTCTCTTTTGGAGCCATGAGCTTTGCAGGCTGGGGCTAGGGGAAGTGTGGTGCCAGCACTTTTGTCTTAGTAAGTGGTGCACCCATCCAGTTCCCTGTCTCTAAGCCCAGTTCAGCGCTAGGACTTGCCTAGGAGTTGTGGTCCTGTGGCCTAGACTACCCTTCAAGCTCATTTAGGGCCACGGTGCCCTTTAGCCCATGGTGTTGGGGCTTGCAGATACTTAAGATCCAACTGCTGGGATGAGTAGTTCCCCTCTGACTAGGGCTGGTTTAAAAGCTTCCTCCACGGGCGGGTATCAACTGAGTTCATTCTGATTTTGCTTTCTGCTATTAACAGGGAAGCTCTGAGTTCAATGCAAGTCTCACAATTGCTGTACTCTCCCTCTTTCAAGCACTTAGATTCCCTTTCCACACCATGCCACCACTGCTAAGGGATAGAGGAGGGGTGGTGTTGGCAATTCAAGACTGCTTTTCCTCTCTTTTTAGTGACTCTTTCAGGGATATGAAGTTAAAACCAGGTAGAGTGTTCATCTGGTTTTTGTTTTTTATGAAGGTGCTTTTTTGGTATAGAGAGTTGTTAAATTGGTGTCCCTGCAGAAAGGATGATGAGTGGAGATTTCTATTCTGCTATCTTGCTCCATCACCACTCCCTACAACATTTGTTGAAGAAACTACCCTTTTCTCATTGTGTATTCTTGGTACCTTTGTTGAAGATCAGTTGGCCATATTGTGTGTTTATTTTCAAACTCTTTATTCTGTTCCATTGGTCTATATATTTTTCCTTATACCTACCATACTATTTTGATTACAGTTGCTTTGTAACATATTTTGAAATCAGGACATGTGATGCCCCCAGCTTTGTTCTTTCTCAAGATTGCTTTGGCTATTTGGAGTCTTTTGTGGTTTCATATGGATTTTAGGATTGTTTTTTCTTTTTCTGTAAAAAATGTCAATGGGATTTTGATGGAGACTGCATTAAATGTGTAGATTGCTTTGGATGGTATGAGCACTTTTAACAATATTTATTCTTCCAATTCATGAACATGGGATGTCTTTCCATTTATTTTTATTTTATTTATTTATTTATTTATTTATTCATTTATTTATTTTGAGACAGAGTCTCACTCTGTTGCCCAGGCTGTAGGGTTATGGCGTGATCTTGGCTCACTGCAACCTCCAACTCTCAGGTTCAAGTGATTCTCCTGTCTCAGCCTCCCAAGTAACTGGGATTACAGGCACCCACCACCACACCCAGTTAATTTTTTTGTATTCTTTTTAATAGAGACAGGGTTTGACCATGTTGGCCAGGTTGGTCTCGAACTCCTGACCTCAAGTGATCTACCTGCCTCGGCCTTCCAAAGTGCTGGGATTACAGGTGTGAGCCACCGCACCCGACCATCTTTCCATTTATTTGTGTTTTAATTTCTTTCATCAATGTTTTCTAGTTTCAAGTGTACAAGGACTTTCACTTCCTTTGTTAAGTTTGTTTCTAAATTTGTATTCTTTTTGAGGGTATTGTAAATAGGATTGCTTTCTTAATCTATTTTTTGGACAATTCTTTGATAGTGTGCAGAAATGCAACTGATATTTGTATGTTGATTTTGAATCAACAACTTTGCTGCATTTCTTAATTCTAACAGGTTTTTTTTTTGTTTTGTTTTTTGGTGGAGTCTTTGACATATTCAACATATAAAGTCATGTCATCTGCAAACAGTGATAATTTTGCTTTTTCCTTTACAATTTGGATGACTTTTATTTCTTTTTTGCCTAATTGTTATCTTGAGGACTTCCAGTACTCTGTTGAATAGAAGTGGTGGAGAATGGGGCATACATGCCTCGTTTCTCAACTTATAGGAAAATCTTTCAGTTTTTCACCATTGAGTATGATGTCAGCTGTGGGATATATGTGTGTGTGTATGTGTATGTGTGTGTGTATATATATATATATATATTTAATATATGACCTTTTTTGTGTTGAGGTAAAGTCCTTCTCTACCTAGTTTGTTGAGGGTTTTTAATGTAAAAGGGTTTTGAATTTTGTCAAAAGCTAGAAAGCCTGGTGTTCAAATCCAAATATTTTCTCCCAATCTAAAATGTTTCATAACCTTCTCTTCTTTCCAAAACTCTCTCTTTTATAATTTTACTTTTTTTTCAATTATGCTTATGTCACAGAAGGACATTGTTACTCCCATTTTTCTTGTCTATAAACACCCTTTGAACAAAAAAAGCCCTAGGATGTGTGAGCTACTTGAATGTATTAACAATGTATTAAACTAATAGTTAATAATGTTTAACTCAGTGCATGGCAAAAAAGTAGTGATCAAGAGATATTTATTGAATAAATAAATAAAAACTGAATAGATGACTAGGAAGTTGGTATGGGTCAGGGGTCAAATTATTATAGCACCAAAAAAAGGAAGCAAGGACTATAATCCAAATCATTAGAACATTATTGTAACAAGACAGTCTTCTATGTAGCCTGCCCTGACTCCTGGGAACAGCAATGGCTTCAGAGATGCTGTTTTTTATACCACATTAAAATATTAATTAAATATTAAAAAATAGGCATGTTTCATAACACTGTAAAAGTCTACATACTAGGATTCTAGTGGGGATTCTTTTTTAACATCTGCAGGATAAATTTAGTGGCACCACTAAGAATGCCTGAGGCTACAAAAAAAGAGAAGAAATGAATCACTTGGCATAGTAATGACTAAGAAAATAAGGAAGTATTTTTCTATTAGTCAAACATCAAAGTGTGTAGCAAAATAAATCAGAAAGCTTCAAAACAACAAAACCAAAGCAACATTGCTACGGGCAGGGAAAAAATATCAACCAAGTGATACAGGTTATTTCAGAGGGATTTCGGCTCTTTTCCATGTTCAACAGCAAGGTGGTGGCAACTCAGGTTTCAATGATTTACTTTACCAACGATGATAAATGTGTTAAAAATTTTTATTATAAACAATGGGGAAGAGAAGAATGAAAAGGCAGGAGACTGAAGTGTGAGAGGTGTTGGGAGGCACTGAGTGGAGCTTCCTGGGGAACTAAGATGCTGTGTTTGAGCAATCTGTGCTTTCTGAAAACCGAAAGTTCAATTTTTTATATCATTCTTTTATTAAATGACATTTCTTATAGACATAATAAATATGTTTATTAATAAGAAATCAAACTGTGTAATGCCAGCTTGAGCAAAGCAAGTTTCTGTTGCAGGGTTTCGTGTGTTGCAAACCATTTGAAATTGTAAATACAACTTCCATGTTTTTCTTTCCTATCCAGTATTTTGGGGGCATTTTGAAGGGAACTTTTTTCATTATTCAAAAAGGAAATGATTAATCTGCCTGTGTCCATTGCCAGCCAGATGGTGACATGAATTTGCAGTTTATTTAAGGATTGCCAACAATGGGGGAAGGGGAATCCTTCCTATTTGTGGTGTACCAATAATTTGAGAATAAACGAAATTATTTGCTGTGAGGTTGCATATCAGACAATGTTTCCTGTATCTTCTCTGAAGTCACCACGAAAAAATGCACCCGAAATTATATTATATGCTGACAGCTTTAAGAGACTATTCAAATGTTTTCTCTTGCAACTTTCTTACAGTGTATATTTTATACTAACTTTTTAATAGTAATATATGAACTTTTTGTAGTAATATTTTATATGTGGAGATAAATATATGAAGAGAGATTGTATAATATAATTACATAATAATATATATATGGAGGCAGAATGACAGAGAGAGAAACAACTTAGGCAATGTAAAGATCTGAAGTTGCTTAATTCACACAGATTTTTAGGGTATTAGGTCTTTTAGGGGTATCAAAAATTCTGATTTGACATCAGATTAAAACAACTTTCAGTTTACATTTAAAACATATTTTAAAAATATGTGGGCTGGGCGCGGTGGCTCACACCTGCAAACCTAGCACTTTGGGAGGCTGAGATGGGTGGATCACTTGCAGCCAGGACCAGCCTCGCTAACATGGTGAAACCTTGTCTCTACTAAAAATACAAAAATTAGCTGGGCGAGGTAGTGTGGCGCCTGTAATTCCAGCTATTTGAGGGGCTGAGGCATGAGAATTGCTTGAACCCGGGAGGCAGAGGTTGCGGTGAGCCGAGATTGGACCACTGCACGCTAGCCTGAGTGATTGAGTGAGACTCTGTCTCAACAACAACGACAATAACAATAACAGTAACAATAACAACAAAATATGTTGACATTCTTTTCATCATTATTTTATAAAATGAGTTTTCTTAACTATGGAAAAATTCAAACGTATACAAATGTAGAGAATATAATAAAACAAACCCTCTTATCTCTGTTACTCAGCTTCAACAATTATCTTCTCAGGACCAATCTTTTTCCTTTTCCCATAAGACTTTTCAAAATTATTTTGAATTCTCTATTTCGTATGATTTCATTCATAAATATTAAGTGTTACTGAAAGTTAATCTTTTCAACAAAAAAGAGGGTGAGATAAAAGGGTAACTGAAGCAAATACCTCTGATCTCAGCCATTCAGCTATAGCACAGAGAAATGATATTATTCAGCCTGAAACTGTGGCCTGAAGAAGCTTCATAAGTATTACATATTTTTTACCTTTTAACTGTTTTTAAAATCAATAACAAAACTCAACAATAATGAAACTGAAAGTACACTCAATCTGTGAAGATGAATTATACACTTCCTAGCAGTTTAAGGCTATTTCTTATGTGGCCAGGAGTCGTTTAGGTATAATGACTTTTTCAGTTCAGTTTATTCCTTTGGCCTTAGGATCTAACACAAACCAGTTCAATGCAAGCCAGAACCCAGAATGAGCCTAGAACTCCTGAGTGACATCCACTGGGTGCTTTCAGTGACAGTAAAAAAATAATACAGTCACTTTAGTCATTTTATAGGATTTCATGCTTTCACTTTATATTCAGTAAGTCATTAAAACTCATTCACTGTTTATTCAGTCATCCATGTATATGTATCTACTTGTGTATTTAAGGAACATGTATGTATTACTCTGAGTGATGTGGTAAGGCTACAAGGGTGAAATACAAGTCTATGGCCTCTTATACTTCTAAAATGGAAGATAATTCAGTGATTTTTTAAAAATGAGCTATCAAACGAACAAGGGACATGAAGAAAACTTAAATGCTGATAAGGTAACAGAAGTCAATCTGAACATGCTACGTACTGTATGATTCCAACTATGTGGCTTTCTGGAAAAGGCGGGTGGAGACAGTAAAAAAGATCAGCAGTTTCCAGGGTTTGGGAGAAGGAAAGAATAAATAGGTGGAACACAGGATTTTTAGGGCAGCGAAACTATTCAGTATGATACTGTATTCATGGATCCATGTCATTAACATTTGCCTAGACCCATAGAGTATACAACACAAAGAGTGAACTTTAATGTAAACTATAAACTTCAGTCAAGCATAACATATCACTGTTGGCTCATTAACTGTAACAACTGTACATCACTAATGCAGGCTGTTAATTATAAGGGAAATGGGAAGGGGTATATGAGAATGCTCTGTACTTGGAGCTCAATTTTTCTGTAAAGCTAAAACTGCTCAACAAATGAAGTCTATCAATTCAAAAACAATCTGTGACATCTGCCCTGCAGAATTTTAAGATATATTTAGGAGCAAATATATAAATAGCTACCTATATTAGTTTCCTAGGGCTGCTATAGCAACTTCCCACAAACTTGATGGATTTAAGTAATGGAAGGTTAACCTTTCGCCGTTTGGAGGCCAGCAGTCTGAAGTCAAGGTGTCTACAGGGCTCACTCTTCCCAAAGGCTCTAATGGGGCAATCCTGCCTTGCCTCTTCCATGTGGCTCCAGAGTTTCTTGGGTTTTGGTCAATCCAATCTCTGCCTCCGTCTTTACATGGTCTCCCATTTTCCCTGTGTGGCTCTGCTCTTTGTGTCTCTTAATGGTTCACTTGTAATGGATTTAAAGCCCACACATATAATCCAGGATAATCTCATCCTCAGATTCTTAATTATATCTGCAAAGAGGCTTTTCCCAAATAAAGTCACATTCAGAGGTTCAGGGAGTTATGATATGATGTACCTTTTAGGGAGGCCACCATTCAACTCACTGCACCATCCATAATATGATTTGCACTTTATTAAAAGATTAGGAATGCGGTGCTCTGTGAGGAAATTGAGGATGCATCATAGGGAAGGTGACATGAGAAGATTAAAGGTTGAATGGAGTTTTTTAGACTAGAGCAGGAGTGTTGTGGTGTAAGAGGTAATGGAATTCCATCTTTTGGGAGATAGTCCATGCAAAGATAGACAAATAACAAGGAAGTATGATTAGGAAGGAAGTAAGAAAGTCAGTGCGGCTAAAAGAAAGTCAATAAAGGCTAAAGGAAATAATAACTAATGGGTCTGAGATGTCAGACTGAGGTTGGGTTATAAAGGAGCTAACAATCATAAAAAACATTGTTTATCATCTTATTCAAGAATTTGTTAAAGATAAAATCAGATTCCTACTTTAGAAATAGGGCTGTTGGCAGTGGAATCAGGACTTTAGGTAAGCAAAGACTAATGGCAGGGAGATGAACAGGCTAGAATCAATGAGATCCTACTTTGAGGTCTCATGAGTGGGGAGTGAACAGACAGATGAGAAATAAGAGGTATTTTGAATTTAGAATAGCCAGCATGTGATGAGTAACTGGATTTGTCTAGCAGAGAAGGGTGACTCTGGTTTATGGCTTTAACACTTAGCTCAATGCCATTATCCAAAAATGGGGATTTTTAGAGGAAGGAAGTAGTTTTATGGGGAGTGCAGAAAATTATGAGTTCACTTTTGGATATGTTTAATTTTGTCATACTTGTACTCAAGTTTTAAGTTTGGTTTATCAATTTTTTTTGTTTGTTTGTGATCAGTAAAGGGTGCTGAAATAAACAAGCAAGCATTTGGGGAAATCTTCAAAAATACCTTTAGAATTTCCCACATGGGTTGCTCCCAGTCAATTCCTGTCACAGATGACAAGCTCCAAGAGACCACATGGCTTTGGAATCATAAGAGGACGGAGGGAATCACTAAGTATTAAGACGGATTACTGATTCACAGAAGCGAGAAAATAGTTTCTCTTTCTGAGGAATAGAAGAAGGCTGCAATTACCGCTATGAAGTAGCAGGCCAATCTTATTATAAAGAGACTGTAAAAAGAATTAGAGCCTACACACTCTCCAGGGAAGAGGTCCTCAAACCCATAGCATTCTGCTTCATTACCTCTTATTTTTATCTTTGCAGAGCTGGTGCAAAGAAAGAAGAAATCTACATTCCAGCATAAAAATAAACATAATATCACTGTGACAGGGACTGATTCAGTATGGAAACATTGACTGTAGAGGCATTCTGGTTTACTTCAAAAGACTTTCAATAACTGCCAAAAGAGTTTATTTGGATAGTTTCAGTTTCATGTGTTTAATCAACGAAAAACTCAATCCAGAGTTGAAAGTTTGGCACAGCATGTGTTCGGAAAAGGGGTGCATGTGTTCTTATTTTGGGGAGCATAAGTATGTTTCTGTGTGTGAATGTTTGGAGTATGAGCACAAGTGTGTGTGTGTGTGTGTGTGTGTGTGTGTGTGTGTACTATATTCTGTTTGATTCATTGCTTTATTATACTCTATGTTCCAGGGTACATGTGCACAACGTGCAGGTTTGTTACATATGTATACATGTGCCATGTTGATGTGCTAATAGGGTCCACACTTACAATCTTCAAAGCTGGCATCATCTCAAGCCTACATTTCCATGATTTCTACAACATTTCACCATGTTCTACATCTTACAAGAGTAAATGTTGCAAAGGAATTCTGTAACTACAGATAAGACTACAACGTAGAAAAGTACAACTGATTTCCCTCTGATTAACAGCTGAATGCTTGATGTCAACAGGCATTTATTCTAAGGACTCATGTTCACTCCATTGGTTTCAATGCACAGTATGTATGAGTGAATCTCTATTTGGCCATTTAGTTATACTGTAAAAGCAAAACAATGTGTCCTTAAAGGAAATGATCTCTTAGATTTGTTTGTTGTTGTTGCAATAGGCAAATCTCTCACCGTAGCCGATCATACAGGAATGTGTTAACAATAATGTGATGATGACCACCTCGCATACCACGGGCTTTTTACGGTTAGGGTGGGGAGGTCAAACAACACTTCATCCAGTGTTATCCAGTGTTTCTTATCATATCAGTTACTTGGAGTATTTGCTAAAATCATAGTTCATAGGCTCCATTCCTGCTAAATAGCAATGTACAGCAAACAGGGAAATGTCACATAAGACGGTACTTTGTGAACTTATTAACACTGAATAAGTTTGGAAACAATGAACTACTCAAATCCCTTGTTTTGCAGATACCAAAATTAAGGCCAATGAAAATTACTTATCTAAAGGATGATTTATCTAAGTCTGGAAGTCAGGTCTCTTTCTTCTAAACCACTGTTGTTCTAGTCCACCCACCTACTAGGCACACGATACTTATAAAAATTCTGATTTGTGTTTCTCAACAATAGTGAATCTAAAGTTAGTCTAAGATGTCATAGTGAATTTGCTCCCAGTTCAAATATACATAGTGGCATGCAGTTTAGCAGTTGTGGAGAATACAGTGTTAATAATGCCAAGGGTATGATATTTATCCCTTTAGTTTCCTACATATGACCAAAGCTAGTGTTATGCTCATGCAGCATGCAACCATGATTCCAGCCAGCTGCCTTGCAAATGTTTGCTGCTGATCAAAAGGGGATCAAGAGACACAGTATGGGTGACTCAACACCATCATCTACATTTGCAAGCACATAACTCTAAGTGCATGTGTTACTGACAATGCCTCTGTAGCATCTCTGCAGGTGAAGAACATTTTTTTTTTTTTTCTAGAGACAGAGTCTTGCTCTGTTGCCCAGGCCAGAGTGCAATGGCGCAATCTCGGCTCACTTCAACCTCCACCTCCTGGGTTCAAGCAATTCTCCTGCCTCAGCCTCCCAAGCAGCTGGGATTACAGGAACCCACTTCCACGCCTGGCTAAATTTTGTAATTTTAGTAGACACAGGGTTTCACCATGTTGACCAGGCTGGAGAACAATTTCTTTATAGAACCAATGTCATTATGTTCTCATTCTGTATTAATTTTAGAAACACTGGCTGGGAAAAAGGCAAAGAAACTTAGCCAAAGCTAAGAAATGTGATGGGCAGTCAAGAAGTAAAATATTCTAAGGGACTTTGGACAATCAGTGATATATCTGTGTAAGAAATCAGAAAAGTGTAGTATGCCTTGGTGTACTGTCCAATGAAGGACTATATGATTCTCATGCATATTTTTGCTCCATTATAAGCTATTTTTATGGTAATTATAATATGACCGAGTAGCTATTTACTTTATAGAGTTATTCTTCACGTATAAATGTATATTTTCTCATTACAAAAGTAAAACACATTTACAAAACAAAAATTGTAGAAAAGTTACACACCAAAAAGGAAATAGTAAACAACCATATTACCAGCACCTATCAGTAAATTCTGCCAATAATTCAGTGTGTAAACTCTCAATTCCTCTTTCAAGTATACATTGCACATATATGCACACACACAAATCTGTCTCTGATAGATCATACCACATCCTCCTTTAATTAATGATATTCTTCTTGATATTTTTTCCATATTAATAAAAATTAATATTTATAATATATTATCCGATTGACTCATTTATCACTTAGCATGACTGCTTGATGGAGACTGAGAAGTTAAGAGAATGTGTCTTCACAATAAATAGCCATAGTGACCCACAGGGGCTTGACCTCTTTAATGACTGCTTTCCTCTGCTTGTCCCAGGTTAAAACCACCACCACTCCCTGTCTTGCCCTTTCCCTGGAAAAAAGATTGCTACAGTTAACTCTCTTTAGTTCATCTACTTACTTCAGATTATTTTCCCACTCACTGCTTTATTTACTTATGTATTTTTTTTTATTTTTCCATAAGTTATTGGGGTAAACGTGGTATTTGGTTACATGAGTACCTTCTTTAGTGGAGATTTGTGAGAACCTGGTGCACCCATCACCCTAGCAGTATATACTGCACCAATTTATTGTCTTTTATCCCTGGCTCCCCTCCCACTCTTCCCCCCAAGTCCCCAAAGTCCACTGTATCATTCTTATGCCTTTGCATCCTCATAGCTCAGCTTGTACATATCATTGAGAACATATGATGTTTGGTTTTCCATTCCTGAGTTACTTCACTTAGAATAATAGTCTATGATCTCATCCAGGTCATTGTTAATGCTGTTAATTTGTTCCTTTTTATGACTGAGTAGTATTTCATCATATATATATACACACACACATACACACACATATATATATACACATGTATATACACACATATATACACATATAAAATATATACACATATATGTGTATATGTGTATATATTATATATGTGTATATATGTGTATATAATATATGTACATATACATATACTGGAGTTTCTTTATCCACTCATTGATTGATGGGCATTTGGGTTGGTTCCACTATTTTGCAATTGTGAATTGTACTGCTATAAACATGCATGTGCAAGTATCTTTTTTGAATAATGACCTTTCTCCCTCTGGGTAGATACCAGTAGTGGGATTGCTGGAACGAATCTTAGTTCTACTTTTAGTTCTCTAAGGAATCTCCACACTGTTTTCCATAGTGGCTGTACTAGTTTACATTCCCACCAGCTGTGTAGAAATGTTTCCTGATTGCCGCATTCATGCCAATATCTACTGTGTTTTGATTCTTTCATGATGGCTATCCTTCCAGGAGTAAGGTGGTATTGCATGATAGTTTTGATTTGCATTTCCCTGATCATTAGTGATGCTGAGCATTTTTCCATATGTTTGTTGGCCATTTGTATATCTTCTTTTGAGAATTGTCTATTCATGTCCTTAGCCCACTTTTTGATGGGATTGATTGTTTTTTTCTTACTAATTTGTTTACCACTCACTGCTTTAGACTCTCTCTCTCTCTCTCTCTCAATGATCTAGTCCCTTTGGGTTGACAACATCCTAGGGTGGACTGCCTGACCATCTCCTCAG
This sequence comes from Macaca mulatta, assembly GCF_049350105.2. Lineage (NCBI taxonomy): Eukaryota > Metazoa > Chordata > Mammalia > Primates > Cercopithecidae > Macaca > Macaca mulatta. The sequence continues at coordinate 112,355,849 of NC_133408.1, forward strand.
GACTTTGATTTTAAAGTTATCAGCCTTTGTACTCTGCCTCTAGCTTCCTATGAACCAGTAAGATTCTCTAATCCTGACTTCAACTAAGTATTCATGAATTCATGCTTCCACTTGGACCAATTTGCCAAGCTTCTAATTCTTCTCGAGACATAGTTATGGCTTACATTATCTGTTCATGTATACTTTATTTGGTAATAACTGTTCTTAGCGGAAGGATAAGTCATGGCCCCTATATTTAAAATTAAAATGTAGGTGGAGAACAAAGATTGACACAAAAACAAGAGACACAGGCTGGAATAAACCTGTGCATAGACCTGTCATTTTGAACCAGGGATATGACACTGACATGTTCCCTCTCAATCTTCACTTCACTCACATGGAAGTGATATGTTATGCCAATCGCTCAAGGAAATATTGTGGATTTTTTTTTTCACATTAACAGTCACTTTTATATTATACTGACATCAGTCTTTTGAATTACACATTCTTTTTTGAAGAAAACAACTCAGTAAGTATACATGCAGCTACTTATCTTTCTTTGGCAATGCCTCTAAAATAATGAGCAAGGAATTAACAGCTATTGTATTTACCTTTTATAGAAAACACGGGCAAGATTCACCTCTTCTTCTTAAACATTTTGTGAATTCATGTAAGCTGCTCACATTTTCCACATTTCAATTTTCTCCATCCTTAATTTTTTTTCTTTTCTTTCTTTCTTTTTTTTTTTTTTTTTTTGACTGAGTTTGCTCTGTTGCCCAGGCTGGAGCGCAGTGGCATGATCTTGGCTCACCACAACTTCTGCCTCCCAGGTTCAAGTGATTCTCCTGCCTCAGCCTCCTGAGTAGCTGGGATTACAGGAATGTGCCATCATGCCCGGCTAATTATTATTATTATTATTATTATTATTATTATTATGTATTTTTAGTAGAGACGGGGTTTCTCCATGTTGGTCATGGCTGGTCTTGAACTCCCAACTCAGGTGATCCTCCCGTCTCGGCCTCCCAAAGTGCTGGCATTACAGGCATGAGCCACCATGCTCGACCCTTCTCCATCCTTAATTGTGATGAAGAGCAACTGGTGTAACAGATATGGTCTCACTTGGGACACTGTAAGCCACATGCTCATCCACCCAATCCTTACACTGCAGTTTTAATAGCATAAGAAGCCATTGCACTAACAGACATTTACCATTCTGTAGCTTGCCACCCTCTCTGGCAACTCAGAATGCCCACTTTGCTCTGAGTTTAGCAGAGCTGGTGACTGATACAGTTGGCTTGCAAAGAGAAGTGGGAAGATAAAGATGGACTCATATTAAATGTTATCAACATCTTCCTGTTATCAGAAAGTTAGCAAACGGTGTTAGGATGCCATTAATCAATGCATTTTCCCTCTGCTCCTTACCTTCAGCCTCATCTTTAACACTTGGGGAATAATTTAACAAATCTTACCATGTGCCAGAGTCTAAGATAAATGTTTTACTTGCTTCAATCTTATTTGATCCTTTCTACTACCTGATGATGTAGGTTAACATTTATTCAAGTTTTCCAGGGAAAATTAAAGCTTAGAGAGGACTCATCATTTTCCCAAGTGCACAGGATTTTAAAACCCTGGCATTTGAACACTTTCAACATGGTTCCAGGGTCAAAGCATTTAGTCACTTGACTATACTCTCTTCCAAAGAAAAGCTATGGGACTAGAAACAACTGGAAGCATCAACCCAAGTGAGGCACTGTTGTTTATCTCAAAGAGAAAGTAAATGCTCAACATTTAGTAGCTACCTCTTCTCTTTCTCCTCATTCCTTGGGTAAAATCTTTTTTACATTGCTGTATGAAGGATCAACTAAGGCAAATTACACAGGTAGAAAAATACATTTGAGTAATTTACAGAGAATAGACCACTAACTACTCAGGGAAAGAAAGAGGAGGGGCATCCATTGAATGCCAGACATAAATGTTTTCACTTATGACACGTCCCTACTGCTATGTGGCATTGGCCTGCTTTATAGATAAGTCATTGAATTCTTCACATTTATAAGTTGCATTGCTTTTGATGCTAAAGATACAAAGATACTGTCCCTGTTCTTCTGATTGTCCCTCTGCCTACTGGGAAGTCAGATATGAAGATCTTAATTAAAATAGAGAAGAATAAATGTGATTAAAGGAATGTATACTATAAAATATAATTCCTGAGTCTTTTGATTTGCTCATACAAAGCCTGCAAAAATCCTGAGAATTCATGGAATTTCAGACTTCTCCTTTGGAGAATAGGTCAATTAAGTCTAGGTTTGAATTTAATTCATGTTAAGGTAGTCAAAAGTGATTTTTAATTTTGAACTTATGCAAACAATCTAAGGAAACATCAAAATGACTGTTTTTTGTGTTCCTGGATAACTTCCTTCACAAACCTCCGTGGATGGTGCTGAACACAGGACTTTATGAGTTATGCAGGTAAAACTTGAACAGACAATTTTGTATAGTCTGAGGCAGTAAAATTAAAGCTATGACATTTTTTTCTCATCAAGCTTTTCCAGATACAAATTCTACCTTTTGACGAGATGCCAAGAAGTTAACCATTAAAGTAATGTATCTGGCACCACAATATCTGGCTTTTAAAATACTCTTTATAATAAAACATAACAACATTGTACTTGAGTTTTCAATTGCTTTTTCTTTTTGATTGTCTCTGCAGAGACATGTATTTGATTCACAAGATGCACTTAAGTTTAATGTCTCCAAAACCACAGACAGAATTTTGAGTTATTTTAAATTGGTATTTTAATAGAAAGTATGGATAAAAGTAAGAAACACAGTAAAACCTGGTGACTTCCCAATACATCTATAAACTGTTGGCTGTTTTAGAAAAATGTAAAAACAATGCACAAAGAAACCCACTTCCAAAAATGAAGTCTCAAATGTTCTCAAATCAAATATAATTAGAAGGAGCAGTTGAAACTAAGAAACATAGTTCTATATTGAAAACCTGTGATGAAAAAAATATTAAAGTCAGTCTCAAATGTTAATAAAAATGCTTGTAGATGAACAATTGTCATTTTGAAAAGACATTATCAATACTGAACAGAATTTATAAATGATAACCTAATTGATAATCATAGTGAAGATTTCAAAGTATTATAAAACTATATATATATATAGTATATGCTGTATATATAGTATGCATAAGGAAGAAATGCATATAACAGAGGTGAATTCTTTTATAAATAATATTACAAATGTATGTTTTGTTACATTTGCTTTGCTTCGTAGAGACATGTAATAATACTTTGTCTTCAGTTTCCGTACCGTAAAATAAAAGTTATATATGACCCCCTACCTTGCTTCCAAAGCAAGAAAATGAGCCCATTCTTTCCACTGGCATTACAAGTCACTATTTTCCCCCCAATATATCACCTTTTTTATTATGTTCAGATTGAGGATCTCAAAAATGCAAACCAGTCCTCCTGTTTTAGGAACATACATAAGAACTCTTTCTTTAAAAAAAAATAATAAAAAAATAAGTAAATGCTTTTCATATTGGGATCTGGGGTACTATAAGAAAGGTATTCCAATGGATGGCAGAAAGCCATTTTGAGGAAACAAACTGTATATAAGCGTGGGGACATAGCCTTTGTAGCTCTGAAACAGCTTACACAAAGAGCTCATATATAAATTTGGCTCACCTCAGCAATGCTTTTTCTTGAAATTACAGAGAAATCTGAAATGCATTGGGTGTATGTAAGGGCAAACTGTGGCCCTGAGTAAAAAATGTGTGTTTAAAAGGGGAAATGTGGAAGTAATTATTACCTTGATGTATTTACCAGAATGCACAGAATATATTCAGCATGTCTTGCCTGGGCATTGAGGGTTTCTCAGAACACCTATGACTAAAAATCTAGCATTAAGCATCATGCAACCAAGGAGTGAATGATAAACCACCTTTACCCAGGTATTGTTGGCTTGGAAAGCCTCAAGGAGCCAGGCTGCTGAGATGGACCAAAATAACCTTTTTAAATGAGTAAGTCTCACTATTGCTGGCTTTGGCTATTCTCTGGTTCAAAATGAACAAATCAGTGTTGCAGGCAGGCACTTTAGAGAAATAAACAGGAACTTTTGTTTCCTTCCATTTAGAGGCTAAAACACAAGAATTAGGAAGAAGTGCTAAGTAACTGAAAAAAAAAATATCTGGCTGGATTTCATGATCACTGTTGGGCCTTTAAAAGTGTGCTCATGGCCAAGCTAACATCCATATTTCTTGTTAACCAGACTTAAAAGGAGGCTCTGGTCAGTAATAAGTGGGGGAATGTACAAGGAGAGAGTTCCAGTGGGTTGGCTACAATAGGTAAACTCTACAAAGTAGCTTGAAGTGGAGACAGCCAGCAAAAATAATCTATGCCAGAGACCTTGAGGAAATGCCCAAAGCAAGATGCTTGTGAAAACACAGGAAAATCCCTAATTTTTTTTTGTAGCAAAGTTACCAGTTGGGCCCTAGGAAAGAAGTTATGCTGAAGGGGGCAGGCCCTAAACAACATGGCGTGTCCTCTATGATTTCAGCAAATGCCAGTGCATATTTAGGGCTTCTATTATAGAACAAGTATGTAATCCATGGATATATTGAGCCAGCCAAATAGTACAGGATCAAAAGATTTAAATTTTTGCATTTGCCTTGGCTCCCAGAACAATAGATAATAAATATTGCCTCTTTGCAGCAAAGTTCTTGGATACATTACTACTTCCTGTTCCCTTGTGACATACCTCACTGATTTTCCAAGTGAATTTAAGAAAAAGTGTACAAATAGAATACTAAACTTATAAAGCAGAAGGACTGAGGATTTTTAGATAATATAGAACCTTAAATCTACCAGAGGGAAGCAAAATTCAACTGAGTCTCAGAAGGCACATAATTTTCTGATAGGGCCAAATGTTGACAAGACCTTTCCAGGTAAAGGAGAAACATTATATGCGAACAACTAGTGTGTTCAAGGAACAGAGATAATTTGTTATGTATGGAACACAGATTATTTGCAGGGTAGTAGTGGCAGGAGACTGGGTTAGAAGTGTGGAGTGTGACACCAAGCTATAAAGGAGCTATGGATATACTATGTAATTAGAACTTTATCTTTTAGGCAGTAATGGGCTATTGAAATTGCTCATGTGGGTGTCACCTGTTTAAATGTACACTTTAGAAATTTCACTCTGGCAACAACTGAAATACAGTTGGATGTGGGAAAAACTGGAGGTAGAGGAGAGCAATTAGGAAAAGATTATTGCAATAGGTTAGCCAAAAATATATTGAGATTATATATTAAGCAGCAAGAGTGGAAAAACAGGAGAGGATGAGTTCAAGCATTTTCAGGTGTATATGTGGCAGTACTTATGTAAGCTAAATGTCAGTGAGAGTGTTTTTTGTCTTTTGTTTGTTGGTGACATGGAATATGGGAGAGGAAAACAAGTTTATTTTGTAAGATGATGTGCTTTTGAGACATCTGTGTGGATTTGCCAGGAATCAGATGGAATTGTTGCTTTCGGAATGAAATGCTATTTTCCAGTCACGTTTTGTTGCAAGTGACACAAATCCAATTCAAACTAAGCCAAATCAAAGAATTTATTGACTTTTGCAAACGGACATAGCTGAATTCAGAGATCTAAACATTGTCGCTAGAACATTATCTCTCATCTCTCCCTGCTTCTGTTTGGCTTCAATTCCAGAAAGGTTTTTTCTACAAGCCAATAAGATGGCAGCTGACCTTCCTAATTCTACGTACTTTTGATTCTTGAGGAAGAGAACATAACTTTTCTCAGTATCTCTGTCAGATTAACTTAGTTTGTCATGACCCAGTCATGCTACCAGGGCATGAAATACTCAGGTTGTCCAATCCTTGGTCACATTCCTGTTCCAGGTGCCAGTGCTCAGGTCAAGCTCCACGACTGACTATCCCAAGAGAACTGCATGAAATGGAGAGGGGTGAATCTCTGCTGGAAAGGGGGAACGCTGATTGGCATATTCTGTTCTTTCCAAAGCTCAATCTAACCATAAAGAGGTAATAAGATGCTCTGCCTTTCTCTCCAGATCTGCTCTACAGCATTATACCTATAGTCAACAAGACTGTATCGTACACTGAAAACTTTGCTAAGAGGGTAGATCTTATGTTGCCTTCTTATCCCAATAAAATGAAACATGAAAAAGATACTCTAAAACTTAAAGAAAAAGATTTGAAAGGCTTTGGAAGAAATACTGCATAATGAGAAACAATACAACTGCATTTGAAATGACAATTAGTCAATTATACGTTTCTCTTGCAGATGTAATTGAATTGAGAGACTTGCTTTAGCTAGGGAAAATTAATGAAGATAGTATTAAAATATAAGCAAGGGGAATCTCCTAGAGTCAGTCCAGGCTTCGGAGGAACAATGCATATCCCAAACACAAAAATACAAAGACTTTTTTTCTTTTTGATCTTTTAAGGAAAATTTTTGAAAGTCTGATAGCTGGTTGTCTAAACAGACATAATTATTTGGGAAGAATGTTTGAAACCAAATCTAGACCTCTAGATAGAGGACACAGAGCTGAGAGAAATCTGTGTGCCTGTGTGTGTACACACACGTGCACAGGGGCAGTAGGGAGAAGGCTGAGCAGAGAAGGGGAGAAAATCACAACCCCTGTCCTGAAGGCCAAGGGAAAGGATCTGCTCTTGTTTTAAGCTGACTGCCTCAAATCACCCAAAGTGAGGTTTAGTCAGACTAGATTTTTCATAACTGAATTCCACCTCTCCCTGTGCAGGGGTGGTTTAACTTTGAATGTGATTAGAATGGCCTAGAAATCTTGAGTTGGAAAGGTGAGGAGAGTGGGAGGAGATTCTGCCTCTGTGACTCTCTAGGGAGCCTGAGTGGGTCAGTCCCATTCTTAGTTCTGGCAAGTGCAGTGAGAGCTGGGCATCCTGGGCACTGGACTGGCCTTTGCCTTGGCCTGTGCCAGCAGATCCAGATTGCTAATCAGGTTTTCAGAGAGTGGTGCAGCCCGGGGGAGAGCGATACCTCTTGAGCATCAGCTTCAAGGGTTAGTACAGAAATAGTCTTCAAGGGGCCTAGTGAGAACCAGGCCACAACGCCATCTTGATTAGTAGCTTTAAAATAGTCTCACAGGCAACATGCAAGTCTCAGGGCCTGCAGATCTTAAGAGCAAGCCTGTCTCTGGCATTTACCAATTCAAAAGCTTTCAACGTTTTTAATACATAGCAAATTTATAATAAACCTAATTTTGACCCTGGTGCAAAGAGAAATGTCTGTATTCTTAAAGGTTGACGCTGGAGGAATATACACTCCTGATTTCACTGGGCTTGCCTTCTAAATAGGTTTGCCATTTCTGCTTATGTATCATCCACCATAAAGGGCATTTGCAAAGTGGTTTTATATTCTACTTGATTTACTTACTTAGTAAGTATTTTTAAAGCATATATTTGTGCTTTGTTTTTATAAGTTTTTTCTTTTGGTAATTTTGAGGTATGGAATGTTTTTCCCAAGAGTAGGTGAAATTTATAATATTTCTTCTAGAGGAAAAAATAGACTGACCTATGAGAGATCACTGAGCAGGAACAGATTAGGTTCTTGGTTGGGGGTCAGCTTCCACTTACCTTTTATAGTGCTTTTTGTAAGCAGTCACTTGCCTGCCCTGCCCCTTAGCCAATTTGTAACTTAGCACAGAGCTCCAGGAGTTTCTGGAGCTCCACCACCTCAGGAAGCTGAATTTCTAACACATCCCTTTCTGTTACAAGATTCTGGACTATCTTCAAAGGCTTTTATCCTGGTTTTTGTCAAAGCTTGAACATGTGAAAGGACAATAAGTATGCAATCTTGCTCAATTTGTAGTGTTATTTTAGCTCTAGGAAGCATCCCTAGGTACAGTAAATATATTCAGTGCTAGACAAATGGATAATGGAATAATTGTCCAAATAATATATGGAAGAAGAAAAGGTTGCTTTAAGATAATACATTTTGAGTGATATTAGTTTCCAATATGGCAGATTGCGTTAAATTTTACAAAGTTATTTGAAGTCTGTAGATGTTTTCGGATTTTGTAACCTCAAAAACAGATGTCTGAAAAGTTATTGTGCCTTTCCACAAATGGCGTATAGGAAGAGTGTTTGCAGAGCACAGATTACATCAACCCTGTTCTGTGAGTCTCTGTCTTCGGTTGTATTCTTTATGGTCTGTGGTACATAAACTTTTTATGGCGAGTGGGAGGAGACAGTAGCTGAAGTAAAATTAAGTGTCTTTCCATGAGAGAACTTTTATTACAACTTCCTCTGTGACTGAGCAGAACCCAAAAAGAATACAAAACCCTTAGCCACAGAATGCTCTTGAGGCATTTCTAACCAATAGAAATGCTTAATTTTGATAACCATTGGGTGAAAAAAATCTCTTCTGTTAACTATTCCACACACCTAAGTGTTGTCAAAACCACATAGAGTTTGGGTTCTGATCAAACTGGATCCTTACTAGCTGTTTGTGCTCAAGGGAATTAGTTAGAGCCTCATGGATAGATTAGGGAAGAAACACTTACCCAGCAGGTATATTCTGAGGAAGAACTAGAGTAAATACCACAGAGTCTGACATACAATGGATGATCACTGTAATAAATTGTACATAGGTATGTATGACCATAAGTTTTTGCTTCTTTGGTAGTTCAACATTAATACTATTCTGCTTAATAATACTTGACACCTGACACATGAACTCACTTTTCTGAAGTAGCAGTTCACCTTAAGCATTACAAAAAGGAAAAATATAAGTAATGTATTATAAATTCATAACACATAATTGCCTATGCTTTAATAGAAACACTGGCAGAAACTACTGTTAAAATACAGAATTTGCTCTATCCATTCCATTAAAATTTTCGTCTTTCCTTAATATTTGTTAATAGAAGTATACATATTTATGCATTAAAAATCTTGACAGTTTTATTCCAGTTATTTTGGAATTTAGATGTTGCTTTCCTCCCTAATTATTTTATTATGCATTACTAATCTTTCACTTCTCACTACCTAAATTTCCTTTCTGGCGATCCATTTAGTAAATCAAATGTAACATGTTCCAAAATAAACCTGAATTCATTGTACTGCCTTGTCTCCTATTCCCAAATAAGTACTCCTTTTGATTTTGCTATTTTTGCTCATCATGCTGTTGCCTCCATGTCACTTAAGCTTGAATTCTTTTCCTGTAACTCCTTATTCAAATGTCTGCTATTATTAAAATGTTAATTCAAACCATTGTGCTTTATACACATTATACATGTTAATATATGTAAATATACATATGTTTCCTAACACATACGTGAATAATTAGCATGTATATATGCATTTATGTAAGAGCTAATGCATATGCATGTATGTTCACACACGTGCTAGCTCTTCATACATGTGCTATCACACACACACATATACACAATTTTCTTCTCTTACTATGTTAGTATTCCCCAGAGAAACTGAACCAGCAGGATGTGTATGTGTACGTGTGTGTGTGTGTGTATTATTCAACAAATTGGGCACTTACACATCCTGAAAACCACCTCATTGTTTCCCATATTCTGCCTTTCCCACGCTATTTTCTTTTACTAAACAGTGTACTTCTATCTCTAATCTTATTCATTAAAAGACATGTTGAATGAATAAAAAGTTAAATGTAAGAAAATGAAAATTAGCCCTCAATATTAAAGGCAGTATTGCCTTAAATCATAATTGAATAAAGCTTTCAATAAATGTTAACCCAACCAAGCAGAAATGATAGTAGAAGCTCTCTTCCAACCAGGGCTATAGCTTGAAGTCATTTGTTACTTCTATGCCTTATGATCTTTCGATGAATATAGACTCTCTGTCTGTTGTTCTCAGAGTATGGTCTCTGGATCAGCAGCATGCGCATCATCTGAGGAGAGCTTATTAGAAATGCCATCTTCAGGCTCCATCTCAGACCTACTGAATCAGAATCTCTGATGGCAGGGTCCAATGCTTTATGCTTCTGCACCCTCCAAGTGATGTTCATGCTCACTGAAGTTTGAGAATCACTGGTCTGGGGATCATGTCCTTCAAATTGCATTGAGGAACAAAACACATGGAAAATAAACACGTTAAGGGAGAAATGAACTAGAGGTAATATGGGTTCAAGAAATGGAGGGAGATTGTGATTAGGAGAGATGAATTAGATGTGAGAAGCAATAGGTGGTTAAGCAAGTACATACTGGAGGCAGAATGATCTGGTTATGAAGCCCCAACATTTTTTTTTTTTTTTTTTTTTTTTTTTTTTTTTTTTACTATTTCTGGGGACCAAAATAAGGTCCAGAAACTCTTATTTGGAACTTAATTGGGTATGATTCATTTGTTTGTGGGACCATCTTTCCTTTTGGTTTTCACAGGTCAGTAGCACAGGCAAAGAGGAGAAACTCCACTCAGGCCTTTTCCCTCATCGGGAGAGGGCAGTTTTTTCAGAAAATAATTGTCCTGGGAATAGTTCGGAAAACAATTCTGTGGAGAAACTGTGTATTCCAAGAGAAAGAGTCTGCAGATGTTACACTTGGGATCGCCCATGAACCAGGACAGTCAGAGCCCCACTGATGTAGCCCACCCATGTGCAGCCTCTGCTCCTTGATCAGTTTTTCATGCTACACCCATCATGTAAGATCACTGCTGAAGATCACTACACGGTTCAAAAAAAAGCCCCTAAGAGAAAGAAAAGCGACTAAAACAAACAAACAAAAAAAGACAAGAAATAAAAACTTGGATGATACAGAAGCAAAGAGGAAGCAAACTTAAAATAACTGAAATGTCTACACTAAAGGGTAAGAGATAAAATCTAAGTTTCTTCAATCTCTCTCAGGAGATACCCTGAATAGTGCAAAAGGATGGAAAGGGAGGGTTAAAATGAAAGACACTGCATCTTCAAATGTTACAATCATGCTACTTCACCCAAGCTACTTCATACAATCCAGCCACCTGGTTGATATCCTAGGAGATGAACGTACTCACATGTATACGAGGTGTATTCATAAGATGTTACATCTGTCAGAGTCCTTTAGCTATTACACTGATTTTATACATGTGAAAATTAAGGCCCAAGAGTCTTACATGGCTTGTGGTCATTTGTGAGCCATTGAATCCAGATTTCCTGACTCTCAAGTTGCTGCATGTTCTGGTATATTGAACAAGCCCTTAGATAATCACAGCGTTGCACTTCATTCTTCCCACCTGTGAACCAGAATTTAGCATTTTTTTTTTTTTAAGGAGAATGCTGTAAGGAAAGTTTAATCACTAAATCATTTTTAATCCTTCGTGGTAAACTAATATGAATTACAATGCAGTAGCACCAGTGTTACTGCAAAGCCTCGATGGAGTGTTAAAGTCAGCTGTAATTACTACAGGGAAAATAGGCAATCACATGATCCTCCATGTTAACAGTAAATAAGTAAAGAGAAAAAAACTTTTTGGTCTCGATCATAATGTCTTGACCTATATGTTTGCAATTATTTACATGAAGTTTTAGAACCAGATGAAAATATGTAGATTTAGGTATAGAACAAAACATATGATTAATTACAGATGGTCCTGACTTACGGTGGTTCCATGTATGATTTTTTGATTTTGTGATGGTGCAAAAGCAATATGTATTCAGTAGAAGTCACACCTTAAGTACCAATATAACCATTCTGTTTTGTACTTTCAATATAGTGTTCAATGAGACATTAACTGCTTGTCATAAAATATGCTCTATGATAGATGATTTTGCCCAACTGTAGGCTAATGTAAAGCTTCTGAGAATGTTTAAGGTAGATGAGGCTGAGCTACGGTATTCAGTAGGTTAGGTGTATTAAATGCTTTTTGACTTAGAATATTTTCAGCTTACAATTTGTTTATCTAGATGTAAACCCATTGTAAAATGAGGAGCATCTGTACATGAAGGTATTTTGAGGATCCAAGTACTGTGAGAATTATAGTTTAAAACAATTTGAGAATTATTTTCTCATATATAAAACATATTGATAGTTTCCATTTTTAACCTTATAATTTAAATATAGTTAAATGAATCACTTTATTTTATCACAACACGGACATTTGTAAAGCATTCAGTATTAAATTGTTACCACTTAAAAATAAGAGGTAAATTCTCACAGGTGTACGTATTTAGAAAAAAATATCCATTAAAGTTTCATAACCCTTTTTTAAGATTATGAAGCAGTTTAATGAGAACATGCTATTTTGGCAGATGAATAACTACCTTTGCTATCAATCCTATAATTTATGATGAAATTATAAAAGTGTTATTTCTCATTCACTTTGGCATGTCATAAACAGGAAATGCATTTATTGCAGTTTTTCCTATAATTGTTTACCAAAGTTTTGCTCACATAAAACTTATTTGGAGACAGTGTGGTGTGGTGACAAGAGAGCAGGATGAGAAAGCACATCAAGAGAGGTTTTGTTATATGATCAATAACTCTGGGCTTTTGTTTTTTCATAGGAAATGTAAAGTAGTAAGTACTAGAGCAGTACCATTCAATGGAACTTTCTGTGACAAGGGAAATATTGTATAATCTGCACTGTCCAACATGGTAGTTATAAACCACATGTGGCTATTAAACCCTTGAAACATGTGACTAATGAATGAATTGTTCTCAGTTCACTTAGTTTTAAATCATTTTTAAAGACATTACTTTTTTAGAGTAATTTTAGGATCACAACAAAATGAGAGAAAGGTACAGACATTTCCCATATACTCCCTGCCCCTGCACATGCACAGCCTCCCTCATTATCAACATCCCCCATCACAGTGGTCATTTGTTACAATTGACAAACCTATCTTGACACATCAGAATTGTCCAAAGTCCGTGGTTTATATTAGGGTTTGCTCTTGGTGGTGTACATTCTGTGGGTTTGGAAAAATGTGTAATGACATGTATCAACCATTATAGTATCACACAGAGGATTTTCACTGCCCCTAAAATTTTCTCTTCTCTACCTGTTTATCCTTTCCTCCCACTTAACCCCTTCCAACCAGATATTTTTACTGTATCCATAGTTTTGCCTTTTCCACAATGTCTTGTAATTGGAATTGTACAGTATGTAGCCTTTTCAGATTGTCTTCTTTCAGTTAAAAGGCATTTAAGTTTCCTCCATGTTTTTTCAAGGCTTTACGGCTTATTTCTTTTTAACTCTGAATAGTATTTCATTGTTTGAGTGTACCACAGTTTATCCATTCTGCTGCTGAAGGACATCTTGGTTGCTTCCAGGTTTTGGCAATTATGAATAAAACTGCTATAAACATTTATGTGCATATTTTTGTATGGACATAAGTTTTCAGCTACTCTGGGTAAATACCAACGAGTATAATTAATGGATCACATGATAAAAGTATGTTTTTTTTTTTTTAAAAAAAAAAAAACGAAGAACTGTCTTCCAAGGTGACTAACATTTTGCATTCCCCACAGCAATGAATGAGAGTTCCTGTTGCTTCATGTTCTTGCCAATCTTTGGTGGTGTCAGTTTTCTAGATATGGGCTATTCTGGTAGGTGCGCAGTGGTATCTTGTTTTAATTTGAATTTCTCTGATGTCATATGGTGTGGAACATCGTTTCATTTCATATGCCTATTTGCCATCTATATCTTATTTCTCTGTTAAGATCTTTGGTCCATTTTTTTCCATTGGGTTGTTCTCTTATTGTTGAGTTTCAAGAGGTTGTTTTTTTTTTTTTTTTTTTGTATATTTTAGATAGCACTACTTTATCAGATATATCTTTTGCAAATATTTTCTCTTACATTGTGGCTCGTCTTTTTTATTTTCTTGGTATTGTCTCTCACAGAGCATAATTTTTAATTTTAATAAAGTCTGACTTACAAATTATTTATTTTATGAGTTATGTCTTTGGTTTGGTATGTAGTCATGACTGTACCCAAGGTCATGTATATTTTCTTCTATGTAGTCTTCTAAGAGTTTTGTAATTTTGCATTTTACACTTAGGTCTGTGATCTATTTTGAATTCCTTTTTGTGAAGGGTACAATATCTGTGTCTAGATTAATTTTTTTTTTATATGTGGATGTCTAGTTGTTCCAGCACCGTTTGTTAAAGGACTATCTTTGCTCCCTGTATTGCCTTCACTCTTTGTCGAAGGTCAGTGGACTATATTTATGTGGATTTGTTTCTGGGCTCTCTGTTTTGTTCTGTTGATCTATTGACCTGTTCTTTTGCCACTGTCACACTGTCGTGATTACTATAGCTTATTGTGAGTATTGAATTTGGGTAGTTTCAGTCCTCCAACTTTGTTCTTCTACTTCAATATTGTGTTCACTGTTCTGGATCTTTTGCCTCCCTGTATAAACGTAAGAATTACTTTGCCAACATCTACAAAATAACTTTCTGGGATTTGGTTAGGATTACATTCAATTTATGTATCAAGTTGGGAAGAACTGACATCTTGACAATATTGTGTTTCCCTATTTATGAAGATGGACTATCTATTTAGTTCTTTTTTGATTTTTTTATAAGAGTTTTTATAGTTTTCCTCACACACACACACACACATATATATACACACACACACATACATATGCATATATAATTTATACCTAAGTTTTTCCTTTTGGGGGTGTTAATATAAATAATATTGTGTTTTTAATTTCAAATTTCACTTGTTTATTTCTGGTATATAGGAAAGTGATTGACTTTTGCAAATTAATCTTTTTTTATTATTATACTTTAAGTTCTAGGGTACATGTGAACAATGTGCAGGTTTGTTACATAGGTATACATGTGCCATGTTGGTGTGCTGCACCCATTAACTCGTCATTTACGTTAGGGATATTTCCTAATGCTATCCCTCCCTGCTACCCCCTCCCCACAATAGGACCCAGTGTGTGATGTTCCCCTTCCTGTGTCCAAGTGATCTCATTGTTCAGTTCCCACCTATGAGTGAGAACATGTGGTATTTGGTTTTCTGTTTTTGTTATAGTTTGCTGAGAATGATGGTTTCCAGCTGCATCCATGTCCCCACAAAGGACACAAACTCATCGTTTTTTATGGCTGCATAGTATTCCATGGTGTATATGTGCCACATTTTCTTAATCCAGTCTGTCACTGATGGACATTTGGGTTGATTCCAAGTCTTTGCTATTGTGAATAGTGCTGCAATAAACAGACGTGTGCATGTGTCTTTATAGCAGCATGATTTATAATCCTCTGGGTATATCCCCAGTAATGGGATGGCTGGGTTGAATGGTATTTCTAGTTCTAGATCCTTGAGGAATCGCCACACTGTTTTCCACAATGGTTGAACTAGTTTAGAGTCCCACCAACAGTGTAAAAGTGTTTCTATTTCTCCACATCCTCTCCAGCACCTGTTGTTTCCTGATTTTTTAATGATTGCCATTCTAACTGGTGTGAGATGGTATCTCATTGTGGTTTTGATTTGCATTTCTCTGATGGCAAGTGATGATGAGCATTTTTTCATGTGTCTGTTGGCTGTATAAATGTCTTCTTTTGAGAAGTGTCTGTTCATTTCCTTTGCCCACTTTTTGATGGGGTTGTTTGTTTTTTTCTTGTAAATTTGATTGAGTTCTTTATAGGTTCCGGATATTAGCCCTTTGTCAGATAAGTAGATTGCAAAATTTTTCTCCCATTCTGTAGGTTGCCTGTTCACTCTGATGGTAGATTCTTTTGCTGTGCAGAAGCTCTTTAGTTTAATTAGATCCCATTTGTCAATTTTGGCTTTTGTTGCCATTGCTTTTGGTATTTTAGACATGAAGTCCTTGCCCATGCCTATATCCTGAATGATATTACCTAGGTTTTCTTCTAGGGTTTTTATGGTTTTAGGTCTGTCATTTAAGTCTGTAATCCATCTTGAATTAATTTTCATATAAGGAATAAGGAAAGGATCCAGTTTCAGCTTTCTACATATGGCTAGCCAATTTTCCCAGCACCATTTATTAAATAGGAAATCCTTTCCCCATTTCTTGTTTTTGTCAGGTTTGTCAAAGGTCAGATGGCTGTAGATGTGTGGTATTATTTCTGAGGGCTCTGTTCTGTTCTGTTGGTCTATATCTCTGTTTTGGTACCAGTACCATGCTGTTTTGGTTACTGTAACTTTGTAGTATAGTTTGAAGTCAGGTGGCGTGATGCCTTCAGCTTTGTTCTTTTGGCTTAGGATTGTCTTGGCAATGCGGGCTCTTTTTTGGTTCCATATGAACTTTAAAGCAGTTTTTTCCAATTCTGTGAAGAAAGTCATTGGTAGCTTAATGGGGATGGCATTGAATTTATAAATTACCTTGGGCAGTATGGCTATTTTCACAATATTGATTCTTCCTATCCATGAGCATGGTATGTTCTTCCATTTGTTTGTGTCTTCTTTTATTTCACTGAGCAGTGGTTTGCAGTTCTCCTTGAAGAGGTCCTTTACATCCCTTGTAAGTTGGATTCCTAGGTATTTTATTCTCTTTGAAGCTATTGTGAATGGGAGTTCATTCATGATTTGGCTCTCTGTCTGTTACTGGTGTATAAGAATGCTTGTGATTTTTGCACATTAATTTTGTATCCTGAGCCTTTGCTGAAGTTGCTTATCAGATTAAGGAGATTTTGGGCTGAGATAATGGGGTTTTCTAAATATACGATCATGTCATCTGCAAACAGGGACAATTTGACTTCCATGTAGTTGAGCGGTTTTGATTGATTTTCTTAGTCCTGAGTTCTAGTTTGATTGCACTGTGGTCTGAGAAACAGTTTGTTATAATTTCTGTTCTTTTACATTTGCTGAGGAGTGCTTTACTTCCAACTATGTGGTCAATTTTGGAATAAGTGCGATGTAGTGCTGAGAAGAATGTATATTCTGTTGATTTGGGGTAGAGAGTTCTGTAGATGTCTATTAGGTCTGCTTGGTGCAGAGTTGAGTTCAATTCCTGGATATCCTTGTTAACTTTCTGTCTCGTTGATCTGTCTATTGTTGACAGTGGGGTGTTGAAGTCTCCCATTATTATTGTATGGGAGTCTAAGTCTCTTTGTAAGTCTCTAAGGACTTGCTTTATGAATCTGGGTGCTCCTTTATTGGGCGCATATATATTTAGGATAGTTGAATTGATCCCTTTACCATTATGTAATGACCTTCTTTGTCTCTTTTGATCTTTGATGGTTTAAAGTCTGTTTTATCAGAGACTAGGGTTGCAACCTCTGCTTTTTCTTGTTTTCCATTTGCTTGGTAGACCTTCCTCCTTCCCTTTATTTAGAGCTTATGTGTGTCTCTGCATGTGAGATGGGTCTCCTGAATACAGCAAACTGATGGGTTTAATCTAAAATTATAACATCTACTCTTGCTTTATTTTGATTAGTGTTAGACTGGTGTATTTTTTTCCATTCATTTATTTCTAATCTATCTGTCAATCTATCTCTCTCTCTATATATATATCTTCATATTTAAAGTGGGTTTTTTGTAGAGAATATAAATTTGGGTCTATTTTTGGTGAACCCTGAGAATCTCTGTCTTTTAATGGGTGCATTTAGAATATCATTGTTTAGAATATTTATTGATGTAATTTGATTAATATCTACTATATTTCTTCCTGTTTTCTATTTGTTGCCTTTTTGTCTTTCATTCTTTTTCTGCCATGTGTAGTTTTAGTTTAGTACTTTAAATGATTCAATTTTCTCTCCTTTCTTACTATATCATTAAAAAAAAAAGAAAAATTTTTAGTGTTTGTCCTAGAATTTGCAGTATACGTTTACAACTAATCCAAGCCCACTTTCTAATAACACCATACTACTTCATAGGCTAACAAAATAATCCTAATTCCTTCCTCCTGACCTTTGCATCATTGCTGTCATTTATTTCACTTATGTGTGAGTATACATAGGTATATACACAGACACAGACACACACATGAACACACAAACAGCCCACAAATATTTACATAAGCATACCTAGTCAAACACATTATTGCTATTATTATTTTGAACAAGCTCTTAGTGTTAGACTAATTGAGTAAGAAAAGAATGTGTACATATTTATTTTTGTTGTTATTGTTTTGTTTTTTGAGACGGAGTCTCATTCTGTTTCCCAGGCTAGAGTGCATTGGTGTGATCTCAGCTCACTACACTCTATCTCTGCCTTCCAGGTTCAAGTGATTCTCCTGCCTTAGCCTCCAGAGTAGCTGGGATTACAGGTCCACATCATCACGCCCAACTAATTCTTGTATTTTTAGTAGAAATGGGGTTTCATCATGTTGGCCAGGCTGGTCTTGAACTCCTGACCTCAAGTGATCCATCCTCCTTGGCCTCTCAAAGTGCTGGGATAACAGGCATGAGCCATCAAGTCCAGCCTATCTTCACTTATTTCTTTTTCAATCCTCCTCCTTTCTTTATATCAATACAAATTTCTGAACTATATTTATTTCCTTCTTTCTAAATAACTTCTTTTAACATTTCAGGTCTAGTGGCAACCGATTTCTTCAATTTTTGTTCATCTGAGAAAGTCTTCATTTCTCTTTCACTTTTAAAGAATAATTTTGTAGGGTACAGAATTCTAGATTTGTGGAGTTTTTTTCCTCTCAGCACTTTAAATACTTTCCCTTAATTTCTTTTTACTTAAATGTTTTTTGAGGAGAAGTAAGATGTAATTTTTATTTTTTTTTCCTTTATAAGTAAGATGTTTCATCTCTACCCCTACTTCTCAGACTCCTTTCAGGATTTTTTCTTTATCTTTGATTTTCTGTAGTTTTTTCTTTATTTTTGATTTTCTGTAGTTTTTTGTATTCTTAGATGTGGGTTTTTTGTTTTGTTTTGTTTTGTTTTTTGGTATTTGTCTTGCTTGGTGTTCTCTACATTTCTTGGGTCTGTGGTTTTCTGTTTGACATTAATTTGGGGTAATCCTCAGCCACTATTGTTTAAAACATTCCTCTTCCTCCTCCACCTTCTCCTCCCCCTTTCCCTTTCTCTTCTTCTTTTGTTATCCCATTATGCATGTTACACCTTTTGTAGTTATTTCATAGTCCTTGAATATTCTGTATTTGTTTTTAATATTTGGTGTTCTCTTTTCAATTTTGGAGGTTTCTATTGATCTATCCTCAAACTCAGAGATTCTTTCCCCACTTGTGTCCAGCATATTAATAAACCCATCAAAGTCATTCTTCATATCTGTTACACTGTTTTTGACATCTAGTATTTCTTTTTCGGTTCTTTCTTATGATTTCCATTGCTCTGCTTACTTTGCTCATCTGTTCTTGCATGCTGTCTACTTTATTCCTTATAGCCCTCAGCATGTTAATCATAGTTGTGTCGAATTCTCAGTCTGTTAATTCCAACATCTCTGCCATATCTGGTTCTGATGCTTGCTCATCTCTTCAAATTGTGTGTGTGTGTGTGTGTGTGTGTGTGTGTGTGTGTGTTTTGTCTTTTGGTGTGCTTTGTAATTATTTTCTTGATAGTGGGATGTGATGTACTGGGTAAAAGGAATTTCTGTAAATAGCCCTTTAGAAATGTGGTGGTAAGGTGTGTGGGAAGGGGGAGCATTCTGTACTTATTATTAGCTCTCAGTATTCTGGTTAGTCTATGCCTCCGAACTATGAACTTCATGTGTGCTACTGTGCTACTGAGTCCACCAACTTTAGATAGGACAGGATAGCTACAGTAGGCTGAAGTTGAGTGTTTCTCTTCCTCCAGGTTAGTTAGGCTTTAATAAAAACCCAACATGTTAGGCTGTGGTTAACTAGTTTCTTCTGAGGGCAGGCCTTATTAAGAACAGGATGCTTTGGCAAATTTCAAAATGGTTTATTTTCCTTTTCCCTACAGAAACCATGAAGGGATCTTTCTGTGATATTTATTGTGGGAACCTGGCCAATCTCCTGGACATAAATCTTACAAAATTGTGAGGGCCGCCAAATCACTGAGTTCCCCTGGAGTTTTTAACTCTTGGAGTTGTCCACACTGAGCCTTCAGCAATTTGTTAATTACGGTTAGGTTTCTTACTGTAGCCTGGGTTGCCTTGGAGGTTTCTGCTTGTGAGGCAGTTGTGCTAAGCTGTGACTCCTGGCATTCTACCTGTCTTTCCAGTCTTGGGGCAGCAGTTCGTTGTGTGTCCTGACTCTCTCTTTTGGATTCAAGAAGAGTTACTGATTTTTCTGATTGTATAGTTTTTTACTTGTTAGAATGGGTTGCCAATTTCCAAGCTTGTTACATGTGGAACCAGAAAACAGAAGTCAATTTTAATTAATTTAAATTTAAATGGCCACATGTGGCTAGTGATGACCATGGACATTGCAGAACAAGACAATCCCTAGGTAGTCTTCTAATTTAATTATTTTTTGATTCTGTGTAATAATGTTCAATTTGAATCATGTAACCAGATAGGCTGAAAACATATCTCTTAGAAATCCTGTTAAAATAAAATTATACAATTGACAATGGAGATTTCTGGAAAATACCTAAATTCATATTTGGTATAAGATATTGTTATGTGACAAAATTATTTAGTAATTAAAAATGAGGAGAAAATGTACGCAATTTGCTTTATAGTGTGGTAACACAGAACGGATTTCTTTGTCAAACAAAGGTAGAGCTGAAGTTTGAGTTTCTAAAATCACATTTGTGGCTGTATGACTATGAGCATGTCAGTTTACTTCATTGTACCTTAAACTCTACATCAACAAGACAGAGATAAAAATAAATATTTTATCAGTTTAATTATGAGAACCAAATGAAATAACTTGTTAAACACTTAACATACTGTCTAGCACATAGCAGATTCATAAGATATTGTATTTCCTTCCATAAAATGGTTTAAAGTTCATTAGAAATACCCTCTGCATAACTTTATTAAAATCTGGAGGGTAACTGCCTATTGTCATGTCCTGTTGGATATGGTTTTGTTTCTTAAAGAAAAAAAGTCACAAACAACAGCAATAAAAAACCCAGTACGCTATATATCACAAATCAAAGCAGGACAGAATTCAATCACTAAACAATAGAAAAATATTCTTCACCTTGAAAGCTCCTGTTTCCAAAATACCAAGTTAAAGAATTTCTTCACCCACTGTTGATGCTGGCAAAGAGACTGCAATGTGTTTGTTTTCCTTCTCATCTCCTTTTACTCCAAGTATTTATTTCTAAGCTTTGCCACTGGAGATGTTGGTTTACATACTTCCAAGGAGACCCTCTCATTTAGGGAAGGACTTGGGGCAACCAGGTTGCCCATGGCTCCATGCCCCAGCAGGACTGCCAAATGTGTGAGAGTAGCTTACTGTTATGTGTGGGCTGTGCCCAGGCTTTGGTACCGAAAGTTGTGTGGGGTCCGTTCTCACCATGTGCCTCCCATTTATTGCTGAAGCAATCTTGGAAAGTCAAGTTCCAAAAGCTAACCAAACAGCACAGATAAATCTTGTGACAATATACATTGACATTTATAATATGGTTGAGAGAAACACAGAACAGCAACAACATTGCCATGCTTGGTAACCTAGACCTATACTGATATGGCATTCTCAGTTGGAGAGATGTTGCAGACATTTCTATTTTAATATTTCTCCTTCTCCTTCTCCTTCTTCTCTTTTCTCCTTCTCCTCCTCCTCCTCCTCCTCCTCCTCCTCCTCCTCCTTCTTCCTCTTCTTCTTCTTCTTCTTCTTCCTCTTCTTCTTCTTCTTCCTCTTCTTCTTCTTCCTTCTTCCTTCTTCCTTCTTCCTTCTTCCTTCTTCCTTCTTCCTTCTTCTTTTTCTTCTTCTTCTTCTTCTTCTTCTTCTTCTTCTTCTTCTTCTTCTTCTTCTTCTTCTTCTTCTTCTTCTTCTTCTTCTTCTCCTCCTCCTCCTCCTCCTCCTCCTCCTCCTCTCCTCTCCTCTTCCTCCTCCTCTTCCTCCTCCTCTTCCTCCTCCTCCTTGTCCTTCTCCTCCTTCTCCTTCTCCTTCCTCTTCTCCTTCCTCTCCTTCCTCTCCTTTCTTCTTCCTTTTCCTTTTTTTTTTTTTTTGACAGAGTTTCACTCTTGTTGCCCAGGCTGGAGTACAGTGGCACAATCTCAGCTCATTGCAACCTCTGCCTCCCTGATTCAAGCGATTCTCCTGCCTCAGCCTCCCAAACAGCTGGGATTACAGGCGTGTGCCACTACGCCTGGCTAATTTTTTGTATTTTTAGTAGAGAGGGGTTTTTGCCATGTTGGTCAGGCTGGTCTTGAAGTCCTGACCTCAGGTGATCCGCCCTTCTTGACCTCTCAAAGTTCTGGGATTACAGGCATGAGCCACTGCTCCCGGCCACACAGACATTTCTATTTTAAAAGTCATAGAGTTACCTATGATTGTATTTGCTTTTCTTTTTCTAATCACCAGCCCTTGAATGCTACTGGCAATTCCCATTGTGGAACTACTTTCTTTTTAGACCTTCTAGGATTCTCAAGATCTGTGAAAAGTTTTTTTTTTTTTTTTTTTTTTGATGTGTGTGAAGACTCTGAAGCACAATTTAACCGCAATAATTAGTTAATGAATGTTTCTTCAAGTAAGACCCACTATTGTAAAAGTAGGGCATGGTGAGTATGGTTGCAAGCATAAAAATCTCTCCATTTTATGCTAAAATGTGCAGGTATTTATCTATGTAGGAACAGAGAGTGCAATGGTTCCTTTAAGAAATTTTTCTGTTTCAATTCCTCTTATATTCAAGAAGCACATGCTTAATTCAGTGGCAACTTGGAAACATGTGACAAATGTACAATAAAACACCACACCTATGCCCACACTAAGGGCTCAAAAGGAAAATTAAATCTAAGTAGAAGAACACAGGCAGTCATTTTTTCCATACTTTCCTGTATGTGCTCCAAGCTCTGGAATGTACTGAGGAATGCATATTGAATGATTTGGTGTAGATATTTTTTCTTCAGTTTCCATCAGATTTTATTGCATTCACAGGGAAATATGAAATCACTAAGTTATCTTATCCATAGATTTACATAGAAATGAAATAGTGTTTGATACTTAATGGATATATTTCTTTCTATGTCTAAGACACTTTTTTTTCTTCTGGGGAAAAATCAAATACATTTAAAGCCAGTTGTAATGCACCCTTCAAAACCCTAGGTTTGGTCTTGGCTGTAGACTGGAAATTAAATCACATCTCCCCTGTGTGTAGTGAGATACAGTAATGACTCATTTATCAGGCATTGTTAAAGGACAAGGAGCTCCATGTAAAAAATAAAAATAAAAATAAAAATAAAAAAGCTTAGATACTTGAATCTTATTCCTTGATGTGTAAATCAAAAATTAAAAAAAATAATAATTCTTTAAAATATTACATGTTGCCTTCATAGGCAAAGTGTCCTGAACATAATTTAATCAAGTGTAAAACCGAGCTCAGCCACTTATTAGTTATATAACTTTGGCAAGTTAGTAAAATCCAGCTTAGCCATTTACTAGTTTTATAATTTTGGCAAATTAGTTAGCCTTTGTTTTCTCATCTGTCAAGCAGAGATAATTATACCTATGTCACAGTTTGAATTAGCTAATCTATATAAAACACCTCATAAAATGCCTAACACATAGTAGACCTACCCAGCATAGCCTCCTGGCCAGGCCTGTGGACTCCGCAGCCAGACTGTCTGCATTCGAATGTTGCCTATGCCACTCCCTAGCAAGTAAATGTAACAATCTTTTTACCCTAATCTCTCTGATCTTCAGTTTCCACATCTCTAAAATGGAGATGAAAATGCCGGGCGTGGTAGCTCACTCCTGTAATCCCTTTTGGGGATTATAGCACTTTGAGAGGCTGAGGCGGGTGGATTACCTGAGGTCAGGAGTTTGAGACCAGCCTGGTCAACGCGGTGAATCCCTGTCTCTACTAAAAATATAAAAAAACTAGCCGGGTGTGGTGGTGCCTGCCTGTAATCCCAGCTACTTGGGAGGCTGAGACAGGAGAATCACTTGAACCTGGGAGGTGAAGGTTGCAGTGAGCTGAGATGGTGCCACTGCACTCCAGCCTGGGTAACAGAGCAAGACTCCGTCTCAAAAAACAAATGAAACGAAAAGAAAAGAAATGGCATGTAAGCATTAAATAACTCATGTAGAGCCCTTAGAGCAATGACTAGTGGATATAGTGTTTTACAAATTTAACCTCTATGAATAAATGTTTTCGGAAGCATTTGTAATTCAGCTGTATATAATTTTGGTAGGAATGCGTGCGTGCCTGCTTGTGGGAGTATGTGTTCTTTTCCTCTTGTTATTTAGATTTTGACTATTTCACTAATGTATTTCTACGCGTCAGCCATAAAAAGTTATCTGAGATAGATCAACATCCATTTCTATGCTTTTGCAATCTGTTTGTTAGTTTTGTTGTTCCTTTTTTGTTTCCTTGTGAAAATATCACATTCATCTCAGCCAAATGCTGGGGAAAGCCCAAGGTGGCTGAGGAAATAAGAGATTTGTTCAGGATCTGCCACTATTGCAACTGTGGTGGCCCAATACGAAATTCATGTCTCTGAGGCAAATAGTGAAATGAAACTTCAGTAGCAAATAAAATGGGTGTGCCCACTCTACTCTGCTCAGATTTACTTAAAGGAGTCTGTGCCTCTGGCCACATTTCTTCAAAAGAGCAAGGATTTGGGTAGGGCTTAAACGACACACCCACCAAAGTCCATCTGTTGGCCCACCCTCCAGATGATTACACTGACATGTTCCTCACCAGACCCAAGGATGGCTCAGGGGAAGCTGTATATGGAAAGAGGAACAAAGCTCAGATGCCCTATCTGGACAGTCCACAAAGGTGTGCACTGGGTAACCTTCTGTGGGGTGGAGAGGAGCCAGAGCTGGGAATCTGGAGGTCAGAAGGCTTTGGCTTGGCTTCCTCACATGTCTACACTCAGGTGTGAACTCTGAGTTTGCCCTCCTAGATCCCTCTGCAGGTAGATATGTCAAGGTAAGAGGATAAAACCTGTTACCTAAGAGTTTGCCAGCTCAAGTTAGAACTTTTAAATATTAGACTATCATATGTTGATTTCCATTTATACTCCTTTTCCAGCCCTTGCAAACAATAGGAGTAGGTATGTATATGCATCTTTTCCCAAGTCGATTGCTTCTTTCAAGTTATTGATTTAAAACTTGGATACACAAGAGATGGTTTCATTATTGCTTAATGTTGAAGTTAATAATACTAAAAGGCACAGAAATATATGAGACAAGAATGACTTTAAGCCACAATGAGATGCTATTACACAACCAGTATAAAGGTTAAAGCTATATAGACTGACAACACCAGATGTGGATGGAGATATGGAGCTATTCATTTTTTAGTCAGAATGTAAAATGGTACAACTGCTTTTGAAAACATTTTAGCAACTTCTTATAGAACTGAACATGTACCCACCCAGTGACCCCGCGATGCCACCCAAATACATTTAGCTAAAATACAATTTAAGTTTACAAATACACTTTTCATAGTAGTTTAAAACTGCTGATCACCTAATTTTCAATGAACAGGAGAATGACTAAAACTTGGCATATGCATGTCATGGAATACCACTGTAGACGTATGAAAAGGAATGACTTTCTGATGCAAACAGTATGGATGAATCATGACATGTTGCTGAGTGAAAGAAGCCTTCCACAAACATACAGTACATTTTATATGGTTCTATGTGCATGGTTGTATTTACACAAATTTTAGAGTAGGCAAAACTATTCTATGGTTTAAAAAAAATCAGAACAGTGACTGCCTCTGGAGGATGGCAGTAGGAACTGATGGGGAAGAATACGATGAAACATCACAACATGAAGATAATGGGTGTGCATGTGCTTGTGTATAAGGTCACATTTTTTGGAGATGGGGAAGCAGAAATCTAGCTGGGATTGCTTCCCCAGTAGTAGGAAGAGGGCCATGATTTGGCTCTGTCAATAGCAGAGATTCTCAAAGTGCTGTGTTCCACGGCAGTGGTGAAATGTCAGAGTAAAATGACCTGGTGCAACTAGAGAGCTTCTACAGTATAAGCACCAGGCCTGTGAGCTATGGCAAGGATCCCTGGTTTTCTACTTTGCACAGGAGTAGTCTCTTTCAAGGGATGGGTTGGTCTTAAATAGTAAATTAGAGCAGATAAATACAAACTAAAGACCAGAAAGCATTCCTTGAATAGGCTTTTGTAAGACTCTGGGGTTTTCACAAGACTTGGAAAGGGCAAGCACTCAAACTGACCGAGATGGAATTTTATGCTGTTCTGGCAAGCGAAGTCTCAGCCAGAATAGAAAATTAAGTCATGTTCTGGGTCTTCTACTTTGAGTTTATATTTAAAAATTTAGCCCTACTTTAGAAGGATTAAGTTCACGTGTGTGGCCCAGAAGGCAAAAACCATGACAAATGCATAGAAGTTTTACAGAAGTTTGTGTCAGCTCAATATAAAGGATATTTCATGTGTTCATCAGCTAATTTACATGGTTTAGTCTACTTCAAATTTGATATTCTCTTTGCAGATTAATAAACGGTATTCTGAGACATTAACACAAATATAAAACAGAAGGGGTTGCTGTTGTGAATTTACCTAAATGAATCTCAGAAAGATTGGGTTCCTTTGGTTAGATATCTATAGCCTGCAGCACCCTGCTACCATTTGGTACATTACAATAAAAGCAACTCCCAGGCTGAATTCTGCCACAGATGTATTTATTAGCAAACACACACAAATCAGGCTTTCGAAATTCATCAGCAAACCTGATGAAGTTTTTTTTTTGGGGGGGGTACGGGGGGGCACTCTTGAGATGAACTTAAATGAAAGGTCCCCATGTGGTAAATGTCACAATATTCCAGTAGCAGAATTATATTAGTTTGCTAGTCAGCATGGGAGATTATAACCTGAAACGTAAGGCACTATTTTGAAGGATTCAACCAAGGTTGGTATGTCCTATTCAATCAGTAGCAGAAGTGATACGTGCATGTCGTCTGAGGCAATACTCATTTTATCACAGAAAAAGCACTGCTAATTTTCCTTAGAGTGACTAGCATACCGTCTAACACTGAGCAGGGATAATGACTCAAGACAATTGAATTGATTATGAACGTAATTCTCCCGTGTGAGATTCAGATTAGGATTTTCCAGGTAGTAGTTAATCATCCCTAGAATGTGAAGTGTTTTTTTTTTGTTGTTGTTTGTTTGTTTGTTTGTTTGTTTGTTTTTAATAAGAGAGAGAGCTGTCACTCAGGCTGGAGTGGTACAATCCTAGCTCACTGCAGCCTCGAACTCCTAGGCTCAAAGGGATCCTCCTACCTCAGCCTCCAGAGTATTTAGGGCTACAACTATATGCCATCACATCTATCTAGCTAGTTTTTTTGCTTTTTTTTTTTTTTTTTTTTTTTTTTTTTTAGAAAACTTTGTAGAGATGGGGATCTGGACCTCCTGGCTTCAAGCTATCTTCCTACCTCATCCCCACAAAGTGCTGGAATTATAGGAGTAAACCACTGTGCCTAGCCCAGGGTGCGTGGTCTTGATTAGGATTCTTCCAGGTAACTAATTATCCATAGGGGACATGCACATTTATATCACTGTATTTAAACTGAAGTAATTGCAGGTAATTTTTAGAAAACACTATATGCTTCATGAATTAGTGAGCTTTTGTCAACGTAAGTGTGAAAGCAGAGGCTGTAAGATCAGCTGTTACAGTCCTGTCTATTGGAGAAAATGTCTTCACTGAGACCTTTGAGTCCTCATCTCATTCTAAAGTTCTCTATTTTTACTCAACACCACACATCTAATTAGTGGTAAAACCAGAAATGGAAACTGGGTTCTTCTTTTGATCAGAGTTTCTCATTCAGGCTGGCTACAAGATTTAACAAGTTATTCAATATATTCATAGTCATTCCTGATTAAGATTTATAATTCAAACACCAGTTGCTTTTCTTACTGAGTACTATGTAAATATTTCCTATTATTCTCATTTTTTGTTATTTTTATGATTAAATTTATAGACTTTAAGTGGTTTCTTATTCTGCAGACTAATTGCAAATTATATTTTATATAAAAATGGATAAAAATATATTAACCTCATCTAAAATGTTAAATAAGAGTTACTTCTGACATTTATTAAAGTGTCAAGTGAGGATTTTAGTTGCTCCACATCTCACTATTCACACAATAATTTGGGGAATTTGTAATTTGCCACAAAGCTCATATCAAGTATTAACATCTTTTATTTTTTCTAGATTAAAAGCTATGAATTTTAGTATGTCCAAATAAGATAAAAAGGTTACTATATGTATATTTATCCTGTTCTGTTAATTGAAAATGCAAAATTAAGCATGGTAGTCCTAAACTTTAGGACATACAGTAATGAAAAATAAATATTATGACTGAATGATATTCTTAGTAAGTTCATTTCAAAAGAATTAAAATTGTTTTAATTTTCACAGTGAAATTGAAACTATTTTCTTCATTAGATAAAAAATACTCTGCAGGAGAACCAGGCTTCTAATTATTCTAAGGCAACTTTCTCATTTCTTTATTGAGGAACCTTTCTTCCCGTCCTCACCTTCAAGTTTCAGGGACTGTGAAACCAACAAAAGGAACAAACTGTTCTGTGGTGTCAGAGTTGGTGGTTTTATGGAAACTTAACAGGATCCTTCCTTCTCATAGCTGTCTGTATATTCTCAATGAGGACAGCTAAAAAAAGGCCAAACCAAATGTTTCCTTTCTGAGGTTTTGAGGCCTCCACTTCCAGTTGAGAAATAAAGGCACACATTTAGCGTGTTGGTCTGTTGGAATAAAAACTACTATTCATGGTTCGAGCAGTTAGATGAGTGGCAAATTAAAAGTCTGAAGACTTTTTTTAAAGGAATATTTTGATAGACTATATATTGATCAAGATGTCTAATTTAATTTTCAGCACATTAGATAATTTAGAAAATGGTTTTACAGCTGAATTTCTCTACAGTGCTTTGAAAACATGTATCTTCCAGTGTGCTACAGCAGAGTCAATATAGACTACAATTTCCCTGAAGACAGATACCTTGTGTTATTTATCTTTATAAACCAAGAGCTCAGTCAGAAGGTCAGTGGGCTATCACTAAATAGGGTTAATTAATACCTTAAGGATGCAACTCCTCTGTATAGATACAGTGAAATGAGAGCTGGATCAGTTAGTGATCAGATTTCAAAAAGATGTGTGAATGATCGTAGGCATTTTTTTTTTAATCAAGGAAATGCAAATTAGCATCACAATGAGGTATCTTTACATTATTGAGTCTCCCGACCCATGACCACTGTATACTTCTTCATGTGTTTATAAGTGTTCTTAATCTTTCCCAGCAATATTTTGTAGTTTTTGGAACAGAGTTCCTGTACATTTTTTGGTATATTTATTTCTAGGCATTTTATGTTTTTATGCTATTGTTAATGGAATTGATCTTTAGTTGATTTAAATCATATTTTGTTAATGTATTATTCCACACAAAAAATAAATGAGTTATCTAGACTTTTTATTATGATTAAATTTAATTCCATTGTCTTTATACCCTATTTGACATCCTTCTGAAATTATTATGGTTTTATTTCACAATATATTTACTTTGGTGGATGTTTTATCTGCATTTGAAATACATATATATTCTGCAGTTGTTGGGTCTATATATGTTCAGTAGGTTGATAGCTACAATGGAATGAATGTTTGTGTCTACCCAAAATTAGTATGTTGAAATCCTAATCCCCAATATGATGGTAATAAGAGACGAGGCCTTTGGGAGGTAATTAGGTCATGAGGATGAAGCCCTCCTGAATAGATTAGTGGCCTTATAAAGGAGACCTCAGAAAGATTTTAGCTCTCTTTCTGCCATGTGAGAATACAAGGAAAAGTTAGAAATCTGCAAAATAGAAGAGGGATCTCACCAGAACTCAACGATGCCCTGATCTCAGACTTACATAATCTGATCTCAGATTTTTAGCCTCCAGAATGGTAAGAAAAAATTTTCTGCTGCTTTTAAGCCACCCAGTCTATGATACTTTGGTATAGCAGTTTGTAGTAAGGCAGTAGTGCTGTTCAAATGTTCTGTATGCTTATTTTAACCGTTGGTTTTATAGCTTAGTGAAAAAGGAATGATAAACTTCTACAAAAAATCTACTTTTATTGCAAACTTGTCTTATTCTTTCTTTAGTTCTGGTAATTTTTCTTCCTGATTTAAAACTTTTTTTTTTCAGGGTCTTGCTCGGTCACCTAGGCTGAGGTGCAGTGGCACAGTGACAGTTCACTATAACCTTGAACACCTGGGTTCAAGTGATCTTCCTGCCTTGGCCTTCCAGAGGGCTTGGATTACAGGTATGTAAAACTCTTTTTAAATTAATATTTGTGTTGTTACATCTTTTTGATGAATTGACCCTTTATCCTATAACTTTCATTTTATATATGATAGTATTGCTTGTTTGTAGTCTACTTTGTCTGATATTAATATAGTTATTAACAACTTTTTTAAGATTAGTAAATGCATGGTAACACTTTTTCCATTCAGCTTTGTGGTTTTAAATTTTAAGTGTTTCTCTTGTAAGAAGCGTATTCTTGGATATTTCTTAAAATTTATACTGATTTCTCTGTCTCTTAATAGGAATGTTTGGTCCATTTACATTTAATGTAGTTCTTGGCACTGTTGAATTTGTCTACCATTTTCCTGTATGTAAAATATAATTATATATAATATAATATATTCAGCTAATATATGTTAGATTAATACATATATTAGTCTTCCTTTCTTATATATTAGACATATTATTATAAGACTAATATATGTTATATATTTATATATTGATTATATATTTATATATTAGTTATGTATATTATATTAGACTAATATATATATTAGTCTTCATATATTCCTTTGGAACAATCAAATATTTTCACATATTTCATATCATTCCCTTTAATAACTTTTATCTATAATTCATTGCTTTATTTTTTGTTGTTTTATAGACTAAAATATGCATTCCACATGCTTTTCTCATTTGAACTTCTCTCTATGAGATCAGGATAAAAGTTTTTGGTTATTTAACACAAATATAATTTGTGTTCTAAGCTCTAATTTTGGAGATATTGAAAGACAAGGTATTTTCAGAGTGACTATGAGAGAGGAGGGTAGTTCTTATAACAGGAGACAGGAAGATGGGAATCACAAATCTGAGATAGACTAAGCCTTATTTATATTATTTGAACCTAGGAGTAAATATATAAATATTTTCTTTAAATATATTTTAGATAGGTGATACAGCACAATGAGACTTGATCTAAAAATAGTAGTGCATACCTGAAGCTATTATAGAAAGCTATTATAGAAAGCTATTATAGTTTTGAAAGAAAACTGCCTCAGATCAATGAAAAATATATTTGATTATAAGCCACTCAAGGATTTACATTTACATTCTATCAAGATAAAATATAACTCACTGTTTTCTTTTCATTCATTCATTCATTCATTCATTCAGAAATTATCTCAGTTTGCAATGGATATCACCATGACCACTAGGAAGTCTTGAGTTGATTCCTAAGGATAAGGCCAAGAACAGCTAATGTTTCTTTTTTGTTTCTTCAAAGCAAAAGGAGGCCTGGCCTAAATTAAACTGGGTGTGCTTTTTGCAAAGCATACCAAGCTTTATGGGACTTCAAGCTCAGCATTTTAGGCACAGTATTTCAAACTAAATCACATGAAAAAAAAAAATTCACCACTATATTACTTCTTTTAAACAGTTCGGCATGGTACATTTTTTTTCTTTGGAAATGGGATACAGCTGCTTCCTGGGTCATGATTATGTTTGATAATCTTTTTTGGTAAACTGAGGCCTCCCTGAAGTATATCACTATTAAAATGTGCAAATATAAGTTCTTACTACACTAAACACTTATTCAGCTGTAGAAAAAATAAGAATAAATTTGCAGCAAAAAGGAATGAAATTTCATCTTTCTAATGCATATTCTTCAATTTTGTAAATTCAGCATCTTGTTTTTAAACCATTAAGAGAAATTGAAATCAGATTTGTATTTTTAAGTGAAAGAACACATTTTACTAAACAATACAGTGTAAGAAGAAAGGGTTCTATGGCTTCTTCAAATGTTTAAATACAAATATATTTTACAACCAAACTTTTGTGAAACATTTCCTAATTTAACAGGAACTAAACATTCTTTAACTTATCCTTTATCTTACAAATATTTTTACCATAATACAGATTACCTTATTGTTTCTTTATGTATTTTTTTCCTTATTTTTTAGGAGATTGCTTTATTGGGATTTTTATTTTTCTCTAATTGCAAGAGTAATAGATAGTAATTAGAAAAAAAAAAACTGTAGAGGGAACATAAAAAGTAAATATTTTAAAGTCTTACTTGCTAAAATAGCCTCTATTACTATCTTGGGAGATTTTATTTCAGATTTTTTCTATGTATGTATTTAAATACCAAACATACACATGTATGCACATATAAACACACACATATAAACATATATATGTATATATATAATTTTCCAAGTGTGTGTTGTTTTATATGCTACTTTTGCTCCTAAACATGATTTAGAAATGTTACATATCTATAAATATAGATTTAATTGGACTTTTATACCCATTCCATTGAAACGGTTCTATGATAAGTTCCCCACTAACTTCTATTTCAATGTGCAAGCTTCATTCTTCATTTTACTTGACACTGTGGATCGCTGTTGGTTTTTTTTCTTGAACCACTGTCTTCATGTGACTTCCAGAGCTCGTCTAATTTTGCTTTTCTGACTGCTATTTCTTGGTCTTTTTTTTTTTTTTTTTCTGAGACAAAGTCTCACTCTGTTGCCCAGGCTGGAGTACAGTAGCATGATCTTGGCTTACTGCAACCTCCACCTCCCAGGTTTAAGCAATTCTCCTCCCTCAGTCTCCCGAATAGCTGGGATTACAAGTGCCCACCACCATGCCTGGCTAATTTTTATATTTTTGTAGAGACGGGTTTTCACCATGTTGGCCAGACTGGTCTTGAACTTCTGACCTCAGGTGATCCGCCTGCCTCGGCCTCCCCAAGTGCTGGGATTACAGGCGTGAGCCACCGTGCCCGGCCTTTTGGTCTTTTTGACTGACTTCTCCTCAATTCTGTCTCTAAACATTGGAATATTATTGGGCTTAGTCTTTACACTACTTTCCCTCTAGTTCCACAACCATTTTCTTAGTACACATACAGTCTGATACCTTTAAATATCATTTGCACGGTGGCATCTCCCAAATATATATCTCTACTCTGCTACCTTCCCTGAATTCCTTACTGCTGCATACAACTGACATCTTTATTTAGAGGTTTCATAGGCATCTCAAACTTAATATTAAAAACTTCAAAGTTCAAGTTCAAACCTGATTTTCTGATGTTATCTGCCAAACCTACTCCTCTTCCCTATATCATTGAATGACAACTCTATCCTTTCTGTTACTCAAGATAAAAACCTTGAACTATTTTTTAACTTGTTTACTAATATCCCACATCTGGTCTGATTTTTAAAAACGTTCTGTTGACGTAAATAAATCCTGAATCTTACTGTTTACCACCTCCTACGCCCAGGTCCAAGCCCCCATTATCCCTTGTTTAGATTATTGAAGAAACTTTGCTATTGGTCTCCTTCCTTCTACTCTTAGGTAATTCTAGTCTTTTCTAAATGCAGCAACCAGAGTGATCTTATTACAATGTGGAAAGTTCACATTTCTTCTCTCTTCCATCCTTTCCAAAGCCCATCACAGGACCTCTTTTCCTCCTTGACCTCATGTCCTACTGCTCACGTTTTTGCTTATTCCCCCTCAGTCCATGCAGGCTCCTTTCTGTTGCTCAGGGGCACTGGAATTTGCCCTTCCCTCTGGGTTAGGTGCTATTCCTCCATACACGGGTGACTTATTCTCTCATCTACTTTAGATCTTGTTGCAAATTCCACCCTTTCAGAGGGTCCTTTCTCAGCCACATTATTTAAAATCCTACCATCCCATTTAACTGCTTAATTTTTCTTCTTAGTGCTAATATACTATGTACATTGCTTAATACTATCTGTAGCTAGAATGTAATCTCTAGGGAGGCAGAGCTTTTTCTGTTTTATTCATTTCTGTGTGCCCAGAATATAGAATAGTACCAAGAATATTATGAGCAGTTAAATATTTGCCAAGTGAATAAACAAATTAAATGAAGTCACATTATTATTTGTAACTACTAATAGTGTTTTATTACATGGATGAACTGTTACTATTTTGAACCAATTCTGCATTGATGCGTGTTTAGGTTATTTCTCACCTAACCTGTGTATTAGTATTAACACACTATAATAACATTTTGTGACAACATCTAAGTGTTTATTTAAGGTAAGTTTCTGTTAGTAAAATTGCTGCATTAAAGGACTGTCATCATTTGGCCAGGTGCAGTGGCTCATACCTGTAATCCTAGCAGTTTGGGAGGCTGAAGTGGGCAGATCATCTGGTCAAGAGATCGAGACCATCCTGGCCAACATGGTGAAACCCCATCTCTACTAAAAATAGAAAAATTAGCTGGGCGTGGTTGTGCGTGCCTGTAGTCCCAGCTACTCGAGAGGCTGAGGCAGGAGAATTACTTGAGCCAGGGAGGTATAGGTTGAAGTGAGCTGAGATCGCACCACTGAACTCCAGCCTGGTAACAGAGCAAGACTCTGTCTCAAAAAAAAAAAAAAAAAAAAAAAAAGAATTGTCATCATTTTAACACTTTAATTACTTGGCCAATAGTCCTCCAGAAAAGATGTAAAGTCGGTATGTGAGTGCTTCTAGACCAATGTATTGGCTATAGTGAGTATAATCATTCTCTATAATGCTTCCCAATGTGATAGCAAAAACTTGCTATCTCAGCATTGCTTTTTGTTCATACAAGGCTTCTTTAAAGGCTAGATGGTGCCATCTCTCTCAGTCAATAAGTGTATGGATCGCTTTGTATAAAACTGTGTTGACTGTACAGAGCAATTTCTAGAAATTCCTCAAGCCTAATTGACTTTCCACATTCACGTGTAGTTTCTTCTCTTTCACCAGGCTCTGATTGTACTCTGTTGTTTGGTCATCATTTCCTACTAAGATCCAGTTTTTGCAGAAAACAATAAGCAAAATGGACAAGCTATAGATTGAATGTTTATGTCTCCTCACACTTCATATGTTGAAGCTTAATCACCAGTGTGATGATACTAGAAGGTGGTGCCTTTGAAGGGCATTAGGTCAGGAGGGCTTATCATTTATCTTTCATAAGCACCTTTATACAAGAGGCTCAGGAGAGGTCTGTTACTTTTTCCATCATGTGAGAGCTCAGCTTAGATGCCATCTATGAACCAGAATGCAGGCCTTCACCAGGCACTTCTGGAGCCTTGATGTTGGACTTTCCAGCATCCAGAACTGTAAGAAATAAACTTCTGTTATTTATAAGCCATCCCATCTATGGCACTTTTATTATAGCAACCTGAACAGATAGAGACACTACCATAGGTAACACGATCATCTTTACTAACGAAAGTCTCTTGGGGAGCTCCTGTCTGTCATTAGACCTTTAGTTAATTTTCAGATAGTGCAGGTTTTGCCATTCCTTTAGGGAGAAGTAAGATAGTCAGGAGTGTGTTGCTGTTCAGTGAGTCTACCAAGTTTTTTTAACTAAAGCCTATTTGCTTTGGCTTTGATTCTGACAGGCCTCCTTCCTGTCCTCTTGTTAGGTTTTTCTGGCAACATTCATAAAATAGGGAGCCTGTCTCTTAGTGAATATTGAATTCCCTGTGTGATAACTTGTGATTTTAATGAAGTTTTGTTAATCTCTAAAACATGTGCTCCTTTGTGTCTAGTCCCTTTAATCTTCCTGAGCTTTTGTTCACTTACTTAGATGTTACTATTTTCTGTCTGTATAGTTCAGAAATAAAAGGATGGCCTATGTATACATTTAAAATTACATTTAAAAAAAATAAGTTTCTTTCAATGACTTTAGAAATAGAAGTTTTACTCTGGTTAAAAGTTGTAATATGTTGGTTGAGACTAAACAGGGAGTAATGGTGACAGAGAAAAATGACTGTGTATGTGTGTTTGCTTTTTAAGGAAAAAGTAGAACTTTCTTAAAGCTGCATTTCCCAAACCTTTTGGTCTCTGAATACCTTTCCACTCTTAGAAATTGCTGAAGATCTCAAACAGCATAATTTTGCAGATTAGAACTATAATTTTTTGCCATATTAAACATTATAACAGAAAATGTTTAAATATTATTTAAATACTGGCTCACTGATTTATTTAGAGATAGAAGTGGTAAGCAAATTTCATGTTAATAGAAAATATTTTTATAAAAATAATGGTTTCAAAAATGTCCTTAGTGAGAAGAGTAGCATTGATGTATATTTTTGTAAATGTCTTTAATATAAATTAGTAGAGAACAGGTAGATTCTCAACCTGCTTCTGCATCCAGTCTGTGGCAGTATCACGCCTATAGCTTCTGGAAAACTCCAATGCACATTTATGAGAGGATGAGAATAAAACAGACAAATGACATTTTAACATTATTATAAAAATAGTTTTGACCTCACAGATCTTCTGAGGGTTTTCCAAGGAACCCCAAACTATATGATGTCCTAAAAAAGAGGTTCAACATGTTGCAAATATGAAAGAGCATAATAAAGGACAAAACTTGGAAAGTGGATTTTGTTAGTCTTGATTTAATGTACCTATATCTGAAAAGAAGCTATGAAGTCTGTTAAATTTTTAGTAACATTTGCTCACTTTTGAGGAGCTCACATCCTTAGTTTACTGATTAGTGCTTTAAGCTACTTTATGAAAGGGTTTTCTTTATTTCTATGCAACCTGCCTAGATAGCAGAGGCTTTATCTCACCAGAATAATTTTCTGTGCTTTATATTGACTTTATTATGTTCCCAATTATTTAAGAAAAAAATAAAAAAGAACAAAACTTCCTCACTTATGCAAGAGCTAATGTTCTTATAATGATATCCTCTAGGTTTGTTTTTAAAATAACATCAGTTTTATTAAATAGACAACTAGGAATTATTTCTTAGTACCCGTTTTAGACTATTAAAGCTCCAAAATTGCCTCTGACAGCTCTTGATTTTGCCTTCCCTAAATTGGTCCCTGAATTTAGAAAATAATGAAAACATTTTCAGGGCATATTTTGCACCTAAACCTATATTTCAGATTTCCAAGAGGCCCCATGAGAAATCACCAAGGTATGTTCTTTAACCTTACAGAAAGAAAGATATGAGTCGAATTTATGTTCATGTGATGTGATATTATTACAGGAGTTACTTGGGAAGAGTTGTCAGGTTAGGAGAGACACAGACTTCTCTAGATACTGTGTGTATTATCTAGGTAAAATTGTATTAGTACAAATATTTGGAAATATGGAAAATCCTGGAGTTGAAACAGGAGAGTTTCTGCGCCCCCTCCCCCCCCCCGCAGGACATGTGACAGGAGTGTGGCTCTCTGTTCAGCTTAAACCCCTTATGGGAGGGGGAGCAGGCAGATGGACAGGTGAGGGAACTGAGGCAAGCACTTTTGGGTTCTGGCCCAACGGCAGCATCTAGGGGTGGGTGTCTGTGACACCCAAAGCCCAAATGGGCATGTGTTACAGTGTGTTCCTTTAGTCTTGCCATCCATGGACAGCTTAAGTGTTAACCAGCTTAGTGGACCCGCTGCCTTTTTGCAAGAACAGAGGGTCAGTGTGACAGCTTTCTGTATCCCAAACTCTTGTCCAGCATCCTGGAAGAATTGGGTCGCACACTGACTTGAAGGATGAATGCGGAGGTTTTACTGAGTGATGGAGGTGACTCTCAGCAGGACGGATGGAGAGCTGGACAGACGATGGTGCAGAAAGATGATCTTCCTCTGCATTTTGGCATTCCAGTGGCCAATTCTCTGACCGTCCCCAGCTAAACTCCTCCCGATGTTCTTTCTCTTCTCTCCTTCTCTGCTGTGCCATTCTGCCATTTGTCTGATCATCTCCTCATCTCCTTGTCTGTTTCTGGAGCCCGGGGTTTGGGGTTTATATGGGTACAGGATAGGGGGTGTGGAGGGCCAAAAGGCAACTTTTTAGGCATGAAAACATTAAAAAATTTGGGTGCCTGTTCTCACATAGGGCCGTGGGTATCCAGGCTTGAGAGTGGAGCGTTTGCTAGGGAACCACCCTCTTCTACCCAGTATTTTCCTGTCTCCTGTCCATATCAGAATTTGTCAATGTCTTCCCTATTTAATGTGCTTTATCCCCAGGAGGAAAACTGCTCAAAACTCTTATAAGTTTGTTATGTATTATACCCCAAGAGAAAATCTTACTATTTTTTATTTGGATACTTTTTATTATGATAATAATGTTTCTGATTGTGGTAACAAATTAATAACAGCCATCAAGTCTCTTTCATCTATACACAATTTTGTTTTATTCTGATGCTTGCCTGAAGTCTCTGCCATAAGCTATAAACCAATAAAGAAAGTCTCCGAGGTTTTTGTTTGTTTGTTTTTTGAAACGGAGTCTCACTCTGTCACCCAGGCTAGAATGCAGTGGCACGATCTCGGCTCTCCCGGGTTCACGCCATTCTCCTGCCTCAGCCTCCAGATTAGCTGGGACTACAGGTGCCCGCCACCACACCCGGCGAATTTTTTGTATTTTTAGTAGAGACGGGGTTTCACCATGTTAGCTAGGATGGTCTTGATCTCCTGGCCTCATGATCCGCCCGCCTTGGCCTCCCAAAGTGCCGGGATCACAGACGTGAGCCACCATGCCCGGCCGAAAGTCTCTTGAGTTTTTAAATTATTGACACTTCAAAGACTAGACTCAGGTACAGCCTTCAGAGCTAACATCATCACATAGACAACTTTAAAACCATGTTAGTGGACTGCCTCTTGAAAGCAGACTACTAATCCAAGGACTAGCAGAACAAAAATTAGTTTCCTGGGAATAAAAAAAATCAAAGAAGAAAATTTTATCATAATTGGGCATACTGTTGCTGTTGTTTTAAGTTTCCATTTTCTGAATATATGAAGCTCTTATTCTTCTTAAGCTGTCTATACTGCATATAACTTAGTAAAATCTGTTTTTTTTTTAAACTTAAAGCATTTTAAGATAATACTTGATTCTTAATAACCACCTATATGAGTTATCTAGGGTTGCCATAACAAATTGCCACAAACTTGATGACTTAAACAACAGAAATTT